>NC_140584.1:1148943551-1149573551 GCF_964204655.1 Triturus cristatus | reverse complement strand
ATGTATCGAGCCATCTGTATTGTGAAGGAATATGTTTCACGAGAATTATGAAGACTCAGATTTGGAATTCCAAAGCCCTAATCCTCCAAAGGCCCGGGGAACTGCTGACTACCTATGCTGATTTTCCTCATGTCTTTCACTTTCTGAACAGAATCAAGGACACATTGTTAGAAAGTATCATGATCTCTACATGAACCCCCATATTCAGTGCTTGGTTGGGAAAAGAAAGATTGCCGGTGTCCAAAGCTCTGCTCAGAAGCCAGCGACTGCTGCAATTAAACGCAGGCAATCTGAGACTCTCATCTCTGACCCACGATTCAGCGCGGACAAGGGCACAGTCATTAATGACCTCATCTTCTACACCTGAAAAACATCTATATGGCGCAAAGCCATCTCAAACCGCCTTAATGTACACAAAGCCAGGAACATTCCATACGGCAATAAGCTCACGATCGCACCTTCCTCAAACCTGCGTGCTGACCTTACCATCACTTTATACAAAAACTGCATCGTCCTGATCCAAGCTCCACTCAAAGACCTCAATAAATTTGCGGACCTCTTCACACTCCCCCAAAAATATGTGCATGACCCTCTTCTGTCCACGCTTTCCCCGCAGCATTCCTCGACCAATACGCCAAGGGTGCCTAGCCATTCACATACCACCCCTCCAAGGGCTCATGACACAGGTCGACCTAGCCCCACTACCATGCTATCAGCGCATGCCAACAGAATCATGCCCAAACCACTGACCCCCTGCCCGCAAACTCTTCCCTCCTATATAGTTATTGAGACTCCTCCAAGGGCTCTTGACACCAGTCGACCTAGCCCCTCCACCACGCTAACACCACATACCAACAGAATCGTCCCCAAACCTTTGACCTCCTGCCCGCAAACTCGTCCCTCCCATATGGTTATCGAAACTCCTCCAAGGGCTCACAACACTGATCGACCTAGCCCGACTACCCTGCTACCAGCGCATGCCATCAGAACCATTCCCAAACCATCTGCCCACAAAAGCATCCCTCTTTTAGGGATATTGAAACTCTCCACTATAGAGCTACCGAACTAACCCAGAGCATCCATAACTCCATTCTGGAACTAAAAAACCTCCGGCACCTCACGGAACTCACCTTCTCGAATCTCACGCTCCCGCAAAACTCTACTCCCCCCTACCAACGAGCCGCGCGTCACCCATTACCGCTTTCTCTGAGACATCTGCGCCCTTGCAAGCAGCACTGCCACCTCTCGGAAGAGGAATTTCTGGCCCTAATCCTTAGCTACAAATCGTCCCCTGTAACTCCTAGTCCACCAGACCTCAAGGAGGAAGAAGTTCTAGACCTCCTCCTTAAGTACAAATCTGCCCTGGTATCCCCATGCCTTTCAGACTTGAGTGATGAACACGCTATCTGCCCGGTTGCAACTAACCCCAACAGATCAGCTACCCTCCACAGCAGAGGAGTTGTCAATAGCAACCTAGCACCAGTACCCATCCCTGCCCCAACTCACGACACCCACTCCGACTCCCCACTCTCCAGCCTCCTAATTAACTGCCGGTCAGCAGTAAAGCATGCCGCTGATTTCGCCGATCTCATCCTGAGCTAAAATTCAGACTTTGCGTTCTTGACCGAATCTTGGCTCAATGAATTCTCATCACCCTGCCTAGACCTCTTAGTCCCTTCCCTCTCAACTATAACATCGTAAGGCTGGACAAGCAGTCTAAAAAAAAGGGGGAGGCATTGCCTGCATCTATTGCTCTAACCTCCTCGTTACCGAACTTCTGGCAAATCCCACAGACTCCTGCAAATACCTTGCACTGTCCATATGCAGCAACACCACCCAAATATGTAGACTGCACATCTTTTACCACCACCCAGGCAGGATTGACACCTTTTTGTACTAGTGTGTTGATAGAACCTTGTGTTCTTTACTAAGAGGATGGACAGTCATCGTGTCCGCCTGAGTCATATCAAATGGGAGTGCTCATTATTGTTGTTTTGTAGGCTGTACATTGGCTACACAGAAGGTTCTTTTCATTGTAGATGACAATGACTTCAATATGGTGAATTCTGGTGCTTTCTTTCCTGGGGTTTCAGGATATCATCTTGGTCCAGTCTTCACAGGTACATCCCTTTTTCCTATACAGTTGGCGTTGCATGCTTTTAAAGACATGCAACTTCAAGGCGAGTAGGCCTGGCAGTGCATCACTCTCGTCCAAGTCGCAGGCATATGTTTGTTACGGGAAGCAACCTTTACAACGCAGTCATTACATCGCACTACATTTACAACGCAGTCATTACATCACAACATCCTTTACAACGCATGTCACTACAACGCAGCCATTACATTGCATGTCACTACAACGCATGACACTACAACGCATGTCACTACAATGCATAGTACCCCTACACTATCCAACACTTACCCTACTGTTGCACCCCCTGGAGTTAGAATAGTAATTTTTACCCCTACACTATCCAACATTTACCCTACTGTTGCACCCCCTGGAGTTAGAATAGCAATTTTTACCCCTACACTATCCAACATTTACCCTACTGTTGCACCCCCTGGAGTTAGGTTAGTAATTTTTACCCCTACACTATCCAACACTTACCTTAAATGCAATGTAATAGTGGCGTTGTAAAGGTATAATGCGATGTAATGGAATGCGTTGTAAATGTAGTTTTAAGAAATTTGTTGTAGTGGCATGCGATGTAAATGTATGCGTTGTAAAGGATGTTGCGATGTAAAAACTGCGTAGTAGAGGCATGCGTTGTAAATGTATGCGTTGTAACGTCATACATTCGTTTGTTACAGGAAACCTTTTCAGAGACTGTGTACCTGAAGAGGTTTCTTCTCTGTTTGTTTGGGTTCCATCTAATCCTAATTTTTTTCAGGAATGACTTTCTTTGGATCTCTGCTTCTTCCTTCACTGGCATGCAGTATTGATAACAGCTTTTTGGGAGCTGTGAGAGTGTGTGAGAGTGTGTGAAAGTGTGTGAGGGTGACGAGTACTTTTCCATATGTTTTTCTCCAGATATAACACCTTCTCCATCATATGATTGGCCATTATTCCTTGAGGCTCTTCTGTTCCACTCCATCACTTTTTTTCTTGTGACTTCAAATTTTGCTATAAGGCTTTATTTTTTCAACAACATACCAGCCATGGCACCTGTATACTACCTGTCCTGCCATCAAACCAGGCAGACCACCCTTACGATCGCCATCTCTGCGTGAGTCTGAATGCATATGTTGCTGTGGATCCTTAAGCACAGCATTCAGAGGATGACCAAAAGCCAGAGTCCTAGACAAGCACTACAACAAAAGAACCAGTCTTTTAATGTCGGGTTCAATATTATCTCATACACAGAAGGTGCTTGCATCAAATGTGCCTTTTCCTGCATGGTCACCGCAGAGTTTGTGCCTTTCTACTGTACCCTATTTTCCTGACTTTAGGGCTCTCTGTACTTTACCACTGTTAAACGTTTAGAAAGTGCTGTACTTCCACTCTAAAACACGTGCTGTACATCGGAACTCTCCATGTAGCCAACCTAAAACTTCCCTATCTGTGACACATGGCCGGGAAAGCTGACCTTGACGTATGTAAGCTCACTATGTAGGGGGTTAATTATAAAAATACAGCACACTGCATATTGAAGTTAGTGTGCCCTCACTCTGAAATAAAACTGGAAAAGTATTTTACTGTGTAGACTAGGCTACACTTTTAAGGCATAGATGGGGTTACAATATTTATTTTTTATCCTCCGCCTACCACCTGCTTTGACTTGGAGATGCCAAGGAAGCCTTCTTTTATTCATCCCCAGGACCCTCCCAGACAGTTAGTGTTAGAAATGGGATTTCTGGTTGGCTAAGGCTTGCGCCAAAGTCAGGCAGAAACCACCACTCTAGTCAGGGCAAGGAAGTTACACGCCTAAGATAACCCCTGCTCACCCCCTTGGTAGCTTGGCACGAGCAGACAGGCTTATCCCTGAGGCGATGTGTAAAGCGTTTGCGCGCGCACCCAGCAACAACACCCAAGGCCCACCACAAAGGAAACTCCACACAAGGTATTATATAAAAATAACCTTTGTATTATACACAACACATTAGATAAAAACACACACTTTACAATGTGCCAACAGGCACGGGCAGAATTTACAAGGGATTATATATACAGGGGACAGGGCCACATGGACCACTGTCAGGAATTAGCACTTTGTAGAAATAGCACTTAGAACGTAGGAATAATATTTTAGAACATAGCACATACAATCACTGTAGCACTAAAAATAGAACATATAACACACAACCAATAACTACTGGCGCAATAATGACCTCAGCGTCATCACACTAGCATCAGGTAAGTACCACCTACGCCACCCTAACCACCTTAGGACAATATCGCGCAGGGATCTAGGACCTCACTAGCACCACCTGTACTAGGAGAAAACAAACAACCACCTAAGTATCACAATACCAGAAGGGGTAAACGCACTTTACACATGATGCATCACATTCAGAGGTGTAGGAAAGGAACAATAGCGCAAAACTCACATTCGCCACCACCTGTGGCAGACCCTAGGCCAACTGGCCTTGTCGGGGCTAGGACGCCCTATGTCCCAGTAAAGCTGCGCCAGCCAAAATGTAAATTATCCCCAACCTAAACGTGGCAGTTGCCCACTAAGTGCTGGGCAACTGGAGAAATGCTGGGGCCAACGTTGGAGCCTCCCAGGGCTCTGAAACAAATGAAATGCCCCCTAGAGCCTCCGTGGCTCTGTATGTCGCTGTGGGGCAAGGTGGGAGTGGCCCGCTGCCATCTGGGGCCACTCAGTCACAAGAGAAATGCCCCCGAGTACGTGGGAGCCTCACTGGGCTCAACAAAACACAATCCCCACGTTGGAGCGCTCTGAGCGCTCTGAACACTCAGCTGTGTTCACGTTGGAGCGCCTCGCGCTCTCACAGAAGCATGCCCCCAAACGCTGCCGCTGCCCACTGTCAGGCGGGGCAGCGGAAAAATGAGCCTTGGTTCCGGGAGCGGCCCGCTGTTATCTGGGGCCGCTCTCGCGCAAAGAATGCCCCCAGAACGTTGGGAGCCTCACGGGCTCAAAGAGAAATGCCCCCGTTCGTTGGAGCGCTCTGAACACAAGAATGCCCCCTCGAGCCTTGGAGCCACGCGGGCTCTCAAGGACTACTCTGCGGCCGTTGGAGCGACCTCGCTCTGTGTCCGACCAAGCTGCCCCGGCCCCCTCTCTCGGAGAGAGCCCCACTCACCGGGCGCAGGGAGGACTCTAGGCGTCTTGCACCGCGGAGGGGGCAGGCACCGACGATGTGCCTCGCGCCCCTCTCCGCACCAGCTCCGGTCGTCTTCCTCTCCTCGAGGAAGCGCAGCTCTCCTGGCGGCCAATGCAGGAGCGCGGGGTAGGCTCCCGTCGCTTCCTGCCTCTAAGTCCCGCCCCTGTCACAACTCCGGCGCCTGACTTCCGGTTTCGCGGGCGGCAGCGGCGGAGATCTTCAGCGGTAAAAGAGCAATGTACGGCGGGGTGGGCACCCGCCGTAGGAATAACTTAATAAGCGGGGTAGGCACCCGCCAACGAATGCCACCACAATGTCCCTGGCAGGGTGGGCACCTGCCAGGGGACTTCAGGATCGTCAAGGCACGGGGCAAATGCCGGGTGGGCACCGGCCTGTAGAATTGAAGCGCTCCCAGCGCTAAAGGCAAATTAAAGCGCTTCCAGGCGCTTAAGGACACAGGAAAGTACCAAAGTCCAGCAAAATCCTTAGGAAGGTGGGCAGGGGGCAAGGCTGGGCCAGGGGCCAGCTCACTGGGCCCTCCAGGCAGGGAGGCAGTCCAAAGTGGCGGTTCCTCCTGGCCTCCAGCAGCAGCAGCCCCCCTCAGGATCCTGGAAGAGAACAGTTTCTCTGGGGACACAGCCCCATTTTTATACAGCAAAACCCTTTGTTCTGGGTTCAGGGTGAGGGGGAAAACCAGTCGCAGCTGGTTGGGGAGCACCCTTGATGTGCTCAGCCCCTCACTCTATTCATTGGCAGGGCTAGGGTCGTCAGTCGCACCGCAGGGGGCGGGGCCAGCATTGTGTGTGGAAAACCCTGTCCTATTCAGGACCCAGGTGTACTCCTCCCACCCATCTAGCTGCTGATCTCCCCATTCACCACTGGGTGACTCACCCTGACTCTGGGGAATCCCTAGCCCGTCACATGACATGACCAGCCAATCACGCGACAGACACACTGCACACAGAAGTGCCCACTTCTAGAAGTGGCACTTCCACACTAGGTACATGCACGCCGCACACATCATCGCGCAGCATTCACTCCCACGAGTCCGCACATACCAAACTCGGGCCTGCACACCCCACGCATCAGGAACTACTAGGGACACATACATTCCCCATGCATTCCTATGGGAGGGCAGGCCTATCTCACCACATGCACTCAGAGCACGCACGCACTTTGTACCGGGGCCAGAGGTGGGCTCTCCCACCCTCTGCACCCCCTTCCAGAACCCTGCTCCCTACCAACTGGGGCGGTACCTCTGGAAGAAGAACCGGTCGGGACGCTGATTACAGACGTCCCACCCTTCAGGTCAGGCTGATCCCGAACCTGGCCTTCCAACCTCCGGCCTAGAACCTTTGGTGGAATAATTGCCTGGCACTCCAGGACTTCTGGGGATTTCCACTCCATCCCTCTGAGGCTATCAAATGACACATATGTCGAGCGACTGTCTGTCTGGCGCTGATGTCCCGTCCCCTGTCCACCTGACAGTGCGCGGAGATCCCCCAGAACAGAAGTGGTGCCACCCTGGTCACTACACGGGATCCTAGCCCAACTGGGAAGTCCCTGACCCACCGGCTCTTCCACTGGGGAACTCATCCCCCAATCACTCACGCTGGACTCCTGTACCCTCCCTACCAGAGCGGTACTGCCAGACTCCAGAACCACAGGAGCCCTGTTTACAGGCGCTCCAGGTCCTCCACTCACTAAGAGATCTTCCTCAAGTGGACTAACAGGACAGCCTAGGTCCCCAACTTGGTGTTCCCTCATGAAACCATCCAAGTCCTGAGGCAGGGTTTCGGGCGTCTGGGGACCCTCGGTCACCCCCTCACTCCTGCTCCACTGAGCCAGGCAGTGAGCCCCTACACCCTCCTCGCTATCCTGGGACCTAGCTGGGCTACACTGAGCCTCCTCCACCACGCTGGGCTGGAGGATCTCTGACCCACTATTGTTGGAATCACTCACTAATGACACTAGAGGACCTCTAGCACTTTCCCAATGGTCTGCTTTTTCTGCAAGCTCAAATGGCTCAGACAATCCACACCCCAACAGGTGTTGGCGCAACCCCGGCACACAACAAATGAGCAGGTGTTCTTTGAGAACCAGATCATACAGGTCGTCATAAGTACGTTTTGAGTACTGATCCACCCAATCGGACAGTGCCTCATTACATCCCTCCAAAAACTCCTCCCAAGACTGGTGAGGCAGTTTTCTACTGCCCCTGAATTTCAACCTATACTCCTCCTCTTGGGAAACAGGTACCATACTCGGGGAACTGGGAATGGGACTCTCTGTACTGCACTCTATATCGCTGCTACCACTGGACTCCACCCTCACTGGGGAATCCAGAAAACTACCACTGTGCTCAGGGGACAGGGAAAGGGATGAGGCGCTATCTCCTACGCTGGACCCAGCAAGGGACTCCCTACCTACGGGGTCCTCACTCTCTACTGGCGTCCAGGTACTGTCATCTCCTTCTGAATCTTCAGGGCTCCCCACAGACCCACCACCCTCCAGGTGTGAGGCCCGGGCCCTTTCTTCCTCCCTGCGCTCCCGTTTCCATTCATCTGCTTGCCATCCAATCATGTAGTTCCTCAATTTGTACACAGTGTCTGACTCTCTCACCCCTATGTTTCTCTCTCTACAGAACCTTTCCAACTCCTGCATACTGTAATAAACTAGATCACTGGGATCAAAAGCAGGCTCCATTCTGGCAGACGTTCTAGAGAAAAGATCACACAGGGAACCTAGGGGTCTGCGTTTAACACAGGAGTACACACTTCACAAAAAGATTCAGCAAGCTCTCTAACCCAGAGAACTCACACTCACTTGCCTAGTGCCACACACCATTCATCCACACACAACCCTCCCCTCGGACTGGTAAGGCAGTTTCTACCACCCCTGATTCCTCAACCTGACCACCACGTGACACAGGTACCAACTCTGGGCGCAGGGCGGGGGACAAATGTACAGGACACTATTACGCTGCCACCACTGGATCCCACCCTCTGGTGAATCCAGAAAACACAATGCACTAAGGGGGATGATCTACCCTCCCGAGCTAGGGACACCTAACTCACAGTGCACAAAAACACATTTCCAAAGAAATGACATTTAAAAACAAACTTAAAACAATAATCCCTATACCATGTGATTTATCTAAATGCAGAGTTTTGTAGTGCGGCCCGTTGCCGCTGCGGTACAGCGCAAACGCAAGTCCAAATCCCACCGCTGATCACCAATGTTAGAAATGGGATTTCTGGTTGGCTAAGGCTTGCGCCAAAGTCAGGCAGAAACCACCACTCTAGTCAGGGCAAGGAAGTTACACGCCAAAGATAACCCCTGCTCACCCCCTTGGTAGCTTGGCACGAGCAGACAGGCTTATCCCTGAGGCGATGTGTAAAGCGTTTGCGCGCGCACCCAGCAACAACACCCAAGGCCCACCACAAAGGAAACTCCACACAAGGTATTATATAAAAATAACCTTTGTATTATACACAACACATTAGATAAAAACACACACTTTACAATGTGCCAACAGGCACGGGCAGAATTTACAAGGGATTATATATACAGGGGACAGGGCCACATGGACCACTGTCAGGAATTAGCACTTTGTAGAAATAGCACTTAGAACGTAGGAATAATATTTTAGAACATAGCACATACAATCACTGTAGCACTAAAAATAGAACATATAACACACAACCAATAACTACTGGCGCAATAATGACCTCAGCGTCATCACACTAGCATCAGGTAAGTACCACCTACGCCACCCTAACCACCTTAGGACAATATCGCGCAGGGATCTAGGACCTCACTAGCACCACCTGTACTAGGAGAAAACAAACAACCACCTAAGTATCACAATACCTGTAGGGGTAAACGCACTTTACACATGATGCATCACATTCAGAGGTGTAGGAAAGAAACAATAGCGCAAAACTCACATTCGCCACCACCTGTGGCAGACCCTAGGCCAACTGGCCTTGTCGGGGCTAGGACGCCCTATGTCCCAGTAAAGCTGCACCAGCCAAAATGTAAATTATCCCCAACCTAAACGTGGCAGTTGCCCACTAAGTGCTGGGCAACTGGAGAAATGCTGGGGCCAACGTTGGAGCCTCCCAGGGCTCTGAAACAAATGAAATGCCCCCTAGAGCCTCCGTGGCTCTGTATGTCGCTGTGGGGCAAGGTGGGAGTGGCCCGCTGCCATCTGGGGCCACTCAGTCACAAGAGAAATGCCCCCGAGTACGTGGGAGCCTCACTGGGCTCAACAAAACACAATCCCCACGTTGGAGCGCTCTGAGCGCTCTGAACACTCAGCTGTGTTCACGTTGGAGCGCCTCGCGCTCTCACAGAAGCATGCCCCCAAACGCTGCCGCTGCCCACTGTCAGGCGGGGCAGCGGAAAAATGAGCCTTGGTTCCGGGAGCGGCCCGCTGTTATCTGGGGCCGCTCTCGCGCAAAGAATGCCCCCAGAACGTTGGGAGCCTCACGGGCTCAAAGAGAAATGCCCCCGTTCGTTGGAGCGCTCTGAACACAAGAATGCCCCCTCGAGCCTTGGAGCCACGCGGGCTCTCAAGGACTACTCTGCGGCCGTTGGAGCGACCTCGCTCTGTGTCCGACCAAGCTGCCCCGGCCCCCTCTCTCGGAGAGAGCCCCACTCACCGGGCGCAGGGAGGACTCTAGGCGTCTTGCACCGCGGAGGGGGCAGGCACCGACGATGTGCCTCGTGCCCCTCTCCGCACCAGCTCCGGTCGTCTTCCTCTCCTCGAGGAAGCGCAGCTCTCCTGGTGGCCAATGCAGGAGCGCGGGGTAGGCTCCCGTCGCTTCCTGCCTCTAAGTCCCGCCCCTGTCACAACTCCGGCACCTGACTTCCGGTTTCGCGGGCGGCAGCGGCAGAGATCTTCAGCGGTAAAAGAGCAATGTACGGCGGGGTGGGCACCCGCCATAGGAATAACTTAATAAGCGGGGTAGGCACCCGCCAACGAATGCCACCACAATGTCCCTGGCAGGGTGGGCACCTGCCAGGGGACTTCAGGATCGTCAAGGCACGGGCCAAATGCCGGGTGGGCACCGGCCTGTAGAATTGAAGCGCTCCCAGCGCTAAAGGCAAATTAAAGCGCTTCCAGGCGCTTAAGGACACAGGAAAGTACCAAAGTCCAGCAAAATCCTTAGGAAGGTGGGCAGGGGGCAAGGCTGGGCCAGGGGCCAGCTCACTGGGCCCTCCAGGCAGGGAGGCAGTCCAAAGTGGCGGTTCCTCCTGGCCTCCAGCAGCAGCAGCCCCCCTCAGGATCCTGGAAGAGAACAGTTTCTGTGGGGACACAGCCCCATTTTTATACAGCAAAACCCTTTGTTCTGGGTTCAGGGTGAGGGGGAAAACCAGTCGCAGCTGGTTGGGGAGCACCCTTGATGTGCTCAGCCCCTCACTCTATTCATTGGCAGGGCTAGGGTCGTCAGTCGCACCGCAGGGGGCGGGGCCAGCATTGTGTGTGGAAAACCCTGTCCTATTCAGGACCCAGGTGTACTCCTCCCACCCATCTAGCTGCTGATCTCCCCATTCACCACTGGGTGACTCATCCTGACTCTGGGGAATCCCTAGCCCGTCAGATGACATGACCAGCCAATCACGCGACAGACACACTGCACACAGAAGTGCCCACTTCTAGAAGTGGCACTTCCACACTAGGTACATGCACGCCGCACACATCATCGCGCAGCATTCACTCCCACGAGTCCGCACATACCAAACTCGGGCCTGCACACCCCACGCATCAGGAACTACTAGGGACACATACATTCCCCATGCATTCCTATGGGAGGGCAGGCCTATCTCACCACATGCACTCAGAGCACGCACGCACTTTACCCTGGGACACAGGGAAAGTGCGCAGAAACCAAAAAATCACCACACCAAGTCATCAGTAAAAAGCAAAACAGTTCAGGGGTGAACCTGCCAGAAGGGCCAAGTCCAACAGTTAGGCTCCAGCGACACCAGGAGGAAAAAACCGTCCTGCCACCTGTCAGGAAGGGGAGTGGCCAAGGAGCTAAAGACAGGCCTGCCGGGTGGCAGCCGGGTCGAACCATTCTGAAACAGGGGCTCCTGGGTAATTTTACATTAAGGCAAATTGGAAGTGATGCAAAATAAGGTGTAGGGACTGGGATTGTCTTATTGGGATTGGCCAGTAGAATTCCCCCACTCACTGGATAGTGCACAAGATAAATCTTACATCTCCGCCGTCACCACCCGAACCTGGGAAGACTCCATCTGAAGAAGACCATTCCGGAAGAACAAACCTGCCTTTAGAATCCCGGTGTCAGAAACAGATCGTATACTGCACTTATCTCACCTGCCATCCATTTGCCGGGCGGGGGCAATGCACAAGGATATGCGGCCTTTGCCCCCTGTTCTTTCCAAACCAAGTGAAGTCGACGCTCATCCAAGACGGCGTTGAAGGAATGGGCGCTAGCTGTGCCTCTTTATGCTGGTTCACGCCCTCTTCTCACGTGCCACTAACTGTAGTCTGTTTTTTCTGCTCTTTTGAATATTGTGAAAGTGGAAACAATGAACACAATGTGATTTGCCCGCAGACATCAACCTTTCGACCTCATTAACGAGCGTTAACCCTCAGGTGCACGCACACCTTACTCCAGCCTTCTCTAAGTCTCTCATTACCTCTTGATCTGCACCTGACTTGTAGTTTGGATTATAGTTCAATTTTCAATTATAATCAAGTCATTAGTTAGCTACGTCCTTACATTTCATTTCAAGAATGGGTGCTTGTTTCCTGATGGATTGATGGCTTGATAAAACCTAGTCCTCTGATGGCTACAGGTCTATAGCTAAAAATCCTCACTCAGAAATCTGTGGTACTCTTATCAAGGACCACCGTCTCAGAATGTCCAAGATTCACCACCATGCGCGCTTATTACGTTTTTTTGTCTCTAAGCACTTTCGAATTGTTGCGTGCGCGAGCCTTTTGCAGTGACCTGTGTGCACATGTGAGGTGGAGTTCACTCATCTCTTTAATGTTGTTGTCCTTTTCTTATGTTCTTTCTGGCTGCTTCCTCGGGGAACGCAGATACGAACATCAGGTGCTGGAGGCGGATTCTGTGGTTTCTTCTGGCTGATCTAGCATCGCCCTTCAGGTAAGTCTCAGGTAGACTAACAAGCAAGGAATGGCAGGTATGGTGGGTCTTTTACAACCTCGGGTTTCCAAAATGACTGCCGAGAGTTTGTGATCTTGCACACCTTGAGGGGAACTTTCTATCGCAGGTGACTGTTTTTGTGAAGTAGATGCAGTCCGTTGGAAAACACTTCTTTTGAATTTTGTCAGTCAGTCAAAACCACTTTAATCGATTAATTAAAATCATAAAAGTACATCACTATAATTCATACATTTTGATGATACAATATAATACAAACATCATAAAAATTCATCTAAACGAGTACATATATCACTAAAATCATAATCTAGGCTGGGCATCGAGTCTTTTCCTTGATCGCGCCGCGGCAACCAGAAAGTTAGCAATGTTGAAAATATTCCATGGGCAGTCTAGAAATTGCAAATACATCAGTGCAGGTTTAACTTGAGAAAATCCTCTCCCTTGCAACAATGGTATAATATACTTCTTTCTGCGTTCTGCATAATATTTACAAAATAAAATAAAGTGCGCAGTATCTTGAATTGAGCTACCATCACAGTTACAACGAGCAGTATCTTCTGGTTTACTCCAGCCTTGAAAACTCCCTAAAGTAAAATGAATCAAATTAAAACGAAATCTGGTCAACAGCCAACGGTGATAGTGTTTCGTGACCAACTTAAGATAAGGCTCAATCTGGGGGAGGTTATTAGTAAAAAATGAGCCCTTACCGACACTTTTTTAAGTTCCTCTCCCTCCCGCTCTTGAGACCTTAAATTCAAAAACTGAACTTTAACCCAGCCAATATTCTTCTTAGTAATCACTTCTGGGTTCTCATAAATCTCTGGGCGCCCTAGATTATAAAACATTTTCCTGATGTACAACAGCCAAAGGATATCGGCCACTCTAGCTAATCCAATACAGTCTTTTAAAATCAATCGATTTAGGGAGAGTTCAGGATTCAACCATATTTTCAACCAAAATATTAGGGGGGCCAGACTTATACTATCAGACACATAATCCATCCCCAGTTCTTGATGTATTGAAAAGGTTGGGGATGATTGGGGGTGGAGAGGAGTGAATGAAAAAATTTATTTTCTACCATCTGGACTCCCTCCGCTTTTTTATACCCCCAAATTGCAGCACCATAGACCGCTAAAGCTAAACATTTCGCCCTATAGATGGCAAGAACTGCATCACATGGTTTGCCACCCAAACGTCGGGCAAAACTTAGTATAGCGGTGGATGCTCTACCTACGCTATTCTTTTTTGCTATAAGCTGTGGGGCCCACGAACATCTATCATCAAATATGACCCCCAGGTAGGTAAATGCCTTTACTCTTGTGACCTCCACTCCTTTACAATAAAGATGTTTAACTTTATTTTTCCGTGTACCCAGGGACATTACATGCGATTTTGAACTATTCACCACTAGGTCCAGTGCGCTCATGAGCTCCCCAAAGAAGTTCAATAGTCTCTGTAATCCCAGAGGAGTACGAGCCATTAGGACAGCATCGTCCGCGTATAGAAGAACAGGGAGGATACTGTTCCCTATACGCGGAATATCCAAGCTGCCCTTACCTAAGGTTAAATCTAAAATATTGATATATAATGTGAAAAGTAAGGGGGCCAAGATGCATCCTTGGCGTAACCCTCTGACCGATTTAAAGTGACGTGTGCATTTGCCCTCATGGAACACCCTTACTGCAGCGTGCAGATCTTTGTGCAATTCCGCTAGAAAGTAAACCAGACAAGGATCAATCCCCAGATCAAACAGGATCGTCCACAGCCTTGATCTGTTCACCAGATCAAAAGCTGTGGATAGATCCATGAATGCCAGATATAAGGATCCTTTAGTGGCTTTTGTATACTTGTTAATTAACAAGTACAGGTTAAGGCACTGGTCCATGGTACCTCTGCCGGATCTAAAACCGTATTGGACCTTCGATAAAATCCCTCTCTCCGTCACCCAATCTGAAATTTTGTTCAGGATCACTTTACCCAAGATTTTGACCGCTGAATCAATTAATGAGATGGGCCAGTAACATCTCGGGTCACCCCTCTCTCCCTTTATAAAAACCGGTATAATGATTGATTTAGACCAAGACTCCGGAAACCCATTCCCATGTTTGATTGGTTCTGATGCTCCATCCATCACCACCCCCTTTTGTACCGCTTTGTTCGCCATAAGTTGGCAGGGTATGCTCAGACGTGAGTCCCTTGCTCACTTTGCCACTGGATTCAAGCAAGCCTGGCTGAAGACGGCTGAAATGCCAGAAACCGGTCCTAGGAAGCTTGTTTCCGGTCCAGGGAAGGCATGGCTTGGCAGTTCGGGCTGGACTGTTCCCATGAGGCACAGGGTCAGACTGATTTGCATATGGCCATGTCTGAACTGGGGTGGCAGAGTGGGCTAAAGAATGGTGATGGATCAAACCCAGATCTGTTGATTGGGTGTGAGTGTTTGATTGGTTCTGATGCTCCATCCATCACCACCCCCTTTTGTACTGCTTTGTTCGCCATAAGTTGGCAGGGTATGCTCAGACGTGAGTCCCTTGCTCACTTTGCCACTGGATTCAAGCAAGCCTGGCTGAAGACGGCTGAAATGCCAGAAACCGGTCCTAGGAAGCTTGTTTCCGGTCCAGGGAAGGCATGGCTTGGCAGTTCGGGCGGGACTGTTCCCATGAGGCACAGGGTCAGACTGATTTGCATATGGCCATGTCTGAACTGGGGTGGCAGAGTGGGCTAAAGAATGGTGATGGATCAAACCCAGATCTGTTGATTGGGTGTGAGTGTTTGATTGGTTCTGATGCTCCATCCATCACCACCCCCTTTTGTACCGCTTTGTTCGCCATAAGTTGGCAGGGTATGCTCAGACGTGAGTCCCTTGCTCACTTTGCCACTGGATTCAAGCAAGCCTGGCTGAAGACGGCTGAAATGCCAGAAACCGGTCCTAGGAAGCTTGTTTCCGGTCCAGGGAAGGCATGGCTTGGCAGTTCGGGCTGGACTGTTCCCATGAGGCACAGGGTCAGACTGATTTGCATATGGCCATGTCTGAACTGGGGTGGCAGAGTGGGCTAAAGAATGGTGATGGATCAAACCCAGATCTGTTGATTGGGTGTGAGTGTTTGATTGGTTCTGATGCTCCATCCATCACCACCCCCTTTTGTACCGCTTTGTTCGCCATAAGTTGGCAGGGTATGCTCAGACGTGAGTCCCTTGCTCACTTTGCCACTGGATTCAAGCAAGCCTGGCTGAAGACGGCTGAAATGCCAGAAACCGGTCCTAGGAAGCTTGTTTCCGGTCCAGGGAAGGCATGGCTTGGCAGTTCGGGCTGGACTGTTCCCATGAGGCACAGGGTCAGACTGATTTGCATATGGCCATGTCTGAACTGGGGTGGCAGAGTGGGCTAAAGAATGGTGATGGATCAAACCCAGATCTGTTGATTGGGTGTGAGTGTTTGATTGGTTCTGATGCTCCATCCATCACCACCCCCTTTTGTACCGCTTTGTTCGCCATAAGTTGGCAGGGTATGCTCAGACGTGAGTCCCTTGCTCACTTTGCCACTGGATTCAAGCAAGCCTGGCTGAAGACGGCTGAAATGCCAGAAACCGGTCCTAGGAAGCTTGTTTCCGGTCCAGGGAAGGCATGGCTTGGCAGTTCGGGCGGGACTGTTCCCATGAGGCACAGGGTCAGACTGATTTGCATATGGCCATGTCTGAACTGGGGTGGCAGAGTGGGCTAAAGAATGGTGATGGATCAAACCCAGATCTGTTGATTGGGTGTGAGTGTTTGATTGGTTCTGATGCTCCATCCATCACCACCCCCTTTTGTACCGCTTTGTTCGCCATAAGTTGGCAGGGTATGCTCAGACGTGAGTCCCTTGCTCACTTTGCCACTGGATTCAAGCAAGCCTGGCTGAAGACGGCTGAAATGCCAGAAACCGGTCCTAGGAAGCTTGTTTCCGGTCCAGGGAAGGCATGGCTTGGCAGTTCGGGCTGGACTGTTCCCATGAGGCACAGGGTCAGACTGATTTGCATATGGCCATGTCTGAACTGGGGTGGCAGAGTGGGCTAAAGAATGGTGATGGATCAAACCCAGATCTGTTGATTGGGTGTGAGTGTTTGATTGGTTCTGATGCTCCATCCATCACCACCCCCTTTTGTACCGCTTTGTTCGCCATAAGTTGGCAGGGTATGCTCAGACGTGAGTCCCTTGCTCACTTTGCCACTGGATTCAAGCAAGCCTGGCTGAAGACGGCTGAAATGCCAGAAACCGGTCCTAGGAAGCTTGTTTCCGGTCCAGGGAAGGCATGGCTTGGCAGTTCGGGCTGGACTGTTCCCATGAGGCACAGGGTCAGACTGATTTGCATATGGCCATGTCTGAACTGGGGTGGCAGAGTGGGCTAAAGAATGGTGATGGATCAAACCCAGATCTGTTGATTGGGTGTGAGTGTTTGATTGGTTCTGATGCTCCATCCATCACCACCCCCTTTTGTACCGCTTTGTTCGCCATAAGTTGGCAGGGTATGCTCAGACGTGAGTCCCTTGCTCACTTTGCCACTGGATTCAAGCAAGCCTGGCTGAAGACGGCTGAAATGCCAGAAACCGGTCCTAGGAAGCTTGTTTCCGGTCCAGGGAAGGCATGGCTTGGCAGTTCGGGCTGGACTGTTCCCATGAGGCACAGGGTCAGACTGATTTGCATATGGCCATGTCTGAACTGGGGTGGCAGAGTGGGCTAAAGAATGGTGATGGATCAAACCCAGATCTGTTGATTGGGTGTGAGTGTTTGATTGGTTCTGATGCTCCATCCATCACCACCCCCTTTTGTACCGCTTTGTTCGCCATAAGTTGGCAGGGTATGCTCAGACGTGAGTCCCTTGCTCACTTTGCCACTGGATTCAAGCAAGCCTGGCTGAAGACGGCTGAAATGCCAGAAACCGGTCCTAGGAAGCTTGTTTCCGGTCCAGGGAAGGCATGGCTTGGCAGTTCGGGCTGGACTGTTCCCATGAGGCACAGGGTCAGACTGATTTGCATATGGCCATGTCTGAACTGGGGTGGCAGAGTGGGCTAAAGAATGGTGATGGATCAAACCCAGATCTGTTGATTGGGTGTGAGTGTTTGATTGGTTCTGATGCTCCATCCAGCACCACCCCCTTTTGTACCGCTTTGTTCGCCATAAGTTGGCAGGGTATGCTCAGACGTGAGTCCCTTGCTCACTTTGCCACTGGATTCAAGCAAGCCTGGCTGAAGACGGCTGAAATGCCAGAAACCGGTCCTAGGAAGCTTGTTTCCGGTCCAGGGAAGGCATGGCTTGGCAGTTCGGGCTGGACTGTTCCCATGAGGCACAGGGTCAGACTGATTTGCATATGGCCATGTCTGAACTGGGGTGGCAGAGTGGGCTAAAGAATGGTGATGGATCAAACCCAGATCTGTTGATTGGGTGTGAGTGTTTGATTGGTTCTGATGCTCCATCCATCACCACCCCCTTTTGTACCGCTTTGTTCGCCATAAGTTGGCAGGGTATGCTCAGACGTGAGTCCCTTGCTCACTTTGCCACTGGATTCAAGCAAGCCTGGCTGAAGACGGCTGAAATGCCAGAAACCGGTCCTAGGAAGCTTGTTTCCGGTCCAGGGAAGGCATGGCTTGGCAGTTCGGGCTGGACTGTTCCCATGAGGCACAGGGTCAGACTGATTTGCATATGGCCATGTCTGAACTGGGGTGGCAGAGTGGGCTAAAGAATGGTGATGGATCAAACCCAGATCTGTTGATTGGGTGTGAGTGTTTGATTGGTTCTGATGCTCCATCCATCACCACCCCCTTTTGTACCGCTCCATTCACAACACTAGCATTAAAAACATTAGTTAAGATATTACTCCAGCGGTCAATGTCCCCTTTGTAAAGATCCAGCGGGACGCCATCTGGACCTGGGGCCTTATTAGTGGCAGAGTCTTTTATCGCCTTCCCCACATCATTCTTGTTGAATATCAAAAGGTTTAGGGGGGAGTAGGTTTCAGGAACCTTAAAAAATTCAGGAATCAAATTACTTGCATAAATTCCTTCAAAATGGATCAGCCACTCCCCCTCTGGAATATTAATGTCGAGTGGGGCATTTTCCTTCCCCGTTAAGAGTGGACTATTAACTATACTCCAAAACTTTGCACTATCCTTAAGAACCTCAACTGATGTTAAGGCATCCCAGGCCTCCTTTTTTAGTTTGTTTTTTCAATCCTGGATAATAAGTTTGTAATCTTTCCTAAGGGAAGCTATTAGGGCCTTGTCCCGGGGTAGCTTTTTTAGGGCAGTTAATAAATTTTGATGAGCCCTAGAACAGCTAGTATCAAACCACTTTTTTCCCTTGTAAAGGACGCGGTTTGCTAGTGATGGTTAGGTCTGAGGCAACCTGCTTACAGATAGAATCAAAGGCAGAAATTATCTCTCCTCCTGATATAGAAGGGTCCATACACTTCCTAAAGTCATCTCTGGTTCTCACAATTTGATTCTCTGTAAAATCCTCCGGAACTGCCTTGGTCCACTTTAGTTTCCTTCCTTGGTCACAAGAGGCCAAGGTAACAGGGGGAACTGGAGCCAATAGGACCTCCTTAGAGCAAAAATCATTGTCTAGTTCTAAGATCACAGGATTGTGATCACTAAATGGTGAGTGAAAAACATTATACCTATGGACCAACCTTAAAAGAGCAGGGGAGAGGAAAATATAGTCAATAATTGATTCACTATCCCTTGCTTCAAATGTCGCTACCCGTTCACTCTTAGTTAAAAAACATGGTTCAAAAAGATCCGCCAAATAAAGGAGTTCTTCAAGAGCCTCACCCTAGGCGGAATGTTCAAAGTGTGGTGGGGCAGAGTGGGGAGGGCCATGAGGATCAACAATCTTACAATTAAAATCACAAAGATGAATGTTAAAATCACCCATAAAAATAATTTGTACAAAAGTGGTTTGACGAGCGTTATACAATTCTAAAAATTTTGATAAAAAGTTAAAGTGCTCATTCTCAGGTACACAATCACCAGCATTATACAAGTTTATAAACAATATTTTGGATTGAGACTCAGTAATGAATTCCACCATTTGACAGTTATGGGAGGCTGTGTCTATCTGGGATATCTTAGCCTTAAGTTTTATAGAGAAAAGAAACAACAGCCCTCCCTTTGCTCTGCCTGCTACCGATGGTAGGGCAGGCTGAAAGTAAGATTTAAAGCCAACAATCCACAGGATGTTTTCCCTAGCCCATGTCTCCTGTAAAGCTATAATATCAAAACCAGTGACAAACTTTAACCAATTTGCATCTTCTTGTTTAGATCGTAACCCAGCTATATTCCAACTCATGAGCCTAACAAAGACTACATTGTCCCCTAAGTTAACTATTTTGTTTCTGATGCTACAGGAATTGGGGACTGGAAGGTCTAGTCAGTCATTTACATCTAGCTGGGATAGGGGTAGAAACCTGTTAGATGTGACAATAACTTCTGTGGTCCTATCTATCCTATTGTTTCTGGGGTTAACCTGAGAAGAAACTTATGGGGAACTCCAAGGCGCAGGCTCTTCACTAAATACTGCACAGGGCACAGATACCAATGGGTCTCTGGTCGAATTACGGGACGATATCTCCCTCGAGCGTTAAAAAGTCTAGGGGGCGATGGATAGAAAAAACTTAAAGGGACAGCCCTAATGTTACCAGCCTCCCCGTCCAGATCTGAGGCATCCCATAGCATACGTGTTACTACAAAGGGGTTATTAAAATTAACCACCACACAATCCCCCTTAACTTTTTTCTTAGCACCTCCTATCCATCCAACCCGCCTAGCTGTTAAGATATTACGTGAGATATTGGCATCGCCTGAACAGTTCTGGTCACACCATTTCCTGGTAACTGACAATAGTGCTTCGGTTGATTCAACCTTACCATGCGCTAATGGCGGAACTCTAACCAGAATAACCACCAACGGATCGGCCTCGGGAGGGAGATTAATGCATGGTTGAATTAATGTGTTGCATACAATATGCCCGCTAACAGGTATGTCCTGAGACCTAGGTTGGGCTAAACACCTAGTCTTCCTACTCGAATACCCCTCCATGTCCCTTACCTCTAGGTTTGTAATTGTAGTGCTCGACTTGGGGGACACAGCTAGGCTCAAGATCCTAGAAGAATCCCCCACTATCCTACTACTTGGGCCAGCTATTTTCGGATAGGCCGAACCAAGAGAGGTACTATTTTGGGGGGGGGTTACGAACCTTATTTATAGCTGAGAGGGTGGAATCAATCTGAGCACATTTCTCTAGTAGGCTAGCAACACACAAGTTCAAAGTGTCAATAATATCTTTGGCAATACTAGATAAGGTCTCCTCGAGCCGGCTAGAAAAAATGTTCTCCACCATATCCCGAACAGAAGAGTGAAAGGAATCGATAGTCACTGGGCTGGGGTCCGATAAGGTACATTTAGATGTAGAGTCCAGCTTAATTGGCTTTTTACTCGTTCTCCTTGTACACTTTGATTGGGGCTTAGATTGCCTTTTTTTTACAGGGACCTGAGGGAGCGTTGATTGAGGAGTAATCATTGGTAAAACGGGGACCAAATCTTCTCCAGCAGCACTATATTGTCCCAATGCCTGGGCTGGGGGACCAACAATAACAACAGGCTCTAGTGGGACGGGATTTTTCCCTGGAAGCTGCAAAGGATCAGTTTGTTGGGCTTCGATGGTATTAAGTCCAAGTTCTCCCTCAGCCTGCGCGATTTCTGATGTTAAAACCCCCACTGCTGAGGTTAGATATGATATAATAGTGGCCGACTTTCTAGGGACTTTAGCTTTAGCCCCCCATGGTCCTGTGTGATAAGAAGTTTCCGCTTACCCATATCGAACCTTGCTCTCAACGAGGAATAGAGATGGCCCGGCCTGGCCTCAGACGGCCCCTGACGGCCTCAGACGGCCCACCCTTTGCCCGGGCTTAGCCCGGCGCACTCCCGCGCACGTCCCGTGTGGTGGGAGCCGGGGCTTGTAGATATTGCCCGTGACCTCAGGGGGCGTGGCGTCGTTTGCTGGCGCTGCCCCTCGTGCTCCTGGCGCTTGTGGTCCGCTCCTGCTCTGCCCCCGGTCTGCAGCGCTGTGTCTCCCGCAAAGCGGGAGGCGTGAGGTACAAATGAAGGTCCCGGTAAGGTGGGGGCGTGGCGTCGTTTGCTGGCCTACATGGAGAAAGGCAGAGTGTGCAAGACTGGTTTGGGCAGCCCCAGAGGGCCGACCAAACAGTCAGCACCCTCAGCAGTGGGAAAGCCACTCCTCCCCTGCCCTAGAGCAGACCTGCCCACCTGCCCGCCCCCAACCAAGCCATTCTGCTTTCTCGCAGTGCGATAATCAGAAGCATAAAATAGTAGTTATTACCATTTTATGTTTTTGCTTCTGCTTCTCGCACTGCAAGAAAGCATTGGGACGACTCTCCTCTGCCCTAGTGGAGGAGCCACCCCTGGTGGAGGGGCACCCTCTGTACTCAATCAGGAGCTCTCCGGCTGGAGTACTGTGCTGAAGGGGGCCCCTAGAGCGCGGGGGCCCCCGCACCATGGGGGTTGCAGGAGCCTGTGTTGACTGGTTTTATGCTCTACGGGCATCTTTCTTTGCACCTTCTGCATGCCAGCCCCTTAAATGTCTGATTAAAGACTGTGTGGTGTTACTTCATTTGGCCAAACAGTTTACAAAGAGTGTTTATGTTATGTTATGTTATAGCATGTTTGTAAAGTGCACATACACCAAAAAGGTTTCATGGCACTAGGAGCATAGCAGCAGAAGGGCCTCAGATCTTTGCCAAATGCCTGTTTGAAAAGCCAGGTTTTCAGCAGGGAACTAAAGCTTGCATAGGAAGTCGAGGCTCTGATGTCAGGGGGGAAGGAATTCCAAAAGCCGGGAGCAAGCAGGGAGAACCTGGATCCCCCCAATCTCTTCCTGTTGAATAGGTGGCCATGACACCTGGCTTCTGCTGGAAGAAGTTGACCTACTCAAGGACTCCGGAATATTGCTGGGACCAAGGGACTGGAACTGATTTCAGAGGATAAAATGGCTGGCTTCCTATTTATCTGGTTCAGGGAAACTAAATACAGAAAGTATCCTGACTTCGAGAAGGCGGAGTTCACGAAAGAGGTCTAGACCCCGCAGGAGTCCTGTCTAGAGGGAGATCTGGTGCCCAGAAACCTGCCCTGAGGATCTAGAGCTGCAGTACTGACACGAAGAAGCTCTTCCAGCAATTAGAGACTATGGGCCTGATTGTGATGCTAGCGGGTGGCCCTTTTCTCTGTCAGGGAGATGGAGTAAATTACTCCGTTGCCCTGACGGAGGTGCCACTTGCCAAACAGAGAAATGACAGCCAAGCAGGCGGTCATCTCTTAAAGCATCTGGCAGACGCGACCGTCATGGCAGTTGATGTCAGTCCTTTACGAAGTTTGGTGCACAGCTCCAACTACATAATGGAGCTGTGCATCAAACTATTTTTTTTTGTATTTTCAAAAAGAATATCCTGAAGCGGGATATTCTTTTTGAAAATATAAAAGTAAATGCTTCTCTAACACTTGGAGTCCTCTCCAATGGCGAGGTAAGCATTTAGTAGTTTTCACTGCCCCTTACCACCACAGTTTTTCTGCTGGTGACGGGCATTGACGACGGACCTCCAATTAAACTTATCTAAATCAGGTGAGCGGAATTGCAGTTCTGCTTCTGGCGGCCCTTGCTACACACAGCTGTGAAGGGGTTTAATCATAGCCAAGATGAATTAGTCTCCACCATGATCAAACCAAAGGTCTGCCTGCATCTAATTCCGATGGGTGGACCACATTCTTGGCAGTAAGGATACTCCACTGCCATTGCCACGATGTGTCCTTACGAGCAAGAATTAAATCAGGACAACCCACTTAGTTTATCTAACCTTCGCTCTATTGTGTTTGGCTTGAAATCGTGCACCATGAACTGTTGTTTATGCCATAGTGCCTGACTTTTTCAAGTCGTTTTGCTGTAAAACTTTAAAAATTCATATCTCAGGTTCCCCTTAACCTATTTTGATGATCTTGTTGTTAGCCTACCTATTAACTCTATCTTTATACTCCTTGAACGTAGCCTGCTCTTCTCCTATGTTAGTAACCCTCTGTGTTTTAAGGGGAGGTCCAATTAATAAATTGTAGCGGAATCCTCATTTATGATCCCCTGCGTCACTTTTGCGCTACCGGTGCGTCACTTTTTGCGACGCACCTTTGGCGTAAAACATGCGGCATTTTGCGCCATATTTAGGTAGATGCATCACTTCGTAAACCCCTGCGCTACATTATACCTGCAACAGTTATAATGTATGCAGGGTGGGCGTTACCCCGCAAGAAAGGGTCGTAGGAGTGGTGCAGCGAAATCTATGAGATTTCGATGCGCAACTACTAGGACGCCAATGCGTCACAACCTTACGCCTGCCTCATGGCAGGCATAAGGGTGACGCAGGCCCTTTCACATGGGGCTTGCCCCATGTGAAAGGAAAATTGCTGGAGTTGCATCAGGCTTCCGACACAACTCCAGCAATGCGCCACATTTTGAGCCAACAGATACGTCAGTTATACTGACGTATCTGTCCTTCCTTGCTACATGATGCGTCATACTGTAAATATGACGCATCATTGGTGTCGCAAGGAGGGCGCACTGAGAAGTGGCGCATCGCTGCTTTCACGCAGCGATGAGCCACTTCTCCTGGAGATTCAAGTGGATGCTAATGCCATCAGCATACTTTCAGAAGTCCATTTTGGATTTCCTTGTGATTTTGGACAGAGGAGTCAATTGAGCCTTAGCGAGAATCTAAAAAGGATCGTCCTTGCAGCAGGAGGTGCTCTGGATCTCTGTCCATGATCAGTGGTGTATCGTAATGCCGATCCTACAAATCCAGTCGGCAGAGCCCCAGACTTCCCACAGTCCAGTCCTGTGCTGTGCTAGGAAATCCAGAAATCGGCTCTTTTTGTGAGACAGCAATCCCAGACCCTTCAGCATGCCCAAAGCCAAACGCACATATTCCAAATGGGAAATGAGGCGATGATAGTGCCATAGCCAAGCCAATTTATGTCCACAGGGGGTTGAACCTACATCAATATAATATATTGCAGGCCTGATTGTTAGCAATGTGCGTAACTTGTGTAATTCTCTGTTGCGTAATCCCGTGGAATTACCCAGGAATTCGGCAAGATTACGCAGATTTATGGGAGAAGAGTAATTCTGCATTTAAAGCTATTTTTAAAAAAAGAAATACACCCTTTGTCCGAAATGGACACAAGTATGCATTTTTCACCAACAAATAGCGCTAAATGCAACCGAAGACGAGTTCTCTCAATGTGCTCTTGTGGTAGAATTTTCCACAACCCAATTTTCTTACCTCAAAATGCACTCTTGAAATTATAATGGACGCGAGGATGCATTTCGCACTAACAAAGCACAAATGCAGCAGGACACAAGAAATGAGCGTGAGTGGCCGTTTGCTAACTTTGTTGATGCTGTAGGTTTTTTCCACTCCAATTTACTCTTAATTAAGCGTGGTGGAGTATTTACATAGTTATTAATAATTCTGCATCAAAGAGTAACGCGGAATTACCAAAATGACTGATTACTCTGGCATACTTGAAAGTCCACTCAGGCCTACTCATGATGTCTTGGTGCTGTGAAATATTTTCTTTATAAGTTATCAATAGTGTCAACTAATATCCCAATTTAGAATACTCTTAGGAGATGATGTGAACATAGCTGTAGCAGTATTGCCATCGACAGCAGCTATTTCCACTCTTATTCCAAAACGACTGCAACAATGATGTGGTATTTTGCCTCTGGCAGCTAAAGGCAGCTGGAGACATTGGTGAAAATTACTGGGATGTGTGTGGTATCACCGATCTAATATAGACTTATAGCCCGCTGCTGAGGGCTATATTGGTTTTTAAAGTCCCTGAACTCGCGTTATAGGCCTGAGCCGCAGGCGAGGGGCCTTTAACGCAGGAGACAGCCGTTAACAAGCCCGGAGAAGAAGGGCTATTATAAAATTCGACACACTAAAGGAAGAATGTTCTAAATTAAAAAGGGAGAAACATGAAGACAAACATTGGAATGTTGGAGCTCCGTGCTTATACCAGCCATTATAAACCCAGTGATACTCTACTGTCTTCAATAGAGCTCTCAACATTCCTATATTCTAACGCCCATTAATTTCCTAAATGTTGTAATGTGGAAAAAAAGGTCCACTCATCCCTTCTTCTCCATCAGATGGGAGACAAATGTCTAAATTGATGATTTATTTGTACTGAGGGGGTCACTGTAATCTGCCTGCTAGTAAGTGGGTTCTAAAACAGGAAATCTTTCCTGGTTTGCTGTTTCTTCTGCCCTCATTCTATTTTGTACAACATTTAGGTCCAAAGTAGTTATTGAGCTGCTGTGGGTTCTGCGGGTGTGCCTTTTTGAACTTTTAAAATCAGGAAAAGCAAAACAACATTGTACGAAGCCAGGTTGCCCAGTGGGACAAATTCTCCCATTTTTATGCAAATCTTGCTCCTAGTAAGGCAAACACTGTTTCTCTAATACAGTCTCATCCCTTCCTTAGTAGTGCAGTACCAAGATGGAAGGGAGCTTCAGAGACAGCGTGTTGAAAGTTAACTGTACCAACACAACACTTGCATCAAGAAACTACTCAGTAAAACTCACAGAACAATTTAGTAAAATCAAAAGGCATAATGAGGTCATATTGACAAGAATTGGATCAGTCACTGGATCGTTATAGCTTCTTAAAGTGACAGTTTCATTCACATGGCTTTTCGGTTTTGCATGATCAGTCAATGAACGTTCCTGTGAAGTCTCATGGCATGACTCACAGCTCAAGGCTGCCTCAAGTCTTCAGTCAGGCCAGAGGGTCTGGATGTACGTCAGTTACCTTGTGCAGACAGGCACAGTTCACAGATCCAAACTTCATAGGGTTCCTGTGGAGGTGTCTCTGGCTTGCAGTTCCACAGACATGCTCTCTTGTTTTTCCACGTCTGTCTAAGCCACTAGACAGTATCCCCCTACGCTTCTTCTCGGCCCGCAGTCCAGTCTTTGGTGATGACTCCAAGGCCTCAGGAGCATCCTCCTTCTAGATACCAGTTAACAGTGAGTGCAAGGTAACTTTGACGCTCACTTTCCAGTTCCAATAACACACCTCTACCAAGCACAGTGTTAGACCTGTTACAACTGATCAACAGGTTTGCTTCACAAAAAGAATCTTTGGGTGATCTTTAGTGGTCATCCGATTGAGCCAACTGGGGGATCAATCTTGACACAATCGTTTGTAGAACAAAACTCAATATTATTGGTCAGGATGAGTCACACTCCAAACCACAGTACAAGCAGATTTGATCCACTTCCAAGTCCTGCTCCAAAGCAACCTTCTGTCTGTCTGTCTTCTCAGACTTCCAGCTATATTCCAGTCCAATCTCAGGAGCCATCCAGCCCTACATAACCTGTATTCCTGGATTTTAGAGGGTCTGTGTTTCAAAAGCTCTCAAGAAAATGACAGGCAGCAGCAGGACGACTATCTCCAGTCTAATCCAATCCCATCCAAGGCTTCTCAACGCAACACCAACAGAGGTGGGGAGAAACGCCCTATTGTAATTCTACACACCAACAATGTGCAACAGTTTGTACTTTGTGGCAAAAACCTTGCTATATGAGTTGTAGGTTCAAGCTTTAAAAATTTAAAAAAGCTATACTAGCACTGTTCAATAATCCTGTGCAGCTTGCATACATTGTGTATGGAAATGCCTCTGCATGATCTCCCCAAGCTTTTGGACTGATGCTGCTGGTTTTTCAACGGAGGCAGGCTAAAGAGACCTCAAAGCTAGTATTCTGACCCTTAAATGGTATGTGTCTAATTGGTTCACCCACATTTGGCTTAAGTTAAGTTACTTATAAGTCCCTAGTATATGGTACCAGGAGTACCCAGGTCCTGGAAGTTAAAGTGTGTCTCTCATGGACTGCAACACTTTTTGTGTCATCACGAGTGTAACATTGCTGGCTGGCAGAGTAGTTTAAAACCACTTACTTGACTTTGCCATTTAAAGTAATGGAAAGGCCTAAACCTTGCTTTCTTGATATTTAAAAGCCACCCCTAAAGCTAGGGTACATTATAATAAAAAGTTGGACATGCAGTTCCTAACTCTACATGGCCTGACAGTAAAAACTCTTATTGTTTTTACCATTGTAAGATTAGTAGTCTCTTTGCCGGGTACAGGGTTACACACTGACAACTCAGTAGTGCTAACTTCTGAATGAGACTACTATATATGATACTTCAAGGTATCAAAATAATTATTGAATTAAGCCCGACAGTGGTTATCACCAGTTAAAGGGAACTGCTGGTTTTGCTTTAACCAGCGACCAGTAGAACAGTGGCATCTGGTTTTGTCTGGACTTCAACAAGACTTTAAGGGACATTGACTTTAGGGGCCCAAGTCGCCCCACCTTGTTCATGGACCCAGGAGTAGCCATATGAAGACCCTCATCACTGGATCAGCCCCCTCAGCATCCTTTAGTCTGCTGTATCCCTTGTATTAGGACCCCTTCATTGAAGTTTATGGCGGTTCAGCTATAGAGCCTGGATCAGAACTGGAGACTGCTTAAAACTGCGAGGTAACTGTCCAAAACCTGCCTTTTTGTCCCCTGTGACTCACTCCCTGTTCTAGTTAGTTGTCCAAAGCAGAACAGAGTAGTAGTTTACAACTTTATAAAAGTTTTCTAAAATTTGCAGAGTTGACACCGAGCGATGTCCTTTACAAATTTATTGCACTGAATTTAAAAACTGTGATTTATTGTTTCTTCGAAAATTCAGATCTGCGGCACCCTTCGGGTGATTTTTGTAATTGAGGTGTCTATTTGAAGATAGAAATACTACCTATTGTTATAAGATGGTGCCGGAATTTTATTGAGTCTTGTGTCTTTCTTATTAAACTATTTTATTATATGAATTAATGAATGAATGAAGTGGCATTTATCAAGCACAGCACTTACCCCTTAAGAGGCATCTTGAACCATATCTATAAAATCTTGTCGGCACATTTTTATAAGGAGCTAGCACTTCAGTATGCCCAATTCTATACTAGTATAACAAGAGTCTCATCTGCAATGCCTTTAATACCCATACCTTAAACTCAACGGCGAGAAAGTCGGAGGTTATGCTCCTAGGCAACCGCGACAAACTCCCCAAATTGCCCAGCATGGGCGCTCCCCCTACTCCAAAAAACGAAATCAAGAGCCTAGGCATATGGCTTGACCAAGACCTCAGCTTTAAAACCCAAGCGAGAAAGACAGCCGGTACATGCTTTGGCCTCTTACGATCAGCCCGGAAGATCCTCCCCCTGATTCCTCCCCAGTCCAGGAAAATTCTCATCCAAGGCCTTATCATATCCAGACTTGATTACGGGAACGTCGTATACCTGGGCGCCCCAGCAATTGTGATCAACAAACTCCAGCACGTGCAGAATGCGGCAGCAAGACTCCTCACGGGGACGAAATACAGATGTTCTGCCAAGCTTCTCTAAAGGCTCTGCACTGGCTCCCCATTCAGGAGCGCATCACCTTTAAAACCCTGTGTATCTCTCATAAAATCCTCCAGGGGAAAAGCCCCCCTATTCTCAAACCCCTTATCAAACCCCACACCTCCACCAGACAGCTAAGATCGGACTTCCTCTCATTGGCCAGTATACCCAGAATAAAAAGAGCATGTACGGGTGTGCGCCGTTTTGCCTACAACGCCCAAAAGCTCTGGAACAGTCTCCCCATCAGCATCCGTAAAGAAACCAACCTGCTGCCCTTCCGCAGGCTTCTGAAAACCTCGCTCTTCCCCCGATAACTCTGTCCCAGGATCATTGCTAGCTGATACTATAGCGCTGGGACGCCCTCGGGTAGCTACACGCTTTAGAAAACCAAATCCAAATCCAAATATCTAAATGGTAATATAGGGGCACTCTGTGGTAAATTTAGCAAAGTTTTCTAGAATGTGTTCTCAGCCCGAGAAAGTCTGGGGACATTGCTGTAGCCCCATGAATAAGCACAATAGACTGCAGCCCCTCCAGCTTTAGCTATATAAACTTCTAACGCTGGTGAGATTAGTCTAGTACTCATTGATTTGGTATGTTTTAGTACAGCCGATGCAGAATGTTTGAGTGCTAGTTGGCTCTTCGAAATTTGCAAGGTCCAAGAAATAGAATTTGAGATTTTAATCCCCTAATAGTCAAAATGCTGCACTCTTTCTATCGCTGACTCACCCAGAGTCAATGAACACCGTTGCCATTTGTGCAGATTAAAACTCATATATTTGGTTTTCTGTGTGTTTAGCTCAAGCCCTCGTGGACCCCAAAAACCTACAAATTGATCTAAACGGGATTGAAAGCCCATTTTAATTGTCGATATAAGTAAAATGTTGTTGGCAAATAAAAGAGCAGGTAATCTACCTCCAGCCATGTTAGGAGAATCATTATTACAGGCATTGAGATAGTCAATAGCTCCATTATATATGGCGAAAAAAATGATAGTGCAAATACACACACCTGCCTGAAAATTTGATCTGTAGAACTCTCTTTCTCTCTAAACCCTGCTGTAAGTGAGTACGGTTAGAATTTTCCTGCATCCAATCATGGAGCTTATTTAGCAACCAGCTGCAAAATATTTTTACAGATTATCAATTAAACCGATTGGGCGGCAATTGACAGGATCCCCTATATTCTCTTTTTATAAATGGGAACAGTGATTGCTCCTCACCAACTCTCTGGAAGGTCAGCCCCTGCTACTATTGCATGTGACACTTGGTTTATATATGGACCCCCGCCTGGAGGTCAGAGCTGGAAGGATCCCCTGGGATTATATCAGGCCAGGCGCTTCATCATACTTGGCTGAACCTACTGCCAAGCACCTTGTAGTGTAAACTCAAGACCCTCACTGGAAGGAGCGATCTCAGGTACGTTTTCCACACGATGCGTAGTTTGCCGCACAGAATATAGATCATCAACATGTTTCATCCATAACTGAGGCTGAGGATGACAATATAGGGCAGCCTGGGTATCCCTACTATAGACCAGAAAGCTCCGCTGTCTTTGGCTTTTAGGGTTTTATAAGGTTCAGACAATTGTTTTCTTCCCAAGCTCTGGTACTGTGGATCAAGATGGCCCTGTAGCTAGTCCTCGCCTTGTTAGTTTCCTCTCTATTGCCTTTTTGAATTGCCCTGATGAGAAAGATTCTTGCCTTTCTGCTCCTGCTTGAGAACCAGGGGGCATATCAGCAAGGCGAGGCAATAGAATTATCGCCGCTTTTGCGGCCGTTTTCGGACGAAAAGCGGCGATAATTTTATCATCTAATTAGCAAGCTCACGCTAACGCGTGAAAACTTGCGTTAGAGTAGGAATTCCTAGCGCCCAGCTTTGCATTTCTAATGAGATGCAAAGTGGGCGTTCCTGACTTGACATGACAGGAGAAATGTCGCTAAGCCCCACGCTATGAAGCATAGTGGCAAGAAAAGTAGCGATAACCTCTGTTATCGCTACTTTCCTTACGCCTGCTTCAGGACTGACTTAGCCATGATATCCTATGGAAGGTGAATATAATGGCTAAGTTTGTGAGTCCATATCATCAAGCTAACGCCACATTGCGTTAGATTATTGCTGGGTTTCCAGTGAGAATCTCACGTTAGGCAGTTAGCGTGAGGATTTTTATCGCTTTTGAGATAAGCGTTGCTAATAGCACGCTATCTCAGCGATAAAAATCCACGCTAGCCGGCGATAATTATCCTAGCGCTAAGTGCGCTTAGCGATAATTATCGCCGGTTGTTGCTGATGTGCCCCCAGGAAGGTTACTCATCCCCCAACCTAACTTGCTTGCATTCCTTTAAGAAATATTTCTGAATGAAGTAAACAATTTGCTGTGGACAGAACCAACCTTAAACCCGCGTGACTGTTTTTGGGCATCGGTGTTAAGCGTTTCCATCATGTTTGCAGCCTTCTTGAAAGTAAGTGCTGAAGCATCCTGGTGTGTAGCTACATATTCCCAGGATGTAGACCTCCTATTACTTGTCACAGTTAACCTCGTATCTGCTATTTGGTGGGAAAAATCTTTGTTAGATTGAAATGAAGAACCTTTTAATGTCATATGAAGGAGATAATTTTCACTGCTTGTTTGATAATTCACATATCTAACCAGGGCCTCCCAGATTTTCGTAGAGAGCATAATATAACCAGTTCCCCTCCTGCATCCTATTCTGGTAAATGTGAAAGCCCCTGTCCTATCAGAGAGCGCCCCTCAGTTAGTGTCAGCGCCTACAACTGCAATGCAGTGGCAGACCCATTCTTAACTGGGGGAGGTCCAGGGCTGGTGTACCCCACTTCTCATCCTCAGCATCAGGTTTGGAAAATGTAGTATCCAGAGGTCCATATGGGGTATTAAAGTCCTCAGCTAAAATTACTGGGCAAGGGTCAGTAATTGTTCAAATAGTTTTATTAAGTTTTACAAAAGCAAAACAAGAAGCAGAACACCATAAAGAAACTAGATACACCAGGCATCCTAGGTGAAGTGTCAGTCATTAAATCTAATACGACTTCCCATAGTTGTAGTGTCTCCGAATCGCAATGTTTGTGAGTGAGGGATTATAGATGTTAACCACCCCTCCCCCATCAGTAAAAAACCAAAGGCCCAAAAGGTCTCTCGAATGAATAAGAAATTACTTGATCGTGCAAACCAGAGACAAATTCACTCAAATTGTTAGTCCTCCTCAGGTAAAACCTATTCCTTTATAGGATGCTTCCATAGTAACATTATGAAAGCCACATCAACATCCAGGGGCAGCCAAATTGGAATTCATACCAGCCACATTCAATGACAAAATATGGATGTCAGCTTGTCAGTCAGGATTCTATCTCCTGGAATGCAAGCAGACAATAATCTTGGACAATCGCCCATTTTAGGCCCCCTTCAACATCCAACCCCCAACGCAAGTTGACCATCTAGGAGAAGCATCCCGATGGGAGACTGAGTTGATATTGATGTTGGTCCCCACCACTGATGTCAAATACCTCTGGGTGTTTAGAGCCATCTGTCAATCTACATTGCCAGAGTTTCCCTGGTGTTGCTGTGAGGCCCTTGCCGGTGTCCTGTCTCTTTGCACCACTATTTCTGAAGGATTGTACTTCAGTTGGGTGTGTGAGTTGGAATTAGGCATCGATTGCGCATCTAAAGACACCAATCAATCGGCATCGACGCCATTCTTAAGAAACAGTGGTATGTAGTAATGGCCGCCTGTATTAGCTGAACACCACCATCACAATATCAGAAGGAATCAGAGGATAGCCCTGGTGAGTATGCCTGATCCAGGGCTTTTGAAGATTCACTGAAGCACAATCCTCTCTGATCTCCCACTGGACCTCCTGGGAAGCAGTGCTTAATTTGTCAAAATGTAAGGTTCTGTGGCAGGATATTATGCCAGAGGCCCCTGTAACTGGCATCACCCGCTGCCCATGCCATGCAGATGGTCAGTGTCAACATCAGCTTTCCTACCACCACACTCCTACAAGTGAGACATTTTGGACTAGTGCAGGTTCAGCTACACCAGCATGGATGCCCTGGGCGAGCTAGTTCTCTCATATTTTTAAAATAATATTGATATGATTAATGCTTTATTCTGGTCAAAAAATAGGGTGGACGGCGCCACCATGTGGTAGATTCTGGTTCATCAGTGCAGGTTTTTCAGAATAGGTGCCCAGTCAAGCATTGGCAAGCACCAGCACAAATTAAGCACTGCTAAGAAAGTGGCCAGCCCCCTCCCTTTCACAGACCACTGGGAGGTTGGGCAAAGAGAGAGAGCCCAGCCCATCTACAGATCTTCTGTAAAGTCTACAATGTGCTGCCTGGGAGGCCGAGTCCCACCCCTCAAGACAAGCAGGTTGTGATCCTGGCAGAAACCACGTGAAAAGTGGATTTTCTACAAACATCCTACGAATGATTTAGAGTTTGGCAGATGAGTTACTCTAATACAGCGCTGCAGATATACCCCCATCTTAGCACACGTTCTTATATATCTTATGGTACCTGTAATAAGTTGGATGAGTTGTCCATCTCACTGTGAGCGAGTAACCCTTCTGCCAAGCTTTAAACAGTTGCGTCTCCTCCACTCAGTGAAAAAATAATAAAAATTAAATGATAATAACAAGACGTTATTATCATTTTAGTTTTCTGTGCGGACTCAAAGCCAGTTTAGGGCGGGGCTGGCCTTGCCGCCATCAAAGTGAGGAGGAGTGTTTTGCGCTCTGTAAGTGCGCATGATAGTTTGGCCTGCCCACTTAGGACGGCCAAACCGTCATGCGCACTTAGCATGTTCTTCATCTGCTGTTGCACAGCTGGGTGGAGAGAATGCACAGGCTCCCAGGCCTAAGCAGCCAAACAGGCCACTCAGACCAATCACGATGCTGCTGTCATGCAGCGTCATGATTGGCTGGGAGATCCTGGGTGCTACCATTCCTGCTGCCAGTGCCAAGACTGCAGACAGAGGAGAGGTGGCGGCAGCGGCCTTCACAGATAAGTTTATTTATTTATTTTCATTGCCACCTCATCCCCACCCCCACAACCTCCCACCCCACCACCCCCATACCGAGGCCTCCACTGGCTTTAAATCTTGCTCAGAGTCAAGGACGTCAAAGACGGCCATGGATTGCTTTGTGCCTACAATTTGACTTTACACTTTGTAGCCTCAGAGGTACTCTTCCATTGGCGAGCTTCCAGTGGTATTTTCATTTAATGCCTCACTAGTCCTTTCCTCGGTTCTCTCTCCTTAGAATTGGAAGTGGGACCCCCTCAGATCTCTTTGGATGTTCTGCCTCTTTCAATGTTGATCATCAGGAATTCTGCCTGGCGGCTCAGCTCGCCTGAGAGTTGGCATCCATTTGTTTGTCATGGAAGTCATTGTATTCCCAATATTTTTAAGCATGGAGGAATTTATTTAATCCTGTATTTATATATTTATTTGTTTATTTAAGTTATGAAGTGGAACACTACTCCACAAAGGAAACGGTATATTGTATAATATACTGGTTACATAAATACAAAATCCGCAGGGCAATGCAAAAGAATCATCAACAGCTTCTGGGATGAAAATACCTAAAAATAGTATGGAGCAAGTATGGAGACTCCCAAAAAGTAATGTTAAGCCTAGGATTTTAGCAGCTCCGGCTCCATCCCATGCTTTGCTGTTCTCCAGTGAACCAGGGGCACAAGTTGCTAAGCAACCTGCATCCACAGGACAGCGCAGCAGCTCACTGGTCAAGCTGCAGTCAGCTAGGGTTCTCATTTCTTGTATCCTACTAGATTTATGATGGGCCTCTTAGTACTCTGCAGACAAAAACGAATTCATCAGCCAGTTCCACAAATCAACACGTGGCTATAAATCAGTCTCAGTGCAGGACCTGGGGTTTCAGAGTTGGTATTAAAATAGCCAAGGGTCAAAGAGATCATTCGGTCCCATTCCTCACACTGGAGCATTAGGGCACCAGCTGCCCAGAGCTGGAGAGTAAAGTGCAGCTGAGTTAGTGAGAGGGGGCTTCTAGCAGGTTTTATTTTTAATATTAGCAGCAACTCAGGGGGTTTAATTTATGGGCAGGAAGAACTTTCCCGAGACTTTTAAGGGAGAGTACAGTAGTTGTATGCGAATGAAAAAGCGACCTGCATTGAGGGAGCAAGTATTAACCTTAGACGCTGTTTTGCATCCACATAATCCCAGTGCCTAATTTGTAAAATATTAAGTGCCAGGGTCCTGAGCAGGAGGCCACTGCAGCTTGCACCACCCATTGCCCCTGACACCACTGCCGATGACCATACCAAAACAACAACTAACCATCGCTCTCGCCTGCAAGTGCGACAGTTCAGATTATTTCAGGTCCCCAAAGCTAAGGGAATGACTGGGGAGGCAGGAATTAGTATTGTTTTAATGTATATTGTATTTATAAACAACCGTGGTTTTTCTTATCTCTAAGTTAGATGAGCAGCGCCGCCATGTGGCTAGCTATCATAGGTGCGGTGTTGAAAATTAAGTGCCAGTGCCCAGCACTGGAAACCACCGGCTCAGATTAAGCACTGTACAGTCCTTAAATCATTGTAACTCTCAATGGAGTGATTGGTTCAGTCATGCCTCATGTTTTCATTCATGATGTGTGTGATTTCATAAGCAGTTCACTGAGAAGAGGAAAAATGCCCTACATAACCTCAATTTATGAGTGGACCTTTAATGTGTTAAATGAACAAAGAATGTTCTTTCACTAAGGTTATTTTTAGTGTAAGTCATCAATTGGTATGTATATTTTTAATCATATTGTGTGTTGTGCATGTACATAAATATGGCTTTATGCATAAGTGTTTGTGAGAAAGAGAGACGGACAGAGAGAGAGATTTTGTGCATATCCCCAAATTCATCAGTGGAATTTACCATTGTAGACTAAGTTTCCTTCCAATGGGATCTCCAGCAGCAGAGATATTGTGTCTCAGAGATTGTTACTGAGGGGTATATGTACGAGGAAATGGAGCAGGGAGGTAGAGCAAGCAATTTTGCGGCACCGAACTGCATCATTTAAAAAACACGGAGATGCGCTGTATTTACTGTGTTTCCCTTGCGCTGGTGCTAAAAAGAAGCTGCCTAGCGCCAACACAGACACCCTGGCACCGTAGTGCCAGGGTGCATGCGTAGCAAGGATGATTCCCTATGCACTATGGCGCAAGGGTGCCTGTGTTGCTGGGAATGATTGTTTATGTGCAGGAAGGGACATCTTCCTGCACCAAAGCAATCTTTAAAGGTGTTTTGCATTCTGCAGCACACATAGAAAGAGCAAAAAAGAGGGAAAAAAAAGTATTTCTCCTAGTTGCACCAGCCTAACACCTGCTTTTTCATGGCGCTAGTTTTTGTCGCTGCCTCAGATTTACACATTCTTGTAAATCTGGGGCAGAGTCAGAAATCAATGGATGTTTCTGTGGAACGCCCTCAGCCATATCCATTGCATGCCCCTTTCACGCAGATACCTGCATGCAAGGGTACCATATTTACAAAGTGGCAGTAAGTCAACCAAAGTGGCTCAATGCTACTCTGTGAATATGGAGCAGGGCATTGCGCCATCGGACCATCGGTAACAGTGACGTTCCAGTGGCACAATCTCCTTGTTAATATGCACCTGAGTGTCTCCTTATGCATTCCAAATCACACCCATGCTCCACCCATGTAACACACTCCCAGTGCAGAATAATGCAAGGCAGTGACTTACACTGCCTTGCATTACTTTGGAGATACCAAGCCACACAGAGCCACGCAAGGTGGCCTCGCGTGGTTTGGTAATTCTGACTTAAGGATTGCGTTGCCTTGCATCACCTTGCTTGACTGAAGGGCAACTCAGTACTATAATAAATCTGGTCTAAGATATTGGGCTTGATTAGGACTTTGGTGCAGTTGCGCCGGCCCTCCGCCGGCACAGCTGCACCACAGCCACGCAAGGATTGGTCACCTTATTACAAGTTGAAATCGTGTAAGGCGAACAGTCCATTGCCTTTCCCATGGCTGTGTCAGAAAAACAGGCTCTGCAATGAGAACGGCAATAATGTTGCAGCATGGCATGGATGGTGAAGTCCATGCCGTGCTGGAACTGGGGGTGCAAGTATACAGGGGGGGCACATGTGTCCCTGTGAATGTATCACTATGACGAGGGAGGCATGGGTGCCTTGTAGGGCCACCTTTGTTTCTTCACCGCCAACCTTTTCATGGCAGGGCTCCCACCATGAAATGGCTGGCGGTGCTGGAACTCGTAATATGCTCAGCGGTACTGTGCCAGTCTAGCTGAACATGTTACATTATGGCCGCCACCACCAGGGAAGGACTGTTTCCTGGTGCAGGTGGCAGTCCACCACCGGTACGACCTTGAAATTCGTGATCCAGCAGACAGTAGACCGCCACTGTTGCGCCTCTACGAGTGCGGCTGTCGGAAGACCGCCCCACTTGTAATCCGGCCCATTGTGCCACGTTGAACTCTACATGTAGGGAGACCTCTATTTTTGGTTTAAAAGGCAGTCTTTTAGAAAAGCTGGAGTTAATTTCGAACGAACAGGCATTGTAGAGTCCCAACAGTGCTCATGTGATATTTTGGGGACTTGTTCTGTTGTTTTGTGAATCATATGTTGGGTTGGTGAGCATTTGAGAGGTCTCTGTTTTGGTTTAAAAGGGCGAGCTAAGGCACTAAGGTGCAGATTTATCAAGGGCTTGTGTTGCCTTTGCATCAAGCAAGTGGATACAAGGCATCACAAGCCTTAAAAGAGATTTACTATGCCACGCAAAGCCACCTTGCATAGCTCTGCGTGGTATAGTAAATCAGCAGTAATGCAAGGCAGCAGAAGTCACTGCCTTGCGTTACTCTGCCCTAGGAAGCTGTTCCATGGGTGGAAAGTGGGTGTTTCCATACATCTACCCATGATTTTTGGCACATTACAAGATTTACTAACACTATTAAACCTGGGATTGCACTAAAATGCTACGCTTTACCTGGAAAGGCGTAACAAGGAGAAATATCTGCATTTCTCCTCGTTGCTTCCCTTTTTATATGTTTGATGCACACTGCGGCACACATAGAAAGAGGAAAATGCCTCAAAGGAATGTTTTTGTGCTGGAAGGTGTCCCTTTCTTCACAAGAACATTCCTGCCTGAAACACAGACACCCTTGCACCATGGCGCTGGGCAGCACTCAGTAGACCAGCACAGAGGTAGAGTCCTATGTGCCATATCTTAGTAGGTATGGTGCATTACAGTTCTCTCCATTTGACACAGTGCAGTACAGTGGAGCAAGTTGTCTTTCTGCGTTGCATCAAAACTGTGCAAATCTGCTTCCAAGTTCCAAAAGAAGAGAAGGAAAGTGAGGTGGGAGTGCAGGGGCCTAGCCCGGATGTGTATGAAAGTTGGGTACATATGATCCATACTCTCACCAAACACTCAGAGTGTTCAGCCCAGGCAGCCAACAAAAATGCCTGAAAAGAATCAGTCACCCAGACCATTGTTTGCGCTTTAGGACCATAATTACACGTGAACCAATGCATCTGTTCTTACCAGGCCTTACCACCACCATTGCTCAGCATTCTCCCAGCATATTCACCAGTGGCATGTTCCTTTCGACATAGGAACAGCTGGTTCAGGGGCAGGGGAACAGCAGAATGGGGACGAACATCTGCATGTCTTCAGGGATGTAGCTTTAGGGATGGTGTTTAGGGTGTGACACCCCCAAATAAATTTGTTCATGGCATGGCACTTGGGTCTGGGGTCTCTAAGTCGGTTCTGCTATCTTTGTTTTCAAACATTTTTATTTAGTTTTAGGGAATACAACAGAATAGGAGAGAAAAGGGATATGATGTACATTTTTTACACTTGGTAAAGTACATGCATATAATAAAAAGATAAAAGGTAAAATTATCAGTGAAAGTTTATCAGAAAGTGCTGCTTTGTCATCTTGGTTATGAAAGAGATTACGTATGATATGTGGGACATCAAATAACAGAGAGAGCAGAGAACTTATAGTATAGTGAGGGGTGTATGATGAGGGAGGGGAAGAAGGTGACTTTGATGAGGGATATAGATATCCAGCAGTAAATGAATGTGTGGAGAAAGGAAGTAGTGGTGGTGGGGGAAGCAGCAGAATGGTGATGAACAAAGTAGAGTACATGGAGTGGTCAAGTTTACACCATAGTGGTTTGGATGGTTTGTTGGTGGTGAGAATATTGTCAGAGATTCTAATAAAGCAAACCCAAGCCCACCATGTGTGCCGTGAAAGGTTGTTTATGAGCAGGTCAAAGAGGGATAAGTTTGTGTCTGACAGTCCGTTTGGTAAGTCTAAGTGCCAGGGGCCAAGGATAACGGTGCAGGGGGTTTGGGTAAAGTTTAACTAGAAAATGTCCCCGATTACTGTCTCAATCTGAGTCAAAAATGTCCTAACTTTAGTGCAGTGAAAAAACATGTGAACTAGATCTGCTTGTGTGTGTTGCCAACTCCACCAAGAATAAGCCTTTTTTGTGCAGTTTCATCAGATCCCAATAACTTTTAAGAGTAGCCCAGGATTACATTGGTAGACTATAGTGAGATTTTGTGTTGGAGGCATTTGAACTAATTGTATTCCCACGAGTGGGATAATAGTCTTCGCCATAAGAGAAGATATCCATTTATTATTAAGGTCTTGGGATAGTTTGTGAATTTTCCCCTGTAACTTATAGATGCTACTTGCTACATGATTTTTCCTATTTATATTCCTCAATTACGTGATGCATTCAGCTTCATGTGAGGGGTTGGTTTTCCTTATGGCAGACTTTAGCTTGAGGTGTTGGTAAAACCTGAAATCAGATAGATCGTGGTTTTGTTGTAAGATTGAAAAAAGCATTGGTGTTTTCACATCCAGCTATAGGTCTTTACGATTCTTATGCCTTTCCCCCCCCCCCATTTCTTCTAAAACAATGATTTCCCATCTATTTGATCACTCCTACTTAGCCAAAGATATGGTGTGTATGAGTCTTTAAATGTATGTTGAAATTTACGGTCAAGGATCTTGATGGCTTTTATTGTGTCTTTTAAGATGCTGAGGGATGTCAGAAACCTTAGATTTGGTATACTAAGTATATTAAGAAAGGACAATGGTTTTAATATACATTTTTCAATTTCTAGCCAAGGAGGAGTCAGAGGTGTTTCCGCGGAGATCTACCAGCTAGCTTTTCTTATTGAAAACAAAGTTTGGTAATTCTGAAAATTTGCAGAGTTTAGGCCACCATGGGATTTATTTCGTCTTAGACATTTTAGAGCAATTCTGGCTAACTTATTTTTCCAGAGGTAATCTAAAATTAATTTGTCAATTTTCTTATAGAAGTTCACGGAGAGGAAATCAGGAAACATACTGATGATATATAGTTAATCTGAGGGGAAATGCTCAGTTTGATACATTCAGTTCTGCCCCACCAGGTGATGAATTTTGGAGACCATGTTTTCAATAGGTTTTTGAATTTTGAAGTCAGAAAACTTTCAGTATGAGATTTTGTGTCTGTGAGCGTGTGTTTAAATTCTACCCCATAATATTTAAAATGTTCAAATTACGGTTTTAATCCAGTATATCCTACAATGATTGGTGACACAGTTTGTTTAGTGGGAAAAGTTCTGTTTTGTCTCTTTTGTGAGAGTAGCCCGATACTTTGGCATAGTTGGTAATGACCTCCAGTATTGACAGAATAGCTTGTTCAGCCTCTTCTGTAATTATTAATACACCATTAACATATGCGTCAATTTTCCATGAACCGGGGTCGAATGTTATACCTTTAATTTGCACAGAGGTACGAATAAAGTGCAATAAGGGCTCGTTGACAAGTAGGAAGAGAAAGGGAGATAAGGGGCATCCTTTCTTCGTTCCTTTTGCTTGGCTGAAGGTTTTGGAGATGTCCAGATTAATTTGGATATGGGCAGATGGATGTGAGTATAAGGCCATTGCCATATGTTCAAAGGTTTTGCCAAGAGCAAACTTCCTAATCACCGCATGTACAAGGAACCATGAGACCTTATTAAAGGCCTTGTCTGCGTCTAGAGCCATTATTGGAGTATATAGTAATTTTGCCTTCTGCGTATATTATCAGAGGCCAGCCCACCTTTGTTAAAGCCTTTTTGATTTTAGTGAATTAGGTTAGGCAGTTCCTAATTCCTCGTTCCTAATTACATTGCCGAGATGTAGGCATATATTTTACAATCTACATCCAGAAGTGATATCAGTCCATAGCATTTAGGTTTCAATAGGTTTTTCCATTCTTTGTGTATGCAGCCTCAGAGGATGTGCGTGTCATATTTCCAGATTTTGAGAAGCAAGCAAAAAGGTCTTCTAAATGAGGAGTAAGTGAATCTTGGAAACTTTTATAGAAAGAGGCAGGGAACCCGTCAGGTCCCAGTGCATTTTAACTTTTAGGAGATTGGTTAGCTTTGCTAATCCTTGAAATAAGAATCTTTTTGTTTAATTCGAGATCTTTTTCTTATATTGTATCAGTAGCTTCATATTAGCTGCGTATTCCTGGCAAAATTCAATATCAGTTGGATTCTCAGGGTTATCGAGGCTCATTCAGAAGGATTGAAAAGTGTTTAAGATGTTTTCTCTGCCATTTCTGATCGCTGCAATAGTAGATTTTTGGGGTAGCTGGCTAGTATTCTACCCTCTTTGTTACATTACGTTCTATAAAAGATTTGGCTTTTGACATAATAACCCATTGTGAGGTGTATGACCTCACAATGGGACTCGTGTTGTATTTGTATTTGAGAGGCTACAGCATCAAAATTAGGTCTCTATTTTTAGGATATATAAATTATTTTTCTCTTTTTATGATCTCCTGTTCTAGAGAGTTAAGTTTAGTGTTCAGCATCTTATTTTTATTAGATATTATGTCTACCATAGTTACAGATAGTGTTACTTTCATCGCATTCCACATAGTGGTAACTGAGTTTTAATCTAAAGCATTTTCCTTAAAGAAGTGATTGATCACTTGAAGGATAGCGTCTTTTGGCTTGTGGTTGCAAAGTAATTCCTCATTCATTCTCCAAATCTTTTTCCCCTGTGTAGAGCCAGTAAAGTCAGGTCCAATTATGTGCATGCATGATCAGAGATCACAATAGGATCAATAATGGGGCTATAAGCATTGGGTGTTACATGAATATTAAATAGTAGATAGTCTATTCATGACACAGAGTTATGGATGTGAGAACAGAATTTAAAACCACTGCCTGTGGTGTTATATAATCTCCAAGGGTCACTCAGGTCATGTGTCTTGACTAGGGGTGGGAATTGGAGAAATGTAGTAATTACTCTTGAAACAGGAATAACTAATACATTCTGCTGCTCCACTGGCAGAACAATAATTTAGCATTGTGAGAAGTTGGCCTGGCATATGCTGTTCACAAGTTAAAGTGGACACCTTGCACCAGTACAATTCGACTCTTATGGTAGTAGGTTTAAGACAACCGTTTAAAGAAAGCTATCCTAGTGGAAGCTGTGGAGAGCAGCCTTCAGGCTAAGTCTTAAGAGGAAGCAGCTTGTTTCACCTTATAATCTCTTGAATCACTAAAGGAAAGGACACCGCACAGGTATATATATAACATATATATATATTTATTACTAACAACTCTCTGCTAATCTCTTTATGAGATTAGAAGTCTAGGACATATGCATAAATCAACATTTCACAACAAGTTAAGCACAAATATTGGTGGGGCCCTAGGGGCGTACCAGACCATATACTAAAAAAGAGATTTAGAGATCACGACTTGCTAGGGGACAAGGCCTAGGGCTTTCAGAAGTGCTGGGGCCTCACTAATCCACCCAAGGCAGGTAAGTAAAGGACCCACGGGAGACGCATGCAGTGTGAGAACACAGCCGCGGATCCCAATTGACTTCAATGGAGCAAGTCGTGAGTGGAAATTTAGAGTTTTAGGATACTTCGGGAGAGTCTACAAGCAAGTCACTTACAGGGTAAGTAGTTCTAGAGCCAACACCCACAGGAGCACCGTAGTGCTGGAGTTACCTCACCCAGGGAAGCCGGGTGCATAGGTGTCTTTTGGTATCGGGTCGCGTCATCGGTTTCAATGGGAGCCAAAGAAGACTTGGTGCTTGTGAAGACAGGAGAAGTGTCCGGTGGAATCCAAGGCTGGATTCAGAAGAAGGAAGACCTGAAAGCAGAGGGGACAGTGTTCAAGGTCACTTGGCAGTGACCCGGGGCAAGGAAGATGGATGCCCACAGTCGTCGGGTGATTTCAGGTGATCCACAAGTGTCTTGACTCTTCAGCCACGAGGTTCAGGAGGCGTCGACGACAACCAGGAGCTGGATTCGGCGTGTCCCACGAAGTCTGCAGATTACTGCAGTGTCGGCGACTAGATTGGAGCCAACGAGCCTTGGCAACAGCAAGTCTCGTGGGAAGTGTAAAAAGTCAGCTGTGCAGACCAGCAAGGTCTGAGGGACTTACCCAGCAAGGGTAAGTCAGGGCAGGCCTGGAGTAACCAGGGGAGCCCTTTGGATTTGTAGAAAAGTCTTCTGGGGACTCACAAGCCAACTGGCAAGGGATCGCGAAGACGCCTCAGGAGGATTCACTCAACAGGGGCCCACAGTCACTCGGGACGGGGTAGGCCTCTGATCTTTAGTGGAAATTCTGCGGGATGCTTGGACCACACGTGGTCCAAAGCACAAGTTCGTAGAATGTCGTGAAGGGGTTGCACTTAAAAATAGTGCACGGTACCCAGGGATTGCAGTTCGTCATCACTCGTGGGGTCCACTTGCCTCAGCGTCACTGGGGACTCACGATGGCCTTGGAGAAGTCAGGAAATCCTCTTCCTGGGATGCAGGGACTCCGGCTGGAGCTGGAAAGTTTGCGACCGTTGATTGCAAGATTGGGTGCCTGCCAAGAAGGGGAGTCACTCCTTGACTCCAAGGGAGATTCTTCAGTCTTCCAGAGGTAGTGGAACGCCGAAGGTCCAGGACCTTCTACTAGAACTTCTACTAGAAGGAAGGGAGGGACTAGCTCTATGACCCCACCTATGGGAGGGCCAGGGGAGTGGGTGGCTACACCCACTTCCCTTTGTCCATTTTCGTGCCAGAGCAGGGGCAGGTAGCCCCTGAGCCGGTTTTAACTGGTGTATGCACAGAGGAGCCTACTGCTCCCCCAGTGCAGGACTTCAAAGCACTCTAGGAGTGCACCCACCCAGCCCCAATACACTAAACCCTGTCTGGGAGGTGGCCACACCTCCCTGTCACAGGATGTCTATGGTTGGGCATCCTCCACTGCGAGTTTCGGTCATCAGCAGGAGGGCAGCCCAGTGTCTGTGACTGGTGGCATCCATTTTGTGATGCCAGGGCTCTACAGGATTCTACTGTGTTTCCACAGTAGGTACATGTCTATCCCTCTAGAAGGGTGGGATCATACTCCCACACCAGTTACTGGTGTGGGGTTATGATTCCAAAGCGTTTGACACCAAACACAACATGTTTTGATGCAGCCATCCCCTAGTTAGCATTTACCGCGAGGTTATAATGCACTTAAGAGTATATGGTTTGACCGCATTCACAAGACGCCGTAGAAGCATTTCCGCGTTGATGCCGCGTACCACACGCTGAAAGGTGGCGTGACAAGTGGGGAGGATTGCTACGGACCTTCATTTCCCTTTGAAAATTGAAAATCGAGTGAATCAGGCTTTAACCAAGGGGGTCGTATTAACCTAACCATAAGATTGAACGAACATACTGAAATTTTGAATACTGTCCAATTCGTAAGCATTAAGGAGATTTAATAAATACTGAGCAAGGTTGGGATAGTAGATATCAAGGATTAAACTAAATGGTCATTACAATTGAGAAAACGTCCATTATTTGTCTTGAGAAAGATGGCAATATAAAGAAAACCCATCGAAACGCGTGGATGCATTTGAGAGCACAATCTAAGGGACTGTCACAGATTTGGAGATAGAAGTGTGTTAGATATATCACAGTCTGTGATTCCAGATGTAGGGTCTAATTTGATGTGCAAATTATGACAAAGTGTATTGTCTTTTATGTCGTTTTCTCTGTTATGCTGGCCATAACGGCTTGTTATTAATATTTCTGTAATAATTAACTTTTTCTGTTATTTTGTGGATTCATTTTTACGAGCCCAATTGAGGGATTTTAATGTGATATGTTTTTAATGTAACATCATGTTTGTTTTTAAGCAATAAATGCAGAAAGATTGTAATGTGTAAACGTGTAATTAAATATTGTGGTATATGATCATTTAAGTGTTGGTTCAGTCAAGGGACTGTTCTTGTATACTTGTGAAGAGTACTCCATTCCCTCGAGCTTTTCAAGGGGTCTCTCTCAGTTTTATATATTTGACCGCATTCACAAACAGCCCCAGAGAATGGACTCTGAGAGCTGCAGAGGGGCCTTGCTCAGGCAGAGGCACCCCCTCACATGGAAACCAAGCACCCTGCCCTCAGGATTGATAAGACCTGCCTTAGGGTGACTGATAGGTTTAAATGTGTGTGCAGGGAGAGATATAGTTAACCTATATCTCAGTGAGGAGTTCTAACACTACCTTACCCAGGCTGCAGTAGCAGGCCTGTGGTGTCAGATTTAGTCTGCTTCCCAGGGGTGGCATAATACATGCTTCAGCCCCTGGTAGGCCTGTGAAGTACCTATGCCCTTGGTACCTAAGGTACCATATACTACGGGCTCATAAGGTACCACAGTATCCAATCACTAGTGCACCTAATGTGCACACCATGTCGTTTAAGGGAGTAAGCAGATAGGCTAGGCTGGGGTCCTGGATAGCAGTATCCCAGCCAGACTAGTCAAAAATCATCAAAACACCAGAAAAAAAGTGGGGGCAACCATGTAGTCAGATTCTACCTTCCTACATAACCCCTCCCCCCCCAAACGAAAGGAGATAAGGCTAACCTTGTCCAGATAAGCCTTTATTTCCTGAGTGGCCATATAAGGAAGAACCTGCACTAGCATGGTTGCTCCCTGTCTCATGGTCCACTTGGGAAATCCTACCCCAAGGGGTTCTGGAGTTTCTCCAAAGTCTAGGGAAATTACCTGTATTGTGTTTTGGTACAGAAGCAGGCTGGTGGGGTGTCTGAGTCTGGAAGTGAGACGCTATTTGGGGTGGTCTCAACTTCCTCAGGACACTTGTCACCATGGAAGCCTTTCAGTCCACGACTGTGTCATATCTGGCTGCCTACAGCTGGGGGTTGGGTCCCTCTGGTTGGAATAGTGGAGGGCATTGGAATGCTTGGGGCAACTATGTCCAAGGTCTCCCTGTGCCCAACAGAGTCCATCTGTGGGATACCTGTACCTAGGGGTAAGGGGGATCCACTTATGTAGAGGTATGTTCACCTGGCTAGAACTACTCTGCTGGGTGTCCCTAATCTGTTGATGAGTGGGTTCCTCTGGACAGGGGCCCACTAAGGGTCCACTGACCTCCCTGACCTCTGCAGCCCTGGGCTGACTGAGGCAGGGTAGAGAGGAGCAGGATACCTGCTCCAGACTGGGTACCACCTTGGAAGGATCCCCTGCCATCAGAGATGAGGCCAGGACAGGCCTGACCACCTCTGGGACAGTTACTTCACAAGCGGCAGCATCAGTTCCCTTAGAAAGCTGACCCTTACCTTTAGTCTGGTGGGGGGAGGACTGGTCCTCATCCCCTATGCTCTCTGTTTGTGTGGAGTGATCCATTGTTTCAGGCTTCACTCCCCTTAATTTCTCCTGGGGTGGAGGGGAGGCCCTCAGGGTCTCATCCACTCTCTCAGGGATGCATAACATTCTTAAATGGGCATTGTGATCCACCTCAGCCCAGGCTGAGATTTCCAGATCGTTCCCCAGTAGACAATCTACAGGTAATGTTGGGGACACTGCGACTCTCTTTGGGCCAGTGGCCCCTCCCCAGCTGAGATTTACCACTGCCCTGGGATGATCTGTCCTAATTCCATCAATATTGGTCACCTGGTATCTAAACTCAGGTAAAAGCTGTTCTAGGGGCACTAGTCTCTTTGTCACCATGGTGACACTAGCCCCTGTGTACAATTGTTAAGTATCTGCTCACGCATAATCAAATTATACAATCCTTTAAAGTCAGTTGCTCTACTGACAATTATCCAACCCTCCAGAGCCTTGGTAGCACAATCTACAAAGTCCACCCAGTCCTGTGTCTGTGCCTTCTGGGTATCTCTGAACTTCAACCTGTACTGCTCAGTGGTTAAGCCAAACCCATCTATCAGTGCACTCTTCAGGACTTCATAGTCATCAGCATCCTCTTCTCTAACAGTTAGGGGCTTGTCTCTGCCTTTATCTGAAAAGGAGAGCCACAAGATTGCTGCCCACTGCTTTTGGGGGACCTGTTGTACTCTACAGGCCCTTTCCATAGCAGTTATCCACTTGTGGATATCATCCCCACTCTGGTAGGGAGGAACAACCTTGCTCAGGTTCCTATGGTTTGGAATATATTCTCTACCTCTAGGGACACTGTTGCTGCCACCAGGGGGTTCTAACCCCTCTCTTCTAGAAGCGCTCTGGAGCTCAAAGGCTTCTCTATCTAATGCCAACTGCTTGGTTTTGAGGGCAAATCTTGCTTCCTCATACTGCAGCAGTTTGTACATTCTGTCAGAGAAGGTCTCCCTTCTAGGAAGGTAGGAGTTCCTCTGCTGGACAGATTCGCTGCCAGAGTGATAGGGGTGGTTAGATTCCCTAGAAGGGGACCTAGGCCTTTCCTCCACTCTGTCAGTTCTCTTAGAGAGAATTCCTCGGTCCTTTCCAGACCCTTGTGGGTCTGGCCCTTCAACCACAGAGTCCAGGTCATCCTGATTTTCATCATCTGACCCAGACACTGTAATTGACCCACCCCCTGATTCAGACACATTAGCTCCTAGAGCTAATCTAAGATCTTCTGCTGTCAGCAGATCTATTAGGTGTAGGGTGGAGGGACTGAGGCTGGGTGGACCCATTGGTTCCAACCCTTAAGGACATTCTAGTGTTGTGCAGTGTTGTACTACCTACACTAGTTTGTGGCCTACTGATCCTAGCATGAGCTGTAGAAAGGGTGTGCTATCCCTTGACACACAGCTCTAAGTTCAGTAGAACTTATTGATACTAAGCTTGACTTTATATGTACCTTGAGTACCTATAGTGGTTTTCAGTTAGTAATTCAAATAGAGATTTTCTGGTAAAATAATGGCAAGCTGTAATCCCACACGCTGCACCAATGTGAGAAGTTGGCCTGGTATATGCTGTTCACTAGTTAAAGTGGACACCTTGCACCAGTACAATGCGACTCTTATGGTAGTAGGTTTAAGGCAACCTTTTAAAGAAAGCTATCCTAGTGGTAGCTGTGGAGAGCAGCCTTCAGGCTAAGTCTTTAGAGGAATGTAAAGTAGCTTGTTTTACCTTATAGTCTCTTGAATCACTAAATGAAAGGACACCACACAGGTATATATATAAAATATATATGTATTTATTACTAACAACTCTCTGCTAATCTCTTTATGAGATTAGAAGTCAAGGACATATGCACAAATCAACATTTCGCAACAAGTTAAGCACAAATATGGCTGGTGCCCTAGGGGTGTACCAGACCATATACTAAAAAAGAGACTTAGAGATCACGACTTGCAAGGGGACAAGGCCTAGGGCTTTCAGAAGTGCTGGGGCCTCACTAATCCACCCAAGGCAGGTAAGTAAAGGACCCACGGGAGACGCATGCAGTGTGAGAACACAGCCGCGGATCCCATTTGACTTCAATGGAGCAAGTCGCGATTGGAAATTTAGAGTTTTAGGATACTTCGGGAGAGTCTACAAGCAAGTCACTAACAGGGTAAGTAGTTCTAGAGCCAACACCCACAGGAGCACCGTAGTGCTGGAGTTACCTCAGCCAGGGAAGCCGGGTGCATAGATGTCTTTTGGTGTCGGGTAGCGGCCTCGTTTTCAATGGGAGCCAAAGAAGACTTGCTGCTTGTGAAGACAGGAGAAGTGTCCGGTGGAATCCAAGGCTGGATTCAGAAGAGAAGGAAGACCTGAAAGCAGAGGGGACAGTGTTCAAGGTCACTTGGCAGTGACCCGGGGCAAGGAAGATGGATGCCCACAGTCGTCGGGTGATTTCAGGTGATCCATGGGTGTCTTGTCTCTTCAGCCACAAGGTCCAGGAGGCGTCGACGGCAACCAGGAGCTGGATTTGGCGTGTCCCATAAAGTCTGCAGCTTAATGCGGTGTCGTCGACCAGATTGAAGCCAACAAGCCTTGGCAACAGCAAGTCTTGTGGGAAGTGTAAAAAGTCAGCTATGCAGACCAGCAAGGTCTGAGGGACTCACACAGCAAGGGTAAGTCAGGGAAGGCCTGGAGCACCCAGATGAGCCCTTTGGATTTGTAGAAAAGTCTTCTGGGGACTCACAAGCGAACCGGCAAGGGATTGCAAAGACGCCTTGGGAGGATTCACTCAACAGGGGCCCACGGTCACTCGGGACGGGATAGGCCTCTGATCTTCAACGGAAATACTGTTGGAGGCTTGGACCACATGTGGTCCAAAGCACAAGTTCGTAGAACATTGTGAAGGGGTTGCACTCGAAAATAGTGCACGGTGCCCAGGGATTGCAGTTCCTCGTCACTCGTGAGGTCCACTTGCCTCAGCATCACTGGGGACGCACGATGGCCTTGTAGAAGTCAGGAAATTCTCTTCCTGGGATGCAGGGACTTCGAACTCTGGCAGGAGCAGGAAAGTTTGCGATCGTTGATTGTAAGATTGGATGCCTGCCAAGCAGGGGAGTCACTCCTTGACTCCAAGGGAGATTCTTCAGTCTTCCAGAGGTAGTGGAACATCGAAGGTCCAGGATTCTTCTTCAGAGCGTCGTCCAGAAATATCTAGTTTGCAATGGCAAGTGTACCCTAACTTATTCTAGAAGGAAGGGAGGGACTAGCTCTATGACCCCACCTATGGGAGGGTCAGGGGAGTGGGTGGATACATCCACTTCCCTTTGTCCAGTTTCACGCCAGAGCAGGGGCAGGTAGCCCCTGAGCCGGTTTGAACTGGTGTATGGACAGAGGAGCCTACTGCTCCCCGAGTGCAGGACTTCAAAGTACTCTAGGAGTGCACCCACCCAGCCCCAATACACTAAACCCTGTCTGGGAGGTGGCCACACCTCCCTATGACCAGATGCCTATTGTTGGGCCTCCTCCACTGCAAGTTTCGGTCATCAGCAGGAGGGCAGCCCAGTGTCTGTGACTGGTGGCATCCATTTTGTGATGCCAGGGCTCTTCAGGATTCTACCGTGTTTCCACAGTAGGTACATGTCTATGGGCCCGATTCACAGAACTAACTTAAGACAAAATACTAAACTTACTACTTTTGGTATTCACAGAAGTTAGGATTTTGTCCTAAGTTTGACTTAAGACAAACTTAAGACAGACTTAAGACAAACTTAAGACAGACTTAAGACAAACTTAAGACAAACTTAAGACAAACTTAAGACAGACTTAAGACAGACTTAAGACAGACTTAAGACAAACTTAAGACAAACTTAAGACAAAATCCTAACTTAAGTCTGTCTTAAGTCTGTCTTAAGTTTGTCTTAAGTCTGTCTTAAGTCTGTCTTAAGTCTGTCTTAAGTCTGTCTTAAGTTTGTCTTAAGTTTGTCTTAAGACAAACTTAAGACAAAATCCTAACTTCTGTGAATACCAAAAGTAGTAAGTTTAGGATTTTGTCTTAAGTTAGTTCTGTGAATCGGGCCATATCTCTCTAGAAGTGTGGGATCATACTCCCACACCAGTTACTGGTGTGGGGGTATGATTCCAAAGCGTTTGACACCAAACACGACATGTTTTGACGCAGCCATCCCCAAGTTAGCATTGACCGCGAGGTTATAATGCACTTAAGTTTATATAGTTTGACCGCATTCACAAACAGCCCCAGAGAATGGACTCTGAGAGCTGCAGAGGGGCCCTGCTCAGGCAGAGGCACCCCCTCACATGGAAACCAAGCACCCTGCCCTCGGGATTCATAGGGCCTGCCTTAGGTGTGACTGATAGGTTTAAATGTGTGTGCAGGGAGAGATATAGTGAACCTATATCTCAGTGAGGAGTGCTAACACTACCTCACCCAGGCTGGAGTAGCAGGCCTGTGGTGTCAGATTTAGTCTGCTTTCCAGGGGTGGCATAATACATGCTTCAGCCCCTGGTAGGCCTGTGAAGTACCTATGCCCCTGGTACCTAAGGTACCATATACTAGGGGCTCATAAGGTACCACAGTATCCAATCACTAGTGCACCTAATGTGCACACCATGTCGTTTAAGGGAGTAAGCAGATAGGCTGGGGTCCTGGATAGCAGGATCCCAGCCAGACTAGTCAAAAACCATCAAAACGCCAGAAAAAAGTGGGGGCAACCATGTAGTCAGATTCCACCTTCCTACAAGCATTAACTATAAAAGGAATATAAACTGGATTGTATCACAGTTGGCAGTGAATATCGAAAATTGGTGCTCCGTGCTCTGCCCTTTATGGTTATCCCCTCAGCAATACAACCTGACCCCCCTGCACGGGCACAGCTGCCAGACCACTTTGTGCTTTCAACATCGGCAGCCGCAAAATCACTTTGAAGAGGCTCCAATCATTTGCCTTGCTTCTCAGTAATTGAAAACAGAATTCGATTAAAGAGGTCTACAAATTTTCCACTCCCGGTTTATGCAACAGATGCTGTAAATGGTGGTCTATTACATAAATTCACACTTGCACCTATAGGGATGTGTGGAACTCGCGGAGTTTCACTCCGTGGAATTTCGCAGACTTATATAAAACTTCCGCAACCGGGCGGAATTCAGCACAACCCACTGCTCATGCTGATTTTAAGCTCCATCGAAATGATTCAGTTGTCCACCTTTCTCCCTTCGAGGAAAGATATTTAACTAATTCCTAAGGAGTACAGGTCATAATATATACCAAGTCGATAGTAGATATAATCAAGAGATGCTTTGTAAGGAAAGATAACCAAAACGTCCACTACAAATGTCTTACTCAGGGTCTGAATTACAAGTAATGAGTCCACACCGTTTTATCCATTCTCAACGTGATCAGTACTCCAAACAAGTTGTGCATGTGCGCTTGTTGTATGCTCTGTCCCAGTGAGCACCTTTGCTAAAGTTCCAAAATGGGCTGGGCTAGTATTTCGCTCCAATCACAAGCTGCACAGCGTAAATGACTTTAATGAAAACTGTAATTCGTTTTTTCTTCATGTAATTCATGTTTAGTCCATTTTCTTCAAACTTTCACAATTCCAAAAAGAGACAACATGATTCCAATCTTCAAATGCTGCATACATGCCCATTCAGACTTTATCATGCAGCACGATGGAATCAACAATGTATCCTGGTTACTTATGCAACTATAAACCCAATGAATTTCGGCTGAAAGCCCTTCTTCAGGGGTAACCGCAATTTTAAAAATGTCCCATTAGCCTTTAGGGACGAGATACAACATAAAACATAAAAATGTACAATGCAATACCAGAGTATGCAGAAACATACCACCCTTTCCCTAAATGTACTGTGAATTGTATGCAAACTTAGCCAAAAACACTACTGTAACTCATCATCATATATGTAACTACCCCCAAATTATACATGCACAAAAATAAACGTGCCAGACTCCAAAGAGAATTCAAAACTCATTTAAACTGCATTTCAACTTACTTTGCCTCAAGTGTAAAAACAATATCTTCCCTTTTTTTTTCTCCAAAACCTGCTGCTTGGTACACATTAAAAAGCAGCCAAGTGTTTTACGCCCATTTTAAAACCTCACAGGTGCAGAACATTCAATCAAACCCCACCAAGTGACAGACCTCCTCAATTCAGAGTTAGCTAAATGAACATAAAAACGACATGAACCACAATCCTAATGGTGCATTCCTAAAATAACCGGAGATGTAATACACAACAGTGACCCAATATTCCACTTGTTTACTAACATACATAAATAAAGTGCAACTAATTATTAGAACGATCCCCTCCATTGTTCATTTTATGTTTAAATGCTGAATCAATAGCCAAATAACTTCAAAAGGTATAAAATACATTTGTAACATATTTACCCTGACACTCACAAGGGTAAACTCTGCCCTCGAAGTAGCCATAGAAATGCTTCCGTTGTCCACCTTTTTCCCTTAGAGGAAATATATTTAACTAATTCCTAAGGTCATAATATATTCCAAGTCGATAGTAGATATAACCAAGAGATGCTTTGTAAGTAAACATAACCAAAATGTCTACTACAAATGTCTTTCTCAGGGTCTTAGCATCAATTTTCGAATCATGGAATGTTCAGAAAGTGGAGTGTTGGAGGTATTCTAAGGCATAAACCTCTTGAAAGGACTACATGAGCCTGAAAGGGAGAGGTTAGACAGAGAGAGGAGCTCTAAAAAACTGAGTACATTAAAACACTATTGTTCTAGATTTTATAATACCAAATATGCATATTTTGATCATTTGGAGATCAATCAAGTTTATCCTAAAGATTTAAAATGCAGATATTTTGCTGGTCCATATGTCCCAATTCATGTCCAGGGGGTAGGAGGGACAGGCCACAAGCACAGCTCATGTATTTCATGTGACTACTCTTCTCGGGCATCCTTCCCTAGGCTTCTAGCTATTAGAGTAGTATTTGTGTCAGCAGCTAGTTTACGCATAGTTTTATATATCAATGTGTTTGTGCATTGCGGGGGCACGAGTTATAGTTAGCTCAACTAACTATAACGGCCGAATTTCTCTGGTTTTGTACAAATGAAATGTCCAACTAACTATAACGCCCCTGAAACCTGTGGTTTTTTCAGTGAATTTCAAAGGTTTTTTAAATGCTAATTTCTAAGTATAACGTTCCAGATACCTATGGTTTATAACGCCCCTGAAAGCTATGGTTTTTTCAGTAAATTTCTAAGGTTTTTTAAATGCTAATTTCTGAGTATGCCTAGAGAGGTAGAACATGTGCAGAAAGAGGAAGAAAAGCACAGAAAGAAGCAAGAGAAATGCAGAAAGAGGCAACATAAGTCCAGAAAGAGGAAGAAAGGTGCAGAAAGAAGCAAGCGATATGCAGAAAGAACCAACAGAGGTGCAGAAAGAGGCCTTGTTGCAAAGTCATCCTGTGCCCTGGGCACCCCCCATCTTTTTTGCGACTGGAACTGGTGGTAACTGACTCTGACTGACCCTGGGCTCTGCCTAACCAGGCCCGGAGCCAGTACTATGCTGAAAGACACTTAGAATACAGTGAAAACACCTTCTTACATTAGGGTATACTATGGGTTGGGGTACCCCTGTGATTAGAATGACCTCCCCTGTAAGGCCAAAGTACATAATAGAGAAGGGAGATTAAAACTACCTCTAAATCCCTAGAATATAATAGGGCATGGCAGTTTAGAGGCCAGTAGCCCGTTTCTGCACTTGCATGTGTGCACTGCTGAGCATGAGGTCAGTTTAAAAGTAGCCCTGTGTGTGAAAAAGAGGCAAGAGAGGTGCAGAAAGAGGGAAGAAGGATGTAGAAAGAGGCAAGAGTGGTGCAGAAAGAAGCAAGAGAGGTACAGAAGGACCCAAGAGAAGTACAGAAAGAAGCAACAGAGGTGCAGAAAGAAGGGTGCAGAAAGAGGCAAGAGAAGTGCAGAACGAAGCAACAGAGGAGCAGAAAGAAGCAAGAGAAGTACAGAAAGAAGCTACAGAGGTGCAGAAAGAGGCAAGAGAGGTGCAGAAAGAAGAGTGAAGTGCAGAAAGAAGCAACAGAGGTGCAGAAAGAGGCAAGAGGGGTACAGAACGAGGCAAGACAAGTGCAGAAAGAAGCAGAAGAGGTGCAGAAAGAGGCAAGAGAAATGCAGAAAAAGGCAAGAGAGGTATAGAGAGAGGCAGTAGGGGTGCAGAAATAAGGAAGAGAAGTGCAGAAAGAAGCAACAGAGGTGCTGAAAGAGGTAAGAGAGGTGCAGAAACAGGCAGGAAAGGTGCACAAAGAGGGAATAGGGGTGCAGAAAGAGGCAAGAGAGGTACAAAAAGAGAAAAAGAGGGGTGCAGAAAGAGGCAAGAGCGGTGAAGAAAGAAGCAAGTGATGTGCAGAAAGAGGCAACAGAGGTGCAGAAAGACGCAAGAGAGGTGCAGAAACAACCAAGAGAAGTGCAGAAAAAGGCAAAACAATTGCTGAGAGAAGCAACAGAGATGTACAAAGAAGAAAGAGAAGTGCAGAAAGAGGCAAGAGAGGTGCAGAAACTGGGAAGAGGGGTACAGAAAGAGGCAAGAGTGGTGCAGAAATTTGCAAGAGAGGTGCAGACAGAAGCAAAATAAGTGCAGAAAGAAGCAACAGAGGTGCAGAAAGAGGTAAGAGGGGTACCGAAAGAGACACGAGAAGTACAGAAAGAGGCAAGAGAGTTGCAGAAAGAGGCAAGAGGGGTGCAGAAATAGCCAACAGAAGTGCAGAAAGAAGCAACAGAGAAGTACAGAAAGAGAGGTGCAGAAACAGGCAGAAGAGGTGCAGAAAGAGGCAAAAGAGGTACAGATAGCGGGAAGAAGGGTGCAGAAAGAGACAAGAGTGGTACAGAAAGAAGCAAGTGAGGTACAGAAAGAGGCAACAGAGGTGCAGAAAGAGGCACACGGGGTGCAGAAAGAGTCAAGATAAGTCCAGAAAGAAGCAACAGAGGTGCAGAAGGAGGCAAGAGGGGTGCAGACAGAGGCAAGATAAGTGCAGAAAGAAGCAACAGGTGCTGAAAGAGGTGCTAAGGGTGCAGAGAGAGCAAGAGAAGTACAGAAAGAAGCAACAGAGGTACAGAAAGAGGTAAGAGAGGTGCAGAAATAGGCAGGAAAGGTGCACAAAGAGGGAATAGGGGTGCAGAAAGAGGCAAGAGAGGTACAAAAAGAGAAAAAGAGGGGTGCAGAAAGAGACAAGAGGGGTGCAGAAAGAAGCAAATGAGGTGCAGAAAGAGGCAACAGAGGTGCAGAAAGACACAAGAGAGGTACAGAAACCAGCAAGAGAAGTGCAGAAAAAGGCAAGACAATTGCAGAGAGAAGCAACAGAGGTGTACAAAGAAGAAAGAGAAGTGCAGAAAGAGGCAAGTGAGGTGCAGAAAGAGGCAGCAGAGGTACCAGAAATGGCAAGAGAACTGCAGAAATAGGCAAGAGGGATGTAAAAAAGGGAAGGAGGGTGCAGAAAGAAGCAAAAGAGGTGCAGAAAGAAGCAAGAAAGGTGCAGAAAGAAGAAGCAAGAGAGGTGCAGAAACAGGGAAGACGAGTGCAGAAAGAGACAACAGTTGTGCAGAAAGAGACAACAGGGGTGCAGAAAGAAGCAAGAGAGGTGCAGAAAGAGGCAAGAGGAGCGCAGAAAGAGGAGAGAGAGGTACAGAAAGATGCAAAAGAGGTGTAGAAAGAGGCAAGAGGGGTGCTGAAAGAGGCAAGGGATGTGCAGAAAATGGAAGAAGGGTGCAGAAATAGGGAACAGGTGTGCAGACAGAGGCAAGAGAAGTGCAGAAAGATGCAAGAGAGGTGCAGAAACAAGCAAGAAAAGTGCAGAAACAGGCAAGAGAAATGCTGAAAGAAGCAACAGAGGTGTAGGAGGAAGCAAGGAAAGTGCAGAAAGAGGCAAGTGAGGTGCAGAGAATGGCAAGAGAACTGCAGAAAGAGGCAAGAGGGATGCAAAAAGGGAAGAAGGGTGCAGAAAGAAGCAAGAGAGGTGCAGAAAGAAGCAAGAGAAGTTCAGAAAGAAGCAAGAGAGGTGCAAAAAGGGAAGACAAGTACAGAAAGAGACAACACTGGTGTACTAAGAAGCAAGAGAGGTACAGGCAGAGGCAAGAGAAGTACAGAAAGAAGCAACAGAGGTGCAGAAGGAGGCAAGAGAAGTGCAGAAAGAGGCAAGAGAGTTGCAGAAAGAGGCAAGAGGGGTGCAGAAATAGCCAACAGAAGTGCAGAAAGAAGCAACAGAGAAGTACAGAAAGAAGCAAGAGAGGTGCAGAAACCGGCAGAAGAGGTGCAGAAAGAGGCAACAGAGGTGCAGAAAGAGGCACGAGGGGTGCAGAAAGAGACACGATAAGTCCAGAAAGAAGCAACAGAGGTGCAGAAAGAGGCAAGAGAATTGCAGAAAACAGGCAAGAGGTGCATAAAGAAGCAAGAGCAGTGCATAAGAACCAACAAGAGGCCAGAAAGAGGCAAGAGGGGTGCAGAAAGAGACAAGCGAAGTGCAGAAAGAAGGAACAGAGGAGCACTAAGATGCAAGAAGGGTGCAGAAAGAGGGAAGACAGGTGTAGAAAGAGGCAAGAGAGTTGCACAAAGAGAGGAGAAAGGTGCAGAAATAGGCAAGAGGGTACAGAAAGAAGCAACGGAGGTGCAGAAAGAAGCAAGAGAAGTGCAGAAAGAAGCAACAAAGGTGCAGAAAGAGGCAAGAGGGGTTCAGAAAGAGCCAACAGAATTGCAGAAAGAAGCAACAGAGAAGTACAGAAAGAGACACGAGAGGTGCAGAAGCAGGCAGGAGAGGTGCAGAAAGAGGGAACAGGGATGCAGAAAGAGGCAAGAGAGGTACAGAAAGCAGGAAGAAGGGTTCAGAAAGAGGCAAGAGTGGTAGAGAAAGTGGAAGAGATGAGCAGAAAGAGGCAAAAGAAGTGTAAAAAAAAAAGAAAGATGCAGAATGAATCAACAGAAATGCAGAAAGAGGCAAGAGAGGCACAGAAAGAAGCAAGGGGCATATTTACAAGCTGGCGATAAAAAATTATTGTCGCTTTTGCGGCCTTGTTCGACTGAAAAGCGGTGATAAGTTTATCGCCTATTTAGCAAGGCCACGCTAGCGCGTGAAACCTTACTTTAGCGTGGGGATTCCTAACGCCCAGCTTTGCATCTCTAATGAGATGCAGAGTGGGCGTTCCTGACCTAACATGACAGGAGAAATGTTGCTAAGCGACATTTCTATCATCAAGCCCCACGCTATGAAGCATAGCGGCAGGAAAAGTAGCGATAACCCCTGTTATCGCTACTTTCCTTACGCATGCTTCAGGACTGACTGAGCCATGATATCCTATGGAAGGTGGATATCATGGCTAAATTTGTGAGTCCCTATCAGCAAGCTGACGCCACACTACGTGAGATTATCGCTGGGTTTCCAGTGATAATCTCACGTTAGGCAGTTAGCGTGAGGATTTTTATCACTTAGGAGATAAGCATTGCTAATAGCACACTATCTCAGCGATAAAAATCCACATTACCCGGCGATAATTATCCTCATGCTAAGAGCGCTGAGTGATAATTATCGCTGGGTGGTGCTGATATGCCCCCAAGAGTGGTTTGCACACCATTAGTACCAATTTAATACCCACTTTTGGCAATAACTAACAGGTGACCATTCTAGGTTTGCAAAGGGCCTTCCACCATGCTTTAACTCTTGTCCCTGCATTTTTGGTAACGTTTGAGCCGTTTGAGCTAGAAACAAGTTTTATTTTTGTTCAAATCTGCAGATCATGCAGCAGATGATGGATTATGTGGCAAATGCGGAAAATGTATAATTGTGCAAAAGTCAGTGCAGTCAAACAGTCGCATAATTCAGTGGCCCTGCTCATACCTCTGACTAGGTCCAGAAGTGTTCCTTCTTTCTTTTTGTCTCAATGAGTTTATAGTTTAGCTTCTATGGAACCAAGGAAGACTAAGCCTGAGGTTATCACTCCACAACACAGACTAACATACCACACAATTACTCTACATAACACATAATCCCACTCTACATAATTCCTATACACTAAATACCACATACTTTCTTACCACATAATTTCACTGCACAACATACGACATAATTCCCCTACACACAACCTACATCCACTCCAATCCAAAAAACATTAGTAAAAAACGTTTACATTTACAACACCAATAGCTCTAACTCTCGCAAATGTGAAACCTATTACATTGCAAATGCTTCTTTAACTAGTAGTCGCGGTTGCAGAGAGGTGGACAAAGGGAGCTGGGCCTTCGACCAGCTCAGGAATGTTGCTGCGTAGTACTTACAGGATGTACCAGGAGGGCTTCTTGGCCCCCAAAGTCCCTCAGAAGAAAAGTGGACTTCACCCCCCAACCCGTAGTGTGCCAGGATGTGCGTTTGCAGAGTGTTGGAGAAAGGGGGACATGGCCTCAGTAGATCTCTTAGTAACACCACTGTGCCTGACTTACTGGAGGTGACAGGAGGGGTAGTTGGCCCCCAAGGACGTCCTTGGGGGCCAAATACCCCTTCTATTACTTCCAGTAAGTCCCACACAGCAGCATTGGTAAGTTCTCATTGCAGGCCATGCCCCACCACTCTGCAAACGCGCTCCCTGGCTTGCTCTTGGATGGGGATTAAAGTCCACTTTGCTGCTGGGGGTCCATAGGGACCAACTAGCCTCCCTGATAACTCCAGTATGCCCCAGATAGTGGAATTACTGATAGGTGAACACAAGCCACGCCCCTTTTGTCCACCGCTCTGCAAATACGCCTCCTGGCATGCACTTGGTTGGGGGATGAAGTCCCCTTGTCTCCTGTGGGTCACTGGGGGCCAACTAGCCCACAAGGTACCTCCAGTAAGCCCCACACAGCTGGATTGCTGAGAGTGGTCCAAGACCACGCCCCCTTTCTACATCATTCTGCAAACACGCCTCCTGGCACGCTGCTGCTCGGGGGATGAATTTCACTTTAGTCCTGAGGTCCTCAGGATACAAGAGGACCTCATCGCCCCACCAGCAATGCGCCAAGAGGCGAGTTTGCAGAGCGGTGTAAAAAGGGGCGTGGCATTAGACCACCACTCAGCAATCCCACTCTGTGGGTCTTACTGGAGATACCTGGTGTTCCAGTTGGCCCTTAAGGACCCAAAGCATTCAAGGAGACTGAATATCCTAATCCAGAACGCGCCAGGAGGCGCGTTTGCAGAGTGATGCAGGGAGGGGGTCCTCTAGCAATATGCCGGCTTTTCCTTCTTTTTGTTTTTAGAAGGGGAGCTGTGTGGCCTCCCTTTTCTTAATATTTTTGGGGCCCTGGGGACCCCATCCCCCAGGGCCTGGACAGTCTTTTCTTTTTTTTTTCTTTTGGAGGGGGCCACACGGCCCCCCTCCTGAGGCCAATAATGGCCCGGGGACCCCATCCCCCAGGGCCGGCCTTCCGTATTTTGTTTAAAAAAACAAAAAATTAAATTAAAGGAGAGGGGGGGCCTCAGTGACCCCCCTCCCGGGCCGCTTCTGACCCCAGGATCCGGCATTGCTTTTGTGCAAAGGGAGCTGCAAACATGCAGCTCCCTTTGACCATAAGCAATTCTGCTGTGCTTCTTGGAAGTGAGAGCCGGTTTCCTGCTCTCGCTTCCAGAAGCAAAGCAGTGTTTGCTGTGGCAGGGCAGAAGTCGTGCTCCCACCCTGCCAAAGCAAACGGCAATGTCCCGGGGGTGGGCACCCCGGGACATTGCAGGAGCCGGCAACGGGGGTGGCAGTCCCTAGGGCCACAGAGGGCTCCAGGAGGGTGGCAGTACGGCCACCTCTGATCAGTATTAAACACCCCTCCCATCAGTATTAAGGAGGTGGTGGTCCTCGAGGCTTGGGGTCAGCAACAGACCCTCACCCTTTATTTGAAGTTTACCCCGGGAAGGTGGAGATCCCCGGGGCAGTGTGGGAAGGTGCAGGAGCCCTCCCACACTTTGTTTAATAATAGAGCCCCCGCTCTTAATTATATAATGCCCCGGGATGGTGGTGGTCCCTGGGTCTTGGGGGGCCCGCAAGGCTCCCCCACCCATTATTTAAAATGCCCCAGGGAGGTTGCGGTCCCCGGGGATCCACGGGCATGCCCGGCCCCCAGATATATCAATAACAATGCCCCCGAGACCTTGCCCACCTGGGGGATTAAAAGCAACTCAAATTTTTTATATATTTTCGGCCAGATTCATGCACCCAGAGCGAATTCTGCTGAAAATATTTAAAAAAAATACTTTTTTGTCCCTAGGGGATCAGGGTGTTTTTACCCTGACCCCTTTTCTTGTTTTTTCATCTCTTTTCTTCCGAGTCACAAGATAGCTGCCAACACATTGGCAGCCAATCAGAATAAAGCTCATGCTCGGGAGGGTTTGAGAATCCTTCTCGGTGCTCAGATATCGATAATTATATTATTTGAATTTCTCAGGAACTACTGAACGGATTTACACCATTTTTTAAAAAGCACACTTTCTGCACCAAGATGTACCTTTTCCCCAAATTTGGTGTAATTCCGTTCAGCAGTTCGGGCTGTAGCTTTGTCTAAAGTTCCTATGGAAATTAACATGGAGAAAACTCATTTTGGGACCCCCCTTTTTTCTCGGCCCCTGCTTGACGAATCACACCGAATCTTTCAATACAGGAGCTGACCTGAGTGAACCATCATTTTTGAAACTTTTGTGAAGATCGTCAAACAGTGCCAAAGATATATATATATACTGTAAAAATGTCCCACATTGTACCGCCACCTTAGTTTCTGGTGAGCCACCGATGGACAGGGAAACATGGGAGGCAGTATTCTTGGCTTATGTGGAGTTTTTAGATGGGGATGATTGCTGGCCAGAAAGGAAATTTGCACTATTAAAACATTGCTCAGGGGACATCGGTCTGAGGGAGTTTAAGGATTAATCCTGCTGGCACTGATGTGTATCAGTATGCATACAAGCAGTTGTGCATATGGCATGGGAAGAAAATTAACACCGTTATGAAAAGGTTTACATTTTATTACAGGAAGCAGGGAACTGATAAATCTATAGAAGGTTATGTATCAGCATTAATATCTTTAGCTGTAACTTGTGATTTTGATCATTTTACTGATGAGCAAGTTCTAAGAGATCACAATTTGCTGAGAACCATTAACTAAAAGATACAGGAAAGGTTATGGCACACTTCGAAATGTCTCTTATTGCTGCTATTGACATTGCTAAGGCTATTGAACATCCTGAAAAGTTTGAGAGATCGGAGACAGCAGGGACAATGGTGTGCATGTGGTAGCAAAGGATTGTGGGGAGAAATCTAAAAAATCTATGTGGCAAAAGAATGAGGTGAAGACCACATGGCAAAAGAATTATGGGAAAAAGGGAGGTTTTTTTTTGCTATAAGTGTGACAGTCGGTCACATTTAGGCAATTCTAAGTTTCACCTTGTAATTGATCAGTTGTGTTCTCTTCTAAGTGCAAAAAGAAACTGCATTTTATGTTGTGTAATTCTAACACTAGGATAGTAAATCTTGTACAACATGATGTGTGAGCATGCTGTGGTGATGGAACGATGAAATGGCAAAAGATGTTGAGTTGAATCAAGTTGTTAGTTTTCTTAAGGATGCTTGGCCAGATAATCAGTTGACCTAAGGGGGTTCTTCAAAGTGCGTGAGGAATTGACTGTTGAGAATGGGATCATAGTGAGAGGTGACAAATTCGTACCACCATTTAGGTTGAGGAAGGTTGTGGTTAATATTGACCATGAGAGACATATGAGGATTTCAAGTACTAGAAGGCAGGTCTGAGCAGATTTATGGTGGCCCGGCATAGATTGTTTTATTGAATATCAAGTGAGGATGTGTGGTGATTGTTCCTCAAGTGATGAGTCTGCTAGAGCATTGACTTCAGAGCCCCAACCAGTTGAGTTGCCAGTGAAGCCTTGGAGGATACTAGGAATGGCTATAATTGGTCCATTTATAGTGCTATCACAGCAGGAAACATTTTGGCATTGGCATGATGGACTATGTTTCTAAATGACCTGCAATTAAGATGGTAAAGGAGGACACATCATAAAGAGTCGTGGAATTTTTGGACACCGTTTTTGCAGGGAGGGTATTCCCCAAGAGGTGGTGACAGATAATGGGCCTCAGTTTATTAGCAATTATACCCAGAGTTACTTGGAAAGATGTGGTACTGTGCACATATTATCCACCCCCTATCAAATGGTCAAGTGGAAAGGTTCAACAGAGGCATTAAGAAAGTGGTTCAATTGTCTATTTAGGGGGGATTGAACTGGAAGAAGTCATTGCAATCTATGTTACTTGCATATAGAAACTCTCCTAACTCTGTGATGTCTGTGAGTCCTTTTGAGTTACTGCAGGAAAGGAAGCTGAGCACAACGTTAGTTCTATGTTGGTTGATGGGTAAAAAGAAAGGAAGTATACAGGTGTGAGATGTTGGGCCAGATTCACAGAACTAACTTAAGACAAAATCCTAAACTTACTACCATTTTGGTATTCACAGAAGGCACTTGCTCATTTTGGTATTCACAGAAGGCACTTATTCACAGAAGTTAGGAGTTCTAACTTTAGGACTCCTAAATGCCTTCTGTGAATACCGAAAGTCTTAAAATTAGGATTTTTCGCAGGTTAGTAGTAGTAAAGTTAGGACTCCTAACTTTAGGACTCCTAAATGCCTTCTGTGAATACCGAAAGCCTTAAAATTAGGATTTTTCTCAGTTTAGTAGTAGTAAAGTTAGGAGTCCTAACTTTAGGACTCCTAAACTGAGAAAAATCCTAATTTTAAGACTTTCGGTATTCACAGAAGGCATTTATGAGTCCTAAAGTTAGGACTACTAACTTCTGTGAATACCGAAGTGAGTAAGTTTCTTTTGTGAATACCAAAATGAGTAAGTGCCTTCTGTGAATACGAAAATGGTAGTAAGTTTAGGATTTTGTCTTAAGTTAGTTCTGTGAATCGGGCCCGTTGATTTCAGGGAAATTAGGCATAAGGAGAAAGAACAGAAGTAAACAATGAAGGACACTGAGAAAAAGGTAAGGGGCTCCTAGCAGACAGAGGGCCTGATTTAGATCTTGGCGGATGGGTTAATCCACCATAACGGGGACAGATATCCCATCCACAGAAATATAAACCCCATGCACATGTGTAAAATGCAGCACAAATACTAGTTGCAAATCGCCATGATTGATTGTTTATGTGCAGGAAGGTGTCCTGTGCAGGAAGGGACACCTTTCCTGCACATAAACAATTATTCCTGCAACGCAGACACCCTTACACTAAGGGTGTCTGTGTTGGCACAAGCGCACCTGCGCAAGAGAAAACACAGGGGTACAGCATATTCTTGTGAATATGACGCATCCCTGCATTTTTTAAATGATGCAGTGTAGCACTGCTATATTGCTTGCAGTGCAGCGCTACACCATTTCTTTTTGAATATGCCCCATAGTTTGCAAATTAAGACCAGGGGCCGTATTACACATAACTGCGCCGGGGCTAGTTGTCACTGTGCGCTAAAGTAATTGCCCGTTGGCATTCTTGAGGATCGGTTTGTAATGCGCCGCGCTGTTGGCGCAGACTTTGTGCTCTGTTATTATGTGCGTTTGCATCTGTGTGCATATTGTATTAGCTCTGGTGTAAATGCATTTTTTGCTACAACATTCCAATGCGTGTGGGCTCACAAACGGTTTCCTGTTATAGATAGGTTTTGCGCTGCAGCAACATAATGCGGTGCATAAATAAACATTCAAAGGGCGCAGATGACACAGCGCACATTTGTATGCCCGGAGCGCAAACCATTCCGTAATACGGGCCCAGGTATTTGTGGCCACTATTTAGTAAATCGGTCCATTAAATAACTGACCAACAAATCCACCACTCAAATTACTTTCATATTTCACTATACTAATTCACCACTAATCCTTTATGGGTTCCTTAGTAGCGTGCTATTTGCCAAAAAAGCACTTTGACGCCGTTTTAGACGTAGTAAGTGCTATAAAAATGCAATTACAATACAATACAATATATTGTTAGCAATTGTATTAGAAAAAAATGCAAACTTGTTATTTCAGGTTGAAAAGCTGATTCTTAATAGCAATGACAAGCTTTAGGTTGTACAGATATATGCATCCTTATTTAAACTGTCAGTTTAGCAAGATGTGCCAGGAAGTGCTGGCAAGCACAGCCCCACATGTGAAGAGGGGTGAGCTCATTAGCCCTGTCACGCTGCTCTTATAGAGCGCCGACGGCCATGTCTGAACCTGTCATGATATCACTGAACTTTAATGACACACTAACAGCAATGCATAGAAATTTGGGATCTGTCCAAGGGTATATATTTCATTCTGTCGCAGTCAGGCACTTAAAGGGCTTGTACCAGGCTTTAATCCAGTAAAACAAGCTCTGAGGATGCTGACACTAATGTTACAAAGGCACAGCAAAAAAAGGTGTCTGGTGCACAATCAGACAGACTGCTTTAGGGGAGGCTTTTGGGGGTGTGTGGTGAGGAATGGAAGCACTGCCCGCTTCACTTGCCTATTTAGAAAAATAACTCTGGCATTTTTCTTTTGTAGATAACAGGTTTGCTTTTTAGCTGTAAAATGGGTTTTTATTTTTTATTTCACATAATTTAATCAAAATCCCTAATAAACACAACTGTAAATTTCAGGATGTAAAAAAGTAAAAACTATAGCATGCAAGTGAACAAATGTAATGATTACTTACATTTGTATATGTACCATCATTTTTTGAGATGACTTTGTTGACATCTATAATTTACACCAGCGGGCAACAACCAAGACACTCAGAAATCCAAAAACTGAAATCATTAGTAATCATCATTTCAAAGTATAAATTTAGTATCCCAAGAAGGAGCATCTTTAGCATCAGGCACATGGTACTTGACAGCAATGCATGATGCGCCACACTGTCCGGAACTTAGATCTCCATTGACCGCAGAGGAATGAATGTGCGCAATACCAAGCTGGCACATTTTTTTCTATTTCCACCATTAGCCAGCCAATTAACATTGCAATATTATGTTATGTTAGGTGAATTTGTAGAGCACAGCTAATTGCCCGTGAGGAAATCTAGGCACTGGGTGAGGCAGGCCTGAGGGGGGAGGACCCATGTAAATGTAAATGTAAATGTACAGGAATTTATATAGCGCAAATCACCAAGCGGTCTCTAAGCGCTTGCTTAGGGAACCCGTCCTGGTATTCCCCTGTGAGATAACCCGGCAGGGCATCCGCAAGGTGAAAGCCAGGCATCCCGCCGCGAGGGGCCCTCATGCCTGTTTTGTCTGAAAGAGTCATGTCTTGAGGTTTCTTCGGAAGTCCATAAGGGAGGGGGAGGGTTTGAGATGTTCCAGGAGATCATTCCAGGTCTTGGATGTGAGGTATAAGAAGGTGGTGACCCCGATGGCCCAATGAACCAGAGCAGTGACATAATAGCCTTCAAAGTCACCCTCAGCAGTGGAAGCTCATCTTCCACTGCTTTATATCAATTCCTATAATGAAGACACAAAACAGTGGTCCTCCAGCATAAGCAGAATATTTAGTTCCAAACACCTGACCTCTCCATCGTTTTTGTGGGAATGTAGCATGGACCACAGTCTCATCATTTAGGCATAAATCTTAGAATGTTTTGACAGCGCCACCATACCTGGATCCTTCCATGTAAGAAAGGAGATAGAATGATCCTTAGGGAGACATCACACTCTTTCTAATGATGTGTGTGTGCCAGAGTGTGCTAAGTCACACCCCTAATTCTGAAGAACAAGCAGGATCCTCCAATGAGGATATGAGAGCTGGACAACCCGAGTACTATAGGTGCCTTTCTTCAGCTTGTGCACAATGGAGGACCACTGGTCCAGAGATGCTGACCGGCCTGGATTCCATGAGAACTACCTCAGCCAGGACTGAGTTCAAAACAGCTATAGCCAACATTACACATGATAAAAGAGTGACAGAGAATGCTGAAATAAGCAAGTCCAATTAGGTAAGAATAAGATATTGGTCTACAAATGTAATTAGTCCAGGACTGGTAAAGGAATATAATGCCTCACATATTGCAAATTAGGCAGGCCGAATATAGATAACGTGTCAGAAGAAAAGACACTGCATTCTGTGCTAAAAGTGAGAAATGCTCCAGCTGCGGGTGCCAAGAAACAGTTGTAAGGAGCTAAAAGAGAAATCCCTCAGGGAGGTCATAGCAGGTCATTAGCATTCAACAGAGTGGCAGAGGGCGATCTCCAGTATTGAAAGACGATCCACTAGTGTCCGAGTCTGATAATGTTAGCTCCAAGTCCCCTAGTGCGGCATTAGCCTGCTAACACTGATTTAATTCCAGTGTTACACTCACTGCTTCTCTGTCTCTTCTGGCTTGGGCTTCTGTTAAGTTGAATTTTCTTGTGCGTTGTCTAATCTGTGTTCTGCACCGCTGCAACTGTGCCTGTGGTGGAAGTTGATGCCTCTCTATTCGGCCCTGTACTCAGTGTCCAATCCCAGGCAACCTAGGCCTCTGTCCAAAAATAACTACTCCCTTCTGCTATCATATTAAGTTTTGCTGGAAAAAGTAGCATGTGTTTTAAGCTCTGGACCCTTAATCTTCAGTTCTCTACAAGGTAGGAGGAGGTGTGCTGTTGCTGGGCTCTTTGCATATAGTTAGGGATTTTAGGACAGCTGTCTTTTCTTGGACCCAACTGTCGGGCCCATTGCAGTATGAGGTCTTGGTCCCTGAAACAGAGGAGCTTGATTATAATCTCTATGTCTGGGGAGCCTGAGGGCTGTGGAGACACCAGGGCCCTGTGTGCATGTCTGATGGAGAAGAATTCAGAGAAGCCTCCAATGCAAATATTTTTACATCTGGAACGTCTCTCTTCATCCTCTGCTCAGTGTTCTAGAAATATGTCTCTCTATTAGGTCTCGCATAAGTCTTCCTTGGCTCATGTGTGGCAATTTTCACTTAAATCTCACCTACTCATTTGCTCACAATGCATCAGTCAGTCCCCTGCATATTGATTTCTATGACCACAGTGTTGATTTTATTCTCCAACACTACCTGGGACTCGTGAATTGCCAAGACTATATGACTGAGATTATTTTCCTTACTGGGGTGTGTCAGAGTTGTCTGTTGCATGATAGTGTTGGCAGTCAGGGACACAAGCAATGGCTGTGGCAGAAGAGTTGTTGATTTAGGGTTGTTTCAGTTTTCATTGGTTTTATTCTTCCCATGTTGTAAGGGGGAGTATGACGCAACGTAAAGTAGGGAGAAGTTTCTCTGTGTGAAGGGTCTTTTTGTACATGTCTCTCTCTTCCACTCAGAGACATTCAAAAGCATGATAGATAAAAGTTCTCAATGCGCCCCTCCTCGGTGCAGAAGCACTTAACCAGTATTTGTGGCAGGCCACAGTATCATGTCCCGGATGAGGCCAGCAATGGTTTGGGGTCTCCTTGTCAGCGATCACCATTGGTCAATTTAGCCTAGTCCTAGTACTCAGTGCCCACTGATAAGTCTATATGTGGACAGTCATTTGATTTCGCTCTGCAAAGTTTAGGGGATGATCAGGGAACTGATGGAGCTTCTACCATGCACCGCAGAACCTTTCAATGGGGCACGAAGCTCGCCTGCTGTACCTCCATATTCAGCTGGATCCATCCAAGCTGTTCGTCATCCTGTTGTTGCACCGTGTCTCCCTTTTGTGGCAGCACATTTATGTCTGTATCAAGGGAGGTGGCCAAGCAGGATATTTATGAACACTTTCAAAGATTTGTGGGAGATTTAAATATTTAACATGACCACATACTCCACTCTGGAAACACTCTTGTTGACACGACTAATACTACGTGTTGAGTTTTAATGGGGTGGCCCACCTAAAACTACCAGACCTGGGTCTCTATAGACAGTGCAGTGTAAAATGTGGTCATGGTAACAAGTTCGTTATATAGATCAATGAAAAATGGCATTCACCATTCATTTTTCTTAGATGCTTTAGTCATATTTAATTCAAAAAATCTCTAACATGCAAAATCAAATATTCTGGTGGCAACACAGTTGCTCCTGAAAATGATACCAATATTACCCGAGTTGGGGTTCTTAGAAGTGGTGATGCAGGAATTCTAGGAAAGCCGAGCAGATTGACTGCGGATTCATTCACACACGTGAGAGATTGATGACCTCACCCCCGGACAATCTGCTGCACACAAGCGTTGTCCCTTCCTGGATTACACACTCAATGTGTCTTTCCTCAAGTGCTCTTCATCACACGGTCCAGAAGAAGACCACCGCGTGAGGACGAAAGTCACCCTCTCCATCTGGGGTCGAAACGTAAACTACTTACAAACCTCTACACAAGCTCAATGAACTAAATGTGACGATTAACAGGTATAATTGAGTATTGTTTGGATACCATGAACTATTGACCTTTGTCAGGCCGAAAAAGGTTCCATTTCATGCGCTAAAATGTATATATGTCACCTTACCTTTTTCTTGTCCCTCACTCACTGATTCAACACTCCCTATCCCACTCTTGTCTCTTTTCTAACTTTGAGAGCACTCATTAATATTGTTATCATTTTCAGAAGCAACTGTGTTGCCACCAGAATATTTGATTTTGCATATAGTGCTTGTTAGAGATTTTTTGAATTAAATATGACTAAAGCATCTAAGAAAAATTGATGGTGAATGCCATTTTTCATTGATCTATATAACGAACTTGTTACCATTACCAAATTTTTCACAGCACTGACTACTAATACTACAGCGCCACTCACGTAAAACTCTTGAAGTTGCTCAGTATTAAGGTGGATTTGCAGGTGAAATATTCTGCAAATCCTCACTCTGTGAATCAGGTTTGCAAATCCCTATAGCAAATTCACTGTTATGCCCACAAAAGAACACTCAGCTGGGGAAATGTTCTGTGAATCAGATCCTGATAGTCAGAGATGATGCAGGGTGCACAGTGAAGCAAAGACACGTCCCAGGGAGACCTCAGTTGACCTGCATCTATTTGTGTGCAGTAATGTAGGTTTCATGTGTTTCCAGCAACGGAACAGTAGTGATGTGGCAGTTGTGTTTGTTTCTACTAGCTCTTTGATGTGCGTTGACAAAGGAGAAATGTTTGTGTATGTAATCAGTGCAAAGCGCATACAGCTCTTAATGTATGGATAGCAAGACAAACTGGTGCTTTCAGATCTTGTAAACATCCTATGTATTCATTCCACTGTGGTTTCACTAAGTTGTTGCCTGTTCACTTCTTCAAATCAGAAGGAAATTAAGAGTGTATGTAAGGTCAGAAACGTCTGACGTACCCGTGGTGCATATACAACTCACAGAGATTCGAGATGATATTGACTTTGTAGGATATTACCTTATTTTGCATGGTGTACCCCAAGATTTTTGCCCTATCAGTTTTTAATGGCTGTGGAACTCTGGGCACTGTACTCCTGTTAACCAGAAGAAAAGTGCTTGTGTGTTCCCTTTTAACATTGTTGAATTGGCATTATCCTAATTGCCATAGTAAACTCGCCTATAAGTCTCTTATGTTTATGTATGAGGGATTTGTTAAGCGCTCGTTCACCGAAAGGTCTCTTGGCACTATCGGAGATAGGAGAAACTGTCCTGAAGTATACTCTAACAGTACGCTTGGGTGAACAGCCAAGATTTCAATTTTTTTCTGAAACTGATGTACTCAGACATTAGTCTGATGTCAATCGGTAGAGAATTCCAGAGTTTTGGGCCGAGTACAGAGAAACGAGAACCACCCATTCGCTTACGCTTAAGAGTCAGCATATTCATAGAGGCTGAACTGAGATTCTGTTTGGGAAGGTCCCGTGAAATCTTTGTGGAGATGAATTTGGGGCCCGACTGGCGGAGTGCATTGAAAATCATGCAGCCTGTCTTAAACATGGACCGCTGGGTCACAGGAAGCCAGTGAAGCTGCTTCATTAGTGTCTTGGTATGACAGTGTCTTGGTTACTGAAAAACCAACCTATCCGCCAGATTCTGGATCAGCTGCAATCTATGGGTTTGATTGACTCTATGTTTCTAATTTGGTTTGGGATCTTTCTTGTTTTGCATTTTGGCTTTATAACTGGTTTTGTACTGCATACATACATTAAATATTACCCTAAGTTGAACCTGTCTGGTCTGAGTCATAGCTACCAGGAGGTTGAGCTCTGGTTAATTTATAGACTTTAAGGGTTCACCTTGACAAGGATTGTGACTATTCTTTGAGGTGGGTAGTCACTCACCACAAATAGAAATCCAATTCTGACACGCAAATACTTTCTGCCCAGATCTGTATTTTGTTTTACGCCTTTATTGATCTTTCATTTACACAGTAAGACGGCAAAAACATTGCTGTTCCATATGTAAAATTACCAGATTCATGCAATAGTTTGTGACAGGGTAGCAAAGTTAGGTGGTGCAACTGTAGCATCTTACAACTGTAAGTTACAATAAATGATGCACCTGTAAGCCCATCGTCGACCGAAGACCTGCGAGTGTAATATAACTACCATAAAATAGAGTTAATATGCAACTTTTGGCAGCTTGGGTGAGTCAGTGGCCCTGTAAAATTGAGGGGCACAGTAAGGCTCCTAATACATCACGGTGGATTGTGGGAGGGTAATAGTGTTAGACAGATGTTGTATCCTATGTAGCACTGCAGGGTAGGGCTTAGACAGGACCCTAAACATATCATAGTTAATGTGTTTGGCCACACTTAGTTCAGGGTGGTTTCTCATCACACTTGGCCTCCACTGCGGTCAGGTAGCCCTCCCAGTAGGTAAGTGGAGCAAACCCCTCTTTTTAAGGACTACGTTGGTATAATGTATAAATCTGTTTACATTTTTAAAAACCTTTTTAAAATTGTATTAGAATGATCAATTACCAATTTTAAATAACAAATGTATTTTATTATATTTTTAGAAATGTGTTGGTCTCAGTAGAGATCTAAACCAAATAAAATACACTTGAAACTTAATATAATGCATCCAGCTCTGCAAGGATTCCGGTTTTCATGTCCCACAGCCAGAGTGCTAAGGGAGGGGTGAAGGGGTAATCTCATGGACATGGCTATACATCACTCGGTGAGGAAAAGGGCTAGATTGGTAACTTGTGCCTTTTGTAAGTCCCAATAAGCAGTGTGTGGCCTCCTTAGCTATCTACCTGCCTGCTACGTCTGATATGTGTGTTTGTGTCTCATCCCAGCAGGTATTGATAGTCGGGCAACTACTCACCATTTGAAAAAAAATTGGCTGATGCAATGGAGCAGAGTGGACAGATATCTCTGGCTCCTGGAAACATTTGTCCTACCCACTCACAAGTCTGGTAAGTATGGTGCAAATAATTAAATTGCCCATATTTAAGTCTTGAGTTGATGGAGAAGTGTTTAACCATACTTAGGCACTTTTCCCATTTCATATCTGAGAGTTCCTGCCCAAGTATAATCTCCCAATGAGTCTTTAAGGACATAAACAGTTGCCCCCTGTCTTGATGTATGGCATAGTACAAATTGGTTATTGTACGTCTGGCCTGTCCTTGTGTGAGGAGGAAAGATGTCTTGGGGCGTTGTGTGTTCTAGTCCTGATCACGTATAACTAGCAGGTACGGGCAGCGTAAAGAAGGAGGGTTCCTGGTCGTATGCCATTGATCTTCCCCAGATCTTGAAAGAGACAATGTTTGTGTAAAAAGATACCCCCATGTGCAAAGGTCTTCTTCTGTCGATGAAAGCACATCAGGTTGAGCATAGGATAATGCAACTTTCCAGTGTGGGTGTATAGGTACATATGGGATATGCTGGTTTTGTGAGCCCGTATAGGTCCCCAAAAACCTCTCCACTACCCTCATGAGGATGTCCCTTCACCCCTTGGGTACCACCACATTTGAACCCATCAGCCATTCCAGAACACTTGTCGGTAAGGAGCCCTGAAACAATTGTCCCAATTTCAGTAAACTGTCTCCTCCCAGCCAGCGCGTCGGCCACTGAAGTTGTTGACCTCATAACAGTGTTCGTAATTGAGGGCAGGCCGCCCTCTGAGTGTGAAAATTAAAGCTTGGTGATTGCTGTTCTTCACCTGCCTGAGCCCCATATCAGTATTATAAATAATGAACGAAGCACCCTGAAGAATCCTTTGTTGAATGAGATCGTGGCAAAGTAATATAGAAGCCGTAGGAATATGAGCATCTTAGTGACCGCGATTCGACCCATAGGTGAGAGTGGTAGGCCAGTTCAAAACGGGAGAGAGGTTCTCACCACGGTCAATGCTACTAAAATATTCCTGTCTATTACATTATTTTTGTTTTTGTACACTCAGACCCTAGGTATTTAATGGTGTTGTAGCTCCAAGAGAGGAAGGTGTGGGGCAGCGACATTCTTTGTCTACTATATAACGCCATTAAGGAGGAACAAACATGATTTGTCCCAGTTCACTTTGAGACCCGAGACTCTGTCAAACTACTTGAAGAGGTTAATTAAACCTTGGCTGATTTGTCCCTCTTCCCTGAGCTAAATCAAGGCATCATCAGCATACAGGAAGACTACATGCCACCATTCTGTACATCAGAGTCCCCTGGTCCGGACCCTTATCTTGTAATGAGCAGGCCAGAGGCTCCATGGTGAGGGCAAATATGACAGGTGACAAGGGCAACTCTATTATGTAATCCTTTCTTTGTGTATTGGTACAGACTGTTTTTACCCTGGCATAGGCCATTGGGTTATAGTATAATAGTGACATCCAGGAGAGATGCCTTGGTCGTATCCCCAGTCTACATAGCACTTCCATGACATAGGCCCATCATAGGGTGTCAAAGGCCTACTCTATATCCAATGGCGCTACCCAGGTGTCAGTACCAGAGGCATACGCCCAGTCCATTACCATGAATAGGTCACGCAGGTTAAGAAAGTTGTTTCTCCCAGGGATGAATCCGTTTTGATCAGGGTTGATTAGCTTTTGCGCGAATGGTATCAGTCAGTTTGCCAAGACTTGCCTGAGAATCTTGTAGTTTGTGTTTAACAGCTACAATGGGTGATATGATCCACCTAGTAGCGGATCCTTATTAGGTTTGAGAAGGACCACTAACACCACCTCCCTTATTGAGTGTAGGAGCTCCCTCACGGATCTGTAGTAGTATCGGGATTAGTTGTTGAGAGTTTGTGACATAGAATTCTACAGTAATAATCAGAATGGGATAACAGTTCCTAAAGAAAAAGCGAGCTGGCCTATTTCAGTCGCTGTGAGAGACTATGAGAAACTGACTCACAGGGTAGGTTGGAAATAGAGTAGTGTGGAGGTGGAGAAATTCCTTTTTTGAAGAAGAAGCGCCCTCACAAGCCCATTCAGGTGTTATTCTTCATCATCGAGCGTTGCTCCTCGTGGGGGTGACGCTGCAGTCCCCCACGGGCCCCGTGAAGGGCTCTTTGTTCTTTTTTTGTTTGTTTTTTTATCCTCAATCGCCTCCGACCCCAGTCAACTAGAGAAATAAGATGTCATTACCGTTACCAGTAGCAGACACACCTACTTAGTGTTGCTGACCTCTCGTTGTCAAAGAGAGGGTGGTCGCACTCTCTTCTGATTGATCGTGACCGATGACTGTTGCTGATGGCCCGCCCGAATTCGGAGCTGGGAGCCAAAGAAAAGCAAGGCCCAGCACAGTCAGAGAGCTTCCCAAGAGGCATAATCATATGATCAAAGAAAATTATTTTCAAAAAATGATAGTACGCCAACCTAGTCCCTTTAAAGAAAAATAATGAATAATTTAACAAGGAGACCAATTTATCAAACAATCGCAAATGGCTTTCTTTCTATTACTCTGCAATCTGGCCAAGTCAGTCTTGTAGGTCTTGTACAAGGAGGACAACCATTCTGAATATGTGGGGGTGTAGCCTCAACCCATCTCCTACATATTTCTCGTCTAGCCAGCAAAATAGCGTAGAATAAGAAATCCGTGATCGGGCCTGTAACTCCACTTGCTTTGCCAAAAATAATCAGGCCGAGAGAGATATGAACTAGGGTGCCCAAAATATCCGCTAGAGTAGTCCCTACTCTCTCCCAGAATTCAGAGATAGCTGGACAGTGGATAAACATGTGCATGTCAGAGGCATTCACCATGTCACATTTCTTACAACTAACAGGAGGACCCTTTGCTATTTTAGAAAGTCTAGCTGGAGATAAGTAAGCCCTGTGTGTAGTAAAGTAGCGGTTTCTCCTAAAGCAGGCTGGATTTACAACTGTAAACAAGGTATTAAAGGAGGTTTGTCACAAATCTTCCCAGTCTATATCTGGTATAGAAGCTCCACACAATTCTTCGGATAGTTTAAAATCTCCATCAATGACTTCCTCAATAGACCAAAGATACTTCTTTCTTCCCTACCGGCCTCAATACCAATTGCTCCTCCAGAGTATTCCCTTTGCCTATAGGTTTTTTTAAGACTCTGAAACCAGCTCTGCAATTGTAGGTATTTAAATCTAGACATACCCTCCACTAGCTTATCATCTAGTAACACCCAAGACAAAAGTGAGCCCTCAGCGGCCAAATCCCCCCACACCAAAAACCCAGCTGTTTTAAGAGGGGCTGCCAGTTTATCTTTCAAACAGTCCGGAGTCCCCGGAGAATCCCACAATGGAGCCAGACTTAAAAAATAGTTTAAGCCGGTGCATTGTATAATTCTGGACCATGTACGAGCCATACTCAATAAGACTTTCAGCCTGATCTTCTTAAAGAATTTTTAATCTCCATTTTTAAAAAGAAAGCCCTCATGAGACAATCCCACTCCATCAAGCATGGCCAAGAACATGATCCCCCTCTCTGATAAATCTGGGGATGTCAGCAACATTTTTGAGTGTGTTAACTGGAAGGTCCATGCATAGTACTGGAGATCCGGGAGTGTAAGGCCCCCTTTTTCCCTGTTATGCCTTAGCTTTTTCCAGGATATCATTGTAGCTTTATAGGCCCACACAAATTAATTAATAGATTGCTGAAGCTTATCAATTGCCTGCTTCACAGAATGTAAGGGAATGGTATTAAAAAGAAAGGTGATTTTTGGCAAAATTACCATCTTGATTAGATTAATTCTGCCCAGAATAGTCAAAGGGAGATGGGCCAATGATTTCATGAGTTTCTGGCACTCCCTCAGGACATTTGCAAGATTGGTCCCCGAGATCTTATCTATATTTTGGACAATCCTCACCCCCAAATATCTCATCTCGGTCTTGTTTTGGTATCCACACCCGAGTAGATTCCATGACATAATCTCAGTTTTTTCCGCATACAGGGCTACCTTCCTCTCCCATGCTCCAAATTTAAATTGTGTAATACCCCTCTCCTCCCTAAGACGTTGAGCAAAAGGTTTGATGTACATATCGAATAGGAGGGGGGAGGGGACAGCCCTGTCTGGTTCCCCTATTAATCCTGAAAGGATTAGTCAATTTCCCATTGACCAAAAGCCTTGCCGAAGGGTCACTATATATAAGCTTGATTACTCGACAAAATTATTTCCCAAAGTTAGACTTCTCCAGCACAACCGTTAAATAATTCCAGTTGACCCTATCAAAGGCCTTGGTGGCATCTAGTGTAATTGAGGCCAAAGGTAATGACAAAGTAGAGGCGAAGTCAATAGCGCCAATAAAATCATAAGTGAGATCAAAAAGATTCCTACCTCTCAAAAAACCCTTTTGGTCTGAAAACAACAAAATACCCGCCACCGCACCCAACCTATCGGCCAAAATTCTTGTAAAGACTTTATAATCAGTGTTTAAAAGAGAAATAGGTCTATATGACCCAAGTTGACTGGAGACGTCCCTGCTTTTAAGATCAATGTTATGGTGGCCTCTCCCCACGAGGTAGGAGGTCTAGCACCTTCAACTAGTATTTTGTTAAAAAGAGTTGTCATAGTCGGAATTATCGCCTCTGCCAAGAATCTATATAATTTTGCTGGAAGGCCATCCGACCCAGCGGCCTTACCATCCTTGCAAGCGAAAATGGCTTTCCTAACCTCCTGTTGAGGAATGTCAAGCTCCAAATTTTCCCGTTGGGCGGAGTTTAAGGAGGTAATTTAATCCGACTTAGCCACTCCTGTGCACAGTTGCTATCACATTATCTTCGTCATATAGATCTTTGAAGAAAAGGCTTCTCCAATCTCTTCATCGGTAACTACCGTTGTGTTATTGTATTCATTATCAATTTGTTTTATGAGGTTTTGTACCCTGTACCGTTGTGTTATTGTATTCATTATCAATTTGTTTTATGAGGTTTTGTACCCTGTAACTCTTGGCTTTCCATGCCAAGAGTTTGCTAGCCCCCTCACCATATTCAAAATGGGCAAGCTTACTAGCCTCCCATCTTTTAGAGATCCTCATCTGGATAATACTCTCCAAATGATCTTTCAAAGTTCCCAGTTTCGCAAGATGTTCCTGGCGTTTTAATAGGCCGGCCTCGTTATTCATACTCCTTTCAACCGCCTTAATTTCACACTCAGTGTGTGCTACCTCCTCTCTATATTGCCTGTTCTTAAAGGAAATCCTACTTGTTACTAGACCTCTCAAGTAGGCCTTCCAGGCATCCCACAGTACTGAGATCTCCGCCGAACCTACATTTACGTTTAGAAAGAACTCTGTCTCCTGAGATAGATAACAGGCTTCTGATTCATCTGAAAAAAGTGTACGGTCAAACGTCTACTCCCATGATTGTTCTTTTTTTGTCCAAATTAGATCCATCCATACGACCGCATGATCTGATAGGTGGGGAGTCAAATAACCTATGTCTTTAATTTTGCCCCTCAAGTCATGGCTAACCAAGATATAGTCAATCCTTGATTTGTGTCCATATTTGCGATTATAAAATGAAACGCCTAATTGAGAGCACGACCTTTCTCTCCAAATGTCAGATAGAGCATTCTGCCTCACCATCATCTGGAGGTATGTCCTGGATTTAGATAAAACATTTGCCCTACTACTTGGGGATTTGTCCATTTGAGGATTCAAAACTATATTGAAGTCTCAGGCTAAAATAATCGGATCTGGAAATTCCAACAAATTCACAAAAATAGTTTTGAGAGCGGAGGTGCCATCCTGGTTAGGACCATAATAACCTACCACTGTTAAAAGAAAACTCTTAACAGATAGTTTGACAATGACCCACCTGCCACCTGGGTCTGTCATAGCTTTTAAAAGTTGAGCATTCACTTGCTTTTTAACCAGAATGGCTACCTCCCTGATGTTAGTGTTCTGATTAGAACTAACACAGTGCTCCACCCATCTAAGCTTTCCGAAGATCCCACTTGTTTCTTCCTTCAGGAGATGTGTCTTCTGTAGGATAATTATCTGAGCTGGTGAATTTTTGAGACACTGAAGAATGTTTGCCCTCCTATTTTTTACCCGGAGGCCATTAACATTCCAGGATAAACACTGTCGCGTTCTCATGGTGGTTTAAAAAGCAGAGTCCTGAGTATGCCCGATCTCCCCATATGTCGACCCCAAATCAAGAGCAATCACCAGAAATAGACCAGAAATAGACCAAGCCAAGAGGCAAAAGAGAATTATTTTTCTTTGTTACCCCAATGCTCCACAACCCGTGCTCCCCACCCACCCTTGGACCCCTCCCTGGAGAACCCTGCCCCCATTTAGCTGGACTGTAGGTCCAGATTCTGCCTACCGGGGCACCCAACCCCGTCCCTAACTGCTACCAATAACAGAAATAAGCAAGCAGCTAAAACTCAAACAAATATACTAGATCTATATCTACCTGAAAATAACCCCATTTCTAGTGTTGTGACCCCGTGTATTTTAATTTGGCCAAATTACTGACCATAGTTACCTCATGCCTATCTTTTGGATATCTAAAAAATTATGAGTCTTGAAACAAGATCCAAATATTCACTCAAAAACCTCGAAACCTATGGTGAACATATAATATAACATGCCAATTAAAGCTATTTGGAGACTTTAGCTAAATTTTCCAAGAGCTCCTCCGCCTCCTGCACTGTTTTCAAGTTATACATTTTATTGTTATGCATGATTTTTAAATGTGCAGGAAGTTTTTATTATGCAACCGCCCCCAATTTCTTAAAGTCATCCATTTTCCTGCCTATCTCCCATTGTCGATCTAAAGTAACACAAGCTAGATCAGAACGAATTTCAAAAGCGAAGTCTCTGGGTTTCAGTGATTTCTGCTTTAAGGCAGAATTTAAGATCTTTTCTTTCAAGGAAAAAGTAAGAAAGTTTATTATGATCTTTCTCGGTTTTGTCCGGGTATGATGTCTCCTGAAGGGGTCCCTGTGAATCCTTTGTATGTCCTTCATCAAGTCCTCCTCAGACTCTTCAATCTGGACCGATTCTTTTATGAGGGTTACAATAAAAGCCTTGAGATCTTCTCCCTCCTTTCCCTCGGGGACATTCAGAAAACGTAAATTATTGCGCCGGGAGTTATTTTCTAGCGTTTCCAGTCTGTCCCGGAGCGCAGCCTCTTCCTTCTTGAGCGTCGAGATATCGGCTTTAGCTGCTCTCAGGTCGTCTTTAAGCTCCTCCACTGAACTTTCTAAAGCCACAGTCCTAGAGTTAAGAAAATCAAATTCTTTCTCAAGCGACTCACAGAAGAGCCTGATCTCCCCCTGATTTGCCTCTGAAACAGAAAACCCCTTTCTAATATCCATAGAAAGGGTAGAAAAAAGAGCCTCCAGAGATGCCACAGAAGAACCCCCCGTCTCATGTACTACAGAGGCTCTCCCCTCTTCTCCACTGCTACTGCCCTTGCCATTGCCACTGCCATTAGCCTCTCCGCTTTCAGCGGCAAGGCTTTCTCCTCTAGCATGTTCATTGACTTCGCCTGAGGTCATGGTTAAACCCGCTCCCGGAGTCTCAGGGTTACTTAATGGCTCAAGTTGTGTAGCAGGTATTGGAGTATTCGCTGCCTCTATCTCCTCCATAACTCCCAGGAAAGGTCTTTGCTCTATCTCTAACTGCTCAGAGTTATTTCTAAGGGTCTCCACCTGTTTTACCACATCTAAAACCTGTGGATGAATTTTGAAATAAGATCTTAAAGAGGGTAATTCTTACTCTGGAGTCTAGAGAGTTACCCTTAGTTCTGCTGGTTTTAATACTTCTGTCCTAAATCTCGCGGAACTGAAAAGAAGAAGAACTATTTTCAGGTTCTATTGCAGAAGTAACACCCCCTTTCCTGTAGGTCACACTACTATGTGTGGTAGATTTGCCCTCCAAGGGCGGCTTGGTATTTTTGTCGAGGGGTTTCCCTTTAGTCGACTCCTGCTCCTCCCCGCTTCCTACCTCTTTTTGCGGGTTTCATTGTCGGGGTTTTTGTTACCGTAGTTTTAATGTTACCCAAAGCTACATTGAGCTGTGTTGTGCTGGTCTCAGAGAATCCCCCTTCCAATCCTGACCCACTGAAGTCTGCCCTGGACGACTCTGCAGTCTAAAGAGAGAAGGCGGGAAAAGCTTACCGTCCTCTGCTGCAGGCGTTTTGCTTTTCGGGGTGCCCCCTCCTCCTGATTCCCCAATACCTCACGTTGTTGTGGTAGCGGGCACCAGACAGTCAAGGCGAGCCCACCACTCTCCGCAGGCAAACACTTGCCCGTCTCCTCCACACCGACAGTCTTCTCCAGCGGGGATGGCGTGGAAGCTCTCCTTGGGCTCCCTGTGCTGCCTCTAGCTCTTCCGGAATCGACTCGGAGGAGTCCGCGAGCAGCCGCCCTGCTGCCCCATCTCAACTCCAGGGCAGCAACAAACCAAGGTGGCAGGTCGGCAGGTACACCAAAACACATCCCCCAAAATTAATATCTGAGAGGTGAATATTTTCCTTCTGTTCTGTTGTCAGCAAGTGAAAAGTGGTAATGGTGAGTGAGTGCGTTAGGTCGACATGTTTCATGCCTTCAGAGGGTCCCTAATGGATCCCATGGCGTTTCTTCAGGACTGTAGTAGAAGTGTAAAGAAGTTTAAAATAGGAATCTGAGATGGCGACACCCAGTATCCCTATAGTACCTATATTCAGGTTCCTAAGCAGGTGTCAATGCAGCTTAAGGAGCACCCTCTAGGGGTTCCTCCTCGATCCAACCTATAAAGAGAGAGATATAAAATGGAAAGCAAAACAAGACAACTGTTTAAAAAAAAAAGGAAATAGCACTTACTTTCATAGTAGTACAATAGTGAGCATGTTACAGTCCGTATGGGCGCGTAGGCATGCTATTCCAATCATACGTCAAGCACCAGAGACCCAGCAGTGCAGTGCTCAGCCTCATGCACATAGCATCCTGTAAGCCCAAGGCATTTGCTCGTTGCGAGATTTCAAAAGCGCCTTTACACATAGAACCTGTGTGACAGAGGCAACAGGCACCAAACGTGTATCCACAACCAAATTGACACACGTCTGTGATGTCTATCAAAAGAGACGTGGGGGCCGTGATGGTGATGCAGTCTGTAAGGATATGTTTGTTCATTCACACGTCAAGTGGAGGGCTACTCTGCTGTGAGTACCCGCTTTTGGTCAAGTCACGTGGTACACATAGAGACCCACAAACATACAACATATATCTCCTACCCCACCAGTAGTAACCTGATTGAAGACTCCCCCGAACCAGACAGGATTGGTCTCCCGGTCCCCCTGGTCGTGGAGGTGTGATATACTAACATCCCCAGGACGCCACCCGGGGGTCCTTGAGACCCTCTTACATGAAACTGAACCCTGGCCTCACAGGACTCCTATCCCGTGTATTTTCTGGCACAAAGGAACTGAAGGTTCACCACGGCCAAAATCATGGGTCAAAGCTGGCGCACAGGCCCCTTGGCATATTTTGCCACGAGACCCTGCTGATGCCAGTTTTCTGGCCCCGGACATAAAGAATTAGTGAATCGGTACAAATCAACCCAATGTGGGGTTGAGAGAAGACGGTCTATTTTAATGTGTACTAAGTGTTCTGTTATAGCATTGTACAAGTGTAAATGTGTTTTGATTCTCGTGTACTATGGTGCACAAGTGTAATGGTTTTTATTAACTATGCCCATTGGTGATACATTGAACAGACTTCGCACTATGCACTATGCATCCACATTTCCTTTTTCATTAAAACATTACTTTATCTTATGTTTAGCAATCTCAGGCCCTCTTGCGCTTCTGGATAGGGTGGTGGCTTCGAGAAGGGGGTTAGCAATGGAACATGCGCAAGTAATTTGAGGTCAAATATTCTCATCAGTTCAGTTATGTTGTGTGTGTGTGTGTTTGTGGGAGATCCCCAAGTGTGTGTGTGTGTGTGTGTGTGTTTGTGGGAGATCCCCAAGTGTGTGTGTGTGTTTGTGGGAGATCCCCAAGTGTGTGTGTGTGTGTGTGTGTGTTTGTGGGAGATCCCCAAGTGTGTGTGTGTGTTTGTGGGAGATCCCCAAGTGTGGGTGTGCGTGTGTGTGTGTGAGAGACATGTAGGGGGGACCCGTTGATTTACTTTGCCTTCTAGTGCCTGCCACTCAAGCTGCTCGCCTCAATGACCGCAGTGGTCTGACGTGCAAGCGAGGACGTTAAAGCTTCGGATGAGACAGAATTTTCACAGTGGCCCTTAGTCGGGGCCCTGGACACACTGTTCCAGCTAGTAGAAAAACAGATGAAGGTTCTGCATGCTTTTTATTTAAATCCGGTATTCCAACGTAGCTTCTGAATTCTTGGAGCACTTCACAGCCAGCTTTTTGACAGGTTTCGCACAGCGTGCCAGCCACCCATCCCTGCATTGTGTGGCAGTGGGTCACAGGCCTGTGTGGTGGTGCCAAGTCTGTCATATATCTGCAAAATATACCCAATCAGGATCACTCTGAGATTAAGGTCCCTGTTGAGCTAGAAATCGACATAGAAATAACCCATTGCTTTCTATAAAAGCACATCCCTGTAGCTGCCAGATGTCCCAGTTCCATGCATGATTAGCTGCGCCTGTGCAGGGTTTTTCTTGCCATTCTGGGACTCGTAATCTGATTTTATAATGGTATAAACTATAATAAACATCTCAGAATGGGAAGAAAAAACCTGAAATGGAGCAACTATTCACGCATAGCCGTAAGAAGCTTGACATGCTTACGGTAAGCCATAGTTTTATTGTGCTGCTGAAATATACAAAAAAGTGATGGATGGAATGCTTGAATTAACTACAGCCACTGGTAATAACTTGACCTCCATCCCAGTCTTTCATTATTTTGCACACCATGTCATCTCAGTTTGGACCTAGCCATATGGAAATCAGTCTCGACTCTTTTAATAGGAATAGTCCAGCCTCGGTCCTCCCTGAACTGCAACACAAGCAACTGAAGACTAGTTTTACCGTGATTGGTGCTCATCATTCCGGTGCAACTTGGCTACGGTGGCACAGGGAGCGCGGAACCCATGTCTGGGCATACATACCCATTTCCACTTTTTGTATGTGTAGTGATTGCCAATGGCTGAGATTAAATCAAGCATTCCATCCATCAACTTATTATTGATGTATTTGATGCCCTAAATGTGTTGGGTATGCCCAGACATGCGTCCCGTACTTACTGTCCCCTAGGACTGAAGCTATACCCTACTGATGAGCCCCAAGGATAATGAAAACAATCAGGGGTTGCTTGTGGTCCCTTCTGGAAGAGGTCTCACCTCACACTTCAGGACAGACTGTTCCCATGAAGACAAGGATCGTGCTGATTTGCATAAGGTGGGCCTGTGACCCGAGTGGCATGGTGGTTGAAAATCGATGGACTGAATGAGGCCCGAGTGATTACCAGTGGCTGAGATTAATTCAGTCATTCCATGCATCAACCTGTTGCTGTTGCAGGTCATTCGCTAAGTGTGATGGGTATACCCTGGCGTGGGTCATGTGCTCACTGTGCCATACGACTCAAGCTCCACCCTACTGACAACCCCAGGTAGGTTGACACCGGGTCTGGGGTTGCCTGTGGTCCCTCACCTCTTAGTTCAGGATCGACTGTTCTCATCAGGAGCAGGAAAGGTACTGGTTTGCATAAGTTGAGCCCTTGTCTGGAGTGGCATTGTAAGTGAAAAATGATGGACTGAAATGCGGCATGAGCGATTGTCAGAGGCTCAGATTAATGTAAGCATTCTATCCTATCATCTTGATGTTGCTACAGTTGAAGCACTGAGTGTGACAGATATGCCCAGATGTTCCATGTTGACAGTTGCATAGGACTCAAGCTGCTGTACTGACGAGCCCCAAGTAAGGCACAGCCAGTCTGGGGCTGCTAGTGGCCTCTTCTAAACAGGGTCTCACCTTGCAGTTTGGTAGTGCTAGACTGTTCCCAAGAGGAGTATAGTCATTACTGATGTGCATAAGGTTCGACTTTGTACAGAGTCGCAATGTGGGCTAAAATTGGTGGACTGGAAAGTGACACAAACGATTGCCAGTGGGTGAGATTAATTCAAGCATTCCACAATCACCGTGTTTTGTTTGTGTGGAGCACTGAAAATAATGGGAGTTACTGGTACTGATTAACTTGGTTGGAGCAGTAGCAGCACCCCCCACTCCAGCGCCTTGAGACCCTCAGGGGTGAGCAGCGCGCTATATAAATGTACTGATTGATTGATTGATTGATAGTCTTGACCAGATTTTAGGAACCAAAACTCAGGACATTCCACAAACATAGAGGTTAGGGCTACACATTTGGCCACAGGCACAAACAGACAGCCCACACCTACATAGAAAACACAGACAAAGAGGCGCTACTAGATAAATGCATACACCTCTTACACACCACATAATGAATGTTAAATAAGTTACGCTTTTATAGGGGCTTCCTAATAATCCTGCATTGGAACGCTTGAAACTTGCCTTGCTCTGAGTTCAGTCGACCCACTCTGAAAAACGTAACTTGTCCAATTTACTGAAATCTGCTTGGCTGATGGCAAGAAACGTGACTGTCCTGGCAAATCCGTGATGCGTGGTCGCCCTAGGTTCATGCACTCCTGGAGTCACCTCTGTGGGTGCTCTGGTCACATGTTAGAGTCCTCATAAAATAGAGGGTTAGTGTGCCTTCTCCAGAGCACTAACACGAGGCCAATGACTTATATTCTAAGGAAAGGAGCTCATTGTGCCAATGTCTTTATTGTAGAGAACGTATGGAACCTGTGGGTTTCTATTGACAAACCTGGCAATATAGCTCATCGAGTTGTGCACTAAATGCAAACTGGTGCAGGAAAATGCAGGCAAGTCTTATGTTCAGATCCTTGTGGACTTTACTCACTATTTCATTATACTAAGGTTTATAAAACTGGTTCTATTTAGTAGGTGTAAACACCAATATGCGTCAAAATATTCAGTTCGTAACGTGCAACATAAATGGTTAAGATCAGTCTACTAGCCCCGTGGTGTCACTTGGTTTGGGTCATTGCCCAGCCTGCCTCCACTATTTGTGCGTATTCCTTTGGATTCCGCTGACTGGCCTGGTCTGTGCATAGATGAGTAGAGACCGTCAAACTGCATCGGCATTGCATTGAGGCATGCCTGTCACATCTTCTGCCCATCCCTGCTTACACGTGCGACCAGTAGGGTGAAGGTCAGAGATCTAGATCTTATCCAAACTTTGTTCCTGTTGGATTGGGGATGACGGGTGCAGTTTTCCTGCCATGAGCCGCAGATCAAATCAGAGCCCATGTTCTTAGTTCTGACCTTTACCTTTTGCTTCTACCTGATGACCCTGACTCATCACCTGCAGAGAGTTTGCAAATAGGCAGTAGCACTCCAAGAGTGACATGCAGTAATTGATTTATTGGTGTGACATCTTGTGGCAACAAAAAGCATTGTGTTTCGCCTATAACAGTCTTGCTCAATGTGGTTGCCGTTATGATACCTTATCCAATCAAAAGATTTTCCTAAAGACCATAGCAGAAATGTTAGGGCTACCATTTTGTAAGGGTTTATTTGCTAACCAAAAAATATATTGAATTAACCCAGTATAAGTAGATTTCTATAGTTCCATGTTTTGCACAAACAAATTGAGAATGAACATAATTAACATTATAAGAAAATGACCACAATTCATTCCATATCTATAACCACACAGAAAATGTCTTTTGTGCCATTAAATGAACAATTTTTTTAACATTAAAATAATACAATTTGTACAATATTATAGACATTTTCCATAATGTAATCCTACTACATCCATGCCGTTGGGCAAATATTATTAAATAACCATGATCAGGTTGTGCATCATATGTATTTCTAATTCATTTACCATGTTTCTATAAACATCAAGCGCCAGCAGGCTATCACACATTTGGAAATTATACTAATTTATTTTTCAGGTCCTGCCTCAAATATATAAATATTCAATCTGGCCAATTAAATTATTTCTCTCATTTCTCTGGCCAATTTGCGTTCTAAAATTCTGAAGAGAAGAAACAAAGAAGATATTCGAAAATCTGTGAAAAAAGAGAAGGAATCTAACTCAAAATGCAGCTACAACATTCATTCACCTAAATGAACATGCAATTCTTCATCCATATTTAAACCCAAAGACAGCTTCAATACTAATCAATTCCAAAAAATATCTTAATGCTAAACATTTCAATTTATGTTCTCTATTACTTACTCACTTATTTCAGGAAGAGCATTAACAGCGAAGTCATTCAATTTTCCATTGTGTTAATTTTGAAAATGTTTTGGTACCTAAAAATTCATGTCTCTAATAGTTATAGATAAAAGATCCCAGATGTTTCTTTTGTGAACAAGTTGTTTTGTTCTTCCAATACATCTTCAGGCAAGGGTATATACGTACATCTACCCCATAACAAGTATACATGTGATGGATTTGTTGATTCACATCATTCTGCCAATAAAACCTTCACATAGGAGTTGCAACATAATCCATATTTACTTGCTTTACATTTTTTTGCAGCCAATAAAACCTTTTGTTTAGACATGCCCTCTCCACGTCTTTATTTCTGAACTCACTTTGCACTAGAATATCCCATAAGGATTTAACATTCATAAAGGTTATGGATGGTTTCAAACGCAAAATATTGCCTGTAAAAAGATTGGATTTAACTACCTTCCAGTGCTCATAAGGTTTATTCCGCATTTGGGTATATACAGTAATATAAGTTATTATAGGTATGATCGCATTACATTTTCTTTTATGAATTTTTTGTCCTAATAATGTATTTAACAACTTTGTTGTTCAACTATTTAACTGCGAGCGTGGTCACCAAATTAGTGTGATCCCCTGAAGAAAGGCCCCTGAAGATCTAATCCAAAATGCATTCATCTTATTCCCAGAGGGCCAGTGAGAATTTATATGGTGCCATCCATTTGGCCGTATTTCTCTTTTTTCTTTACGCAATCAGAAGTGCGACAAATAGTCAATAGGCCCACCCAAAGAAATTCACAGTACTAAATATTGTAGTACTAAAAAGGATTACCACTTGTTTACTCATGCCCACAATGTGTTGCAAGAAATTTATCAGTAAAGTCCAATCTAATTTAATATCTTCTTTGTTTCGGGCCGGGGGTGTGGGAGGCAGACTCCATGCAGCTGGCAATGCCTCTATCACTGAAAAGTCACAACACACATTGACAGAAATGAAATATCTTTTGAAGGCATATTCTGTGGCGTTGAATCAACCAGAGAAATACTCCTTCAGGCCTCAGACCATATATCAGCAACGTGTACTCAGACAAGACATATGCCATTGAATCCTTGACTTATCCATCAGAGCGTCCATAGGGAACTAATCCTCACAGATCAAACCTAACTACAACCCCAAAACAACCTATTGCAACCCAACCAATGCCATGTGCCTAATCTGATGTGGCCTTTCAGAGCCTTAAACATATCTAACTCTCAACACCCATGGAGATTCACCCAACTGAAATAAAGAAACCAGTGAGAAACACTGGCTACGTCCTGGCAATAAATCTCATTTAATCCTTAAAAAGTGAATATCAAAGATCCCTCATATCTTCAGAACTTCACTGAAGATTATAGGCGCTCAAGAACAGTGAGATCTTTGAATGCTCAACTGGTTTGTCTTCTGATAGTTGGACATATATTTATTGGTGCATACTTTTTGCTCCCAGTTTCAATAGCAAAGTGTGACAAACCACTAGCAATGTTTATGGGTGTGCACAGTTATCAACTTTGTGAAAGTTCTCAAAATGACAACTCCCTCTCCTCTCATGGGAACATCTTTGTTCCCACTGCTACTTCAACATTAACGAGTTTTACATATCAGAAACATCAGTGAATTTTTTGCAGCAGAAAATTGAGTTTGAGGTCTGAAATGTCTCTGAAGTGGTGAAATTCAAGAACGTCAGATTCGGATTTAGGAACTCCTAACCAAAATTACACTTAAAGCTCAAAATAATTTAGTGCATGAGGCCTAGTACTTGCATATCTAATTAAAATAGATACATCTATTGATTAATGATTGATGCAAATGACATAAATGATAGGCAATGTGATTAATATAAGGCGCTCATGAGCGATATTTTCAAAATAATAAATGGCTAAAATGAATACTGTAATTGAAAGGAAGGTCCATATTACATTTCTGACCTTTAACTGTGGATCCAACAACTATGGCCCGATTCACAAAAGTAGTCTGAGACAAAATTCCAACTTTATGACTTTAGGTATTCACAAAAGGCATTTAGGAGTAGTAAAGTTAGAATCCTAACTTTACTACTCCTAAATGCCTTTTGTGAATACTGAAAGTCGTAAAGTTAGGATTATGTCTCAGTTTAGGAGTAGTAAAGTTAGGAATCCTAACTTTACTGCTCCTAAATGCCTTTTGTGAATACCGAAAGTCGTAAAGTTAGGATTCTCTCTGAGTTTAGGAGTAGTAAAGTTAGGAATCCTAACTTTACTGCTCCTAAATGCCTTTTGTGAATACCGAAAGTCGTAAAGTTAGGATTCTCTCTGAGTTTAGGAGTAGTAAAGTTAGGAATCCTAACTTTACTGCTCCTAAATGCCTTTTGTGAATACCGAAAGTCGTAAAGTTAGGATTTTGTCTCAGATTACTTTTGTGAATCGGGCCCCATATGGGTTCCTATGCCTGAATGCCATGCACTGAGATTTAGAGGCAACAGTATTTCCCGTGGATACTAAGTGCATCAAAACTACACAATGTCAGATACCAATTAGCTTCCTTAAAGATCACACAAACATTGCACTAGGTAACAAGCACCATTGGAGGTGACGGCTAATGGTCAAAAGACAATGGTATGTTCAATAACGTTGCTGAATGTCTCAGCAACGTTTCATCCTCAGATCGCAGTGTGCTTTCTGGCTGTCTATGGGAGAGCTGGGATTTCCATGCTCACTTACCTTGAATGTGTTCTGCATCATTATACACAGAGTAGAAATCTAGAGGGGTTCATTGTCTACTGATACAAAAAACAATATCAGGGTGATGAGAACCCCCAGTGCTCTTACAAGTGAGGATTTCTCCTCTTCCAGTCCTGCACTTTCCATGGTCTGGATTAAGGTGGGAACCTCATGGGAGGAGCTCAGTATGGAAAGGCTGCCATTGACCTTGGCTTCGGCTTCATCTACCCCAGCAAGTGCACCACATGGCTGCTGGAGTCAAGCACAGCAGACGTAAACCTGCTCCAGGTCATCAGCAGTTTCCATCAGGTCCTGCGGATAGGCACAAACATAGAGGTTTTCATCTAGCTCGCATCATCTATTACTTTTTCAAGAACCTGTGACGCAACCACGTCTTTTGAGGCCCTATTTGAGTACTTGAGGTGAGGAAAAAGGGAGGACAGAGCGGTGGAGTGCAAGGGATGTGGTGCAAGAGTTTATTTAATGGAGGCTGTTGGGAGGCCAGCAGACATTACTAGTGTCTGTTTCCAGGTTCCAGCTCCTGTAAACTTCATGCACTCGCGGTGCATTTTGAAGGGGCATTGAGAGAATATTCCTGAGGGCAGTGCCTCTTGGCTCATATCACTTGCACCTCATTTTACAGAACGACAGCAGGTTAAAGGAAGTCATGCAACATCTGTTCAGCTGCTAAGGTCTGGACAATTTGCAGAGGCATGGTCCTCTTCTTCACACAGGCCCCCTCTTCCTGCTTTTGCCAGTCAGGTTGTCACAGAGGAATACACATTCTACCCTGGCAAAGTCAACACTCTCTCTGCTTGGGTCTTCTGTACCCCTAAAAATAAGAGCTATATGGAGATATCCCAGGATCAGCGGCACAGGCTTCCTATTGGTTAGCTCCAAACTATGTTAATCAGACTTGGCCCAGCCTATGCAGTCCTATCACCTTTCAAAGTGAAAGTAACTACTACATAATATTGAATACACTGGAAACCAGATCCTGTGCTAACTAGGGGGGATTGCAGACACATACCGCACACTTAATTTGCCGCAGGTCTAATTACTCCTGGTTTCTCCAATCTGTTTTGCTGGAAGTGATACTCAACAAACTCATGTTAATTGGGCCCTGCAATGAGCCTCATTGCATGGTTTTATTTTTTAACTGAAATTCCTGGAAGTTTTGTGCTGCTTAAGAACAAGCTTGATCTTTCCCTGAGGAGATATCATTTGACTGCAGCTGCTGTGAGGACACCGTCGATGCTTTGTGTGGTATCTTTGGTCAATCAGTAATCTACGTTCTCCTTTGAGTGCCAAGCGTAAAGTAGCTCGCGTCAGCATCAGCTGAAACAGGCAGACAAGTCCATGCAAGCTCTTTCCCTGCTTATCTTGAGTTATCGAGCTCGTTTTTCTTGTTCCTCAGAGAGTACGTGCAGATCTGCCACATAAAAATGTGAAGCACAGTCCTTGTGATGACAGCATGGGCACCACACCTCTCCTTCGCTGCTGAGCTGAAGGTAAGGCCACGTTGAGACGTGTTTGCCGCCAGAATGAGTGGGGCGCTGCGTTCTTAGAATGACAGCCTATGGTGTGACAAACACGCCTCAACGTCTACGGATGGCGTGATTGTGAAACGCACAAGGCTTGGCACCTCAGTAGAAAACTTTGACTACCATTCTTGCAGCTAGAGATGGATGAAACACTCTTCCAACAATATTTGCACAAACTCGTGCCAATTCTTTATTAGGTTTGGCCACGTGCTGCTTTAGTAGCTTTCAGATCAAACCTGTTCCCAATTACAAATATTCATGCAAGGTGATCTCAGGAATTCAAACAAAAGGTATTTTTTCTTAGAATCTCATTGGCATTTAAAGAGTGGTTTAAGGAGAAAAGCTTCACTTTTGGACTATAAATATACAACATGCTGTTGTCTTTCAGCATTATTCTGAAAGAGGCTCAACCTCATCACAGTCGCCATTTTAGGGTCAGGCGAGCACTGTCCACCTGCTTAAAGCAGTGTTTGAATGACAGACTGCCAAGCGTGCTTTTTGAAATAAAGCAAATGCCCATTATCTCATTCATCTGTCACATTTGAGTGATTTGCCTGAAGAGAAAAAAGCAAAGACTACAGCTGGTAGTAAACTGCTGGCAGGGAAAAGTAAACAACATATGCAGTGATGTGTGGTTGCACCTAATTTGCATTTTGTACTTAGCATATGTGTGATATTTTATATGCGCTCTCAGAGAGCTGCACTTTATACTGGAAGTTTGGGTTTACTCAGTACCCATTCTGAAGCTCTGTTTTGTCCTCCAACATAGAATAAAAACATTTATTTCTCTCTCTTAGGGAACCCTAACACAAATTATATATTTTGTTGTTGTTGCTGTTTTCTATAGCACACAGGGGTTTCAGCGAGTTAATAACGAATCCAAGGGTGGCACTTCTACACTTCGACAAAAAAGGTATCTCCATCACGACACACAGAGAGTATACAATTTTACAAAGCATTATAATATACTTGAAACAGAAATGAATGCAGATGTACTTACAAAATATTGAACACGTGCAAGTTATACTTCTAGGTGGAGATGCTGAAAAATAAACCCTGGTCCCAAATGAACGATAGAGTCCAGCACCTGCAAGCACCAGCACAAATTAAGGATCGGACGTCAGACTAGGTGGGACAGCAATGCCAGTGTGGAAGAGGGTAGCTGGGCAGAGACTGGCAGTCAAGCCTCACATTTTGACCGGAGTAATGGGGAGAAGATTGGAGATGCATCATTGAATGTGGGGGCTACCTGTCATGCCATGCTCATGAGTGTTGTGGGGGGCATGCAGCTACGGTGAATGTATACAAGACCGTCTTGGCAAAGGGCGTGTAAAGAAGACACCACAAGAGAGCTGGCAGTAAAGCCATGAGCTACTCACAAACGATTGTAAGGGGGTAGAAAGGAGTGAAAAGGGGTAGAAGTGAGCGTGCAAACCATATTCTCTGAAGGGGGGGGGGGTCAAAGGCAATGAACTTGAGAAGAAGGGACATCATGGGGGCCGAGCAGGAGACAATAATTAAGTCTTACACATTCTAAGGGAATAAAGTGAAGGGAGAGCTCGACAAGGAGGGCATTTATTAAATACCACACAGATTATCCTTTATTCTGGCCACGTTTCAAGTCCATCTAGTAGTGTGAAGCCCATCATTTTGTCTTTGTCATTATTATAAAGCTGTATTTGGTGTGTAGCAGTTCTGAGAGTTTGAGTCTTGATAGCACCTGAAGTACCTACCATAGGTGGTATGTGTGCTCCAGGCCTGCATTCACTCCCATACTCTGATGTCATCCCATACCATCTACATAATACAGGCTGAAGGAACTCACTCCTCGTTAGTGAAGGTGGACTCAAGACTCCACAGGAAGACTTGCTTTTCGACTGCCAGTAACTTTGCTCCCCTTGACCAGTCGGCACCACGCTTTATGGAAGTCCATCTACAGGAGGCCCGTGTTTGATACTAAAAACGTTTGTGCAGATGAATCAATAGAAGTGGATTAATGTTATAAGAATGTCACAAAGAAAGTTGCTTGGATGACAAAAGTGGTAATTACTATACTGTAAGGCTGTGAGAAAAAAACATCTGAACTAAAATCTATCAAACTGTTTATAAATCAGAAGAAGAAACACACAAAGTAAATTGGCTACTTAAGCCTAAAAATGTACAAGTTAAAAAATGTGCAAATTTTGTAGCTCTTTTTTGACGGGAGAAAGACATACATTGGTAAAAAAAGAAGAAAAAAAAACTTCTGATGTTCACTAACAAAGGCAGGAATAAAACACCAAATGATATCACGTTGGGAGAGGTGATGGTGCATTAAGCAATGTGACCCACCGAAGTGGAGCTTTCCTGGGTATTTCATACAATCCAATGAGGGACAGTATAGAAAGGGCCGCCACTTTCAAACTCCTCTGACCTGGTGAGGAGCAGGGGTGTGGGGGCATTTCCAAAGGGCTAAGGTGTAGTACTGAAATTGTGTCCAGTCTTGCCTATATGCCATCAAGCGTTCTTGTATTTGAGCCCACCTCAGCCGCCAATCTTGTCCAAGGTATGGGTGCAAAGTGTTCTACATCTCCGAAGTGCCTGTGGTGTGTACTGATACACCATGCCCTCTAAGTTCGTTACACCTCACCTTTCTCAATGGCTGGAGATAGTTCCTCCATAGAACACTCAACAAGGAATTACCCCAGGGGATACCCAAAGGCTGGTGTGTGCAGTGGTGGGGAGAACCCTCTGTTCACCCCTTGTTTAATAAGGTTTTGGTGTTGATCAAGTGCTGTAGAGGGTTCTGTCCTCCTTCCTTCGCAACAGCTAATCTGACCCTACCCTACTCACTGTACAAGGTGGAGCATTCTGCTACCCTTTACCCCTCCCCGCTCCCCCACACCAACTCACCTGACAAATGCCCGGGTGTCAAAGAAAAGTGTGAAAATGAAACCAGGGCAGCCATTTTTCCAATTGTGAACATGACACCTGGTCAGCATCCCCAGTCTTCCACCTCCCACAAAAGAATGTGGTAAACTTTAGGAAGGATTCAATAAATTTTAACCACACAATGTGAATATCTTCTGTGAATACACATGTAGTTTTGTTTCCAGGGGCCACTGAGCAAGGCCTGTCAATACATTTGTGTTCTGTACCCACATGCTCTGGTTTGCCGTTTCTATTGTTGGTGTGTGCTTATTTACTCTTTGCTTCTAGTATGACATTGGCACAGGGCTTGGTCCAACACGGCTAACTGTGGCTTTGCTTCTATATATGGCATGACCAATTCAGGGGAACTTATTCAGAGAGCAGAGGTCCAACCGGGGGAAACCTAGATGCAGTAATCATGTCACCACCCATCTGATTTAGGCTGATTGGCATAGAAAAGATGATTAACCAGCAGTAACACCCTTCATCCTTGGTTTCACATATTTGTGAAAGGAAGTCACCATCAGCCCTTTTATTGTCATCATCTTTACTGTGTTTTCCTGAAGTAATATGGTACAGACACATTACAGTAATGTCGAAATGGTGAATTTTTCTTGAACAGTGACAGGAAATTAATAGGCATTTAACAGCTCACTGCACAGTGGAGCCTGAATGCTGATAAGTAAAGGGTAAGCACCTTTAGATATGTGCATTGGTTCAACACATTGTGGCCCTGAGTGAGTTTTTCCAGGTAGGTGGATGGTCTCATTCACCGCTTGCTCTGGAAGATGTTTTGATGGTAAAATGTGAAGAAGACAGCGACTGTGTCCGTGGGAACACAGTGGACTGGCAATGGCGGGGCCCTTCCAGCCGGCATGGCTTCCTCTGCTCGCTGCTAACACAAAGTTGCCACATTCAGGAGGGATGTGAGACCTGCCTTTGCCCTTTCTCTGAACTCATGAAACCAGTGCACCTCAGCAGCTTGTCAACAGACTGAGAGTGATGGGAAACTTCCACCTGTGGCCTGGCATGTCCTCTTGAACACGCTACTAACACCGAGTCGCTAAATTCAGCAAGGGCCCGAAGACTGCCTGTAGCCCCACATGACCTTCTTGAAACTGAAGACGCTGGTAGTGAATGGACGGGCTTCAACTTGCAACCCTAAGATCAAATATTTTCACTTTCATGTTATGTAAGCCTTACATCTACCACCTCATCAGGATTGGCTTGCAACCTGTATTGCGAGGAGGCGCCCATTCACCCTTGTTCATAAAGATTGGCTCGCTCTGGTCAACATATTTCTCAAAAGAGAATCTCTTGCACAGGATGAAGAAGACAATGTCCGTGGACTTGAAAGGTCTCACCCCCACCTTCCCTGTCCCAATCTGTACTTTTGGGGATCTGAGCATCTTCTTTGTAGTAATTGTGTGGGGTTGTACACTGTGAGCTGTAACTTGTGTTGATCCAAAACAATGTACAGACACCTCCACTTCATCTTTACCAATGAATGTTAAATGTGTGACACAGTGATTTTCAAATTTACTGCAAAGATTTCCAAAACTGCTCAAAAGACACAAAATTCAACATTTTAACCAACTGCTCACTTTTTGAAAAGGGATGGGCAAAGTTGAGGAGGTTTTCCCTCCTCAAAACCTTCAGGAAGTTGATTTTTGATAACCTTGCTATTGTTTGCCGTAACAGATTTATGGGTGAAAACATTTGTTCAAAGTTGGCGCTGCAGGGTAAAAAGATCCAAAAAAATAATGATTACAGGGAAAACAACCATACAGATGAGATTGACACAAACAACTAAATACTTTATTACAAACAAACACTCCTGCCAAAATGACACCATGGTATTGTTGTAAATTGAAACGACGATGTGATTAAGCATTTACTAAAGACATTAATTCCCCTCTAATAGATCGTGTTTTTTCTGTTATGTTGACCGAAGTTCGGACTCCATTTTGTATTGTCATGCTTCCACGTGTTCCCCACGAGAAGAGTCCAACCTCTGTGTTAGTTGCTCTTGTAATCTGCCTAGTAACAGTCTATAAATAGCTCCTTTGTCCATCTGGCACATGCCCAGACTTGACCACATCTGTTATCAGTTAGCCTTGCTTGACCATGTTTTCGCGGGCTCAAGGAGTGTGTTAGCTCCGCCCACATATTGATTCAGTATCGAAAATGACCATAAATGGTAATGTTCTTCGGCCTCATGTTGTATCCACCCACTTATGAGCCCCTCTATTGTGTATAAAAGGGGACCATGTACGTAAGTTCTTTGTGCTACTCTATGCAATACTGAAGAGTGTTGTGTGGATTGTAGGACCACCCTTAAGGGTTAATAAATGCTGTCTTTGTACTTTGCAGTTTCCGTGCCAACTTCCTTATAGATTCCATTACAGGAGAGCGAACCCTTGTGTCCTGCGGGCCTAGCTGGGGCCTGTATTCATCAATTGGCGCCCGTCACGTGGGGCTCATCGGCGACTCGGATGCTCGAAGGACTGGTCGCGACGAAGGTGAGGAATTTGGCCGGGGACGTGATCACTGCCAGCGGCATCTTAGCCCTGGCATCCCGAGGTTTTTCTTCCTTCCCTTCCGAGCTGACCGTCTGGGTGGCGCCGGTCCTCGACTGAGACCTCTTCTGTCGGTCTTGCCGTGAAAGCCGTTTGGGCGATTGTGGAGCTTGGCAGTTGGAATCTGGACTCTTGATTGGTAAGAACCGGTGTACGGTACTTGCTCCGAGTTTTTGAAGCCTGATCTGGCTGTTTGAGTTTGATTTGTGATGACTAGTCATATTTTGTATTTGTCTTTGTGAAAATATATGCGTTGCAACACATATAGGCAGGTAATGTGGAGAGATTTCTCCGGAGCTGTGAAACTTTGAACGGCGCAACGATTAAGTGCCATTTTTCTATAATATTGCATATTTTGCATTATTTCTGAGCATGCCTGCTTTCAGCGCACTCCGTAAGTGGTGTTGCTGTTTTGGAAACCGGTTGAACCTCGAGGAATCTGCTCCAGCTCCCCCAGAGGGGACTCCTAATAGGGATGTGTATGTGAAGCATGGTCTTTCTTCCATAATGTACAGCACAGTATGGAGGAAATATACTAAGAAAGATCCTGAGTTACGATGGCCTTTGTATGGATCGTTTGATATACGTAAGATTGAGTATGTGGAACAGTGTATGTGTAAGCGGCGTGCTCGTCAGGATATGTTTGAGTGTGTACGGTTGTGGGTGAAGGAGGTGCGTGAGCGAGAGAAGCGTGAGAAAGCGCTGTTTGATAAAGAACAACGGAAGAATGATCATGTGCGAGCCCAGGAAGCGAAGCGTCGGGAAGACAGAGAACAGACAGAGAGACAAGAGAAAGAGCGTAGGCTGCAAGTTTCGGGTCAATATGCTGTTCGGCAGCCCCTTTATCCTGTCCTTAATAATCTTGATGATGATTTTTATTTACTAGATCGCTCTCCGCCCCCTTATGTTGGCGCATCTGCTCCGAGGCCACAGGATTCTGTCCCGGGTCCGGGTAAGGTAGATACGCGGTCCATGTTATCGGCTGAGCATATGGCTGAGCTTCGGCAAATTTCCTTCCGTGCACTTAAGGGTAAGGTGTCCGTGGATGAATTGTTCCATACTTGGGGGTCGTGGCAGGATAGAGAGAGATTGTATTTTTTGAGTCATTTCGCTGAGGAAGTGATTGCTGCTTTTCGGAAATATTCTAGTGTCTTTGAGCCTGAAGAAGTGACATCGGATGCTAAAGCATTGCATGATGGTGTTTTTTCTCCCTCTAAGGCTCCTGATACGGCTCGGCGGCTATTCGCCTTGCGGGACGCGGTGCTGGCCCATAAAGGAAAAGCGCGCCCACGAGCAGGGGAGGAGACGCAGTCGGATTCGTGTACCGCAGAAGGCCACTCATCCACCTCTCAATCAGATAAGAGCGATCTAGTGCATGCTAAGCCAATGCGCGAGGCGGCGCCTTTGTATGTTCCTCCTAAAGGAGCGGGGACTAGCTCGGACATTACCTCCGCCGATGCTAAGGGATATTTTGTGTATAATTGGGTTTACACTCCGTGGCATAGGGCTGATGTTATGGCATTAAAGAATGCGCTGCCCGACCCCCGCAAGAATCCAGCGGCCTTCTACGAAGAAGTTGAGGGGGCCTTGAATTCTTGCGTTATGACTTTAGCAGATATAGATTTGTTCTTTGGGCTTATTCTACCACCAGATATGTGGCGATCTGTGCGAAAGGTAGATGATGTTGCCACTTTTAAGGCTCGATGGTCTGAACTGGAGGATGAGGATAGGGAGAGGAAGCCTGCGCAGAAACCGCCCCAGAATATTTTAGATCTCCCTGCTGCTATTGTGGCTAAGTTGAAGACAATTATCCCCCCTAAAAAGATTGACTGGAATATGTTAGCTGCATGTAAACAGAAAGTTGACGAGTCAGTTGCGGACTTCTTTACGCGCTTTGAGGAGACGTTTCATGATTTTAGTGGACAGTCGCTTACCGACGATACGGGACGCCACCTTTTTGCGGATAAATATGTGGCTAATCTGCTGCCGGCAGTTGCGGCCCGTCTAAAAGCGAGTGAAAGTTCTTGGTCCTCCGCTACACCGACGGCCCTCCTGACTATCGCCCAGTATTATGAGCGTCAGGAGCAAGAAGCAAAGGGCCAGGAGGAAAAGAAATCGAAAGATTTGAAAACAAAGGTGATGTTGGCACAAGTCTATGGCCCGCCTCGACGGGGTAGTAATAGAGGTAGGGGAGGATCTTATGGTCCTCCCTCGGGCCGATCTGATTTGAATAGGAACCAATGTGCGTATTGTAAGCAATCGGGTCATTGGGCTAGGGACTGCCCGGTGTTGCATGCATCGCGTCAGGGGCATACCCACGGTGGCCCGCGAGGTAGAGGGGGTTTCTCGAACTTTCGAGGGAATTCTAACGAACAGGCTCGTTTTGACTCTGCTGGGCAGCACCGAGATAGATCAAATGTTTTCGATCGCCAGCATCAGTATCAAGCGTCAGGGATTGACCGGTCGGGGTACCATGACTCTCAGCATGCATAGGAATGCGTTGGATGGGGGTTAGAATCAGTTGAGGTGCCGGTCGATCAGAAGGGCCCTTATGTATCGGCTGAGGTTTTGGGCTCTACTGATCAGTTCCTAGTGGATACAGGAGCGACACGTAGTGCGCTATCTAAGCAATTGGTTCCGGGGGCTCCCCCATCCGGCTTAATGGTCACATCGGTAGGGTTTGACGGTACACTCTCCCGAAGCCCTCTTTCACAGCCCCTCATGTTTAAGGTTGATTCTTTTTCTGCACCCTGTCCGTTTCTGCTTGCCCCGTACACACCGGACAACATTATGGGTCTTGATATGTTAAAGCATTTTAGGGCTACGATCCGTTGCTCCCCTGCTGGTGTACGGGTAATATTGAATGACAATTACCCCCGATCAGAACGAATGTGTACGATGTCAGAGGATGTGCTGTTAGCTACCCTCCCTCGTGCTTTGTGGGCAACTTCGGATACTGATGTGGGACAAATGGTGATTCCACCGGTCCACATTAGCGTCCAGGAGGGGGCGGTGTTACCACGCCTCCCACAGTACCGTATTTCCCAGGAGGGTGAGGAGGCTCTCATACAGATAGTGCAGGATTTAATGGCGGTAGGGGTAGTGGAGGAAGTCCCCTACAACATTTGTAACAGTCCGATTCTTCCCATACTGAAAAAGGATACGGATGCCAGAGTTTATCGGTTTATAATTGATTTGAGAGAAGTGAACAAGATCGTGATACCTCAGTACCCAGTGGTTTCCGATATCACAACGTTGCTTACCTTGGTCCCGCCTACGGCGACCATGTTCTCAGTGATTGATTTGAAGAATGCCTTCTTTTCCATTCCTATTCACCCTGATAGCCGATATCTTTTTGGGTTTACATTAAATAATAGATCTTATCGTTTTTGTAGGATTCCCCAGGGCTACACAGAAAGCCCTAGCATTTACAGTCAGGCTTTGAAACGACAATTGGATTCCTTTGTTCTGCTCGAGGGGGTCGCCCTCATTCAATATGTTGATGACATCTTGCTGGCGGCTGACACCCTGGAGTTGTGTGAAAAAAGTACGTTATCCTTACTTTCCTTTTTAGCGTCCCACAATCATAAGGTATCTAGGAAGAAATTGCCATTCTGTAGACCAAAGGTGACTTATTTGGGTCACCTTTTGTCTAAGGAGGGACGTGCACTCACACCGGATCGTATCCAAGTAATTTTGGATACACCGAGACCGTCCACACAGAAGGATGTGCGTGCATTTTTGGGCCTCGTTTCTTTTTGTAGACAGTGGATATTGGGGTTTTCGCACATAGCTAAGCCATTGTTAGCCCTCTTGACAAAGGACACGCCTATCCCAATCCCTTGGTCAGATGAGTGTGATACTGCTTTTCAGCAACTACGACAGGCCCTTTGTTCAGCACCAGTGTTAGGGACCCCTGATTATGCAAAACCCTTTTCGTTGTATGTGCATGAGAAAGATGGATGTGCATTGTCAGTTTTAGTGCAGATGCACGGCGATAAGCAGCGCCCTTGTGCATATTTTTCGGCTGTACTTGATCCTGTCGCCCGAGCATTACCAGGGTGTTTTCGCTCGGTTGCGGCGACAGCTGTGTCAATACGCCAAAGCGAGGGAATTGTGTTATCTCATAAGCTGTTGGTATTAGTCCCCCATGCTGTCGATGCCCTGCTCAATCAAACGAAGACGCAGCATTTGACCAGCGCCCGTTTAACGGGATATGAGTTGACGCTTTTGGCTCCTCATATTACGTTGAAAAGGTGCGTAACGTTAAACCCGGCAACATTGTTGCCATACCCCGAAACCCAGCCTGAGGCGCGGAAAGTGCATGATTGTATTCTCGTGACTGAGGAACAAACAAAGGGTCGTATTGATCTCCAGGATACGCCCTTTCCAGATGTAGATGGAGAACTGTGGGTGGATGGATCCTGTCTGAAGCTACCAGATGGTACGACTTCAGCAGCATATGCAATTACCACATTACAAACGATAGTGGAGACAGCGCGCATACCACAGAAATCAGCTCAAGCAGCGGAACTGATAGCATTAACACGAGCATGTGAGCTCAGTACAGGACTATGTGTGAATGTTTATACAGATAGCCGCTATGCCTTCGGAGTAGCGCATGACTTCGGCCTACTCTGGAAGGAGAGAGGGTTTTTAACGTCACATGGAGTACAGATAATGCATGGAGAGTTAGTTCATAATCTTTTAACTGCACTGACATACCCAAAGAAAATTGCCATCGTTAAGTGTAGCGCCCATAGGAAAGTAGTTGATAAAGTTGGAGAAGGGAATGCGTTAGCAGACCGAGTAGCACGGGAGACTGCGATGCAGCCCGGTACTACTGCCATGTATGTAGTAAAGTCACAGGTGACAAGATGGCATGATGCGAAGGAGGAAGTGCGAGAAATGCAAAGGACCGCTTCTGACAAAGAGCGGGAACAATGGGCTAGTGAGGGAGAATTGGATGATGAGGGTTGCTGGAGAAATAAGCAGATGGATAGATGGAAATTACCCACGGCTTTTGTACAACCTATGGTTCAGATGGCACATGGGCTAGCACATGTTGGAGCTTCCGCAATTGTGAAATTGCTTACCCAAGTCTGGGAGCATCCAGAGATTGCTAGCACAGCAAAGAGGGTGGTGCAGACTTGTATGATCTGCCTGAGGTACAACCCAGGAAAGGGTACTCGAACTCCAGCAGGAGGGTTTGTGACACCCACTGCACCCTTTGAGGTTCTGCAGATGGATTACATCCAGCTGGAGCGCTGTAATAATCTGAAGTATGTTCTAGTAGTGGTTTGCGCCTTCAGCAAATGGGTTGAAGCGTACCCTACGAAAGACAATACTGCAATGACTACTGCGAAGCTGCTGCTGAAGGAGTTTTTCCCTCGATATGGCGTTTGTAGACTTCTGTGGAGTGATAACGGCCCTCACTTTGTAGCGGATGTTATAAAGTATGTCTTGAAGGGCCTAGGCATCACTCAGAAGTTCCACGCCGTGTTTCACCCTCAGTCTGCAGGCCTAGTTGAGAAGTATAATGGTACACTGAAGCTTAAGATCGCCAAAATTCAAGCTTCGACGTCTTTGACTTGGCCAGACGCTCTGCCACTGGCGTTATTGTCAATTAGATCGGTACCGCACTCTCGAACTGGCCTTACACCATATGAGATTGTTTTCGGACGCCCAATGAATATTTGGGGTCCACCAAGACCTAGGGCTGTGTATGATGTACCTTGTGTAATGATGAGCGATTATCTGGCACAGTTAACGGATAACTTGGTTTCTATCCATCAACAGGTCCGAGAGGCGCTCCCTGATCGGTCTACCGGTGAAGGACATGGTCTCCGGCCTGGGGACCACGTGATGGTGAAAATATTTGACAGAACAAACAGCTTGGAACCGAGATGGGTGGGCCCTGAGCAGGTCCTCCTCGCAACGAGGACGGCTGTGCGAGTCTCCAACAGAAAGAATTGGATCCACTCCCTGCACTGTAGGAAGGTGCCGCCCGGATTGGTGGAATCTGCCGTGCTGACCGATCAACGAGAAATCTTGGCTGCAGAGACAGGCCGTGCTGCGGAGCCAAACGCCACTGAGGAGCTCTTTCCGGACCACGCGACTCCTGGAGGAAGGCGATATCATCTTCGACCAAGGAAGTGAGTTTTCCAGTACCGGGACATACTGTCAGAACGGCCCTTGGGTTAGTGAAACGGAGAGCCGATGAGGCAAGGGGGGGGGATCAGCCCTGCATTAGTGTAGCGACACCCGTCTTGGCCCGCTGGTGAAGAAATCAACCGCTGCTCAAGGGGAAGAGTTCTGACAGACTTTTAGTTTCAGGAAGATATTGGTTTTACTTTTTTTTTTACTTTGACATGGAGAAAAAGAAAATCCTTTGTGCATTAGGGTTCATGTTGACAGTAGCCATTGTTGGGATAACAACATGGTTCGTGGAGGATGTAACTCCTGCTCGGAAGATTCTTGTGTTGACAACTCCGGTGCCTGAGGAGCACTACTTTTATACTTTACCATATCAAGAGTTGAAGCATCGACAGTCTTACTTGAATAACACTTTCATCCAGATGCTGCATCATACCCACGTTGCTACGAATGCTACGAACTGTTGGATATGTGGGATGATGCCAGCTCATCAGAAGAAAGGAGGAACGCCATTTATACCACTTCCTTTCTCTCATAATGGCTCTTGTAGAGCATGGTATACTTTGCTTTTTGCCACTCGGAAACCGACAGTGGGACGATTGCTTTTTAGACTTAATAAAGAATGCCATCAAGACAAAAATGGGTATCCACAAGCGAATGGGACAATTTGGGAGTGGGAAGAGTACCGACCAGACAATGAATCCATTCCCTACATCTTCACGAACACAAGAGACACTGTGGGAAAGGACAAATTTGTGATTCAAGTAGCACAAGCTCAGGCGGACCTGTGTGTCCAGAGTGTGGGTTTCATCCCTGTTGGTGTTAGTGATTGTATTACTGTTCTGAATATTGATGGGTTGAACAATAGTACCTTCTTAGCTTCCCATAATACGTACTTTGTGTGTGGAAATAAAGGTTATTACCGTCTGCCGGCTGGGTGGTCTGGGGTATGCTATGTATCATTTCTATTACCTCCTGTATTACGAATTTGGCTGTCCGAGCCTGAAACTAGGAGTGATAGTACGCAGCTGTACCAATGTCGTAAGTGGAAAAATTTCAACTTAGATACTTTCATCGACATTCTTGCTGCGGCTGAACCTCCTGGAGGGTCAGATTGTGAGGCTGCCTATTCATGCCTGAAGAACCTTGTCATAACTGCCCTAGATAAGACTGCTCCTATCCGCAGTTCACTAATCACCAGGCAAACTAGAAAACCTTCCCCGTGGTTTACTTCGGAACTTCAGGTGGCAAAATCCGCTTGTAAAAACTGGAACGAGAATGGCGCATTAACTTCTGCCCCAAAGCCAAAGCCAAATCTCAATATAAAATAGCGCAAGCAGGATATTACAAACTTATTCGTTCCTCTAAAGCACGGTATTATAAGACCCGCATTGGAGAGGCTGAGAACTCCTCAAAGGAGCTCTTTAAAATCTTTAAAGAAATCTCGGTAGTATCTAGTGAGAGTAATACTCAGAATGACTCTGTGGAAGCATGTAACGATATTGCGAGATACTTTGCTAGCAAAATTACTAACATCTATGCGAATTTTTCAAAGGATCTGCCCTCAGGCTCTGCGTTCACTGAGAATTTGGAGATCACTCAGGATAAGGCATGCCTCGATCGCTTTACTGTTCCTTGCACTAAAACCTTAATTAACATCTGTACAAGCATTAAGTCAGGGTCCCCTCGTGATCCTGCGCCTCCTAAGATCTTAGCAGCTAGCCTTAAAGTCCTGGAACAACATTTTAGATATATTCTCCAACTCTCCTTTTCTACGGCCATCCTCCCCGTGGAGTGGAAGCAAGCCATTGTACTTCCTATAAAGAAGAAACCCAACTTAAGGCAGGATACCCTTGAAAACTTACGGCCTATCTCGCTGCTACCGTATCTGGCGAAGGTGGCCGAAAAAATAGCTAACAGCCAACTCATGGCCCATCTAGAGTCGAATAAGGCCTTCCACAGCTCTCAATCTGGGTTCAGGGCAGGATTTTCCACAGAAACCGCCCTTCTGAGAGCGACCGAAACTATACGTGCAGGTGCGGATGCGGGCCAGACTATGGCTTTGATTATGCTTGACCTTAGTGCCGCGTTCGACACTGTGGCACATTCCATCTTGCTGCAGTGTCTGAACAAAGCCGGGGTCACCCAGGAAGCGCTGGGCTGGCTTAAAGCCTTTCTCACCAACCGATGCTTCCAGGTTCAGAGAGGCATACATCGCTCTAATAGTATAACATTAGAACAGGGGGTACCTCAGGGCTCCGCCCTGAGCCCCACCCTGTTCAATCTCTATATGGCCCCTTTGGCGGAAGTGGTTGAATCGTACGGCATTGAATTAGTTTCATATGCCGACGATACCCAACTCCTGCTCTCCCTGTCTCAAGCACCCTCCACTGATGCTAACAATTTTAAAACCTGCATGCAGGCTCTGGCAGGTTGGATGACCCAGCATTGCCTAAAGCTTAATGGTTCAAAAACGGAGGTTCTGGTAATTGGGGGAAGGGAGGCGAGCTGGACCAAGGAGTGGTGGCCATCATGCCTGGGACCGCTGCCTACTCCCTGTAAAGCAGCTAAGAATCTGGGTATCTGGGTTGATCCCAGACTTTCTTATGACAACCATGTACATAAAGTGGTTGGGAAATGCTTTGGGGTAATGAAGACCCTGAACCGCACCCTAGATCTTCTCCCCCTGGAAGCCAGGCGCATTATGACCCATGCTTTAGTGACCTCGAGGATAGACTACGGCAATGTGCTCTTGCTCGGAACCTCACAAAAAAGTTTTAGGAGACTTCAAGTACTCCAAAATACAGCAGCACGTCTAGTCCTTAGACTTCCGAAAAGGTCAGCCTCTATGCCAGCCCTAGCCACTCTGCACTGGCTCCCCATAAAAAAGAGAGTCCTATTTAAAGCGCTTCTAACCTGCTATAGGATTATCTCTCACAAAGCTCCCTCTTATATGACAGATCTGGCTATTCCATACGAGCCTACTAGAATTCTCCGCTCGGGGGGAACTGGTCTGCTTAAAATTCCCCGCGTCAAGAAAGCCAGAATGGGCGGATGTTCCTTTCGTGTTATGGCTGCCAAAGAATGGAACTCTCTTCCCATGAATATCAGGCAAGCGGATTCAGAGCCCTTGTTTAGGAAACTTTTAAAAACTTATCTGTTTTCTTCCTAAACTACCCTATCTTGGCTCTGACTTTTCTCCACAGCGCGGGGACACGCCGAGATGGCGTCACCATGCGCTTTACAAGCTCCTTTATTATTATTATTATTATTATTATTCCTAGCACCCGCATCTTATCATAAGGATCTGAAATTATTGAATAATGTGACTGTAAATAGGTATAAACGTACCTTATCAATTGATGATGTAGATCAGACTGATACCAGTCTGCAACAGTATATTGATTTTAACTTAGGACTGTTTTTCTTTGTTGGAGCTGCCCTGAACAGTAGGAAGATCCGAAGATTAACAAGAGTGGTAGAAGCTGTGACAAATCAGACTGCTGCTGCTCTTGGGAATCTTACGGAGGAATTGCAAATTACTAGAATTGTTGCATTGCAGAATCGTATGGTATTAGACGTTATGCTAGCTGACAGAGGAGGAGCATGTAAAATTATTGGAAGTAGCTGTTGTGTGTTTATCCCTGATCATACGCCATCAGTTTATAATGCCATCAATAAACTGCATAAAATTGCAGCTGAGATCCATACAGAAAACGGCACTTGGTCCTTTTCTGGATGGTTTTGGGCGTTAATTACTGCCTGGGGATGGAAGGTTCTAACTGGTCTCTGCATTATTGTAGCGGTTCTGTTTTCGTGCTGTATCTGCGTTCAATGTGGTCCCTTGCTCTGCTCATTATGTGTATCATTCTGTATCCCTGATAAGAAAGCTGTTGCCGATGTTGTGCACCAAAAACGTTTAGCTAAAGAAGTTGAAGAAATGATGACAATTGACATACATGATGATTATCCTAACAAACCGGATGTCTTCAGTAAATGCTGAAAGGGTCGTCTGTTGTAAATTGAAACGACGATGTGATTAAGCATTTACTAAAGACATTAATTCCCCTCTAATAGATCGTGTTTTTTCTGTTATGTTGACCGAAGTTCGGACTCCATTTTGTATTGTCATGCTTCCACGTGTTCCCCACGAGAAGAGTCCAACCTCTGTGTTAGTGGCTCTTGTAATCTGCCTAGTAACAGTCTATAAATAGCTCCTTTGTCCATCTGGCACATGCCCAGACTTGACCACATCTGTTATCAGTTAGCCTTGCTTGACCATGTTTTCGCGGGCTCAAGGAGTGTGTTAGCTCCGCCCACATATTGATTCAGTATCGAAAATGACCATAAATGGTAATGTTCTTCGGCCTCATGTTGTATCCACCCACTTATGAGCCCCTCTATTGTGTATAAAAGGGGACCATGTACGTAAGTTCTTTGTGCTACTCTATGCAATACTGAAGAGTGTTGTGTGGATTGTAGGACCACCCTTAAGGGTTAATAAATGCTGTCTTTGTACTTTGCAGTTTCCGTGCCAACTTCCTTATAGATTCCATTACAGGAGAGCGAACCCTTGTGTCCTGCGGGCCTAGCTGGGGCCTGTATTCATCAGTATCCCCTCCCAGGCAAGGTGTTTGTGTTGGACTCACCAAGGCAAGTTCAGATCTGAGTGTTTGAAAAGTGAATGCCTCTGCTCAAAGATCTTATAGAGAAAGCCCCATGCCTCCCGGCTGCATACAGCTTATGAGTGAATCTAAAGGATCTAATGAGATTTGGAAAATGGTATGAGGCCTCCCATTGTGAGAATTTCAGGAGCTAAAAATAATGAAATAATAACAAGAGACACCGGAGGGGAACTGGATCACCCCAACTTTTGGAGGTACTGTCATGTAGGATGCCCCGTCGACAGGAGAGCAGAGGTTCGACCTGCTGCTCCAAAGCCTTCTCGCATGATATGTGTTCCATCTTACCAGCTCTATCTTCTTTGTATCCACAAGTTGACTGCTACACACCTCCATAGAACTGAAAGTGTTCTGTATTGCTTGCTCTGTTCCTCTTCGTGAGATAGCTTCCCTTGTCCATGGTTCGCCCGGTCCCAGTTGGAGTGCTGGCGACATGGGAGGCAAGTTCCCCTGGCTGGTTATGATCACCACTCGCTTGGCTCCTGGGTTACAGCATGAGGTGAGATGTGCAGGAGGGGGCCTCTGGCGATGAGTGCAATGGGCCCACCTATGGGGCACACAATGCATTTGGATGTGTCTGCTCCCCTCACATGTTACCTGTGAAGAAAAAGAAAGCGAAAGCCATGGATTGTACCACTTTGCCAGCTGCCATCTTACCAACAATCTATTTGCTGAAGGCTAATCCACTCTATACAATCTACAGTAGGAACAAAGCTATATCTGGCATTCATATTGTGAGGGGATCTGCCTGTCAACTGCCTACATGGATGCCAAGGAACCAGGACCTTAAAACATCCAGAAACATGTACCAGAGCTCCAACTGCGGTGCAGACCTTTACACTCAATCTCTTGAACCTATTTTTCATAACTATACTTGCCCTTTTGCTACTTTAGCAGTGGCATCTGCTCCTCGGTAAGTGCTCAGTGACAGATTTGGGTGCATATTCATGCTATTTAAAACTGCGAATAAATAAATCATAAATAAATAGGAACCTCAACCTTTTCAAGGAAAGGCAAACCACCAGTATTCTAAAGCAGACAAGGCACTCACAGCAGCTGAGCTTTCACCCTCTCCATCAAGAGCCCTCAGTTAGATGAGCCCTCAAGCTCAAACTAGACAGAGTTTCTTCCTTCGTGACAAAAGTTCTGACTTCCCACCAACTCTCCAAAGATGAGACATGACCTTAGATGAGGAGCAGAAGCAACAGTGAGAGCCTTATGTGACTGTCGCTGATGTCAGCCAGTCAGTTAAGGAGCCAGACCTCTGTCCTTATAGATGCTGACTCTTCCGGGATAGGGCTGGTGCTGTTTATTTCTTTGGGTTGCTTCGATCATGGAAGAACCTGTAAGGCAAGAAGGATGAGTGCTCAAGATTCCCATTGAAAAAAATAAATAGCGTTGACCAGGGCGCAGTTTGTAATTCTGATATTGAACAAAATCTTTACAGTTGCAGAATTCCAGAGGTTGTGAATACCAACTTTGGACCTCCATATAACAGTAATGAACTCTCTGCCTTCGAGGTCCTTTTAAACTTCAAACATCACGAGGTCACCTTCCTGAGGGACTGGGAAAATTGATTGATTGTGCACCTCATGGTCACTCACATGAGTACTCTACACTAGCTTAAGCGAAATCACATTGACACACCGGCAATGAATGGAGTCACCCAGCACCATAGGTCAGAGTCTGCCTAGTATTTGATGGGTTTTGAGGTTCACATGAAAATTCTAAACTGGAATGACCTGAAGCGCCAGTGCTGGTGTCCTCAGAATATGGGGAATTGTGTTGCAGAGATCAACAAGCGAATGAGAAGATGAAACAATACGATGATGCTTCGAAGACAAGCTCAACCACTCTAACATGAAAAGAGGTAATTATGTCCTGTTCAAACAGGAAAGACTAGAGAGACTGACTCTAGATATGCCAGCATGCCACTTCAGGTCACTACCAGGAATGGTCAGTGGAGACTGCAGAGGCAGGGGATTGGCATTTGACGCGTAACATTCCACACTTCAAAGTATACCACTACAACCACAAAAGTTAAGTCTGTGTAGGATTCTATAGGACCACCTCAAGTGATGATTGTGAGCCAAGTTCAGTCAGTAAGGACTACATGACACATCAACCCCAACAATCTAAACCAACCTCCAGGAAGCCTCTGAGACTGATTGAAGAGATGTGAATACACATGGAAAGAAGCTCCTCACACTCAAAAACAGTGGGGATATGCTACGTCGTTCAGGTGGTACCACCTCGTCCTTCAGGGATCACAAGGTCAGTGCCCTAACTAGATACCTGAAATCACTTTCTGTCTGGCAAAAGGGTTGCAACAGGAAGCGGGGCGGAGAAGAAGCACAGTAAAGAAATTGAGCACAGGGTGGAAACATGGGGAACACGCAGAGTATCTTCTCAATATAGGACTACCGCTGTGATTTAGGACCAGTAAATAAAGAAGATAATCACTTCAGATTCTCACATCCACTACTGTGTCATCCCTCAAGAGTGGCAAACATTACAACGCGGGCATTGCATCGCAATGCCTTTACATTGCGGTCATTACAACACAAGTCGTAACAACGACTTGCGCTGGATGGCGCTCTAACCTAGGGAATAGTATGATTTACTATTCCAACACCTTCCCTACTTTACGCAGACTGGAGTTGGAATAGTAAATCATACTATTCCTAAGTCCAGCGCCTTCCAGTGCAAGTTGTTGTAACAACTTGCATTGAAGCCAACGCAATGTAAAATACCGTGTTGTAAATGTATGCGTAGTATCGTCATACATTCCTAAAGAGCCCATCCTTTCCCACCTATTATTCAACATCCATCTAACCTCCTTTATCACACCTGATTGAATCATACAGTCTGTGCAGATGACACCCAAATCATTCTAAAAATGGATGGCTCTAAAGACCTCTGCAACTGATACTTGATGACCTTAGGGCCATAAACACATAGATAATGAATAACTATGGAAAGCTTCACAGCACAAAGACAGAGATCATGACCTCCGGACAATAGAAAAAATACCAGCCTAACACACACGACCAAAGGAACTCATCGTGCCTGGGGTAACCATGGATTCAGAAATATCCTTGATACTCATGTTAAGAATGTTACAAAGAGTGCCTTATACACGATGAAGACACTGAGTGGCACATTCCCATACCATAGATACCCATAGAAATTGCAAGCCATTCTCACACTTGTAATATCCACGTTTGCCTATGCTGCCTCAAGACCTCTATTCCACCATTGCCCAAGAGATTGAATAACTCCAGTGTTGCAATTACTACACTGGCTTCCTATAGCTAGGATGACAATGTTAAAAGCACTCTGCATTGGCCACTGAGACTCCTATGAAAAAGGACCACTACAACTGCAAGAAGGAGTCTAACAAAACTAAAAAAAAGGACCCTGTGCTCCAGTATTGCATCACTCACCATCATAACACCTTACGATAAAAAATACATTGGAGGCACTGCTTTCTCAATACAAATGACTTCTAGTCGACATACAAAGCATCAAGGAGCAAAAAAACTTCAGATTACAGCTGAAGACATGCTATTACCAAGATCACTACATTACCCTACATGCCTGTGATAGAACTCGGAAAAACAAGTGCACCTTCAAGTTCAAACTCCAGCTTACAACCTGCAGATACAGACAGCCCAACCAGCAAACTACTTCGATATGCAGGTAAGCTAAAAAGGAATGATCTATTACTCGCCTGGTATTACATAGTTATGTCAATTTATGTATAAACTATTTGCCCCACAGTAATACTTAACACTCAGCGGATCAGCAGCCAACTGTAACTTATCCATCTTACACCTTAGAGGGGACATCGGGCATCCTTGCCGAGTCCCACGTCTCACCTGTATGGGGTCCGATACATAGGGGCCCATCCGAACCCGGACAGTTGGGCATCTATATAGCAGCTTAACAATACTAAGGAAGTAAGGCCCCACGCCATATCGGGCCAGGGTGGCGAAAAGGAAATTCCAGGTTAGCAAATCAAAGGCCTTCTTGAGGTCTAATACCATGCAACCCAAACAGGGCCAGTTGATGGGGGCATACTCAGCTACCCTAGAGTAACGGCAGTTGTTCAGAGCAGTATTACGGTGAGGTACAAAACCCGTTCTAGTCGGGGTGCACCACGTTGGGAATGAGTGGTATCAGCCGGTTAGCTAAAATCTTCGCTAATATTTTATAGTCGGTGTTTAGTATCGCTATTGGTCGGTATGATCCAGGGGAGGTTGGATCTTTACCCAGTTTCAACAGAGAGACCACGTTAGCCATACACGGTGAGGGAGGCAGGGTCATGTCATTGATTGCGGCTGTATATAGAGAGTGCAGGCGGGGTACCAGTGTCTAACTGGATGCCAGTGACTGCACCGCTTCCTGGATTTTGTCTTATGTCAATGGGGAATCCATCCAGGGTGAGGAATTGATCGATCGCCAGTGTGGACAGTTCCACATTGGCGTGAAATGACTCAATATGTTGGTCATTCCCAACCGTTTGGGGCGCATATAACCTGGTGTAGTGTTCTGTCATTACAGCATGATCGTCTCTCTGTGTACACTTCCTGTGCCCTAGCTCATCCACCAACAGTTGCATAGGGGGTTGAGGGTGTTCTTGTCTTATTAAGTAGGCCAGTAGTTTACCTGCCATGTCTGCTGTAGAGTGTGAGTGGGCCAAGTGCGCTAAATAATTGTGGCAACGTAACCTTTCTAGTAACGCCTCCCTCTCCATATGAGTGTCATCCAGTTGCTTTTGCTTTTCAGGTTGGGCAATGACCAGCTTCTCTAGTTGAAGCAATTGTCCTTAGATAGCTGACAAGGATGTGTCAAGTTGTTTATGAATGCTCCATGTCTGCCCCAAACAATGACCTCTGGTCACCACTTTAAAGGCTTCCAACTCAGTCAAAACTGATTCCGCAGTGCCCATATTGAGCTCAAAATAACCCTTAAACGCACACTCCAGTGAGCTCCGGAACGTCGGGTCCTCCAGCGCTGCCGTCTGCAACCGCCAAAATGGAGTCAAGGGCGTTCCCACCTCCTAGGCCAGGTGCATTATTTGTGGATTATGATCTGAGTCTTTTCGACCTAGATATTCTGTGGTCTGAATGAGAGGGGTTAAGGCAGTCGAAGTTAAAATGTGGTCTAACCGGACATGCAAATTTTAGACTGGTGAGTAAAAGGAGTACATTTTGGCGTGAGGGTGGTGTTCGCACCAAATGTCAGTCAGTGACTAATGTCCCATCCAAGTCCGTAGAGATTGTGCGTTTGCGGAAGCTGCGGTATGATTCAGAGGAGGGAAGGAGCGATCAAGAGAGACATCCAAGACTGAGTTGAAATCACCCCCAGCAACCATGGAACATCTTTCCATCAAGGTAACAGCACTGACAGACTACAGAGGCAGGCACCTTGGTCGGTGTTGGGGGCATAGTTGGAGCCCAGCAGGATAGGCTGGCAATTTAACCTACCCATGAGAAGCACATACCATCCAGCGGGGTCTACCACTAGCTCCTCCTCTACCCATGGAACCCCAGTTTTCACCCAGATGAGAGTCCCTGTTGCCATGGAAGAGTAGTTAGTGCTATAGAACTGACCTCGCCAGCGACGGCGTAATTGGACAGCTTCAGGGCTCGTCAGGTTTGTTTCCTGCAATAGAGCGATAGTGACCACTACATTGTAAGTATGCATAAATGGAGTACCGTCTAGCAGGAGTGTGCATGCCCCTAACGTTCCAGGTAACAATGTTGAGGTTAGTCATTGAGATGGTGTAAGTCTGTTAGAATCCACTCATGCGGTGGAGACCAACTAAGTAAACATGTATAGCGGCAACAGGTCTCTACATGAGGCAACATTTTCAAGGGGATAAACAAAATTAAAATCAAGAGGTCATATAACATCATAGGGGTGGATCCCCAACAGGTAGATCGACCCAAACAGTTACGCCTAGTCAAGTCAATCAAATCAACATCGTCATTGGACGTCGGGAGGGTGAACCCAGTAAGGGAAAGGAAGGTAGTGGGCGTGGTCCATCCCCATTTTTAGTCAACTGAATCAGGTGGTAGACCTCTTGGTTTGTGTGTGTGTGTATATTAATGCACAGGAATAGCACCTGGTACCATGGGAACAAGTGTAAAGCTAAAAGTCCATAGTCCCCTTCATTAGTGAGTTCAAGGCAGCGCGGGGGCGATGTGTGGCTTTTTCTTAAATAATATCATCTGAGGTTTGAGGGGTGACGTCTAGCAGGTGCGGGAGCCAAAGTCAGTTGACCGCTCTGCTGAGGAGTCAGCGACTCTCCGGGACATCGACAGGGACACAGCGGGGCTTGTCCGTGATGGCAATCTTGTGGGCTGGAGGGCCGCCACCACCTGCAGTGCCTCCTGGCACTCTGCTGTGATCTGAATCGGGTCCAGGGCTGCAATGGGCCATCTTGTGTCTTTGCCTCTCTTCCTGTGCCAGCCATTGCGGGGTCTGTTGTGTAACTGGAGGTCGTCAGTGACCTAAATGAAGTAATCAGCCCATTCTCTTCCAGCCAGTCCCAAGTTTCTGCAGGGGAGTCAAAGTATCGGGTGTTGCTGTTTCAAAAAACCTGGAGGTGGGCAGGGATTAGGAGAGAATATTGGAGATCCAGCTCCCTGAGTTGCTTCTTGACCGCGCCAAAGGTGGCCCGCCTCCTTTGTACTTGTGCAGTGTAGTCCAGGAAGAAAGAAACAGCAACATTTTGCACCCTGGGACCAGGGTTTATCCCTAACTCCCGTAGTATCACACCCCAGTCCCGAAAATTCAGTTAGCGGAACAGAAAAGTGCGAGAGCGGGATCCCGGCTGAGGCCTGTGGGCAGGAACCCTGTGGGCCTGTTCCACCAAAAACTGCGGTGAGAGTGAACCCAGGGGAAGCAATTCTCTCAACCAGGATTCTGCGTAGCCCTCTGCATCCTGGCACTCTGTCCCCTCTGGAAGAACTGGGGCGAGGTAACGCCCCACTCTGGACGCACAGCTTTCCTTAGTGAATAATAAAGATGCTACCATTAATCCAATTTCGTCAAAAATGTATTTGCATTTCATCCACTTCTTGTCATATGTTTTTCCTCTTAATCCAGTCACATGAAGGACCTTTATGTTTACATTATATCCTTATTGCTGTAGACATGCCATCCAGGCCTGTGGGCCTGTTCCACCAAAAACTGCGGTGAGAGTGAACCCAGGGGAAGCAATTCTCTCAGCCAGGATTCTGCGTAGCCCTCTGCATCCTGGCACTCTGTCCCCTCTGGAAGAACTGGGGCGAGGTAACGCCCCACTCTGGACGCACAGCTTTCCTTAGTGAATAATAAAGATGCTACCATTAATCCAATTTCGTCAAAAATGTATTTGCATTTCATCCACTTCTTGTCATATGTTTTTCCTCTTAATCCAGTCACATGAAGGACCTTTATGTTTACATTATATCCTTATTGCTGTAGACATGCCATCCAGGCCTTATTCTAGAGCATGGAGTTTCACATAAGTTTTCCTTAGTCGATAGATTTCATCACCCAATGCATTTCGGGACATTTTTGGCCCTTCGTCAGGGGTTATCTACAAATTCAAAACATTACCCAATGCATTTCGGGCCCTTTTTGGCCCTTCGTCAGGGGTTATCTACAAATTCAAAACATTACGGTTAAACTATAACTTTAAATGGCTCATATTTGTTAATTTTTACACTTGATGTACAAAAATATAATACGTGCTGGTAGCTTAAATTTACCCCATAATCAACGTTTGCCCGCTGAATTCGTAACAATACATTTCCACTAAATAAAAGCCCAATCCTTCATTTCCCCAATACCCTTCATTACACTCGACTTCGTAAACTCACGTTACTCTATTTTCTCACCAGTTTACAATCAACCACTTCTAGCTCAGATGTCCCTTCAACAAAACCTTATTTAAATAAGCCCGTACCTTGAACGTTCTAGTAACTGCTTTCACTCGTGTTCACTCGGGTGCCTCACTTACTCTCTTCATTGTAAGCTTCTGTTACGTTACTTTTTGTGACTCTGTCCCCTCTGGCAGACCAATCACCCTCACATTATTACAGCGCGACCTCCCTTCGGCCTTTCTCCTCTAAGGTGCATTCTCGGTCCTTCAGATCTTGCAGGGTGGTCGCGAAATTGCGGGATCTGAGCTGGATATCCGCTAGCGCCACCTCGTTCTCGTGGACCTTGTCTGCCAATTTGTGCTGGTCCGCCCGTAAGAGCTTGAAGTCGGAGGTGATGGTATCCATCCTACCCTCCAGGGAGGTACGTGTCTATTCTAGTGTGGTGCTTATTTTCTCCACTGCTGCAAGCACTAAGTACAATTTGGCCGAGAGATCAGGCTGGCTCGCCCCTGCGCATGATGCAGAGCTCTTGGGCGCTCCCTCTGTCAGAGCCCAAGAGGGGGCATTGTGGTGGGTGTTGGAGCGGAGGCGGCTCATGACTAACAGCTGTGCGCTTGGCATAGAGGGCTGAATGCGAGCGGTGCCCACCTATGGATGGTGTTGCACTTCAACCAATTACAGGATAGGTCACATTTACTGCACCCTCTAGATGCTTATAACCTGTGCACTGATCAGTGACCAGCCGCACAGAGAGGATAACGTCTCTTCAACGATCTTATGGAGTGCGACCAGACCGTGCTACACTCCGTGTCAGCGCGCAGAGAAAAGTATCCAGGGAGAGTGGACTGCTACAGTACATCATCCCGCCACCAAAGTGCGAAGTGTCCAGTGGGACCAATCCTGCCAGTCCCCCGTAGCGACACTGTATCCTAGGATTAGCATGGAGTAGGTCGGTTAGGGAGAGACTAGGTCCGACCGGCCCGTGGACCGCTCCCCAGCCCAAACGGCCACACCTACAACAGACAAAGGCTCTTGTGTGCCAAGAAGGACTGGGGGCGGCTCAGGCCCGACCTGACCCCAGCACTGAATCCTCAGTGGCACCTCTCACCAGGAGAGGGGCCTAGGCCCGATCAACCCCTGGACCCGCCGCTATCTGTCTCAGCCCTGCTGCGCTGCCGCAGGCTCACCTGATGGGTCTGGGTCCTCAGAGACTTGGGCTGATGAGGATTGCATCCTCTGTTTCCTTGGGTCTCCAAATGCCTTTGTCACCACCTAGGGCCCTCCTCGCCGCGCCGGGCTGTGGCAGCATTTAATGGCCCCGGGAGTTGCTCCACGTGACTCAGACACCGGGCTTCGTTGCTCCCGTCGAGATCAGCCTGTTACTTTGTTCCTGCTGTGCTGATCTTCTGCACACTCGTCGGCAGGGGAAGAAATAAGGGAAGGGGGAAGGGCCCTCCGGCAGGACAGCGGGAGCTCACCTTTGCAGCACTGTTGCTGGTGCTGGCTGCCGCCCACCTCTTCTCGTCACAGCTGCAGGCGGATTCGAATCGCAGCATCTGCCCACTCTGTGGCACACCTCCAGGCGCTGCACCCATTCCAGTCTGCCTTTGGCCTCCTCAGTTCCTCACTGCGGTTGGTCTCGTTATGGAGCGGGGCTCCTTTCTATAACCAGCGAGGAGACCTCCATGCCCCATGGGCTGGAAAGGGTGGTCCCACAGCCAACAATCGCCACAGGCCTCTGGAGCCGCCCATGCCGCAGCGGCAAGGGGGGAACACCTCCTGACCAGCGAGGGCCCCCTGGCATCACCACTGGCCCTGTCGCAGCCGGTCTCCGGCCCTTCTTGCGGTAACAGAGGACAAATCAGCAATGCTGTCCAGGAATACACCTCTACCTCCCACCTGGTGCCGCGCCTCCCTCTGTCCGAGTAATGGCCACCATCACCTGGGTCCAAGTGAGCCTCATGTGTGCGACAGGCTTTTTGTCTCTGCTGCACTTACAGCATCGTTAGACCCCTCTCCGGAGCCAGTGGCGATTCCCTGACACTCTCCAGTCCAGTGGGGTGAGTACCCAGCTGGTTCACGCCAAGATTCTAAGTATAAGCTGGGGGATGGGACCCAGAGTGTCTCTAGTGAATGTCTGCCATCTTAGGAGCCTGGCCACGCCCCCATTAGGAAGGGACACCTTTGGCCTTTCCTAGTAGTCCCTTCCTAATAGCGACTCGCAAATCCTATTTTGCGAGTCGGCAATAGGTTACCGACTCGCAAAAAAAAGTAAATACATGCCAAAAGCTGTTATAGCAGTCACAAACGGCTCAATTCTCTGTTTGCAAGCACTAAAAACAGTGGCACATATGTCCCATAGTGCCATGATCTATTTTTGCATCAAATCTTAACTTCGAGTGAAAACAGGCACCAGCATGGGGTCAATCGGTATATTGCCTGATATACCTGCATGTAACATGTGTGCTTTACCACCAACCACACATCTTACATGTCTGACTCCTGTGCTGTGGTCTACACATAGTTGCCAAGATTTAAAAATGGTTCAGGCAGGGCAGCAAGCAAAATTGCTAAGGTTCGTTGCATGAACTGGAGAGAGCAGAGCTGAACTATATTGACAAAGAAATGGAGCAGTTTTGCACTCTCCATAAGCTGGCACGCTTTGTACAGTCTAGTGCCAATGCAGGTACCTTTGCCCCACAGTGCAGATGTGTCTGCATTGTGTTCAGGATAGTTTTTGTGCAGGAAGGGATCCTTTCCGGCATGAAGAGTATCCTTTGAGGCTATTTCTTCTATGAGAATGCTGCACAATGAAGCACACATGCAAAGCGCAAAAAACGAGGAGAAATAAAAATTTTACTCTTTACTATACCAACCTCAGAGAGGCGGAGGATTTTGGCGTAAATCCAAGTCTTTGTCAAAACCCTATGGTGAATGCACAGGAACGCCCGAGCACCACCCATGGAACGCCTCCTGATGCAAAGTAATGCAAGGCAGAACATTACGCCGTGCTGCGTTACTTTGAGTTACAAACCAACGCAAATTGAGATTTGCCTGGGTCTGTACATACCACCAGAAGACTTGCGTTAAAAAAGTAACACAAACTTGACAGAAAGTTTTTGTAAATCTGGGACAGAATTTGTGGTGGAGGGGGACATCAAATAAGAACCCCACGCTAGACTGAGTGCAAAACAACCATTTTTAAAGCAATTGCTGAAGATGGCGTCATCTTACTGTGCAACAATTTGTCCCTCATGCAGTGGCATAATGCAAAATGATGTAGCCCTCCTTCAGAATGTGATGTGGGGCCCCTGACTCTCCCATATCTCATAGATAGTCATTAGCCCTGGCTTGAGTGGGGGGCCACTAAAGGGTTGAAGGGCTCCTGAAGAGGTTGGTGGCCCCGTGGTTACGCACAGGCTGAAGGGGCTTGTGTTACTCTCCTGACTTCGCGCAATGCAGCGCTGCAATTTTTCATGCAGAGCTGCATTGCTTAAAGGATAGTAGTTTCGGACCCTGATGTGTTGTGCCATATTTGCGTCCAATCTGCTGGTCGAAATTAACATACAAACCAAGGATGTGCGAAGCTTCGAAACCTCGCTTTGCCGCACTTTAAGATTTCTTAAACTGGATGAATGTAAGGAAGTGGGCGAAGTTGTAATAAAACTGGGGAGGTGTGTGTGGGGGCTGGCTAATGTGGTAAGTCTAAAAATGCGTAAATTAATTTCGCCAGCAGAATTCTCCGATAGAAAAGCCCTTGCAGGGCAATTCGCCAAAAAAAGCAACATTTATCAGGCACATTATCCAGCTCAATAAAGCAAACAGGAAGAGAAAACTCTCCAGGGGTGGAAAGAGGAGTGAAGGGTAGAGGAGGGTCACAGGGTTGGAATGGGATTAAAAATCGGCCCGGGCACGCTAAAAAACTGGCCCACATTTGCATATTGCCTTTCCGCAAAACACTGCTTCGGCAAAATGTTATAAAAAATGGGGGGAGGTGGGGGTTAAAAAAATGGACAGATTAGTTTACACTGGTGAAACACACCGGAAAACAAGTGAGGCCACTTCTGCTCAGCCCCCCTGCCCCCGCTCAATCTGCATATATTAATAGTGAGAGAAAGGGAGTGACACCTCGGCCATTGATAAAAGGGAGATAATGGACGCCCATCTACCTCCAGAAAGGCCACTCAGGCGAATAGGACAAGTTACTACGCAAACATTTACAAAGCATTCAATCACAACGCATTTTTAGAAACTACACTTACAACGCATTCCATTACAACGCATACCATTACAATGCATACCATTACAATGCATAATTCCTTTAGGGCAACAGTAGTGTAAGTGTTGGATAGTGTAGGAGTAAAAATTACTATTCCCACTCCAATGAGTGCAATAGTAGGAAAAGCGTTGGATAGCGTAGCGTTAAAAATGACTATTCCCGCTCCAGTGAGTGCAACAGTAGGGTAAGTGTTGGATACTGTAGGGGTAAAAATTACTATTCCCACTCCAGTGAGTGCAACAGTAGGGTAAGTGTTTGATAGTGTAGGGGAAGAAATTACTATTTCCTATTACTTACCTTATAATGCGTTGTAATGGCATGCGTTGTAGTGGTATGCGTTGTAATGGCATTCATTGTAGTGACATGTGTTGTAATGGCTGGGTTGTATTGGCATGCGATGTAAAGGAAGTTGCGTTGTAATGACTGCGTTGTAAAGGTAGTGCGTTGTAATGACTGCATTGTAATGGTTGTTTTCCCACTCAGGCACCCACTGGGCCGCTGGCGGCATCGAATAACGCAGAAACTGCCCAAATCGCCCGCCCTGGCTGCTCAAAAACGCAGCCCGAAACTAGAATTTGGATATAGGCCCCTCGGGCATTGCCCGAGTACCCGCGTTACCAATCTGATGCTGGGAGCGGAGGGGGAAGAGTTTGAGAGAGAGAAGGGAGAGCTAGAGGCAAGACGAAAGCACGGAGAAAAGAAGAATGGAAGGCTGAGATGGATGGAGTGAGTAAGGGAAAAGAGCAAGACGTGGTGAGAAGGAAGTAGGGAAAAAAGGAGGAAAAAAGAGAGGGAGTAGAGAGGAAGGAAGGGAATAAAGGGAGGGAAGGAGGGAGGAAGGAAGGAAGGAAGGAAAGAAGGAAGGAAAGAAGGAAGGAAAGAAGGAAGGAAGGAAGGAAGGAAGGAAGGAAGGAGGGAGGGAGGGAGGGAAGGAAGGAAGGAAGGAAGGAAGGAAGGAAGGAAGGAAGGAAGGAAGGAAGGAAGGAAGGAAGGAAGGAAGGAAGGAAGAAGGAAAGAAGAGAGGGAGTAGAGAGGAAGGAAGGGAATAAAGTGAGGGAAGGAAGAAAGGAAGGAAGGAAGGAAGGTAGGTAAGCGAGCAAATGAACGAACTGGAGAAAGGAAGGCAAGAAAAGAAAACATAAACTAAACCATAACGCAAAGAGTACTGAAAGAACAGAAATAATATGTTGAGTAAATATGAATGAAACAGAAAGGAAAAAAGGTTTCCAACTCATCACGGAGTATTAAAGGTGAGACACAAAAACGGCTGCAAACGTCGGAAGACTCGCGTTTCCAGAGGCCCAGTGATGCAGTGTGAGGCCGGAAAGAGACCACACAGCGCCAGGAAGCGGGGGAGAGGGGCCATATTTGGCTGTCAGTCTGTTCTCACTAAGTTTCACCTGGCAAGCCCTCCCCCCAACCCCTGAAACTCTCTCATCATCCCCCACTGTGTGCGTGGCTTCCTGGAAGGGCACGCACGCTGTTCACCACGGCCCACACCCCCAGACAGCGCAATGAATGGGAACCCGGCTGATCCCGGCATTAAACGTCTATTAAAAGCCCGGGCTCATTCCGAGACGTGAGACTGACAGGGCCGCGCTCGAAAACTGCAGCCATTAGCAGGGCGCGTGGCCAGACCTTACAGGAACTCCAACTTAATTACTCCTCGCGCCAATTACTGCGGTGCCCGCTGGTAGGCACAGATGAATAGATGCCTGCCACAGGGTACATAAAGTGCCCGCTGCTATTAGGGCAGCGTCATATGCCAGCTTGCAAAGCAGTGTCATTTTAAGGATTTTGGAGGCCGGGACAAGACTTATTTTGGGTGCCCCAGTATGTAACAAATATGAAATATTTAATCATCCATTGATCATTCAAGCCAACATGATTTGAAACAATACACAATTGTATGTGAGACACTAGGCGGCTAGACTCATCTTCAACCCTGCCATCACCCCTCACCTCAGAGCCCTCCACTGGATCCCCGGTCGGAAGAGATGCCTCTTCTAGCCCCTCACTCACGCCTACAAACCACTCCAAACCACTCCAGAAAACCAGACCCACCTACATTAACAACCGCCTGACCTTCTACTGACCGGCCAGAGAGCTCCGCTCACTAGCCCGTGTCCCATGCATCCGTCCCAGCCATTACGGTGGCCGCTCTTTCTCCTACCTCGTCCCCAAGCTCTAGACTGACCTCCCCCAGCACCTGTGCACGTCCCCCTCTCTGAGGGAGTTCAGAAAGCAGCTTAAGACCTGGCTTTTCGACCTCCTCTCTCTCTGACCAAGGAACGCTCAAACCACACAGCGCCTGGAGACCCCCCGAGGTGACAAGCTGCGCTATATAAGCCCCCATGATTGACCGATTGATATAGGTAGAGACACAGAGTCAAAGGGAGAGGAAGGCAGAGAGGGAGAGAGTTTTAGGTATAGAAATGGAATACACACGGCTCAGAGAAAGTTCATTTTCCCTGAGGGTCTCTTGGAAAATGGGAGCCTTGAAAGTGCGAGCCCCGGGCAATGGCCCACCTTGACCATGCATTGAAATGTCTCTTGCAATGATAGACAGGAGACCATTGACACTACAGCAAAGGCTTCAAAGACATGGTGCCTGACCTTGGAGTGTCAGACACGTGAGTCAGGCGCATCTAAGTTGGATGACAAAGATCAACCTTTCTGATATGCTATGTGTATTTCTAAGCGCACCGTTACCCCTGAGTCTTTACACCTGCTGCAGGGTATGTCTCCAACATGGCAAACAGGAGTCTCGATGAAGCTTAAAGGGTGGGATAGGACGGCCTTTTGGCCTATGCCTCAAGCTCAAACACACGTGTTCTAACATTTGATAACGCTAGACATATTGCGACGTGAAAACTCTCAGGCGTTTATGCCTGTTCTCAACTTCTGAAAAGTTTCTACAGGCATATATCTATGCGAAATATCATTCACACGGGTATGAGAGGCAATATATTTGAAAGATCTATAATGTGTACATCAAGTATCGATGATTAAAGAGTCCACGTCAGTGCGTTGCCGATCCGTTCACACCCGCTACCCACGAGGACGAACCGGCGCTGATGGCACCCCGTACACGGATTACTACCTCCTAATCAAATTCCGATATCCCTACCACAGATCGGCCCTCAGGGAGCAGATTTCAGTCTCCTCATATACCCAGGATCACGTCAATCTATACCACTGAGAGGTTTCTTTAACTCAGACTTTCTCAGTCACGGCACGGACCAGACCTATCGTTGACGTAATTTCTGCCTGAGGCGCTACATATTTAACTTGCCTTGCCCTGAAGAAACCCATGTCTGGGCGAAACGCGTTGGCTGTATTGAACCTTGAGTACATCACGAATAAATGATAAGTGATGTGGACTCTTTAATCATCGATACTTGATGTACACATTATAGATAATAATAATAATCTGGCATTTGTAAAGCGCGCGGCTACCTACCAACGGAGGTGTCCCGGCGCTGAACTTATACCGCAGAGGAACCCATCCTGGCTTTTCCTGTGAAGTGTCCACTCCTGGGCACCCCCAAGGTGCAGCCAGGCATCCCCTGCGCTGTTGAGGCCGTTGTGGAGATTAAGCAAGCTATTGCCCAGAGTTGCAGAGTGGGACCCATGATTAGAATAGGCACGAGGCGAGAAATAACAGGTCTGAGGAAATTAAGCCCAAGAACCGCCAAAGCGGGAATTGAACCCTGGTTTCGGGACAGACCTCTGCATCAGGGTCTGCCGCTCTAACCATTGAGCCACACTTCAAATCTTCAGATCTTTCAAATATATTGCCTCTCATACCCGTGTGAATGACACTGTGATTTATGGTCTTATGGCAGCTGGCCATCTGAGGCGGGCAATATTTAACCACTATCTGTGACTTGTCTTGGCAGTGCAGTCTTTTGCAACCCAGCTGCTTGTTTCTTGCTTCAGTAATCTATTTGAAATATGTGATGTTACATCGCTGTCTTAACACCGCGATACCTTTACAACGCAGGCATTACATTACAACGACTTGCGCTGGAGAGCGCTGGACTTAGGAATAGTATGATTTACTATTCTAACTCCAGCCTACATTACAGTAGGGAAGGTGTTGCAATAGTAAATCATACTATTCCTTAGCTTAGAGCACCATCCAGCGCAAGTCATTGTAATGACTTGCGTTGTAATGCCCGTGTTGTAAAGGTGTGAAGACCGTGATGTAACCGATGTTTCCCATCAATTTGAGAGGGTAATCTGTTTTCTCTGAGGCCAATTCACGAAGTGGTTACTATGATTCCCAAAAAGTGACTATTTTTAGGGATTCATAGATGACTCCATGTTGTCTCATTTACGTATGCATACACCTAAATCTATATGATCAGATGTCCACTGGTGGAAAATCTACTACATTATGTTTAGAGTATAAGATGCAAGACATTAAGATTAAATGTTTGTTTTCTTTTTCATTTCAGCTGCAGAATATTTTTCAAAGTACATATATTCTGTTAATTACACCCAAAACCTATAGAGATGTTTAGGTGTGTCTCACACCCAGTTAGCACATTAATTCTAGTGTGCAAATAGGATGCAGCAGCAAAAATTGGATGAATGGAGAAATTAGGAAGGTTTGTGAATACCCACGAATCAATCTGAGGATACTTACGTAGCCTCCAATTTCAAATTGCTTCAGATTTGCAGACAGTCTTAACATTTTCAAGTTTACATTTTTCTTCGTTATTTATCTACACTTTTTAATCTGTTAATAATATTTCATTTTTCAAGCAGTCGTGGACAAACAGACTAGGCTTTGCGGAGGCCCAGGGTCTCTAGAGCACAGGTTAAGAACCATTGCACCTGAACATTTCTGAAGTTTTTCAAAGTTGACCAGGCTCTTGTGAAAGAATGGAGGGGGCCGATTCACAGAACTAACTTAAGACAAAATCCTAAACTTACTACTTTTGGTATTCACAGAAGTTAGGATTTTGTCCTAAGTTTGTTTTAAGACAAACTTAAGACAGACTTAAGACAGACTTAAGACAAACTTAAGACAAAATCCTAACTTAAGTCTGTCTTAAGTCTGTCTTAAGTCTGTCTTAAGTTTGTCTTAAGTCTGTCTCAAGTCTGTCTTAAGTTTGTCTTAAGTCTGTCTTAAGTCTGTCTTAAATCTGTCTTAAGTTTGTCTTAAGACAAACTTAAGACAAAATCCTAACTTCTGTGAATATCAAAAGTAGTAAGTTTAGGATTTTGTCTTAAGTTAGTTCTGTGAATCGGGCCCGAGGTTCCTTCCAAGGGTACAAACAGCCTCTGTCCCTTTCCTACTTCATTCTTCACCTGAGGTGTGCATGTAGGATGCTTTGTGGTAATATGTCACAAGCTCCTGCCAGGAAACACTCAGCTACACCTTGTTGCCAGGTGTTGCCAGGTGTAAGCAGAACAAAAGCATTGGCCAACACAAATAGTGTGAATAGGGACCAATTTATTGAAACGAGACAAAACCCAAAACAGACCAGGCCTGGGTGAAACGCACATTCTACACCCTAAGCTTACTACACATATGGGGTCCATTCTCCACGTCACTGTGGTCTCTAAGCTTAGTACATAAGTCAGAGCTAACTTTAAGGGGAGGGGCGGCCGCTTTAGGGTGCAGAAAATTGGAGACCAACTTAAAGACCCCTCTTGGCTTGCTATTGGCCCCATTTACTTCGTAGTATAGTAGTTACTCTGAGCATGTTTTAAGTTCATGTGGTATTTAATGCCGCCCTATAAATTGTCTTATCTGCTACGGAGTAATGTCTCCTCCATACCCTTTCCAACTTCTCACAGTAATTTCTCTCCTCTGCGAGCCTGGCAGAGAACCATGGGGCAGAAGGAGCTCGCCTTTGGTTAGTGCAGATTTTTCCAGGCGTAAGTTCATTCGCAGGCACCAGGTGCCATTGGGTAACTGATATGGCATCATTATCGTCATAGTGGGCAATGCTGTGTCTAAACCATCCATCCGCACCAGGATCTCAACTTAGTTCCACGCTATAAACAAATTCGCTGTTACCTGATGTTCCTGCCCCAACTTAAATTTGGCAGGCCATGAAAAAGGGATCATACAATGATTCAATCTTACAGCCTCCAATGGGCTTAACACTAACATGTTAGTGTTAGATAAAATGAAGTTAATAGTATCTCTTGCGTTCTGATCTGGCCCAGTAAGGCTCCAAGTCATAGTAACAGAATTTGAGATGTCAACTAATCATCTTGTTAGAGAATCACCAACGCCATCCACATGTAAATTTAGATCTCTCCTAATACTGTAAAGTTGCCACATTGCAATATTTTACTGGCCAGTGCCTCATCCAAAGATGCAATAAACTCACCCGCATAACCTGGCAGTCGATAGATTAAGGCACCTGAAAAAGAGTGCTGTGAGAAGGAAGAGATGCCAAAACCCAACGCGTTTTCCCCTTTACAATTCTCCAACTGGAAGGGGGAGCATTTAAACTTCTTGAAAGCAATAGCCAGGCCCACACCTCATTTCTCTTCCACATCAAGATGTAAATAGAAATAATTCTCCAGAGACACTAGATGTATATCTGGGGTACAGTTCTCACCCATCCACTTTCCACCATAAATGAGGCATCAAACTGAAACTCCTATAAAAGATTGTGAATATGTAACGCATGCTTAGGAAGTGAACAAATATTTATTAAGGCCACCTTAAAGTTACTCCTCTGCTCCCCATAAGCAAGGCCTGCATCAGCCTCACATCTTCTTCCCCTCACCATGTCCTGATACCGCAGGTCTGCCTTACAACTACTGCAGGGTACAAGACCCGAACCATTAGGCAGAGTGGTCACACACTCACCAACCATCTCCTTTCTAATTCCAAATAACTCCGGGAACCCCGGCACCCCCCCCATCTGAAGTGGAGTATGACCAGACAGAGGCTATGAGTTCTGCTTATAGGTGATGGAACTTATAATGCGAGGTTGGGGCGGGAGGGGTGCTGCAGCACCCTCAAAATAACCATGCTGTAGTTCAGAAGGTGAATGAGCAAAAAAGATGCCTTTAAAGTTTGTTTATATCTTGTCACATTTGCACTGCCTTCACAAATAGGGGTCAAATGTGAGGCTATATCTTCTGAAAAATGGCTTATTCTTTCAAAAGTGATATTTGTGGGGTCAGGTTGGCCTAAAGTACAATCAGGCAAGGCCATTGGAGTGGGTCTGATAGGTCAGTCTGCGAGCCATTTTGTTCTAGGTTTGTGGACCTGTTTTATGGCTAGGTCGAGCCTTAGCGCAGCGCGCATGTGCTGCTCTAAGGATATGGCATCTTGGAGCTGACCGGCACTTCGCGCACGAGAGAGAAAGCTCGTGCTCAAAGTCCTGACATTCCATTGGCCTTTGCATGCGTCTTTGTAAAAAGACAGCACGCAATTGGCCAAAGGCGTTTTTTTGTCCCACCTTTTTGTCCCAATGTTGACGTCCACGGCCTAATGCTTGCGGTTACCCGCACGGGCAGCATTTGTTTTGAATTATCGTGCCCAGACATGGGCGCGATAATTGAAAACAGATGGGCTGCTCGCTGTCGGACGCACGCGTGCCCTCTTTTGTTTCCCTCTCGCGTACGCACACCACTCGCAGGCTTTTTTTAAAAAAAATTGATAGCGGCCACGGCATGCAGCACTCCCTCCCCTCTCCTTCCTGCCCACTTTCAAAAAAACACTGATGCCCGTTTAACAACATGGGCGCCCGTATAAACAACACGGGTGCCCGCTTTCATAAACAATACAAAGCGCACATTAACTTGAGGGCACGGGTCTCCTTCCATTAGCTCCTGCGCTTGGCTGTCACATTCCTCACATGCTGGCGGCTGCGTCTTGCTAGCTGCATGTTTGCCCCTTCTCTGCAGTACTCGCGTGGACGACATGGGGCGGAAGAAGATGCAGCTCAAGCATTAGTGCTGGTATTGGGCAGGGACTTTACTTGTGTGTGATGGGCAGCGGTGTGGAATGGAGGCACAGTGTTTGATGAGGGAAGGTTTCTTTGTTTTAAGGATAAGAAGGATCACTGCGTTTAGCAGACTGCTCAGCGTAAGCTGGGTGTAATTACTGGTAGCCGCGAGTACGGATCTTGGAGTATGTCTGTTTGTGGTCTTCGTGATTGCAGGAACATTGTGGGTGTTAAGGAGGCGAGTGCTTAAGGTGTGACCTGGTGAAAGGAGCAGGAACTGTATAAGAATGCTGCAGGGTGTTGTAAGTTTTGGTCTCGCGGAGCTTTTCAGATTGGGAGCCTTGTGCATGTTGGGATTGATTTACTGGGTGAAAGGAAGGTGTTGCTCTTGAGTTAGGTCGTTTTACCATATGTTTTCCCAACATCCTTTCTTTTGCGGTTCTCAGCCGATTTAAGCTTATCTGTGAAATACGGGAATGCCGCCCATGTTAATATTGTTCACTTTCTTGGTACTCCAGCACTACCATGTTCTCTTCAGGGTACTCTACCCCATGCTAGTGTCAAGATTTTTCCCCTACCCTGCCCAATCTTTAGTGGCCATCTCAGACTATTTTAATTTCACCGACTTCTGGGCAGAACCCTTCCTAGACTCAGAAACTTATAATCTCTATATATGTTATTGCCAATACAATTTTGTACACTATGTCCCCTTACCCAGTTTGCATTATATGCGCCCAGGCAAATAAAAGGAGAACATGTGTTCGTTGGATGCAAGTAAGGGACTTGGTATATGTGCAAGATGCTAAAGCATTCTGGAACAGGCTACGGTCTTTGTGTGTTTTATGGGCTTCTTGGATGTAAGGCAGGAGAAGTCTCACTGGGTGCAAGTAGTGGGATCAGATTCATATGTAAGGGGGTTTCCACTGTTGGAGGCGAGAGGAGTGCTGCATAGGCAATGGAGGGTATGTTGTGCTGAAGTAGAGGGCTTTTCTTTGCGAGTAGTGCACGTGGCGCTGCTGTACATAGTGCACGTGGCATAGAGAGTGTTAAAACTTGAGCCTGGACTTCATCTGTGATTGGGATCTGTTTTGTTGTATTCCCCTTCGTTTCTTTATTCAAGAATGTATTTACTTAAGTATGGCAGTGCACGTCACGTAGTTACATTACATTTGGGATGGTTAATGCTCCCCATTAATCCTGTAGTGATGTTGGTGCAATATGATACATGCAAGACCACTTGAATTATGCAACAGGAAAGGAACACATGATGTTGCAGGGTTGACTAAATTATGGAGTGCAATAAGGCACACTATGCAGCATAAGCGGTGCATTTTGTGATGGTATCGCTTCATTAGCTTGCCATTTTTACATGTTAATACTGCCTGGACAAAGGTTTACATCATTAGTACCAGTTTAACACGTTAATGCAGCCATAAGCAACAAAGAGACCAGTCCACTTTTGAAAAGGGCCTTCCAATGCGGAGAAACAGTTGCTGCTGCCTTTTTTTGTAACTTTTGACCTGTTTCAGCTAGAACCTACATTTGCAGCAGATGATGCGCGTTTATGTGGCAAAGGAGGCAAACCCATAATTGTGCAGGAAACTGCGCTGCCGCAGAATCGTATCATTAGTGGCCCTGGGTATCAGCCTTTTGCACCACAATGTCCCTGTTTCAAATGCTTTTTATTTGTGTTGCCAGTGTTTGCAGCAAGCACACGCTATAGCCAGGGCCGGCTTTAGCGGTGGTGGCGCCCTGTGCGACAATGTTAGTTGGCGCCCCCTCAATGACCACCTCCACCACGGATTCCCTCACTACCACCCTTTAACAGTGACCAAGTCTCCATAACCACACTCTCTCAGATGCATTGAATTAGTTATATAGCACGACTCATACCAGTAAAGGATGTCAGAGTGCTTTACATCACACACACATTATACAGAGACAATCAATCATACGCGTGTAAATCACCTTATAGGAAATGTTACATAAGCCACAGGCATTAAAGTATAGGAGTCACATGTCGTCCGTACTGGTATGTCATATAGTTTAGGAGTGCTTGGTATGAAGCACAAACTCAGTCGAAAAAGAAACAGCATAGTTGGAAGTTTTTGTTAATAATAAGAATCGATTTCTTACCAAATTAACCTTTTTGGCAACATTAAACTATGCTCTAATCTATACTTTGCGGTGTGTACGGAGCTCTATGATGAAAGTTAATACCTCACTGTTCTATATTAGGACTTTAAGTTATAGCAAGTAGAAAAACGATGTCTCTTTTAAAAGCAGCAACCTGCTGATCTATTTACATTATATGCACTGTGAAATCTACATGGTACACGTTCTTTACAGCAGGCATATTAACCCTCTGCACTACCTTCACATAAGTCAAAACATCAACTATACAAAACTCCAATCTCTGTCCCGGAAGAACATTAATCATAGGAGTTAACTTGACATTTTTGTGAGGCCTGAAAATTGCAGGAGGAAAGGAAGCTGGTAGGTGCTTTGAAACATAATAAACGAGCAAACACGGCGCCCCCAGGAAGCTGGCACCGCCCTAGAGCCGGCCCTGGCTATAGCTGCACTGCTCTAGATGGTTCAGGGCATGGTGCCTGGTGGCATTCACTCTTAGAAATGTCATTGTATTCTCTCTAATCCCTTGACAGTTTGGTATGAGGATGCGCATCAGAGGGCAGGCACTGCTCCTGGGAGTCAGGTTTCACGTCTCTGCTTCTGCAGCGAAGCAGATATATGGCTAAGGCTAATAAATGTTTTAAAGTTTCCACCCACGATAATGTAAAGCATGACTAAAAACTTATGAGGTCCCAAAGGCGAGACCTATTGGCTATGCCAATGCTTGTTTATTGTTGTTTTCCAGGCCCCCACCTGCAGCAAACACAAATACATGCAGTCTCCCATTCCTTGGAAACCGCTCATACAAAGTGTCTTTACTAGTTTGAAACTGCCCTATTTGGAAATGTGGGCCACTTTTTTAACTATGGGGTTCGCTAATGGTGGCAACTTTTATTTTCATGTCCGGGCCTTTTTTCTGTCCTAGTCCGACCCTGGATATTGGTCCTTCCTTTTCTTTCTCTGACTCCAAAGTGAGATGATTTTGAAAAGGGAACTACCTAGCAATCTGGGAGGCAACAAAGGATGTGAAATGTAGGATGGAAAATGTAAATACATGTTAATGATCTGTACAAATCTTACAAAATATAACAGCAGCAGGGAAAGCAAAACTGAGTTTTAATGGAAACAACGATTTTAATAGGATCAAAATAAATCAAGACACTTTACTTGGTGATGCACAAATAATAAATATTAGTGGAAACCCTGGTTCAACACATTGTCATTTGTGCGCTATATGGTCATTATCACTAAAACCTATGTGACTATTTCACTGGAAAATGTGCTGGACAGCCAGATTGGGGGAAGGCAGCAATCCCAAATCTCCTGGGAGCTCTGAGGCTTCCCTCTCTGTAGAGAAGGTACGTTTTATGTTTGTTTTATATGTTTGGTGCATGTGTGTATTTATTAATTTATGTCTATTTGTCCGTGAGTGTTGTGAATGGGTGTGTGTGTGTGCATGTGTGAATGTGTGAATGTGCATGTGTGGACCCCTGTCCCGCTCCCTTGTAAAATTTCCAGCCACCATTAATTATTATATGTATAGTATTATGATATTATTGGAATAAAGTACTTTTCTTACTTTAAGAAAAAGTATTGAATGGCCCGTGATTTGTTATTTATTAAACTAACGTTCATTGAGTTCTAAGGGCCTGATTTATACTTTTGTGGAAAGGGTACTCCGTCGCAAAGGCAGTGGAGTGGCCGCTTTGCTAAAAAGAAGTTACCCCTTCCTCATTTAGAGTTTGGCCGAACTTGTAGACAGTGAAGTGGCTTCTTCATCTCCATTGTCTACATAAACCTCTGATGGCCCGACGGAGAAAGAGCTGTTGGAGGTTTGCCCATGTATTCGCCCACCATATTTAGAGTGAGCGAACATATTGCCAGTTTTGACTGTCCGTCACTGCCAAGTTAATCCTGGCATTAAGAGCAGTGAAACTGCAAAATTACCCCTATGCCATGGGAGAAAGCTCTCACGGGGAGAGGGTCATTTCTTTTTTTTTTTTTCTTAAAAAAAAAAAACAAGATTTGGATTTTTGTATTTGAAAATAAATAAAAAGTTGAATGTTTGGCAGATGGCTCTGACATACTAATGGAGCCGTCCGTCAAACTTTCAATGCATTTACAGGAACCACAGTGATTGAGGTTGCTGCAAATTCAAGAGATGTCCACTGGGTTCGGCAGATGTCTCTGGATTTGGCAGGCAGAGTGCCATCACCATGGAGATGGAACTTAATCCGCCAAACTATAAATCATGCCTAACTCTTAAACCATACGCCACTCCTCGTAAGACTTGGATCACTCTCATTCACTACCCTGGACAAAGAGTGCCAACAGGCTGTACTTGGTGCTGTGTTTTCAGACCATTCGCAGGAACAGATCCAAGACTCAAGAGGTAAAAGGCATTAGTGACACAGTTGGAAGTCAGTAATGCGTGTGTGCCCTATGATCCCAAACCAGTCCAACAACTGAGATTCATCTTTCTGGGAGGGCAGGGACACCAATCAGGATTGAAAGAGGAGCCTTCCTCAGTGTTCTAAAATTTGGCTCCAGCACTCTTGAAGCTGCCGTGGTGGATACCCAGTAGGCCTGAAGTTTATCCTTCGAGACTCATTTGGAAAAAGTGAATGATTCCAGGAGTAAATTTCTTCCGGTTTTGCACCATGAGTACAGGATCATTAGTACAGACCATATTATCATAGCTGCCACGTTTTCAGGTTGCCTATGTATGACGTTTTCATCATTTATGTGTGTGCATGCAGCGTGACATTTCAATAAGTAATGTGTAACGTGTGACACAGTGAGTGACATCTTATCTCACTTATGTTCATGTAATGTCGCATGTTTCGAAAGAAGAAGGCATGAGCGATTGGCACTGCGTCAGTTGGAGATGTTCCCTGCCATAAATTCACAAATGCCATGATTCGGAAGCCGAGGTGTGTTTTAGACCCAGGCGTAGCAGATGGAGTTGCTCTATGCGGAGCTCCACGGAGTTGCCCAAAAACTCTGTGGAGCTCCACTCCGCTCCGCTCTGCACCTCCCACCGCCCCCGCAATAAATATTTTTTAACTAAAATTTACAATTAAAGTAAACTAAAAGCGCACTTACCTTACCTGCTGCATCCCAGGCTGCCCTCCTCCTCCTCACCGTAATCCCGTACGTCATGGTATGACTGCGCAGTCCTACCATGACGCATGCCTGACGTAGGTGATCAGGGCGAGGAGGAGGAGAGCAGCCCGGGACGGCGCGGTAAGGTAAGTGCACTTTTAATTTACTTTAATTGTACATTTTAGTTAAAAAATATTTATTCCAGGGAGGTGGGAGGCGGGAGGGTCCAGGGCTGAACTTTTGCAGGAACTTTGCATTCTCTGCGGAACACGGAGTATGCAAAATTCCGTAACCCTCTGCCAGTCGAGTGGAGTTCAGTGCCCAGGGTTAATGTGTTTCCCAGCCGTGGCAGCCTGAGAGCAGGGAAGTGCCTATGTCCATGCGGGCGCCGGATTGTCTGCCTCCGAGGTGCTGTGCCTGGCGGGGCTTCCTGGCCCAATCAATCTTGTGCCTAAGAGGGAGGGGAGTTTAGTGGGCCTAGCGGGGCCTTGATTTGGCGGAGCAAGCCTATCGGCGACCGGCAGATCTGAGGCCTGAATGTGGTGTTGGTGCACTGGGCCTGCCGTGGCCTCACTTCGGGTGCTTGAACCAGGTGGTAGACCTGACTTTGTGGCACAATCTGCCTGCCCTGCGCGTCCTCCTCCATCCACAAGATGGATCCCAGCATGACCTCAAGATCAGCTCGGGGATCCAGCATGCTGCCTCAGACCACCCCCGCGCAGCCTTCTACCCCTACGACCATCTCCACCTCGGGGATCCCTACAGACCTAAGACCACCGCCCATAAGTGCAACACCACCTGAACACCTGGCTGAACGACAGCAAGAATTTCATGCTCTGTAAATATGTAATATATAATTGTCCAACCCTAATCGCTTTTTAAAGTATAATCGTGAGTGTATTTGCAACTTGAATATACGTAACTCTAACCACTAGTATCTGTAGTAGACGTATGTACTTACTATCATCCTTATGTGACTTTACATTTTTTCTGTTTGTATCTTTTCCCTGAGTGAATCTGCAACTTGTAGATATGCAAAACTAACCACTAGTATCTGTAGTAGACGTATGTACTTACTGCTATTCTTATGTGAATTTAGAATTTTTCTGTTTGTATCTTTTATGTAACTCATGTGCTCCGAAGTCCTTATGTAATGTAATTGGTTCTTTTGTAAAGCGTTCTGACACCTTTGGGTAATGTTTGCGCTATATAAAATCGCATTTAATAACTATAATAAAATAAAATAAATAAAGTCATAGAAAGGGAGGTGTCACGCTTCCCAAACACAATCGTACAACTAGACACAATCTAATGAAATAAATACACACAACAAACATATGTGCTCTCCACAGCTTTCTAATAAACTAGAGCTTGTCCTGTTGCACTTCTCTGCTCCTCCCAGCACTGGCTTCCTTTTGTGGAAATTACATGATTCAAATGTTTAAAAAAACAGAGGAAACCCAATTAAATGGCTGGAGAAATGGGTCTTAAATTGGCAGCACTAGCAAGTTAGGATTATTTGCCATGTGTGTTTTTTCACAGCAGTCAAGGATATGCTATGAATAGTGCTCGATCTCTTCAAGTCTGGAGGAATCATTCTATGTTACTAATTTTCCCGGAGATTAGTTTAGGAAAAAAAAACTCTGATGAACAGGTTAACCAGTTGCGGCTACCAATCTAAAGTAATAGGGCGGCGAGGGGCTGAGAAATAAAAATGAAATAAAACCACTTACCTGCTGCACCCGCTGCCATCGGCCTCATTACTCTTCTCGTCCCAGCAGTCATTGGGCCACAAAGCACAGGCTCCCCACCCAATCCAGATGCTGCTCTCATGCTATACCCATCATGAGAGTAGCCCGGGGATTGGCCTGAGTGGGAAGGTCTGACGCTTCCTCAGGCACGGGGGAGCTTGGGCCTTTTCTCCACCCGGCTGTACAACATAGCGGGGTTGGAGAAACATTAGTGCACATGTCGGTTTGGCAGTCCTAAGTCTGTTGGCCATACTGACATGCGCACTTTACTGTGCCCCCCCACCACTCTTTCTCCCTGCCATGGGCAAGCCCCACCCTAGAATCCATCAACTTCGTGACTCAGACAATTGTGGTAAATAATTTAATTACCGGGACTTAATTTGATACAGAAAAATAATAAAAATAGCTCAGTAAAATAAGAGGCAAAATCCGTGGTATTAGAGGTTCGGAATGGGCTTTATTCCAATGGACGATTCGAATCGTGGACTCCAAGTTACATCACCACGGAGGTTCAGGAAGTGAAGTACCTACTTTATTGATAAGTAATCACTTTTATACAATAGGCATTACAGTGAAGCAAATGCAGGAGGCGTAACAATTGATAGTAAAGATAAAACATACATGCGTAGCAAAAGTGGGCGTAACTGGGTGTAACTAAAGAACGTCATCAGGTATGATGTCATAATAGGGTGGTTCCATGAAAGAATTTCGCAATGTCAGCAGAAATACTTGGCAGAAATGCGCGCGCAGCAGCATGGCGTGTGATTGACGTGCAACTAGGGGGTGAAGGGGACTTGACATTTAGCTCTACATGTGGCGACAGAAGTCTGGAGGGTCAAGTCAACCTAATCCCAAATCATATCTAACATCCTATGTTTAAAGAACTATGTTATCCAAAAGAGAGGTCTCTTAGAGTAGAATCTTATTCTATACTGACTGTGAGTGCGTGTACAAGCGTCTAAGTGTCTACACTAGATGCGAGGGCAGAAATCTCCCATAGTAATAGGGCTATGAATTACTTGCATAAAGACAGAGAAGCCGGGCCTTTTGCTCGGTAGCTGGAAGAATGTTTACTTAAACTACTAGACAGGAATGCATTGGGCAGGGAGCGGAGCAGATAATTTCGAAGGTGAAATACAGTTTTTGGCAGGCAACAGGCTGATGTCAGGCACCGTGAGCCGCGCAGGGAATGAGACAAAGTTCATGGTCACAGATGCAGGCTCAGACTGGAGCTTTCAGAGGCAGAAGGCAAGAAAAGCTTGATGACAGAATCAGGGCCTACTTGCCTGGACTGTAAAATGGCATAAGTGAACCATATAAAGCCGGTGGCCTTTCATACTTAGGAATGGAATATCCGGCCCATTCATGGCGGATCTGAAAGAGGACATGTTGACGGTGGACGCACATGTGTTTGCGTCTTCATAACTGGAACTGGAGGGAACATACATGTACTTGTGATTCATACATGAAACCGTTGGGGTCCAAGATAGGGGACATAACTGATCAGAAAAATCCATATTTCCACATTCCCATCTTGTCCCCTACTTGCCCGTTAAGAGATATCAATCTTCATCAATCCGTTGATCTGTTCATATAGCATCATTTGTTCTTCTTTTTTCTTCTGGGATGAATGAAATCTTGGTGGTGGAATACACGATGTGGCACACAGACCACAGATCGCTGGTCCACATTGTAGACATAGACAGCAACTGAATAGTATGAGAAAGCCAATACCTAGGAAGGATAGGACCTTCCATCCAAAGGTAGATAATACACTCCAAAACCAACCGGACCAAGTCCAGGTGCCTGGATTCTGGTGTATCTGGCTTACAATCTTATGAAGGCGAGTTATGGCTTTATATACAGATGGCGAATTTTCTGGTATGAAAATGCAACAACTTGATCCGATGACCCTACAAGCTCCGCCCCTATCGGCCAGGATGACGTCAAGGACAAGACGATTTTGAAGCACAACAATCCGCATAGCAGACTGCTCTTCTGTTAAATTGCCTAAGGCGGAAATAGTTTTGTTCACTACTGCTTCAAGGGTTCTAGTTAATCTACGTATCAGCTTACTATTAGTAACGGTACCTATATAGGGAAAGAGACCTTTATTGAAATCTGTGTATTTTTCCCATGCTGTTTCAGTGTAATCGACTATTGGGAGATCTCTCCTTTCTCTATTGTGTACTAAATGAGTATTTCTGTGATAATCAGGAGGAGCTAGGAAAACAGGTGGCAAAAGGAATCCGATGTAGCAGGTACCATCCCAATCTAGAGGCAGACGTATATATGCCGTCTGACCACATATAAAATAGGAATGGCGAGAAGCTCTAAATGTAGACTTGCCTTGATCACTAAATTCTATTACAGTGGTGCATCTACTATGGCCCATATGTATGGAACCATTCTTTCTTACACATAATTCACCTTTTACTGGAAATATTGACATAGCGGGCAAAATTGGAGTAGCTTCGGATTCGACATTTAGGATCATAAGATTAAGCGTAAAATTACCTAATCCATACACTTCATTTTCTAGATCAGTTCCTGTTCTTTTGGGAAGTCCCTCCTTGTTAGGGTAGCAGACTTTAAGTAAAACTAAGTTCAAATTTCCCCATACCCAGTTGTCTTGATAAACTGCAGAATTCGGATCTAGGGAATTAATTAAACTAAACCATGCTCCACAGGAGCCGTTGTGTGTGAACGGGTATGGAAAGAGAGGTAGAATTCCTTTATAATTCTGATAGGGAGGGAGTCGGCCACATATCCAACAATTTGTAGCATTGCTAACCTGATGGGAATGATGTAACATACTAATAAACGTGTTATTGCGCAGCGCAAATCTATAAGACAACTCATGCGGAGGTAATTCACTAAAAGAATGTTCAGCAGTAACATTATAAACATGTCTAGAAATAGGATAATATATGTGCAACAATATACTTGCAGTAGACTTAAGAAAAACAAAATTAATAACGTCACTGTGCAATGACTACGCAGACTACTATACAGATCTAAGGGATACATGTCAGAGACAAATTCGACCGATTCACCTTGGAGAGGACTTAAACAATCAAATTGCCTGACTTGTTAGACCTAAGTTTTAGTTTGTATTGTTCGTGGTTACTCAGTTCAACCAAAGGAAGTTTTGAGTCAATCGGTGAAGACACGCAAGGTGTGTCGTTTACGTCTGACGGTAGTCCATGAAATTTCTTGATATGACTTGAATGTATCCAGCCTTTTCGACCTTCGATCTTCACGGCTGTCCTCGTCGTTAACAATACGAGTTGAGGCGACCTCCACCTAGGATCCAGCTGAGACTTCCGATCAAAGTTCCTCACTAAGACCAAATCTCCTGGAATTACGTCATGGGGTTTCACCTCAGTGTTGTCGGGGAAAGCTGCAGCTACCTGTGAACGACAAGATTGTAGTGCAGACATCAAGGAAGCCAAGTAATCTGTCAGCATATTACAGTCAATATCAGGTATTTTGCGTGGTATAGGCGTCCCCCACATATTTGGTGGTCTGCCAAAGATCACCTCATACGGGGATAGCCCTGTTCGAGAGTGTGCTACCATTCTCATGTAAAAGAGTGCAACTGGTAACGCTACTACCCAGTCGACACCTTTCTCTCTGCATATTTTGGACAATCTAATTTTCAGGGTCTGATTATGTCTTTCCACGAGACCTGCTGCCTCGGGGTGTCGGACACAGTGAAATTTCCACTGATAGCCTAACAAAAGTGAAACGTGTTTCATTAGTTCGGATGAAAACGGCTGGCCGTTATCTGAGTAGACAACACGTGGTAAACCGTATCGTGGGAAGAATTCTCGAACCAACTGTTTGGCAGTAGTCGGGGCAGTGTAATCTGAAACCGGGTATGCCTCTGTCCAACGGGAAAGAGCACAGACAACTACGAGAACATATTTGAATCCTCGACATCGTTCCATCTGGATATAATCCATCTGGAGGACTTCAAAAGGGTGATCAGGAGGCTGAAATCCACCCTGTTCTACGGGAATGCTTTTACCTGGGTTAAACTGACAACAGATCATACAGGTACGAACTTTTTGTTTAGCTGCTGCTCGTAAATGTTTGTTGAACCAAATGTGTTGAATGCTGTCTAGCATAGCTTTTTCTCCTAGATGCGCTGGACTATGTACAGTGTTAATAATGACTTGGACCATTGAATCAGGAAGGAACCACACAGATTTTTCCTTCGTCATCCATCCTTGATCCGTTTGGATCCCTCCTAATTCAGTCCATTTCTTTATTTCGTCTGATGTAGCATGTGTCTGTATGTCAATTACGTCAAGAGCGGGATCCTTAACCGTCATACAATGTGTTGGCGTCGGGACTATTGTCTTTGTCATGTCGGATGTTTGAGTTTGAGCAGTCTGTTTAGCTGTTCTGTCAGCTAGATCATTGCCTTGAGAAATGATATCAGTAACTTTCGTATGAGCTTTACATTTCATAATTGATATTGCAGTGGGTAGATGTATTGCATCTAATAAGGCATGAATGAGGGGTCCGTGCTGAATGTGGGCACCGTGAGAAGTTAAATAACCTCTCTCTCGCCACAGCACGCCGAAGTCATGTACAACTCCGAATGCATAACGTGAATCAGTGTATATGTTGACTTTTTTATTTGCGGCTTGAATACAGGCTTGTGTCAGAGCGATGAGCTCTGCGGCTTGAGCTGACAAGGTATTTATGCAATTTGTTTCAATGATTTCAGTGTCTGTTGTGACTGCGTAAGCGGCCACTAGCTCTCCTGTACCTGTTCTCATACATGAACCATCTACATACAACGTCAGGTCTGGGTCTGACAATGGGACATCTGTCAAGTCTTGTCTGGGTTTCGTCGTGATTGTAATAACTTCAATACAATCATGAGCTAGTGGGTCTGTTCCATCTACAGGTAACAGTGTGGCAGGATTCAATGTACTACAACGTCTAATTTCTATATGTGGCTGAAACAATGTTAATTCGTAACCAGTGAGTCGCGCTATAGTCAAGTGTTGTGTTTGCGTTCGATTCACAAGAACCTCTACTGCATGTGGTACTTGTACTGTCAATGGATGTCCTAACACTATGGCATCGCTTTGTCTGATTGCTAAAGCTGTTGCTGCCACTGATTTTAGGCACGCAGGCAAAGCCTGAGCTACGGGATCTAATGTACTAGAAAAATAAGCACATGGTTTGTGTGATCCTGCTTGTTCCTGTGTGAGTACTGACAAGGCAGTACCTTCGCGTTCTGTAACAAAGAGTGTAAACTGTTTATTGTAACATGGTGTTGCTAAAACAGGTGCTTGGCATAAAGCTTTCTTTAGGCTTTCAAAAGCTTGTGCATGTTCCTGAGTCCAAGGGAGAACAGTCGATGTGGCTGCCTCCTGTGTTGTCAATTGAATGAGTGGTTTTGCTAGAAATGCATACTGAGGGATCCACTGCCTACAATATGAAGTGAGGCCTATAAAAGCCCGCACCTCCTTTTGTGTCTTGGGTATTGGCATGTTAGCTATTAACTGAATGCGGTCGGGTGTAAGCTGCCTTCCCTCCTTGGACAGCGAGTGTCCAAGATAAACAATTCGCTGGACACAGAATTGCAGCTTAGAAGGGGACACCTTGTGCCCCTTTTCGGCTAGAAATTGTAAAACTGTCAGTGATGCTTTCTCACATTCAGGTTCGCTTCTAGCGGTGATCAGCAGATCATCGACATATTGAAGCAGGGCAGTGTTGACTGGCATGTGGATACTGTCAAGTTCTCGTTTCAGTGCTTGGCTATAGATGCTGGGGCTTTCTGTAAATCCTTGAGGTGCGCGTGTGAATTTAAAACTACGTCCATTTAAACTAAATCCGAACAGGTATTGGCTTTCCGGATCTATTGGGACGCTGAAAAAGGCATTCTTGAGATCAATTACAGTAAAGAACGTGGCTTTGGAATCAATAGCTGTCAGTAATGACGAGATATCTGGGACCACAGGGAATTGTGGCACAATGCATTTGTTCAATTCGCGCAGATCAATAACCAATCGATATACTGGCGGGGCCTTTGGATCTGTTCGTTTAAGAATCGGAATTATCGGGGAATTACATACATTGGAGTCTGTTTCCACAACCACTCCTTGGGCAATGAGCTCGTCAATGATTTGCAGTAAAGCCACTACAGCATCTGGTGGTAACTTGTATTGTCGCATTCGTGGTAGTACCACTCCTGCCTTTAGTGTAACTCGATATGGTGTAATATTCATGCAACCAACATCAGTAGGGCCTTGTGCCCATAAATGTGTAGGTAAAGTCTGCAGTCGGGGATCCATGTCTCGAGACACATAGTGACCTTTGAAATCACGTAAAAACAATCTTACTCCTTCCGGAGAACAACATATTATAGCTCCTAGAGCTTTCAGTGTTTTTATACCTAACAAGTTTTCGGGACATGATTTAGTAAGCAATAAATCTGTAGTTCGGGTCAAGGGTCCAATCGTAAGTGGAAGAGGCTGTGATACTTCATTAACAATAGGTTTTCCTGAGAAACCAAGGGAAATATTCTGTGCGCCTGAGAGGGGTGCCCCTGGAACTTCACTACGTTTTATGGTTGTTCGACTTGCCCCTGTATCAAGTAAAAATTTTCTATCTTGGCCTAATAGTTCACTATGTACATAAGGTCCTTCTTGGTCTACAGGGACCTCGATAAGGGGTAAGTCAACTTCCCTCTCTAGGCTGGTTCATGCGTATCGTTGATAATCAGGATAGTCGTACTGTGCGGTCTGGTACAGCTGTCGTGTCGTGGTTTGTGTGGCAGCAACAGGCAGCGCTGGTGCAGCTGGCACAAACTGTATAGACTGTTGTGGAGCTGGCATGGACTGTGCATGCTGCGGGGCTCCTTGTTCATTCTGATCCTGTCTAGGTGGCCGTGGTCTTTCTTTTGTAATACCTGTGGCGATATTACGCTTCAGGACTGGGCAATCGTGTATGTAATGACCTGGTTGTTTACAATAGTTGCATGTCCCTTTTACAGGTCCTGCTGAATCACCGGACTGTGTCGTGCCCTTTTTATGACCTTCAGCTGGAACTGTCTGGGAGACTAGCATTTTCATTTTTGTGTCTTTCATGCGTCTTTGTTCATGTTCTTGTTCCTCTCTAATTCTATTGTGATGATACTGTAACATTTGTAACATTTGTGATGGGGTGTTACCTTGCCAGGTACTCTCGAATTTTAATACTCTATTCTTCACTTGGGGCAAGGAATTTTCAACTAATTTTGTCACAAACAGATGTGGGTATGATTCGCTACTTGCTTTTATGCCACTATTTATACCAAAACATTTTTCGAATCGGGCATAGAAATCACTAGTGTCTTCATCTTGCTTTTGTTTACAGGCTGAGATTGCACCCCAGTCTTCCTTTTTCGTAGTTAATAAACGTGGCAGTACCTGTACTAGTAAACCTGGTAGTGCTTTAGTTTTATCCCCAAGCCCTGCTCCTGCAGTTCGGGCCTTTTCTTCTGCTTCTAATGCTGTCCAGTCTATCTTTTGGTCTCCCACCTCCCACTCTTTTTCCTTGAGTTTTTCATAAATGCCAGCAGGCATTAACACCTTTAATATTGTCATAATGTCGGGATAGGTATACTCTCCCATGAGTAACATGTCTTTAATTTCTCGGTGAAAACCCGCTGGGTCTTTGTCATGACTGGGTACCACTTTCTTCATTTCTAACAATTCTATTTTCGATATGGGCGTATATACAAATACACGTTTAAACTGATTGTCCTCACCTTTTATTGGGTGTACTTCTCGTAAGGGATTCTGTCTGTCCATGTAATACGTCGTTCTTTCCTTGATGGGCAGTGAGACATGTTCTGGGCATACAAAAAGAATGTACTGCTTTCTTGATTCTAGTATTTCTCTAATTAACTTAGTACCTGAACCTCTCCATCTATTCGTGAGTAATTCAGTCAATATATCAGGTAAGGGACCAGGATCGGAATGTTGGCTTTTATATAGTATAAGAAGTTGTTGAATCATATAAATCCCAGCTAAACGCTGTTCATCTGGGGTGAGGTTCAAAAATGTGTGTGCTACTGTATCATCACCATATTTTCCGGGACTGTCAACCCAATGAACGGCTGACCTGGCTAATTCTTGTTCATCCATAGAATCGAGTAAATGATAACCCCTTCGTTCTCGGAGTAATTTGTCAGCGGCTTGGAACGAATGCTCGGGGGACCTTATATTTATTATAGGTGTTTGGAAATTCCTGTTATTATCTGAACATATCGGACGTATCGGGTCAGTAAAACATCTAGTACTATTACAAGGTCTTCCTCTACCTACATAGGCTATGGTTTCTGTCTGTCCTGTGGGCAGTCCTGATCCTTCCTCCTCCTCGTTTTGTTCAAACTGGTCTACCGCTAATCTCTCTTCGTGTATGCGTTCTATTTCTTTACGGATCTTTCGGCACATGGCTACTATACATGTTTGCCTATCATGTTTCCCTTCTGATATATTCTGGCTCCATCTGGTAAGAGTTTGCATTGTTTCCGGATCTACCCCCGGTCGGTCTTGATTTCTGATCACACAATTTATGAGGAAACGTAACAGTTCCCCCTGTATCTCCACTTTCTGGTATTCCATAGCTCTGTTAATACATTCAGAATCTCGCCCTGTTTGGACAAAATGATATATATTATCTAGATGCATAGTCATTCCTGGTAGCTTCCCTAAATACACCGCAGCTCGTCTGATACGTAATGATGCCAGGATCATTTCGTCCTCTTTGCCGGGCACAGGGTCATATCTACAATCTACAAGAAGTTCCTTAAGCGTGCGGGAATTTATGAGTTTGGGCGTACGTGGATGTGCTGATTCTTGAAAAGTAAGTTTATTTATTCTGGGTGGCGTAGAAAAAATGTTGGTAGCACCTCCGGTAGCCCCGTCTGGGGTACCGGACGTGAAAGGATTCGTCGAACGCGATACAGCAACTATAGGTGTGGACACAGCTGTAGAAGCAGCTGTAGGAACAGATGTAGAAACAGATGTGCTTGCCGGAACTTGTGTCAGGATTTGTTGTTGTAGAGGTACAGATACAGGATCTTGGCGTTGAACCTCCCCGGCAGACGGTCTATGTGGGGCGGGGTTACCATACTCGGGAGCTGCGTCATCTAAATATGAGGAAAGAAAAACATCTTCTGCGGTTCTAGGATGCCCCTTAGGATGCACTTTTATTGGAAACAATGGGGGTGGCAAGTCTTTTGGGATCTCCGGAGTAGCCTTAGGTAATCCTTCGGCCAGAAGGGGATACATACCATTCATAAGGGCATTTCTTTGTCTGTCTACTTGTTCTGATTTCACTCGTGTACCTTCTTCAATTAATAGATTTTCTCGGACTTTATTTGAATTCTCCTTATTTTTCTCCTCCTGTCTGAGTGCTTTTTCTGTACGTCTATGAGATTCTTTACGCCATAACTCAACGGCGTCTTTCTGTGACTGTCTAGCTTTCCTTTTCCATAACTCTTCCTCTACTTTCATGATGCACTCTGCATCCCAGGTCCCAGCTGCGGGCCACCTCTGACTTTCTGGTAATTCCTTGGTGTAGTCTACCCATAAATCAAGAAATAATATAGCGTCTAAGCCATGTTTATGATACATGAAGTACCCTGGAGTGTCCCTAGGAGGAATAGGAACAGCTTCTTCGAGTACCCCTTTTCTAGTTGTGATCTGTCTTAGTTTCGAAAAGAGCGGCATATTGAGAACTGATCTGATACTTGATCTTGAACAAACTTAATACAATAAATACAATAATGAACAGTCATTCACACCACAATATGCAGGACGTATTAACACATTTAACATTTAACATTTAAATGAGCAACAATGATGATGGCGATCTAAGAAAACTAATCACTAAACATAATACTCGGCATTAACTGAATTATTCTGAATTTATATACTTGATATACTAGATATACTGCTAAACAGTACAGATACACTGCTAAAACAGTGCAGACCGGATTTGTGTACCCAAAACCGTCTTGACCGGCACAGCCTATGTGCACGTCAGAACGCCTCCCCAGCAATGGTACTCACCGGGTAGCTCGGAACGGAAGGCCTCGGAACGGAACTGAACTGGACCGGACTGGACTCGACTCGAAAACTTCGGAAACTTCGGAACATCGGAAACCTCGGAACTTCGGAACTTCGGAACTTGGTGGGCCTCTGTATACCTCGGATCTTGCTCTCTCAGCTAGGCTCTGGTCGGGATACTTCGCACTTCTCACCGCCTCGTCTGGGTGTTGATCGCAGCCTCAGTCGCCCCCGCTTGACCGGAGGGAGATACAGGAAATCCTGCTGGTACGCGTTGTTGTCCGTCCAGCTGTGGCAGGAGACCGGGCCTGCAACGCACCGCCGGCGCGTGAGATGAGAAAGTGTCCCTGTTCGGGCGCCAATCATGTGGTAAATAATTTAATTACCGGGACTTAATTTGATACAGAAAAATAATAAAAATAGCTCAGTAAAATAAGAGGCAAAATCCGTGGTATTAGAGGTTCGGAATGGGCTTTATTCCAATGGACGATTCGAATCGTGGACTCCAAGTTCCATCACCACGGAGGTTCAGGAAGTGAAGTACCTACGTTATTGATAAGTAATCACTTTTATACAATAGGCATTACAGTGAAGCAAATGCAGGAGGCGTAACAATTGATAGTAAAGATAAAACATACATGCGTAGCAAAAGTGGGCGTAACTGGGTGTAACTAAAGAACGTCATCAGGTATGATGTCATAATAGGGTGGTTCCATGAAAGAATTTCGCAATGTCAGCAGAAATACTTGGCAGAAATGCGCGCGCAGCAGCATGGCGTGTGATTGACGTGCAACTAGGGGGTGAAGGGGACTTGACATTTAGCTCTACATGTGGCGACAGAAGTCTGGAGGGTCAAGTCAACCTAATCCCAAATCATATCTAACATCCTATGTTTAAAGAACTATGTTATCCAAAAGAGAGGTCTCTTAGAGTAGAATCTTATTCTATACTGACTGTGAGTGCGTGTACAAGCGTCTAAGTGTCTACACTAGATGCGAGGGCAGAAATCTCCCATAGTAATAGGGCTATGAATTACTTGCATAAAGACAGAGAAGCCGGGCCTTTTGCTCGGTAGCTGGAAGAATGTTTACTTAAACTACTAGACAGGAATGCATTGGGCAGGGAGCGGAGCAGATAATTTCGAAGGTGAAATACAGTTTTTGGCAGGCAACAGGCTGATGTCAGGCACCGTGAGCCGCGCAGGGAATGAGACAAAGTTCATGGTCACAGATGCAGGCTCAGACTGGAGCTTTCAGAGGCAGAAGGCAAGAAAAGCTTGATGACAGAATCAGGGCCTACTTGCCTGGACTGTAAAATGGCATAAGTGAACCATATAAAGCCGGTGGCCTTTCATACTTAGGAATGGAATATCCGGCCCATTCATGGCGGATCTGAAAGAGGACATGTTGACGGTGGACGCACATGTGTTTGCGTCTTCATAACTGGAACTGGAGGGAACATACATGTACTTGTGATTCATACATGAAACCGTTGGGGTCCAAGATAGGGGACATAACTGATCAGAAAAATCCATATTTCCACACAATGATAAATAAAATGATAACAACATTGTTTGATTATCATTTTATTTATGATTTGCTGGCTCGGAGGAGTGAGGCGACGCTCCTCCACCATTGTGGAGGAGCCGCAATGGAGAGTACAGGCACTTGGGGCCTTATGTAGGTGGCCTGGCATTTACCACTTCATAAATACCGAATCATACCGATTCGGTATTTATGAAGTGGTAAATGCTATGTAGGTATTTATGCGGTAAAAATTACTGATTCGTAGAAATTCGGTAATTACTGAAACGGTATTTACCGATTCGGTAATGAGGCATACCTTCCCATTGATGGGAAGGTATGCCTCATTACCGATTCGGTAAATACCGATTCGGTAATGGGGGGAGCACATGCAAGGGTGGCAGGGTGTCACATTGACACCCTGTTGCACCCCTGATTCGGCCATGTGTGCAGATGTGGCGCACATACATGCCCTGAGGGCATGTATGTCTGCCACATTGCACACTTAAACGTGCGCAAAACTGCTTTTTTACACCTATTCGTCATTTACCACCAACCTTTAGTTGGTGGTAAATAACGAATCCCCACACCCACCACACACTCCCCCTACATCTCATTTCATGATTCGGTATTTACCGAATCGGTAAAATTACCGATTCGGTAATTTTACCGATTCGGTAAATACCGAATCATGTAATGAGCCCCCTACATCTAAAAAGTCCAAATACCGGTCGGTAATGGTATATTTACTGAAAATCGGCCGTTACCGACCGGTATTGGGCTTCCTACATGAGGCCCTTGGTGACGGAGTGCCTTACAACAGTGGTTGGAAACGTTGCTTTTTTATTGGTCATTTCCATTTTCCATATTTCCAGGCAGAAAAGGACAGGGGTGACCATTACAGAAAAAGTCTAGGTAACAGGTGTAATTAAATGCCCAGCAACTCTTCTAGCTTTGGAAGCTTTAGTCACAGCAGGAGTGCCCTTCCCTCATCAGTGCCCGGGCTCCGGATTGCCAAGGAAAGAGTGCGCGGCAACATAGACTACCAGAAGCGCAATGTTAAAATGTGAGAGTCTAGAAACAGTGAGACATTTTTTAATTCATTAGAGGCAGCAGCCTGTACAGCATGCCGTACCCAGCGCGTTTCCAAGCTTTGATAATCAATTATGCAGCTTAGCTCTCTTGATCCTCGATGCATGTGGGTGGTTCCTGGGACGTTATAAATGTGTGACTAATGCATTTAAGTTCAGTGATAGGGACACTCGCACAAAAACGCGTTTGGGCAGGGCTGTATAATGCAATGTACTTCAATCAAATGATAAGTGATAGTGTCTGTATATACAAGCATTGAAAATGCAATAGGTCTCGCCCTCGTTTAAGTTAAAGCAATTCTGTTTGTAATTAGGTGGCTTTTTAGCTTTGTGTTTATTACTGTTTTTCAAACTTTCATGTACATAACATGCATATGTATGCATATATGTATATGTATATGTATGCATGAATTTATATTTGGATGTATATAGATATGCAGATGTATATATGTTTATAAATGTCCACAAAAAAAGTCTCTCGTTCTGGAGCACCAGACCCTACAGGGCGGCTTCAAAGGAATGGGCACGGAGCAGCCCATCAATTACACTTGCTGTGCAGAAACAAACATGTTGAAGCCCACTACTGCAGTTAATATTACTTGCTCGGTCGAGCAGCGCCAGCTTCCATTTCCTAACGTTTCGGCTTCAGTAGCCTTGCTCACAGGTGGAAGAAGATGCAGACGTAAGTTCAGGAGTTGTTTAAAAGGTTTTATTCACGTGACTGAATTTGAAAAACTTCAAATCCCATAGTGCAATGTGCATTCTGCGAACATACGAACTGGAAGTCCTCGCATTTAACACCATTTGGAAAGTTCTTTTTGGCACATGCACTGATGTTTGACATGGACTGCCATATGATGACAGTCAGGTGAGTAGATGAAATGCCGTAATTTTGTTCTTATTACTGCATGCGGCCAGAAGGAATCTCAAACTGCAGCACGATTGTAACAGGACATCAGCCTGTAACAAATCCCTTCCTCACGCATCATTTCTTCACTGATTAGCATATCCTAGTAGGTCGGTGCGCGAGTGGGTCAGGCTCCTCCATTAACATCCACAAAAAAAGTCTCTCGTTCTAGAGCCCCAGACCCTACAGGGCGGCTTCAAAGGAATGGGCACGGAGCAGCCGATCAATTACACTTGCTGTGCAGAAACAAACATGTTGAAGCCCACTACTGCAGTTAAAATTACTTGCTCGGTCGAGCAGCGCCAGCTTCCATTTCCTAACGTTTATAATGTTTATAAATGTATGTATATATATATATATATATATACACATACATATATATAAAAGCATATGCATATATACACGTATATATATACATATGTGTGCGTGTAGAGAGAGGTAGTGTTGCAGGGATTCTGCTCATGCACAGAACTATGCGCAGAACTAGGACCTCAGTGAATTGCGGTGTACCAAAAACTCACCTCAGAACCCAGAACCCCAATCCAACTAGCATCAGTGTCCCATTCGTTCTCTGTATCCTCTCGAAGCTACCAATGTATAGACAACCCAGAACGAGCGACTTAGAGTACTCTCAGGAATGGTGGGAATCAGAAATATCTGTTCGTTATTATTCTCATATCAGTCCACAACAAGAGTAATCAGAGACATGTTTATTTTATAAACTACGTGTCGTAAGATGCAATACTTTGGCTAACATAAGCAGACAAATGATTAAAATTAAAACCATCAGCATTGTTACAATACCATAGAAAATGAAGGGAGAAATTATATTACAAATGATAGTGGAATACAACCACCCTCCCTTCGCTAGTAAGGTAGTATTATTATACTAATAGAAGGTCTCTAGGTTTGAATGGGAAACCCCATACCGTAAAGATCAGCTTAGGTGAATCACATCATAGGATCAGCTTTGCTCTGCGCCTGGAAAAGTTCTTCTCCAGAATGTGTGTCTAATGCATGCAAACTGCAATATTAAAGGCTCTCGACTTTCAGATATTTGCAGCTGTGTGCGTGTTATGGCTAGAGCGTGGGCCGATCAACCTGAACTCAAAAACATACATTGTTTGGTGGCACAGACTGTTTCTGCACACAATGTTCAGACCAAGGTCGCAGTGCACGTCTAGGGATGTGAACAACAGACAGTTCTCATGTGAAGAAAAGGCAAGCAAGCAGTTTTCAAATAATAACATGTATCTGCAATGTCGTGTGCAAAAGCAGCAAAAGTGGCAAGATGGCGTTTCTAACATCTAAGGCGCTTATGCTAACATAGCAATGTATGTATCTAAAACGCTGCCTCCACTACACCCTCCCTTGATCGGACTACGAACTATTAGGGATACAATTAAAAGAACGCAGAGTTCAAGTTCGACAGAGCGGAACCAAATGCCTGTATTGGAAATCCAAATAAAGGGGAGTGAAAGTTCGAAGAAAAAAAACGTTAAAAAAAACAAATGAAGGGGAGAGAGAAAAAAAAATGTGTGGGTCGTACAAGGAAAGTTTGGACGACAGCCAAGTTAATCCATCAACCTGTAAGCACAGTAAGTAGCGACAGCTTCCAAGAGGAAGTCATTGGAATGTTCTGTAAAAGTGTCCGCCATCCAGTCTAGCAAGGTAAATGAACATACATGTTCCTCGACAACCGGGGCCTCTAGCACAATCAGAGGACAACTGGCGTGTTCTTCAAGATAACTTCCTGCCAAGAAGTCATACGCCGCCGTACAGATGTCCCAATTCCCTAGGACTCCATGTGCCGCTCCACAGGCCATAATCCTGATACCAGACCAGTCCAACTCATGAGCCACTAAGGGACTCATCAGTCGATCATAATCCGGGGCAGGAGACACCGAGTTTGACAAGCACAAATCCAGAGCCCATTCAAAAGGACAATCTAGGCAATGAAAAACAGGCTGCACGCAAGTAAGGTAGGAAAACCGGAAGGACAATCCATAGGCTATACTCAGGGTTGCCAGTGGTAATGTTCCATAATATTCAAGCATCCGGTTACGAAGATGGAGCAGCCTGGATAGGCTGTCGTGTGACACAAATTGTGCAGCCATTGCGCAGTAAGCAGACCAACAACAGCACACCAGCCGTGAGGGCGAGAATCAACGGGAGCCCGCCAAAGACGCTGGAAGAACTAGAATGAAAAAATGCCGGTATCACACCAAAAATAGTTTGGAAGGAGGTCACGAGGCCGGAGCCCACAATTTTGAAAAAATGCACCAAGCCAGTTGTGGACGAGGCATTAAATATAGTGTGAATCAGGGCACCGAAATGCAGTGGGCGATCAGTATTTAAAAGCGCATGCACCTTTGTGCGGGTGTTTGCTACGTGAAGGAAAAATGTTTCACTGGATGAAGTCAGAGCGACTTCTTTTTGAGACTATAGAACCCTTATTCTGCTCATCTTGTTGAACTCTGCTTTCAGGGTTGGAATGGAAGGCCAGATGGATACATCCAGCCGCCCATGCGGGGGGGTGAAAAGGACATTTTTAGAGCAGACTACACTCTGTGATACAGTCACAATGTAGGGAATTCCCACTAGCATCCCGCAGCAAGCCTCGTTATTTAAAAGCAAATAACTACTGTTAGCTAGCAACATGAAAGAGGGTGTAATAGCTGGCACTGGAATCCCTTTCAGGACGCATGCTAAATTAGGTGCCTGGACATTGCACACGCCATGTAATTGGATGTGCCTACAGACTACAGAATGATCAGGAGTGGAAGTGCATTCCTCACCCTTCAAATAAACTTCTTTACCATCTCTCATGCACCTATATGTAAATGGAAGTGACCAAACCTCATGCAGGAAAGCCGTACCCAACGGTTCATACCTGCCTAGGGCATAATGTTTCATGCACGAACTGAACTTAAACAAAAGAAATGGTAATGTGATTAACCCGTGGATAAGCCACACAGCGGAGTTCAATTCGGCCACAGAGAAAGGCAAAAGTTCTAACTTCTCAATATGAAGTAATGAGTATGTTGCATCTTTCATGGACATGAATTGTTGTTTCGCAGTCAGATTAAAGGGAAGGAATAAAGACGAAGTATTCATGTAGTCCCAGGGGACTTTCCCAGCCTTTAACGTTGGCAAAGTCCATGCAAACTGCATTATAGAACGTAATTGATTTTGACCATGATACAAAACAGACATATCATCCTGTACAATATCAACAACAGATGAAACAATATTATCTAATTTGTAAATTCTGGAAGACAGGGTGTTAATGCTATTATCGATAACAGCTAGTACTTTTTCCAGATTGGCTCGATCAAAGGCTCTCAATCTGGAAGCTGCTTCAACTTGCGATAATTTCCAAACTTCGTTATAAACAGCATACACCCACCTTTTGGAACTGCCACCTACAGGACCCTTAACAAAATCATTCAAATCTATTTTGTCATTTAATTTAGATAAATGAAGTTTAACAGATGCCAAGGTGGAATGTTGCAGCCAAGATTGGCATAACTTCCCTACAGAGTAGGTAGTAACAGAATGAGAAGATTCAAAGTGGGGGTCTACGCGAACCTGCGTATACCCAGGTTGCAGACCCAGAAAACGATGTTGACAGGAATCTGAACTTGTCTGCCAAGTTAACCATCCTTCCGAATGTAATTTGGAAATATTGAAGGATGTATTAGTAATGTATGACTGCAACGCATCAAGGGACAGATCTGTATGATTATCCCAATTTGGATAAGCACTCAGATCTGGAATAGAGGGGGAATTCAGCTTTTTAAAAGTAGCCAATCCAAAGCAGGTGGTCTGAAAAATAGTAGAATTCAAAAATAACATGTGGTTTGGGATAAGGCAAGCACGATGCAGGGCCTCAGTCCCTTGCACCTGCCATTTCTTGGAACCCCAAACAGATTTAAGATCAATAGTAGCTTTCCACAGGTCATACCCCTCGATAGCCAATTCATCCATAAAGGATTTGGAATACAATAATTTAGTGTGTGTCAGCCTAACCTTCGAGGAAGCCTCTGCTCCAACTTTAAAATAAAAGGCGGCAAGTTTCGAAACATTGAAATCAGTAAAATAAGCAAATTTGTTCACCAATGTGTTGGAGCTGCCTTGCATTGGCGTCAGACAATGTTCCCATTGCGTATAATTTACAACATTTCGAAACGTATTGGCTTTATGTAGGAAATGATTGCCATAATGTTGATAGGAAAACAGTTCCCCATAATTAGCAGTGTCCAAATACAAATCTTCAGCATCAAATGCGGCATAATATTTCAAATCAGAAAACAGTGCCTCTATGGCCTGAACGTCCCAATCATCAGAGCGGATGTATTGTTTCACTACATCCCCAATAGAAACACGAAGAACATTTGGAACATTAATAACCTCAGTGGGTCCATGAATTTGAAATTTAACAGCATCCCACACAATCCCATCGAACACAGACCAGGCAGTAATATTCACAAAAGTCTGGTCCCTCTTCATGATGTGTGATGAGGAGTGGGGGGGCCAAAGTTCCATCAATTAGTCTAATTGTAGATCTTTCCTTTAGGTAGTGTCCATTTACAAGACGAAAAAATACCACCACAAATCCAATGGACATAAACAAAAAAATACATATGAGCACCACCCAAATGTAAGTCCAAGGGGGAATAAAAAAATATCTTTTAAACCAAACTGCAAAAATAGAAACTTTCGATGGAGCACTGGAAGTCATAGAGTTAGAGTCAAAGGAGAAACGTGACTGGTTAACTGCGGTTGATTGTAAAACAGGCAATGACACATCTGTGGGATAAGCATACTCAGTATCTTCAGGTGGACCACCAGCCGGTGGTGGCAACAAAGGATTAGTAACTGTATGCATCTCGATGGCAAAATCAGGCATGGTGGTAGAAGCCGGAGCCAAAACAGAATTTCTTAGCATCGCAGGGCAAGAAACCGCTGGAGTCATACTAAGAAGAATCGGCCACTCGCTGTAGTTTGACATTGTCAATGGAGATGTACCTGTTATCCTTGCGACCAGGAAGTGGAGGTAAAATGACTGTTCTTATAACCTGCACGCCAAGCACTGGAACCGGGGCACGATAAGAGGGGCCGAACTCCTTCTTGTTCTCCACCTTCTCACGGACCAGGTCACCAACTCAAGGTAGCCAGCCGACTACCGGAATCTGAAGCGCAGCATTAGATGTGGAGGGCAAGTGTTCTTTTGCGAGACTGTCTCTGGTCTCTTGTAGATTCTGTAATACAGCACAGTGATCATCGTGGTCAAAGGGTGCGGCTGACGAGCCGATGTCTAGACAATCAAGGTCCGGGACAAACATTTTTATGCCAAAGAGCATCATGTATGGGGTCCGGCAACCCAGAGACCTTCTAGGGAGATTATTAGTTGCACGTTGAACGTTATACAGATGGGCTAACCAGTTCCGTCCGGTGCCTAAAACTCTGGCTGCCAGGGATTGCTTTAAGTCACGGTTCATTCGCTCCACTACACTATTACCCTCAGGCCGGCATGGAGACGAAAATTTGACCTGGACCCCCAAAGATTTCATGGCTTCTTTGTATGCCTTAGAGGCGAACGCAGGGCCCTGATCAGAATGAAAGGTACCACACGCAAAAATTCCCACAAAGACACGCAAATCCCTTATGACAGTACGAGCATCAGCACTCCTTTGTGGCCATACCCAAAGAAAACGTGTGCACGAATCCACTGCAACTAAGATATACTTATACGCACTATCAGAGGAGAAAGGACCGCAGTGATCTAAATAAACAAACCCAAGTGGTTTATTAGATATGTACAACTGAGTTTGTGGTGGGCGCGCAGCTTTCGAAGGTTTAATCTGCTGGCAAATGTCACGATCAAGAACATAAGTGTGAGCCTATTTATACAACCCGTGCCACCAGTAACACTGTTGTAAGAGAGTAACAGTAGCTGAAACGCCGGCATGGGCAGAGGCCATACCCTCGTGAGCCGCTGTTATCAAGGAAGGTCTGCAGTCCGCGTTGGGAATCAATCTGTCACCAACGTCGTTAATTCTCGCATACGGGACGTTATCAGGACTTAAGTGATAATGGTACCGAGAAGGGAAACCTCTCGGGTAATTACTTCCCTTCTCTGCAGCAGCAATAGCTGCCAAGATGTCATCATCGATCTTACTTTTGGATCTTGTAACTGCTGCTACTAGATATGTCGCCACTGCTGTTTTCGCTGCCTCGTCAGCTAAGCTGTTGCCGACAGCGTGGACACCACCTCGCTGGTGACCAAGAGTGTGAATTACATTCACGAGAGGCAGATGCTGTTTAAGTTCTGCCACTCGAACCCAAAGCATTTTATTCTTGATTGTGCTACCTTTGGAATCACGATATTCATTTTGAGACCAAAAGAACAGATTACCGTTAAAAGACTGAACACAGTAAAATGAGTCACTCACGATAAGAGTAGTAACCCGAGGATCAGCAAACTCCAGTGCAAGCACAAGCTCTGCCAATTGTGCGGTACAATCACCCAATGACTGCGTATGCACGACATCAGACTTGAATTCTCCATTCACGAAAGTACCCGCCACAATTGCGCAGGCTGCTGAATAGGCATGCTTCGATTCTGTCGCCGGTTGCGCCAAACCGTCAGTGTAAATGACACAATGGTAATCTTCAAGCGGACGTAAAGACAGAGGAGCCAGATGAACAAATTCATATTGCAAGTACTGCTGAGTCTGTAATGAGGTATCAAAGATATAGGTGACATCTGGCATGTCAAAGAAGTGGCCCATTGTATTCATCATGGATGCAAAGCTTTAGAATTAGTACACTGGCCTTCGTCACAGCCTCTAGGGCAGGATATGGAGTAACCACCAACATGCATTTTCCTTGCAACAGCGCTCATTCTTTAAGAATCGCCATCTGCACTGCAGTCAAAACTTTTTCGACTGTGGAAAAGCGCAGTTCAGCCGAAGTGTACAGGTGTGATTTGTAGGCAATGGGAACGGTGTCGCCCTCATTGAACGTTAAGTACGTGAAATCCACTGCGCCCGGCACAATTCTTATTACCTGGTTAGTGTGGTTATCACGTGTCAGTAAGTATTTCAAAGCAAGAAGATCAGCCTGCAAAGATTGCAAAATAGCTGAATGCTCTGGCAGCCAGCTCGATTTGGAAAAAGTAGGTTGTACCAAGGCATATAGCGGCTTGATACGCTGGGCATAATCGGGAATGTAAGTACGACCGAAATTCAGAAAGCCCAGCAAAGACTGTAATTTTTTCAGTGTTGTAGGAGCACGCAAGCATGCGCACTTCTCCAGAAAGTGAGGAGCTAACCCTCGACCCTCATTGTTGAGCTCGTAGCCCAAAAACAACACTGTATACTCTGCAATGTGAGACTTCGCAAAGTTGAATTTGTAACCGAAGTCTGCAAACATAACAATGATGCGATCAACGCGACACAGATGCGGCCACAACTCGTCGTCTGGGAGATAGATATCATCAACATACGAGTACGCATCAGGGTCAATGCTCTCTAACAGAGAGACAATACGTGCGGCAAAGACGCCAGGGCTGTTTTTATAGCCCATGGCTAATCTCTTAAACTGTTTTTGTTTGCCGCCGGAAGTAAACGCTGTCCACTGACTACTAATAGAGGACAGGTTATGGCTGTAAAAGCCATTGGATATGTCAAGTGTGGTCTTAAACCTTTTACGCATGAGACTATCAACGAGGGCAGGACTGTGGGTATTCTGTACAGCACACGTCCGACAATGAGAGTTCAAATGCCGGTAATCCAAAACTAGGCGGTACGACCCATCAGGCTTCGTTACAGTGAATAAAGGATAATTCATTGGTGACACACATGTTTCAATAACACCCTGATATTCCAATTGCTCAAGGATTTCCGCGACGTGAGATCTAGCTTCGCGGCGCATGGGATATTGTGGCTGCGGCTGGGGCATGGACCGTAAAGGAATCTCATGGCTTGTAGACAATTTATCCCACCCAACCTGAGAACGGTACAACGCCGGAGCAAGCACCTGAGCCCACTCTTCGGCAAACCTTTCAGCGTGCTCCTTTGGCACAGTGTGAGCAAAGGACGGGAGGATAACCTCCTCCCCCCTTGGAGCATCCATAATGAAAGCCGGGGGCCAGTCCGCCTCTGCTAAGAGAATGTCATAGGAAGAGGTCAGATTATCCCAAAAAATCCCTTGTATTGTATGTTGTATGTCACCTTCAATTAAGAGGACTATGTCATATAGTCTGTCAGGGGGAGCCACTCTAGTGTCAGCAGTTTCTACAGTAATGAAAGGTGCTGTCGCCTCCAGATATGGACGCAGTGCTTGCCGCACTACTGTAACCTCCGCTGCGCTGTCGAGTAGCGTTAGTGCCCATGTCAGGTTCCGAAGCTGCGTTCTCTCTATCTGTGGCATACCTTGCTGTTAGCGCAGCAACTTTCTTCTTCTGAAACGGGGGGCGTTGACGTGCAAACTCGTCCTGCTTGCCTTTACTGTGAGGCTGACGGGGTTGCTCACGTCCTTGTTGGGCACCTTGACCTTTGCCACGTTCTCCGCCACCAGACTGTGAGACCGAAGTTTCCTGTGAAGAACGAGGAGAACGTTGTTCAGTACCCTGAAATAGATCAGGTGACCTAATACTAGTGCGATCGCGCAAATCGTATGTGCGTTCACCAGTCGCCTGTACTGGAGACGCAGGTCGAGACCCCTGTTTCTGTTGCTGCTTTCCCTGTTTCTTTGTTCGCCAATTTTGTTTAGGAAAAGTTGGACGAACTCACCTTAGTTTGCTGTTGTAAGTCAGAAATGACAATGGTAGGCTTAATCCCTAAACTACTGCAGCCAATAGTTCTATAAGCTTCCGCAATAATTTTAGGCAATTCTCGGGGCTTATCGAGTTCGTTGACGAGGGCTAAGCCATTAGCCACTTGAAATTGTACCGCATCACCCTTGAGATTACCAAGGACGAGAGTGGCAACTACATCGAACACACCGACAAGCCGCATTCCCAACTCGACAGCCGCCTCCGGACCCTGTTGATCTTGAACACGTTTGATGACGGAGGAAAGCACGGCCATAGATGGGGTGCCGAAGCACTTCGAGTAGACCGCTGCAAAAACCTTACCCCAATTGTCACAATCGGACACCTCCGGGACTAAGTCTTTTTGCAAACTAATGGTGAGAATCCTGTGTTTCTCCACAGGAGTAGACTGTGGAAATACAGCTTCCAGCTGGTCAAATTTCTCAGCAAGCCAATAAGGCATATCGTCCTTATTCTGGGGGCGCTTGCCCATTACCAAATTAACCATGACGGGACTAATAACAACCCCGGCCTGGCCAGCTGGCTGTCCCGCAACAGCAGGTGTCTCCACCTGCACGTTGCGTGAAACGTATTGCACTATGGAGGACACGCAACTAATCCACCGCAACATTCAAATAACGAGGATGAGGTGTAAATCCGGCCAGCACCGGCCAAGTGGCCCCTGGAATTGACAAAGGGCCCATTTTAACCGGTGTAACCGCATGGGGAAGGGCGCCATTAAACCAAATGCGATGCTGCCAAGCTGAAATAGGAATTTCTTGCGTCCTATATGGCGTATAGTTTGCTGGGAGCCGCGAGGGAGTATAGGAGTGAAACGTATCATCATCCGCATTCACCGCCGGCATAGTCACCCAAGAGTAAAACAACTCGTAGGGATACGACGCATCGGCACTCACCACAAAAATAACGGCCATTCCGTCGTCTGGCACCCCAAACTGCATCAAATGACGCCGCAGAGATGTCCGGCTATGTGCTGCAACATCGACCGCCATAAGGACACAGAGAAGAACAACAATGGATATCACAGTAGGGTTCAGAAATATAAAAACCTTTTAAATTAACAAGCTTGAGTGAACCTATCGTATTAATAGGTAAGTCAAAACCGTCACTCCCGCTATCCGGAAACAAGAGTGAGGGTGTCGTGGACTAATATAAGCACTACTAAGGCGTTTCAAATCAGAAGACCAAACGTTAGTTGCGCCATGTTGCAGGGATTCTGCTCAGGCACAGAACTATGCGCAGGAAACCAGGACCTCAGTGAATTGTGGTGTACCAAAAACTCACCTCAGAACTCAGAACCCCAATCCGACTACTATCAGTGTCCCATTCGTTCTCCATATCCTCTCGAAGCTACCAATGTATAGACAACCCAGAACAAGCGACTTAGAGTACTCTCAGGAATGGTGGGAATCAGAAATACCTGTTCGTTATTATTCTCATATCAGTCCACAACAAGAGTAATCAGAGACACGGTAAAGTTTAAAATGTTTATTTTATAAACTACGTGTCGTAAGATGCAGTACTTTGGCTAACATAAGCAGACAAATGAATAAAATTAAAACCATCAGCATTTTTACAATACCATAGAAAATGAAGGGAGAAATCATATTACAAATGATAGTGGAATACAACCACCCGCCCTTCGCTAGTAAGCTAGTATTATTATACTAATAGAAGGTCTCTAGGTTTGAATGGGGAACCCCATACCGTAAAGATCAGCTTAGGTGAATCACATTTGCTCTGCCCCTGGAAAAGTTCTTCTCCAGAATGTGTGTCTAATGCATGCAAACTGCAATATTAAAGGCTCTCGACTTTCAGATATTTGCAGCTGTGTGCGTGTTATGGCTAGAGCGTGGGCCGATCAACCTGAACTCAAAAACATACATTGTTTTGTGGCTCAGACTGTTTATGCACACAATGTTTAGACCAAGGTCGCAGTGCACGTCTAAGGATGTGAACAACAGTTCTCATGTGAAGAAAAGGCAAGCAAGCAGTTTTCAAATAATAACATGTATCTACAGTGTTGTGTGCAAAAGCAGCAAAAGTGGCAAGATGGTGTTTCTAACATCTAAGGCGCTTATGCTAACATAGCAATGTATGTATCTAAAACGCTGCCTCCACTACAGTAGAGAGTGGTTGAGAGAGAGGTAGAGAGTAGTAGAGAGAGAGGTAGAGAGGTAGAGAGTAGAGAGTGAGTAGTAGAGAATAGAGAGTGAATAGTAGAGAGTGAGTAGTAGAGAGTGAGTAGTAGAGAGAGTAGTAGAGAATGAGTAGTAGAGAGTGAGAAGTAGAGAGTGAGTAGTAGATTAGTCGAGAGTAGTGAGAGTGAGTAGTAGAGAGTAGTAGAGAGTGAGTAGTAGAGAGTAGTAGAGAGTGAGTAGTAGAGAGGGAGTAGTAGAGTGAGTAGTAGAGTGAGTAGTAGAGTGAGTAGTAGAGAATGAGTAGTAGAGAGTAGTAGAGTAGTAGAGAGTGAGTAGTAGAGAGTAGTAGAGAGTGAGGAGTAGAGAGTAGAGAGTGAGTAGTAGAGACTGAGTAGAGACTGAGTAGTAGAGAGTAAGTAAAGAGTGAGTAGTAGAGAGTGAGTATTAAAGTGAGTAGTAGAGTAGTAGAGAGTGAGTAGTATAGAGTAGTAGAGAGTATTAGAGAGTGAGTAGTAGAGAGTGAATAGTAGAGTAGCAGAGAGTAGTGAGAGAGAGTAGTAGAGAGTGAGTAGTAGAGAGTAGTAGAGAGTGAGCAGTAGAGAGTGAGTAGTAGAGTGAGTAGTAGAGTGAGTAGTAGAGAGTGAGTAGTAGAGAATGAGTAGTAGAGTAGTAGAGAGTGAGTAGTATAGAGTAGTAGAGAGTGAGTAGTAGAGAGAGAGTAGTAGAGAGTGAGTAGTAGAGAGAGTAGTAGAGTAGTAGAGAGTGAGTAATAGAGAGTAGTACAGGGTGAGTAGTAGAGTGGAGAGTAGTACAGAGTAGTAGAGACTGAGTAGTAGAGTGAGTAGTAGAGAGTAGTAGAGAGTGAGTATTAGAGAGTAATAGAGAGAGAGTAGTAGAGAGAGAGTAGTAGAGAGTGAGTAGTAGAGTAGTAGAGAGTGAGTAATAGAGTAGTAGAGAGTGAGTAACAGAGAGTAGTAGAGAGTGAGTAGTAGAGAGCGAGTAGTAGAGAGTGAGTAGTAGAGCGTGAGTAGTAGAGAGCGAGTATTTGGTTCCTGTCTGAGTGTTTGACTTGGAATTCTGTTGATTTGGTAAGGGGTAAGTGGAAGGTAAAGGGGCATGCTGGGATTTGTGGCAGTCTAATTTTATGGTGCTTTCGTCTTTTTAGTTTGTTGATTTTTTTTTTGTGAATCATGAGCCGTTGAAGTAGAGGCAGCCTTCAGTAACATTTTGGGTATAGACATAGCACCTCATCCCATGCAGAAGCGATCTCAACACCAATTTTTTTGTGCTGGAAGACACAAGCCAAAAATCACCCCATGCTTTACAGCCTGGAAAAAACGCTATCCCCCAGTTCATAAGAATCAAAAAAGTGAAATATGGAAAACGTAGACAACCTGCGTACAAAATATCTTCAAAAATGCTAAATAGCTTTACCATTCGCAACATTCCGTCGCAAGACTAATGTCAGGCCTGTTTAAGGAGCTTCAATATTTGTAAAAGGAGAAGACAGGCAATTTGTCCACGTTCCAATTAGAGTGCGCGTCTCGCGCTAAAAGTAAAAATAATAACGCCCCCGTCCCCGCTACAATCACTCTCGTCAGAGGGTGAGAACCCAGCCCCTGAGAGTTTGTGTTTCTGAACACAGTGTTGCTGTGGCTTGAGGTATGCGTCTCTGTAGCTGGAGGGAGGGAGGGGGGGCAGACGGGCGGCGGCAGGCGGGAGGCGGCTTCAGGTGAATGCCTGCAGACGGAGTGAGGCTGTTTGCAGGCGCAAGCAGCGGCAAGGTGAAAGAGACGCTCCTGGGGGAAGCTGCTGCTTTTGCAGGTGCCAGCAACTGCGAGAGGGGGCATCGTGGGGACAGAGAGACAGCATGGGAGTATAAAGGTGTATTAAGAGGCAACACCGAACCGTCCTCACTCAAAAATTAAAAGAACGCTCAGCCAGGACGTTTTATATTTTCCTGAACAGTGGTGAAGCGAAGTCTCAGTAGCCAATAGTAGAAGTTTCACAGCTAAAGTCGAGTGGCTACTTCAACTGTCTAAAGCTTAGTCGCCGTGAGTAGTAACCGAGTCTCACCTTCTAACCAATCTAAGCTTTGTAAGTAGCTAGTGCTCGACTACTCTCGCAAATAAAGTTACACATTCATCAAATACAATTGAAGTTGCGCTGAGAGATGTGTTCAACAAGCAGCTGCGTCTCAGAGAGACAGCCAGAAGGGGAAACAAATAGTGCTTCCCCAGTAAATAAAGACACCAGTGTAACGACGCGGGTAAAAGATCCAATCCCGCAGGGCGTAGATAAAAGGAGACAGGGTGGCAACAATAAGGAAGTGACATGCCTTCAGTGCGATCATTGCACTGTCTTTGGCATAATTCGTGACGCAAAACAATGCGCACAAATCAAAAGTTAGGGCGGAGCTGGGATGAGGCTTCCGGAATCGTATCGATTCCAAAAAGCCTCGTATGACGAGGCAGCGCATGCGCTGCCTACGTCAGGCCGAGACCTAATATTTTCCTGAAGAGTGGTGAAGCGAAGTCTCAGTAGCCAATAGTAGAAGCTTCACAGCTAAAGTCGAGTGGCTACTTCAACTGTCTAAAGCTTAGTCGCTGTGAGTAGTAACCGAGTCTCACCGTCTAACCAATCTAATCTTTGTAAGTAGCCAGTGCTCAACTACTCTCGCAAATAAAGTTACACATTCATCAAATACAATTGAAGTTGCGCTGAGAGCTGTGTTCAACAAGCAGCTGCGTCTCAGAGTGACAGCCAGAAGGGGAAACAAATAGTGCTTCCCCAGTAAATAAAGGCACCAGTGTAACGCCGTTGGTAAAAGATCCAATCCCGCAGGGCGTAGATAAAAGGAGACAGGGTGGCAACAATAAGGGAGTGACATGCCTTCAGTGCAATCATTGCACTGCCTTTGGCATAATTCGTGACTCAAAACAACGCGCACAAATCAAAGGTTAAGGCGGAGATGGGACGAGGTTTCTGGAATCGTATCGATTCCAAGAAGCCTCGTATGACGAAGGTAGCGCATGCGCTGCCTTCGTCAGGCCGAGACCTAATAAACGGGAAACAACCTTTACAATGCAGTCATTACAACACACTACCTTTACAACGCAGTCATTACAAAGCAACATCCTTTACATTGCATGCCATTACAAAGCAGCCATTACACCATGTGTTAATTCAACGCATGTCATTACAACGCATATCATTACAACGCATGCCTTTACAACTCATTATACGGTAAGTAATGGGGAATAGTAATTTTTACCCCTACACTATCCAACATTTACCCTACTGTTGCACTCACTGGAGTGGGAATAGTAATTTATACCCCTACACTATCCAACACTTACCCTACTGTTGCACTTACTGGAGTGGAAATAGTAATTTTTACCCCTACGCTAGCCAACACTTACCCTTCTGTGGCCCTAAAAGTAATATGCGTTGTAATGGTATGCGTTGTAATGGCATGCGTTGTAAATGTAGTTTCTAAAAATGAGTTGTGATGGCATGAGTTGTAAAAACATGCGTTATAAAGGATGTTGCGATGTAAAAACTGCATTGCAAAGTCATATCAGCAACAGTAATGGAGAGTAAGTTATAATCACAGACATTTTGTTCTAATAATCAACACCATTAAAGCATTATATCGTGCCAAATATATCCAGTATCGGAATGTATGATGTTACAATGCATACATTTACAACTCAGTTTTCACATCGCAACATCCTTTACAACGCATACATTTACATCGCATACCACTACAACAATTTTTTTTAAATTACATTCACAACACATTCCAGTACATCGCATTATACCTTTAAAACTCATACCATTACAACACATACCATTACATTGTATTTAAGGTAAGTGTTGGATAGTGTAGGGGTAAAAATTACTATTCTAACTCCAAGATGTGCAACAATAGTGTAAGTGTTGGATAGTGTAGGGGTAAAAATTACTATTCATACACCAGGGGGTGCAACAGTAGGGTACGTGTTGGATAGTGTATGGGTGGTATGCGTTGTGATGACATGCGATGTAATGCCTGCGTTGTAGTGACATGTGTTGTAGTGACATGCGTTGTAGTGACATGCAATGTAATGGATGCGTTGTAGTGACATGCTTTGTAAAGTATGTTGAGATGTACTGGCTGCGTTGTAAATGTAGTGCGATGTAATGACTTCGTTGTAAAGGTTGTTTCCCCCAGTATCAATTAATCAATGTGATTCAATTATTCAGGAGTCTTGTACATGAATTCAAATTTTGACTATATTCATTATTTCCCAAAAACTTTCTCCATTCAGCTCAGCCAATACGTTTCATCCCTTAGGACTTCATCAGGGTTGTGCATCGCATTCAAGCGAAATTTCCGAATGGTATATGTTCTTCTCATCAATCCAGTAAAGAATTTTTTCCATGGCATTTGGAGATTGGAGCACGAAGGAGAAAGATAGAACAGGGGGTACTATACCACCTACAGCTATGACTGTTTCTTCATGAAGATACTGGACTGAGGAGAAGAGCGTATACCATTCAGAAATTTGACATTGATGCAGTGTGCAACCCTGAAGAAGTCCTAAGGCATGAAACACTTTGGCTGGGCTGAATGGAAAACGTTTTTGGGGACAATTTAATGATTTAATTGTGTTGATTAACAGAACAACATTTCTGTGATTATAAATTACACTCCTTATGTGTTGCTGAAGTTGTTGATTATGGATGGTGGTTCTAGACGGTGGGGTCATGAAAAGTAGGGTGACAAAAAGTAGAGGGTACCGTAACTGTAGACATTATGAATAACACACTAGTGCGCCAGTAAAGCCCACACTGCTGGTGCATCTATTTTTGTATTATATCATATCACTACATACTTTTTCCCTACAGGAGAGCTAATGTGAAGTGCAAATCCTATTGTAATACTAGCATATGGGTGGTGGCACAATCGCCCCTGTGGTGTGGAGTTAAGACAAAGCTGCTCTGCTAAGATGAAGGTTGTGAACATCCTAGATAATCAGCTCAGCAATAAGACTAAGATTGCGAGCAAGTGGAATTCTACCTAGAAGTATGGGGAGACCAAATATGAGGTTCAGTCATATCTGAATAATATGAGGAATAGGTATGGGAACGAGTGGAAATCATTTTGATGTATCAAGGGTTAGGATTAGAAGTCATACCTAAAAAATCTCAGTGGGGAAATTAATGGAATGGTTTCTGGATGCTACAAGTGATCAAACATGACGTTGAGCTATATAAGGATATAATAGGGTTCCAGAAAAAAGCACATTGGGCTTTTATAAAGCTGTACACAGCTACGACCATGTGGGTAGTGAAAATAAAAATTGCGTCCATAAAAGGGATATTCTGAGATGTGTTTTAAGCAGAAGAAGTTCATTTCACTCTTAATTGTTCTGGTTACATATTTGACACAATGGTTCACTTCACTGAGACACTTCTTCCTTTCAGTGAATTGATGCTTTTTTGGATAGAAAATAGATGTCAGTAATCGAACTGCTATGTGGCCAACTCATATTTCTTTGCCGCCCCTTCCCTAATGAAAGCACCATTAAATAATCGAGAATCTGCCAATTTATTGGTCTTTCGCCAGTCCAAGAATATTCGTCAACATTATAAAAGGTTAATGTGCATACCCTATGTTACACAATCAGGGACCCACTCCTAAAGTATCCTTTATTCAGAATGTGTGATGTTACAACGCATACATTTACAACGCATGCCTTTACAACGCAGTTTTTACATCGCAACATCCTTTACAACGCATACATTTACATTGCATACCACTACAACAAATTTTTTTAAACTACATTTACAACGCATTCCATTACATCGCATTATACCTTTACAATGCATACCATTACAACGCATACCATTGCACCAACCTTCCACAACCCCTCCTGAAAACTACCCCGACAACACACAGCTAAACAATAACGCCTCCTGGCGGAATTTCCACTCCGTTTCCGAACTTGAAGTCTTTAACATTTTCTCCAAATTTAAACCGTCCTCTCACACAAAAGACCCTCTCCCGTCTACCCTCGTCCAAGATCTTAAGCATGTCATTGTCCCTTTTTGGACCAATATCAACTCCTCCCTTTCCTCTGGGTACGTCCCTGTCTCCCTCCAACTTGGACAAATCACGCCCATCCCTACAAACCCTAAGGCCAACCCTAACGACCCAAATGACCTCCGCCCCATCTCAAACCTCCCCATTCTTTCAAAAGCCCTTGAAAAATGTGCACTTCTCCAATTGGATAAACACATTGACACTTACAACCACCCTCTACAATCCGGCTTCCATAAAGGCTGCCGCACTGAAACTGCATTACTGAATATAGTTGATGACATCCACCACAACCTGGAAAATGACGAGACCTGTGTACTCATTCTCCTAGATCTCTCTGCGGCCTTTGACACGGTCAACCATTCAACCTTACTCAATACACTTAAAGGTTGTTTCGGACTTAATGGCACTGTCCTAAAACCTCATATTTCCAACACAGAAAACAGCAAATTAAAATCCCAAACTGCCTCTCTAATCCCACTCCTGTCTCCCTCGGTGTCCCCCAAGGATCTATCCTCTCCCCCGCTCTCTTCAACCTATTTATGGAACCCCTTATCCTCATACTCAAACAAGCCAGTATAATTATCACCTTTATGCTGACGATACCCAACTGTACTATAAAATTAAATCCCATGCAGAAGTGCTGCACCTTAACACTGCCCTGACTAATATACAAACCTGGTTCTACTCCAATCATCTCAAACTCAATCCAAGCAAAACTGAAATAATTTTTTTCTCTCCTAAAAACAACCCACTCCCCATACAAACATGGATCGCCGGCCTTAACACCCTAAACTGCCAACTCTCCCTATCCGAATCAGTAAAATCCCTTAGCATCACCATTGACAATAAGTTATAGCTCAATGCCCATATAAAAAATTTGGCTAAAGGAGCACTTTTCACGCTCCACCATCTCAAAAATTCAAGCCTTTCATTCCAGCTGAAGATTTCAAATCTATTGTCCAATCGCTAATCTCGAAAATTGACTATGGCAACGCCTTACTCGCCGGATCTCCCAAAGTTCACCTTTCTCAACCTAGCGGCCAGGCTTACAACTGACTACAAACATTCTGACCACATCTCGCCTGCACTTAAGACCCTTAAATGGCTTCCTATTGAAGGCAGATCCTCCTATAAAATTGTCTGCATTACATATAAAGCCCTTCATCAAAAGATCCCGCTCTACCTCTCAAAGAAACTCAATAAAGCAGGCCGGGGGGGTGTGGCCAGCAGCATGGCCGAGTAAGACGTGCTTTCGCCGAGCTCCGGCCGAAAGCCTTATCCGTCAGAGATTCTGGCAACCTGCAGACCCGGAGAACACCAGCTTTCATTACCTGGGGGCTGAGACGAGCTCCGGAGCCGGTAGAAACGGAAGCGGGAGTCTTGGATGATATTTACGGGCCAAATATCGGCCCGACTAGACGACCGAGAGCGCACCCTAAGATGGCGCCGAGGAGGGCTTGAATCGGCCTCGGGAGGACCCGGCGGCGGAGCAGGACTGTGCTGTGGTGGCTGCAAGGGACAGGCGACAACAAGGTGTGCTGCCCTTTCGTCCCTACCTGGGGGCTGCCTGAGCGGTGTGGGGTCCCTGAGGGCAGATCCTGACGGCCCGGGGAGCCGTTGACGAGTGAGCCCCCCTTCCCCTCCAGGAGTGTGTCTGTGAGCGGCTTGGCTCTGGCGCCACAGGGGTTGCGGAGGCCAGCGGATGGCAGAGAATGCTGACAATCCGTTGAGCCCTGCGTCAAGAAGAGCTGGCATGGCTCCGGAGGGGTCTGCCTTGGGGAGGAGGTGCTTCATGCCCTGGACCGGCACAGCCGCCCCGGGCGGTAGTAGTGGAGATATCTGAGACCTTGTGAGTGGGACCAGCTGAGAGAGCGGCCTCCGTGTGTGTGTTGACCCTCGCGGACCGCCATACGGAATACGCCGGTGAGGTGCTGCTGCTGCCGTGCGGATACCCTGGGCGGTGCTGCGAGGCCTGGAGGGAGACACCGGAGATGTGGGTCTCGATCCCCCCCATTCCTCCCTTCTCCCCCCCTCCCACCAACAGCGAGGTGAAGCATTGGGAGATGGCTGGTGGCCCTAAAACACTGTGATCCGACGGCCAGGTGGTGAGTGCCTTCAGAGTGGCGGGCAGCTCCTTAATGTGTGGGACGACGGGGGAGGCCGCTCTTTCCATGTAAGGAGAGGACTGACAACCATTGAGGAGAGCAAGGTTGGAGGCGACCCCCGGTTGGAGCCTGGGCCTGGGAGGGCCACATGAGGTATCACCAGACGCGGCATACTCTGGGGTGCAGACTGCATATATGCAGGTTTGAATTGAGGGGTACCTGTGGTGGTGGTCCTTGTGGAGTGGAGCGTGTCTAGAGGTAGATGCAGGGTGCCCTCTCCTACTACCTCACCCCCTCGGCCTGAATCTACTGCTCCCGCTGCAAATCACCGGAGGCCATAGGATGACCCTATCGGAACGGGGTGTGCCTACCTGACTGAGCTGCGCACCTTCCTGGAGGTATACATTTAAATAAGAAAAAGCCCTGCGAACCTCTGCCCAACATCAACGGCTATGGGCAAAGATAGAGAACTGAAACCGCTACGACAGGGCAAGATGGACCGGTATACGAAGGTCATCACCCCCCCTCCTGAGGAACGTTCGACCGCCCGCTCAGACACGGACACCCTCCTTTAGGTGATTCACGCATCCAGAGCGGCGCTAGAGGGGAAAATAGGTGCAGTGGGCACGGAGGTGACGCTCCTATGACAGGACCTGAGGAATTTGGCGGATAGGGTCATGAAGTCGGAGACTAGGCTGGGAGAAGTAGAAGATACGCTTCAAGACCTGCGCAAAGGAATGACAGAACTACAATCATCCTTTAAAGACCTACTATGGCGGGTGGACGATGTGGAAAACAGAGCATGCCGCAATAACCTCCGCTTTGTGGGCTTTAGAGAGGGAATTGAGGGAACGAACATGCCCGAGTTCCTTCCTTTATGGCTCCTGTGCACCTTCCCGAAAAACAAATTCTCCACCTGCTTTGTTATAGAAAGGGCCCACAGGGCGTTGCTGGCCCGACCACATGCAGGAGCACAGCCCAGACCAGTAATAGCCCGTTTTCTGAAATTTCTGGACAGAGACATGATCCTCAGGGAAGCCAGAATGCTTGGAGAGATCCAGCATGAAAACACCTGCATAATGATTTTCCCCGACTACAGTAGGGAGGTGCAGAAACAGAGGCGCAACTTTGACTCCGTAAAAGACAAATTGCGAGATTATAAGATCCAATATATGCTACTCTTCCCCGCAAAGCTGAAAGTGCTGTTCATGGGCAAATCCCATTTCTTTCAGACGCCAGAAGAGGCATGGCACTGGCTGGAAGAACGACCCACACAGGAACGAACGGGGGTACCACCGCGCAGCGATGTGTCCTCAGTGGTGGACGCCAGACGGTCTCCGGGCCCACAAAGATCGCTGAGACCCCGACAGGCTTGCAGGGATCTACTTATGGAGGCAACTTAAAATGCTCCAAAAAACTCTGGCAGACTCAGAAGGCGCAGTGGAGGTTCCTTAGACTCTCGTCTCTCGACGGGCTCCCGCACACTCCACCTTCCCGATCATCCTCGACCAGACACAAAGAATGAAAATAGGGACTCTTCCTCCGGAGAGAAGGACGTTGAGGGCCCTTCTATGTACCCCTTGGCAGCTGAAATATTGGCGAGGAAACAGGACACAGTGGCGGATGCTATTACTTCACAAGGAGACCCGCCGGATTTGCATTTGTGAACAGGGGCCTGCGAGGTTGGCCGTGGACATGGACTGAAAGTTCGGAGCAAGTAAGCTGGACACTCACCCCCCCTCTTTTTTCTTTTTCTCTCTCTCTATTCCTTTGCTCCATCTGCCGAAACTTGCGGAGAATTGAAAGACACTCACGGAGCCGTAGGCAAGAGGCGTGGAGTGGCTATAGACTTGGGCTCTCTGCAGTCCCTCCTCTTCATCACTTTCCTTCCCTTTGTTTATTTTCCTACTTCTTTCCTATTTCAGAGTTGTCTTCTCACGGGCCTGTATTGACCGGGGAGGTTCCCTTACAAAGGACTTTGGGATTGCTCCGAGAGTTGGAACTTGTGGCGTAAGTTGGGATTGGGAGGGCGATAGACCTCCACCACCCTAGGGCTCATTCCCCAGCGACTGGCAGGGGATGCAACATTGGGGAGGGGTAAGAGGGGCAGGGGGTGGGGGTTGGGTGGGTCACAACTGTTCTATTGTTGGGTTTATTATGTTTTGTTTTACACAGCGCTCACACGGTCACGACGATGCGTGCATTCACCTGCTTCCCCCACTCGAGACATACCCTGACCACTCATGTCTATGGGCCCACTGATTGATCATAGACACCCCGCGAGTGGGCTGGAGAGTGACCACTACAGGATACTCACCTGGAACGTAAACGGCCTGGGTGATAAAATCAAGAGAGGGTTGGTGTCCTCATACGTAAAATGGGTCCACCCAGACATGATCCTATTGCAGGAGACCCACCTTGAGGGCACAAAATGTGGGTTCCTGGTGAGAGGAGCTTATACAGTCCTAGCTCACGCGGGATACACAGGTGGCTAACCTGCTTAAAAAATCCCCGCCTTTCAAGGTAAAGCGGACATGGACAGATCCCCAGGGTACGTACATGGGAGTGAAAGGTACATGGGGTGGACGGAAGGTCACTATAGTATCGGTCTATGCCCCTCCGAGGTTACAGGCCAGGACTCTCCATGGGGTGACTGATAATTTATTGGATACCCCGGGTACACTACACACATTATAGGGGGTGACTTCAATGACGTCATGTTCATCCCCATGGACCGCTCAGGGAATCGTACCGATCACCCCCGACCACGCAACTGGCCAGACTGATGGACACCCTGGGTCTGATGGATGTGTGGCGACGACTACATCCAGACACCAGAAATTATTCATACTATTCTGGTGCACACAAGTTGCACTCCCGACTGGACTATGTCTTTCTTCCACGGAATGTCGGTGGTGCAGTTTGTGAGGTGGAGTACCTGGCACATGGATCTCTGATCACTCCCCCTGCTGGTTAGGACAAGGGGAGGCCCCGGGCGAGACAAGGAAACTGAAGGCTGTCGGCTAGGGACCTGCAAAACGTGGAGGTGATGCGGTGTCTCCAGGCTGACACAACAGTGTATTTTGCAGAAAATGTAGGCTCGGTGCTGTCGGGAGGTATATAGTGTGGGAAGCCTATAAGACGGTGCTTCGCGATAGGGCCCAAAACCGAATAGCTTGGGAAAAACGGAAGGTACAAGAGGAGCTCACCACTTTGGAAACCCATATTTTGGCATTAGAACAACGCTATCTTGCGGGAAAGGGCTCACAGGTCCTTAGACACTTGACTGACAAGCAACAGCGCTATAGAGCCCTAGCAACAGAGGAGGCTAAAACGCAGGCACAGGCGACCCTTCATAGGTTATACGACATGTGGGATAAGTCTAGTAAGCTCTTGGCTTTGCTCAGCCGTACGGAAGTGGAAGCCCGGTGGATAGAAAACACCTGAGGCTTGAGCCGGGTGACAGTAGGCGCGTTGTGACAGGCTCTGGTATACTTTTAAAACAAAACTTTTAACATTGTTTTATTGACTGCGATTTTGCACAAGAAAACGTTTTGCTGCTATCTGCACTTAGGAACGATTACTTGCCATTTTGCACAGACTTTGATACTACCGGGTTAAGCGACTGCTGGCCGCCATTTTGGTGGTAGGGGGGTCAGCGCTCTAGGCTTTCACGGTACACAGCTATTAAAGCCCGATGCCAGCGCAAGCGCGACCAGAAAACACCTGAGGCTTGAGCCGGGTGACAGTAGGCGCGTTGTGACAGGCTCTGGTATACTTTTAAAACAAAACTTTTAACATTGTTTTATTGACTGCGATTTTGCACAAGAAAACGTTTTGCTGCTATCTGCACTTAGGAACGATTACTTGCCATTTTGCACAGACTTTGATACTACCGGGTTAAGCGACTGCTGGCCGCCATTTTGGTGGTAGGGGGGTCAGCGCTCTAGGCTTTCACGGTACACAGCTATTAAAGCCCGATGCCAGCGCAAGCGCGACCAGAAAACACCTGAGGCTTGAGCCGGGTGACAGTAGGCGCGTTTTGACAGGCTCTGGTATACTTTTAAAACAAAACTTTTAACATTGTTTTATTGACTGCGATTTTGCACAAGAAAACGTTTTGCTGCTATCTGCACTTAGGAACGATTACTTGCCATTTTGCACAGACTTTGATACTACCGGGTTAAGCGATTGCTGGCCGCCATTTTGGTGGTAGGGGGGTCAGCGCTCTAGGCTTTCACGGTACACAGCTATTAAAGCCCGATGCCAGCGCAAGCGCGACCAGAAAACACCTGAGGCTTGAGCCAGGTGACAGTAGGTGCGTTGTGACAGGCTCTGGTATACTTTTAAAACAAAACTTTTAACATTGTTTTATTGACTGCGATTTTGCACAAGAAAACGTTTTGCTGCTATCTGCACTTAGGAACGATTACTTGCCATTTTGCACAGACTTTGATACTACCGGGTTAAGCGACTGCTGGCCGCCATTTTGGTGGTAGGGGGGTCAGCGCTCTAGGCTTTCACGGTACACAGCTATTAAAGCCCGATGCCAGCGCAAGCGCGACCAGAAAACACCTGAGGCTTGAGCCGGGTGACAGTAGGCGCGTTTTGACAGGCTCTGGTATACTTTTAAAACAAAACTTTTAACATTGTTTTATTGACTGCGATTTTGCACAAGAAAACGTTTTGCTGCTATCTGCACTTAGGAACGATTACTTGCCATTTTGCACAGACTTTGATACTACCGGGTTAAGCGATTGCTGGCCGCCATTTTGGTGGTAGGGGGGTCAGCGCTCTAGGCTTTCACGGTACACAGCTATTAAAGCCCGATGCCAGCGCAAGCGCGACCAGAAAACACCTGAGGATTGAGCCGGGTGACAGTAGGCGCGTTGTGACAGGCTCTGGTATACTTTTAAAACAAAACTTTTAACATTGTTTTATTGACTGCGATTTTGCACAAGAAAACGTTTTGCTGCTATCTGCACTTAGGAACGATTACTTGCCATTTTGCACAGACTTTGATACTACCGGGTTAAGCGACTGCTGGCCGCCATTTTGGTGGTAGGGGGGTCAGCGCTCTAGGCTTTCACGGTACACAGCTATTAAAGCCCGATGCCAGCGCAAGCGCGACCAGAAAACACCTGAGGCTTGAGCCGGGTGACAGTAGGCGCGTTTTGACAGGCTCTGGTATACTTTTAAAACAAAACTTTTAACATTGTTTTATTGACTGCGATTTTGCACAAGAAAACGTTTTGCTGCTATCTGCACTTAGGAACGATTACTTGCCATTTTGCACAGACTTTGATACTACCGGGTTAAGCGATTGCTGGCCACCATTTTGGTGGTAGGGGGGTCAGCGCTCTAGGCTTTCACGGTACACAGCTATTAAAGCCCGATGCCAGCGCAAGCGCGCAGCGGACGCGCGCAGCGGGTGCGCCGCTGGCGCGCCGAAGGCGCGCCTAAGGCAAGCCCGTCTGCGCCCGTCCGCGCCTGGCCCGCGCCTCACGCCAGTCCCCCTGGCCGGCTCACTTTGGATTACTCTGGGCAAAGAACCTATTCCAGTGAGTTGCTGCACAGGCTAAATACCACTAATTCCACCTGTATTCAAAAATGTATTTTTCCAGACAGCATAACTGTGCCAAGATGGACCACTTGTCCCAACTGCGGAACTAGGTTTCAGTTGCTCGGACATAAAATAGCCAACAATAAAAACAACATGGCTAGGGCAGGCTTAAAGAAAAGTATTAAATGTCTACTACTCAATGTCAGGTCCCTAGTTAAACATAGTATTGAACTAGCCCACCTCATTGAAAACGAAGGGATAAAAATAGCATTTATAACAGAAGCCTGGACAGATGAAGCTTCAGGCCCGGATATTGTGAAAGCCACCCCACCTGGCTACAATTGTCACCCAGAATAGATTGAATAAAAAAGGTGGTGGATTAGCGATAATTCACTACGAATCCATCAAAGTTACCTTGAACAACTCCACCAATGCGGACTTTGAAGCGCTGGACTTTTGTCTTTGCCTCACTCATCAATATACCTTTAGAGGCACCTTACTGTATAGAGCCCCCGGTCCCAAAACAGGGTTTCTAACTAAAGCCAGTACTTGGGTGGAAAATGAACTGGGTTCGACCTCCTACTCAATCATGGGTGATTTCAACTTCCACTTAGAAGAGGAAGAAGATCCAGACACTATTAAACTCACTGAACTATTCAAGGCAATTGAACTAACCCAACGAGTCGTTGGACCTACACATAAAGCGGGGCATACACTAGATGGCATTTTCACCAATAATATGGAGGTTGCCATGAACGGCACCTTACCCATTACTTGGTCAGACCACAACGCTATTATCTTCACGATCTCACCTCCTACATTAAACTCAGCAAAAACTACCACCAATTACACAGAGTTTCGCTCCTGGAAAAAAATTGATGCTGAGGTACTTAACACCATGCTGAAAAAATCACTCCCTATGATCTCTGAGGATTTGGAGGCTGCAGCCACAGAATACTCCAGGTGGCTGGACTCAGCATGTACGCAACTGGCCCCCAGGATATCTCGACGAAATTTTAGAATCCATCCATCTTCCCCTTGGTACTCTCAAGATTTGAGAGAAATGAAACGTGAGTGTAAACGTTTGGAAAGACAATGGCGGATTAAATACAATACGCAGGATAAAAAACGCTATAAGAATTGTTTAGCCAAGTACAAACAACATCTTTTTAAAACAAAACAAGACTTTTTTGCTGCCAAAATTAAAAAAGCAGGAATCTCTTCTAAAGAACTATTTAAAACAGTTAAATCACTAGCAATACCTATCCCCCCACAACTTGAAGCCAGTCAAGATTTATGTGACAAAATAGCTAATTTCTTTTTCGAAAAAGTGGATATCATTTTTTCGTCCTTCACCCAGCCCACCATTGCGGGGGTTCCAATTTCACATGACCTGTCTAATGAGTGCAGGACTCTAAAGACTTTCACTCCTACCTCATCCATGGAGGTTCTCAAACTTTTAGAATCAACCAGATCAGGCTCCCCGATGGACCCCTGCCCCCTCTCAGTACTTAGACTAGCTGCAGTACCTGTCTCTGAAACTCTCACCTCTATCTTCAACTCTATACTTGCCAAGGGTCACTTTCCGTTATCTTGGAAAAAAGCCTCTATTATACCACTTTTAAAAAAACCCCAGCTGGATCTCCTCGGTCCATCATGGCTTATTGATGGACCGGCTCCGAGAAATTGGAGTTAAAGATAAGGCTTGGAACCTTATCAAGTCTTTCCTAGCAGACAGAACTCAGGCGGTTTCGCTGGGAAATTTCACGGCTAAAGCTTTCTCCCTGCCCTGCGGTGTTCCACAGGGATCCTCTATAAGTCCCACCCTTTTTAATGTATACGTTAAACACCTTGCCTCTCTGGTAGAATCCTTTGGTTTCAACCTCACATCATATGCAGACGATACCCAGATTGTGGTATCCCTACTCCCTGGGGCACTCACCAATGTTGCGGAGGAGTTTAAAAAATGCATGTCAGCAGTAGCCAATTGGATGACCCTTAACTGCCTCAAGTTAAATTCCAACAAAACGGAGGTAGTTTTGTTTGGAAACGATCCTAGCTTCTGGGCACCTATATGGTGGCCAGACTCAATGGGTTCCCTACCCATTCCCAGTAGGAAAGTCAAGAACCTCGGCATTATCATAGACGACAAACTGCTGTTTAAAGACCAGATAAACTCGGTCATCTCCTCCACATCTTTCATTCTGAGATCATGTAGGAAGATTCTCCCATTACTTCCCAAAGAACTTCATCGAACAGTTATCTCGGCCTTAGCCCTTTCCAGACTGGACTATTGTAACAGTCTTTACCTTACCTTGCAAGAAGGACTACTTAAAAAACTTCAACTACTCCAAAATGCGGCGGCAAGATTGATATCAGGCATCCCCAAATACGCCTCGATTTCTGCTGAAATAAAAAAAACTCCATTGGCTCCCAATTGATAAACGTATCCGCTTCAAAGCCCTATGTATTACTCACAGAGCCCTTCATAAGAATGGACCGTTCCACCTTACCAAGCTCCTTCGATGGTATACGCCAGGTAGAACCTTACGCTCTTCTCAGGCAAACCTAGCTGTAGTCCTGAAAGTAAATAAAGCCAATTGGGGAGGACGCAGCTTTTTAGTAAAGGCTGCCACAGCATGGAATGCTTTACCGTCATATCTGAGACATATACCCAATCATTTAGAATTCAGGAAAGCACTTAAAACCATCCTCTTCACCTCCTAACCTCTGTCATTCTGTTACCTAGTCAGAATTGTTTTCTGTTCGACAGCGCCAGGACACCTACGGGTATTAGCCGCGCTATACAAAACAGATTAACATAACATAACATAACATAGAAAGCGCAGTGGACCAACAGGGGCAGACGCAAAAGGGAGACGCACAAATAGTACGGACATTTGCTTCCTACTTTAAGGATTTCTATGAGGCCAGGGAACTGGGTACCCCGGAGGAGATCCTAGCATATGTAGACACTGTTCAAACCCCAAGCTTAGAAGATGATGAAAGGGAGGGACTGGAAGCGGACATCACAGTGGCCGAACTTAAAGAAGCAATAACTAAACTGCGCCCTGGGAAATCCCCAGGCCCGAATGGACTCCCAGCGGAATTTTATACAAAAGGGGCGGACCTCCTGGCAGAGCACCTATTAGCACTGTTTAGAGACGCGGCCTAAGATAGTATTCTGCCTCTAGATCTTAGAATGGCTACGATCATCCCCATCCACAAACCGGGAAAGCCCCCTGAAGACTGCGCATCTTATAGCCCAATCTCCCTCCTCAACATAGAGGTTAAGCTCCTGCCGGCTATATTAGCCCTCCGTCTATGCCAAGTAATCTCGGGCTTGGTACATCGAGATCAGACGGGCTTTCAACCAGACCGGGCGACCAGACAGAACTTATGGCGGACCCACAATTGGCTCATGGGGGTACAGGACCGTGATGATCCTCACGTGTTCCTCTCCCTGGATGCAGAAAAAGCGTTAGACGCTGTCCACTGGCCCTTCTTGGAGGCGGCTCTGGTCAAGTTTGGCATTGGCCCCAAATATAGACATTGGGTTGGACTCCACTATGCAGACCCCCAAGCCCGGGTTAAAGTGAATGGACTTATCTGAGGACTTCCCCATTAGATGGGGAACCCGACAGGAATGCCCGTTGTCCCCCCTTCTATTTGCCCTCACAATCGAAATAGTGGCCTGTGAGATCCGACAGACAAGGGAGATACGGGGGGTTTCAAATCACACCGACTGACGTGGGGGAAGAAAAGATTTCGCTCTATGCGAAAGAAATCCTGTTATATGTTATCCAACCGCACTGTTCGAACTTCTGGGCAGGTACGGCTCCTTCTCGGGCTATGCTATAAACTGTCATAAATCAGTCCTGTACAGCCCGCGGGTTGGGGAGATGGGGCCTCCTCTCCCTGGAGCTCTCCAGGTAATGCAGACTTGGCTTCACGTATCTGGGGATCTACCTCACCACAGATAGAAACCTCTCCTACCAAATCAATATCCAGCGAGTCATAACGAACTTTGCAGCTCACGCTTTGAGATGGAAAGCTCTCCCCCTCATGATTCTTGGCCGAACTGCAATGTTTAAAATGATCACATTGCCCCGCTTTCTGTATGCCCTCCAAAATGAGTACTTCCCCCTCCCTAGACAAACGTTCCGGGTGATAGATGCGGAACTGCGCTCCCTGCTGTGGCTGGGGAAGCAACCAAGGATCGCCCTGAGTACGCAGCAGCACAACTAATATAATGTAGGAATATCCCTGCCTGACATTGAGGCCTTTTAGTGGGCGGAGCATCTGGCACCGGTAAACGAATGGCTCCACGTCCAGGCTGATCACCTCACCTGTAGATTAGAGAGGGACACCATGGCACACCGTTCTTGCTTACATTTTTTATATGGGGGCCAAGGTAGGAGACGCCTACTTCCGGCCACGCAAATAACGTTAGACGTCTGGGATGGGGCGACTAAGGCACTGGGATGGACATGCAAACCGACTAAACAGACACCGATCTGGCACTGCACCTGGTTGGGGGAACTTCACAAACTTAAGGGCTTTGGAGGCAGGGATGACATTGGCATCTCCACTCTGGGTGATGTGGTGGAAAAGGGGGAACTCAAACCCTTTAGGACATTGGCAACAGAGTTTGGGCAGCACCCCACCCACATTTTTAAATACGTGCAATTGCGACATGCCTGGACAGCTGAGAGCTTGCTTTCCTCCTCCCTGCCAGAATATGCCCCACTAGAGGGATGCCTATTGCAAGAGCAGATACCCAACAAGGCAGTCTCTCTAACGTACAGGACATTGAACAACAACATGCCAGACAGACTGGGGAAACTGAGGGAAACATGGGAGCAGAACCTGGGCACGTTAGACACAGTGGATTGGGAGACGGCCCAGATGCACCACAGGGAGGTGGCGATTAAATCCCGCCTTCGACTCATTCAATACAAGATACTACACAGGGTGTATTTTGACAGGGTCTGACTCCACCGAATGGGCCGAGCCAGCGAACAAAATTGTCTGCGTTGCAGACAGCCAAAGGGGGACTTTTACCATATCATCTAGGACTGCCCCGTTATCCACACATATTGGACACACGTATTGGGAGAACTGAGTAAGGTATTAGAGGTAACACTTCCTCTAGATCTTAAATTCGTATTGCTGGGTATATCTAACGATGTTGAATTGGGCCGCCCACAGTTTATTTTTGCACTACTGGCAATAGTGGTGGCGAAAAGAGATGTAGCACGCACATGGGGGGGCGTCGCTACCTCCTCAATTAGGAGAATGGAGGAGGGGGATGGACTTGTATATGGCGGCGGAAAGGGTCACATACAAAGCGAGAGGGTGCCCCCGGAAGTTCCGTAGAATATGGCGGAAATGGAGAAAATATCATGGACTGGATGGTGGTTTGGGAGCTGACTAGCATAACATGGGTTCTTTGAATTTCGCTGGGCCCCGGACTGCTAGTTGTTTTGTATTGGTTGAAAATGCAAATACAAATATTTATTAAAAAAAAAAAAAAACTGATGAGAAGCACCAACTCTCTCCTCCTCGTCCCCCTCTGTCAAAAAAGAAAGCTGCACAATCTCGCTCCTTCTTTGGTAAGGCTCCCAGCATCTGGAATGCCCTCCCTAAAGATCTATGACTTAACCCTTCATACATCAGTTTAAAAAAAGACCTTAAAATGCACCTGCTCAACAAACATTGGGGTCCTTAATCCTGCCTTATCAGAATGACTATAATCTCCCTTTAAACTCCTGCCTTACCGCCCTCCCCTCACCCCTCCTGTGTCAACCTCATCTTTTCATCCCCTTCCCTACCCATCTCCACCTTTTTCTCCCCCCCTTCCTCCCCTTTTTGAACACGTCCCCTCCCCCACCTGCCCATTTGCCTAACCCTTCCTTATGCACTAATAATGAGTCTACCTCCCCTACACTGTTTAATAACTTGTAACTACTCCACTCACGCACGTCCCCCAAATAGCTATGTCTTTGCTTTTTTTTATTATAGTCAAGCTATATTACTCAATGTGTTATCTAATGTCCACCATGTCTGAACGCTGCATTTGATACCAATGTTTTGTATTCCATGAACTATTGTTATTCCTATGTAAAGCACTCTGATACCCCCGGGTGGAGCCATCGCTATATAAAACCTTTTAAATAAATAAACATTGCTTTTAAGGTAAGTGTTGGATAGTGTAGATGTAAAAAATAATATTCTAACTCCAGGGGGTGCAACAGTAGGGTAAGTGTTGGTTAGTGTAGGGGTAAAAATTACTATTCTAACTCCAGGGGGTGCAACAGTAGGGTAAGTGTTGGATAGTGTAGGGGTACTATGCGTTGTAATGGTATGCGATGTAATGACATGCGATGTAATTCCTGCGTTGTAGTGACATGCGTTATAGTGTCATGCGTTGTAGTGACATGCAGTGTAATGGATGCGTTGTAGTGACATGGTTGTAAAGGATGTTGCGATGTAATGACTGCGATGTAAATGTAGTGCGATGTAATGACTGCCTTGTAAAGGTTGTTTCCCTTTATTCATGGACTGGGGTGGCGAAGTGAGCTAAAGAACGATGATGTATTCAACCCAGATATGTGACTGGGGGTGAGAGTCAGAAAAGTTTCAGCCCTCCGACCATCATCTTCTTGCGTTTACTATATTTACAATATGGCGCTCCTAACTTTACTACTCCTAAACTGAGAAAAATCCTAACTTTCAGACTGAATACCGAAATGAGTAAGTGCCTTCTGTGAATACCAAAATGGTAGTAAGTTTATGATTTTGTCTTAAGTTAATTCTGTGAATCGGGCCCGTAGAATTTTACTTGCATGAAAGCTACTGGGTTATTAAAAATGAAGTTTGAAATTGTATAAATTATTATGGACCAGACACATGGGCAGGATTTCCTTATCCTGCAGGTAATTACGTGGAGGGATACATGATCATATTTGCTGAGTCCAAGGACCAGTTGTGCTCCAGCATTTGCATTATGTAAATTGCATTTGACTGATGCATGAGTGCAAACACTGCTGCAGTCGTCTATTTGAGACTGTACAAAGGCATTTGCTGCTACGATTATTTTGTGGCCAATCTCCTATGGACATGTGTGGTTGGATACATTCCAGAGTCGGTGAGTTCACATTGGACAGTACCAGCTCTATTCTGCACGGAACTTGTTTGCAAATATTGCACCTCGAACCATACTCATGGAGGTCCCAAAGGCCTGCACAGGAAGTTCTGAAGTCCTTTTTTCAGGCAGAGACTAAGGGGTGGCATGACAAAGTGTTATGATAACTTTCAAAATTGAAGATGTCACTCTGTCTCATTCAACATTTCAATTTTGTAGATGGGATCTCATCTCTGAGAGCTTCTTGATGTTAGAGATGTACCTATCCTCCAAGAGGTGCCCTAAACCCTGGAGTTATGCAGCTGTAACTCCCATCTATGAGAGAACTGTTAAACCTTAGAGTGCCTGCATTTCTGCATTAGGAGGTACCCAAACAATGTAGGGCTTCCCTGCCTTGACACTTTCAGAGACATAAGTAACTCACTGTACCCACCCGCGTGCCTTCGGCGTAGCTGTCTGAGTAGAGATGCTACGAAGAGCCAGTTAGATTCCCTCCACCTGTCACTCATGTCTTACTGAAGCTGCTCCCGGCTGTCGATTGGCTGACCACATGCACTGTCCTCTCCCATCCTTTTCATTCATACATCTGGACTTTCTCAAATACCGATAATTCAGTCCAATTGTTCTGTGGTTTGTATAAATATGAGCCAGCGCCCCACTCCCCTCCCTCTCGACAGCTTCTAAGCTGTAAATATTTATAGATGGAATGTTTTATGGATTTTCCATTTGTAACCTCAAATTGATCCAATCTGTCCAAAGCCCTGATTTATATTCAGTCTTGATGAGGGGTTTCAGCCAAACATAAAAACTCGGAAACTGCAACCGGCAGTTAGCGCTCCCGCCACTCCTGATTAGCAGTCACCGGGCTGCTTTAATTACTGCTGCGGGGTCGAGAGGACATGGTGTGAAGCTCAATTATGGCTCGGGCCGAACTGATTGTATCTGAAACCCACAACCTCAGGTTGACTCACAGAGTGAGCACTTGCCAGGACATGTCACAGGGAATTTGGACTTTTCCCCGTTTCTGATTCTCCTTTTTAGGTCTCGCCTGACACAGCGCTTTAGCGCTGCTCTGGCGAGACTTATAGTAAGCGAGTTTTGGAAGTGGAAACGAGTGCATTTCAGGCCGCCAACTACAGTGCATGTGCTCCGGGCGCGCGCACCATTTGGCAGCCTGAAAGCACTCGTTTTCTTTCACTTTCGCGGCCGCACGGCCGCTTTGATGTTTGATCGTGATCGCTATCACTTTTACATTCGCGGCCGCACGGCCGCCTCCCTTCCTCCCTCCATGAATGCCAGAAACTCACAAATGTTATATAGCGCAAACTCAAACCTATTTTATTAAGGCATCACGTGCACTCTGGTGCTAAATTTACACCGGTGACTAACGGAACGCGCTGATGTTTAAATGCATTTGTAATGCTGCAGCAGCACATTTGCTTTCCCATTTACAGCTAAAACAAACATTGTCATTGCCAATAGGTCTCGTTGGTTTTGTGTTTATTAAGCTGTACTGTCTGCATGTGCGCTACGAATGAAGCATGTGTTGGCAAGGGTGGCCCCAGATGCTCCTCACGCCTCCTTCCCGGGTGCTGAGTCAAGACTCCTATCTCCTTTCAAGGCTCGAGGACAAAACGGAGGGACAGCGGTTGCAGCAGCAGCAGGGAAAGCTTCCCTCCCCCAGAGATTCCCGAGGGAAGCCTCAAGGCCTCCCAGACCCCACCCCTCAGGACAAAGAACTCTCACTTGTCAAAAGGGCCTGTATGGGGTGCGGTGACATCAAACGGACAATACCAAGCGTGCGCGTTCATTCGCAGCACACGATCTCACCTCGCTCCAAGCCTTCACTAATGCGTTCCTATTTATGTAGCGCTTTCCACAGCTGAGGCGAGGCATAAGGCGCTTGCTTTAAAATAAAGTGCCATATTCACTAGAGATGGCAGCTGCCTCTCATGCCAGAGCATGTACCTTCTGTAAGTGCCTCTGACTGTAAAAAAAGTGCTCCACAGGAATACATGGTAGGGCACGGAACCCACCCTTTCCCTGAATACAAAATTGGGCTACGAAGCATATAATGCCGTTGGAGTCTCCATTACGCGAAATAAACACTTTTGTAGAAAGTCTACCCCGGAGTAAACAACGCCAAGTTCTGAAGGAAGACAACTTCTCACGGAAAAAATGTTTGAGAGTTTATTTTTTTGCAGTTTTCTTATATAGCGTGAACTTGACCCGAAGGTATCAGGGCGCTTTACATGAGCATCAGTTGTAGGACACATTCGTTTTTTTAGGTACGGGGAGATTAATTGATTTACCCAGAATCACAGGATGTTTGCGCCGACACCAATCTCAAACCCAGTTCGCCAACTTCAAAGTCGCCCGCTCTAGCCATTAAGTCACATCCTCACGATTGGCAGGTCCAAAATCGCTCTTGTTTACGAAGTAACTACATAAAAAGACCCTCATTCCTGTATTGAACATGGGGTCTGTATTAACAATATTTTACTATTTATGAGCCAGGAATCTACTTCACGATTAAATGTCTTCTCAATTAAATGTCTTTGCAGATGAATATACGTTACACCTATTTAATGCATATGGAGCATCCTCTCACAAATGTTATATAGCGCAAACTCAAACCTATTTTATTAAGGCATCACGTGCACTCTGGTGCTAAATTTACACTGGTGACTAACGGAACGCGCTGATGTTTAAATGCATTTGTAATGCTGCAGCAGCACATTTGCTTTGCCATTTACAGCTAAAACAAACATTGTCATTGCCAATAGGTCTCGTTGGTTTTGTGTTTATTAAGCTGTACTGTCTGCATGTGCGCTACGAATGAAGCATGTGTTGGCAAGGGTGGCCCCAGATGCTCCTCACGCCTCCTTCCCGGGTGCTGAGTCAAGACTCCTATCTCCTTTCAAGGCTCGAGGACAAAAGGGAGGGACAGCGTGTGCAGCAGCAGCAGGGAAAGCTTCCCTCCCCCAGAGATTCCCGAGGGAAGCCTCAAGGCCTCCCAGACCCCACCTCTCAGGACAAAGAACTCTCACTTGTCAAAAGGGCCTGTATGGGGTGCGGTGACATCAAACGGACAATACCAAGCGTGCGCGTTCATTCGCAGCACACGATCTCACCTCGCTCCAAGCCTTCACTAATGCGTTCCTATTTATGTAGCGCTTTCCACAGCTGAGGCGAGGCATAAGGCGCTTGCTTTAAAATAAAGTGCCATATTCACTAGAGATGGCAGCTACCTCTCACGCCAGAGCATGTACCTTCCGTAAGTGCCTCTGACTGGAAAGAAAGTGCTCCACAGGAATACATGGTAGGGCACGGAACCCACCCTTTCCCTGAATACAAAATTGGGCTACGAAGCCTATAATGCCGTTGGAGTCTCCATTACGCGAAATAAACACTTTTGTAGAAAGTCTACCCCGGAGTAAACAACGCCAAGTTCTGAAGGAAGACAACTTCTCACGGAAAAAATGTTTGAGAGTTTAGTTTTTTGCAGTTTTCTTATATAGCGTGAACTCGACCCGAAGGTATCAGTGCGCTTTACATGAGCATCAGTTGTAGGACACATTCGTTTTTTTGGTACGGGGAGATTAATTGATTTACCCAGAATCACAGGATGTTTGCGCCGACACCAATCTCAAACCCAGTTCGCCAACTTCAAAGTCGCCCGCTCTAGCCATTAATTCACATCCTCACGATTGGCAGGTCCAAAATGTTTAACAAAAGACTTTAGCACTGACAGGTTTCACCTACCTCAACCGCTTACCCCTTCAACACAACTTCTCACACCCCTAGAGGTTACAACAGAAACCTAGAACTACAACAAGCATTTGCAATGCAATAGGTCTCGCATTTATACGAGTTTGAGCTATTGGCATTGTAAATGACAGTGCCTTTTATTTATGTTTTAAAAAACCAAACTTAAAAAAAAAAGCATTGTCATTTACAATGCCAATAGCTCAAACTCGTATAAATGCGAGACCTATTGCATTGCAAATGCTTGTTGCTTTCTTTGTAGATAATCGTGTTCTCTTTGTATCTCATGCACACTGTGGAGATTGCCTAATGTGTTCTCTTGCATTAGGGTGCCTCAGCTAAATGATTACACATTTTGTTTTAATGATTTAATCCCCACCCCCAAACAACATCTCTCCATCTCTCTTACTGTCTCTCTAAACCCAATGGCTGTGCTTACCACGTGACACCCATTGCACTGCAGATATTAGGCCTTTCTGCTTCTTTAGTATATTTTATCTGCAATAGAAATGCTGAGACCACTTTTATCCTACAGCAAACACCTGGCAAGGGTTGACAGTTTACATTACCAGGATCTATCAGTGGACATCCTGCTTTCTTCTAACAGCACTTGTGTCACCTCTGACCCTCAGATCCCTAGCCAGACCTCCACCTCACCTCACACTAGAAGACATTGGATGAGAGGGCACTGTGGATAAAAAAATCTGGATTACAGGGGACATGTACTATTGACTATCTTTTATTTGATTCCAAAAAACGTCGACACCAGCCACGAGTAAAAGGACACGCGCGTGCTCCTCAGGGTCTCCCATGGTCTGTATTAATGATGTTAATTGACTTCAGCAGGTCTCAGTCTGACATTGTTACCATTGTAGCACACACCGCTCAATGTCAGCTCCACAGACCCTTGACATGTACTTCCACCATTACTTCTAGGCCAACCCAGAAAATTTAGGTGGAGTGCTGAATTCCATCAGACAAAATAACCAGTAGTGGGTAAACTCAGTTTAGAATTTGATTACGAGGTGAACGGTACTTGCACAATACAGGCAGAGAGCAAGCTTTGCAAAGTTAGAGGCTTATTTACAAGCCCATTGCACCGCCGGTGTGTCACTTTTTTTTACGCTCTGGTGGCGCAGAGTGCAGACCCATATCTACAAGGCCATGCAATGTCACTTTGTGTGGCTTTTCATGGCCTCGTAGATATGGAGTAAGGCAAAGCAGCGCACATCACTGCATTGCCCTACTCTGCATCAAAAGGGCATTCCATGGGTTTTGCAGTGGGTATTCTCACGCAACACCCACGGATTTTGACGCATTCCCAGATTTACAAGGACTTGTAAGTATGGGAATGCGTCAGAAGCCCAAGCTTCCCCAGCATAAAAGGGAGAAATAACTTGAATTCCACTTGTTTTTAGGTCTTGCCTACGCAGCGCACATGCGCTGCATAGGAGGGGACCTTTTGGAATCGATCAGCAGTTTGGCAAAAAGCGGGCATGTTTTGTATTGCCTTCTATTGCAACGCATGCATGTTTGGCGTTTACCTTGCAGGAGCAAGCTTTGGCACCGTCTGTTTGTAATTATCTTGAAAACAGATGGTGCCCCTGCTCACTCCCTCAAGGGAAACGCTGTGCGAGTCTCACTCGTTTAACTTTGAATCTGAGCGTGGCGCCGCTTCACGGACACCGCGCTCGGTTTATTTATATATTTCTTAAATTTAGCACTGAGCGCAGCGCCCACTTCAAGGACACCGCGCTCAGTGTTGAAGTTAAGAAATATCTAAAGAAACCGAGCATGGTGTCCGTAAAGCGCGCCGCGCTCAGTTATAAACGTAAGCATTTGCAATGTAATCGGACCGATTACATTGCAAATGCTTGTTCTGATAGTACTTTCCGATTTTTTGTTTTTGTAGTGCTAGTTGCATTCACCGATAATGCTTCATGGCGCTTGGGTGTCTTATGTCGGCGAGAGCAAAGACGGGATGGTGGTGCGGTTGGTTGTCTTACAAGTGCTTGGGAAATTTCACATAGGAGAGGTTGAATTAAAAAATGGTAATCTAGTTGCTGAAAAACGTTTGTTGGATATTGAGAGGGTGCCAAATAACAACGACTGTGCTTCAGGACTCTTGGTAGGATTTATTCAGAAAAGTGAGCTGTGAGAATAGTACAGTGGTTATTCAGCTATGCAGTCTTTGCTTTGTTTGCATATCATCTCCTGGCAGTTATGAGGTCGTTCCTGACGCTAGCAGGAGGCAATTCTTATTTGTTTTTTCTCCTTGGAAGTTAAGTAGCTAATCATCGCGAAATTAGATTGGGGGTGTGTGGAAGGACGCAGACATAAGATGAGCGTCTTAATGAGCACAGCAAGTCCCATCTCCGTCTATATCTAAATTGACACCAATCCTCCATGCTCTTCAAAAGACGACAATGAATGCAACACGGCCTGGATTCATTTTTGTCTCTTGAAGAGCTATCGTATTTTTTAAATGATCACTTTAAATTTATGTTTCCATATCCCAGTTGGCTGCTGTAACACCGCATCTACTTACTATTGTTCCGTTAACTTTTATACATTTATTTTTACATAATATTTAGCAACAATTTACCTGCAGTTCTTGCAGGCTGCCTCGCTAGTAAAAATAATATTTTATAATACTTTAACAAATAGGGAGTCCCCTTTTACGGACTCAAGGTAAGATGATTCTACTCGGCAAAAGGGCTTTGTAGATTTCCACCGGAGTATAGTTGTTTTCTTTACTCACGGAACTTGTTTGCAAATATTGCACCTCGAACCATACTCATGGAGTCCCAAAGGCCTGCACAGGAAGTTCTGAAGTCCTTTTTTCAGGCAGAGACTAAGGGGTGGCATGACAAGTGTTATGATAACTTTCAAAATTTAAGATGTCACTCTGTCTCATTCAACATTTCAATTTTGTAGATGGGATCTCATCTCTGAGAGCTTCTTGATGTTAGAGATGTAGCTATCCTCCAAGAGGTGCCCTAAACCTTGGAGTTATGCAGCTGTAACTCCCATCTATGAGAGAACTGTTAAACCTTAGAGTGCCTGCATTTCTGCATTAGGAGGTACTCAAACAATGTAGGGCTTCCCTGCCTTGACACTTTCAGAGACATAAGTAACTCACTGTACCCACCCGCGTGCCTTCGGCGTAGCTGTCTGAGTAGAGATGCTACGAAGAGCCAGTTAGATTCCCTCCACCTGTCACTCATGTCTTACTGAAGCTGCTCCCGGCTGTCGATTGGCTGACCACATGCACTGTCCTCTCCCATCCTTTTCATTCATACATCTGGACTTTCTCAAATACCGATAATTCAGTCCGATTGTTCTGTGGTTTGTATAAATATGAGCCAGCGCCCCACTCCCCTCCCTCTCGACAGCTTCTAAGCTGTAAATATTTATAGATGGAATGTTTTATGGATTTTCCATTTGTAACCTCAAATTGATCCAATCTGTCCAAAGCCCTGATTTATATTCAGTCTTGATGAGGGGTTTCAGCCAAACATAAAAACTCGGAAACTGCAACCGGCAGTTAGCGCTCCCGCCACTCCTGATTAGCAGTCACCGGGCTGCTTTAATTACTGCTGCGGGGTCGAGAGGACATGGTGTGAAGCTCAATTATGGCTCGGGCCGAACTGATTGTATCTGAAACCCACAACCTCAGGTTGACTCACAGAGTGAGCACTTGCCAGGACATGTCACAGGGAATTTGGACTTTTCCCCGTTTCTGATTCTCCTTTTTAGGTCTCGCCTGAGACAGCGCTTTAGCGCTGCTCTGGCGAGACTTATAGTAAGCGAGTTTTGGAAGTGGAAACGAGTGCATTTCAGGCCGCCAACTACAGTGCATGTGCTCCGGGCGCGCGCACCCTTTGGCAGCCTGAAAGCACTCGTTTTCTTTCACTTTCGCGGCCGCACGGCCGCTTTGATGTTTGATCGTGATCGCTATCACTTTCACATTCGCGGCCGCCTCCCTTCCTCCCTCCATGAATGCCAGAAACTCACAAATGTTATATAGCGCAAACTCAAACCTATTTTATTAAGGCATCACGTGCACTCTGGTGCTAAATTTACACCGGTGACTAACGGAACGCGCTGATGTTTAAATGCATTTGTAATGCTGCAGCAGCACATTTGCTTTGCCATTTACAGCTAAAACAAACATTGTCATTGCCAATAGGTCTCGTTGGTTTTGTGTTTATTAAGCTGTACTGTCTGCATGTGCGCTACGAATGAAGCATGTGTTGGCAAGGGTAGCCCCAGATGCTCCTCACGCCTCCTTCCCGGGTGTTGAGTCAAGACTCCTATCTCCTTTCAAGGCTCGAGGACAAAAGGGAGGGACAGCGTGTGCAGCAGCAGCAGGGAAAGCTTCCCTCCCCCAGAGATTCCCGAGGGAAGCCTCAAGGCCTCCCAGACCCCACCCCTCAGGACAAAGAACTCTCACTTGTCAAAAGGGCCTGTATGGGGTGCGGTGACATCAAACGGACAATACCAAGCGTGCGCGTTCATTCGCAGCACACGATCTCACCTCGCTCCAAGCCTTCACTAATGCGTTCCTATTTATGTAGCGCTTTCCACAGCTGAGGCGAGGCATAAGGCGCTTGCTTTAAAATAAAGTGCCATATTCACTAGAGATGGCAGCTGCCTCTCATGCCAGAGCATGTACCTTCTGTAAGTGCCTCTGACTGGAAAAAAAGTGCTCCACAGGAATACATGGTAGGGCACGGAACCCACCCTTTCCCTGAATACAAAATTGGGCTACTAAGCATATAATGCCGTTGGAGTCTCCATTACGCAAAATAAACACTTTTGTAGAAAGTCTACCCCGGAGTAAACAACGCCAAGTTCTGAAGGAAGACAACTTCTCACGGGAAAAATGTTTGAGAGTTTATTTTTTTGCAGTTTTCTTATATAGCGTGAACTCGACCCGAAGGTATCAGGGCGCTTTACATGACCATCAGTTGTAGGACACATTCGTTTTTTTAGGTACGGGGAGATTAATTGATTTACCCAGAATCACAGGATGTTTGCGCCGACACCAATCTCAAACCCAGTTCGCCAACTTCAAAGTCGCCCGCTCTAGCCATTAAGTCACATCCTCACGATTGGCAGGTCAAAAATCGCTCTTGTTTACGAAGTAACTACATAAAAAGACCCTCATTCCTGTATTGAACATGGGGTCTGCATTAACAATATTTTACTATTTATGAGCCAGGAATCTACTTCACGATTAAATGTCTTCTCAATTAAATGTCTTTGCAGATGAATATACGTTACACCTATTTAATGCATATGGAGCATCCTCTCACAAATGTTATATAGCGCAAACTCAAACCTATTTTATTAAGGCATCACGTGCACTCTGGTGCTAAATTTACACCGGTGACTAACGGAACGCGCTGATGTTTAAATGCATTTGTAATGCTGCAGCAGCACATTTGCTTTGCCATTTACAGCTAAAACAAACATTGTCATTGCCAATAGGTCTCGTTGGTTTTGTGTTTATTAAGCTGTACTGTCTGCATGTGCGCTACGAATGAAGCATGTGTTGGCAAGGGTGGCCCCAGATGCTCCTCACGCCTCCTTCCCGGGTGCTGAGTCAAGACTCCTATCTCCTTTCAAGGCTCGAGGACAAAAGGGAGGGACAGCGTGTGCAGCAGCAGCAGGGAAAGCTTCCCTCCCCCAGAGATTCCCGAGGGAAGCCTCAAGGCCTCCCAGACCCCACCCCTCAGGACAAAGAACTCTCACTTGTCAAAAGGGCCTGTATGGGGTGCGGTGACATCAAACGGACAATACCAAGCGTGCGCGTTCATTCGCAGCACACGATCTCACCTCGCTCCAAGCCTTCACTAATGCGTTCCTATTTATGTAGCGCTTTCCACAGCTGAGGCGAGGCATAAGGCGCTTGCTTTAAAATAAAGTGCCATATTCACTAGAGATGGCAGCTGCCTCTCACGCCAGAGCATGTACCTTCTGTAAGTGCCTCTGACTGGAAAAAAAGTGCTCCACAGGAAGACATGGTAGGGCACGGAACCCACCCTTTCCCTGAATACAAAATTGGTCTACGAAGCATATAATGCCGTTGGAGTCTCCATTACGCGAAATAAACACTTTTGTAGAAAGTCTACCCCGGAGTAAACAACGCCAAGTTCTGAAGGAAGACAACTTCTCACGGAAAAAATGTTTGAGAGTTTATTTTTTTGCAGTTTTCTTATATAGCGTGAACTCGACCCGAAGGTATCAGTGCGCTTTAGATGAGCATCAGTTGTAGGACACATTCGTTTTTTTGGTACGGGGAGATTAATTGATTTACCCAGAATCACAGGATGTTTGCGCCGACACCAATCTCAAACCCAGTTCGCCAACTTCAAAGTCGCCCGCTCTAGCCATTAAGTCACATCCTCACGATTGGCAGGTCCAAAATGTTTAACAAAAGACTTTAGCACTGACAGGTTTCACCTACCTCAACCGCTTACCCCTTCAACACAACTTCTCACACCCCTAGAGGTTACAACAGAAACCTAGAACTACAACAAGCATTTGCAATGCAATAGGTCTCGCATTTATACGAGTTTGAGCTATTGGCATTGTAAATGACAGTGCCTTTTATTTATGTTTTAAAAAACCAAACTTAAATAAAAAGCATTGTCATTAACAATGCCAATAGCTCAAACTCGTATAAATGCGAGACCTATTGCATTGCAAATGCTTGTTGCTTTCTTTGTAGATAATCGTGTTCTCTTTGTATCTCATGCACACTGTGGAGATTGTCTAATGTGTTCTCTTGCATTAGGGTGCCTCAGCTAAATGATTACACATTTTGTTTTAATGATTTAATCCCCACCCCCAAACAACATCTCTCCATCTCTCTCACTGGCTCTCTAAACCCAATGGCTGTGCTTACCACGTGACACCCATTGCACTGCAGATATTTGGCCTTTCTGCTTCTTTAGTATATTTTATCTGCAATAGAAATGCTGAGACCACTTTTATCCTACAGCAAACACCTGGCAAGGGTTGACAGTTTACATTACCAGGATCTATCAGTGGACATCCTGCTTTCTTCTAACAGCACTTGTGTCACCTCTGACCCTCAGATCCCTAGCCAGACCTCCACCTCACCTCACACTAGAAGACATTGGATGAGAGGGCACTGTGGATAAAAAAATCTGGATTACAGGGGACATGTACTATTGACTATCTTTTATTTGATTCCAAAAAACGTCGACACCAGCCACGTGTAAAAGGACACGCGCGTGTTCCTCAGGGTTTCCCATGGTCTGTATTATTGATGTTAATTGACTTCAGCAGGTCTCAGTCTGACATTGTTACCATTGTAGCACACACCGCTCAATGTCAGCGCCACAGACCCTTGACATGTACTTCCACCATTACTTCTAGGCCAACCCAGAAAATGTAGGTGGAGTGCTGAATTCCATCAGACAAAATAACCAGTAGTGGGTAAACTCAGTTTAGAATTTGATTACGAGGTGAACGGTACTTGCACAATACAGGCAGAGAGCAAGCTTTGCAAAGCTAGAGGCTTATTTACAAGCCCATTGCACCGCCGGTGTGTCACTTTTTTTTACGCTCTGGTGGCGCAGAGTGCAGACCCATATCTACAAGGCCATGCAATGCCCCTTTGTGTGGCTTTTCATGGCCTCGTAGATATGGAGTAAGGCAAAGCAGCGCACGTCACTGCATTGCCCTACTCTGCATCAAAAGGGCATTCCATGGGTGTTGCAGTGGGTATTCTCACGCAACACCCACGGATTTTGACGCATTACCAGATTTACAAGGACTTGTAAATATGGGAATGCGTCAGAAGCCCAAGCTTCCCCAGAGTAAAAGGGAGAAATAACTTGATTTCCACTTGTTTTTAGGTCTCGCCTACGCAGCGTGCATGCGGTGCATAGGAGGGGACCTTTTGGAATCGATCAGCAGTTTGGCAAAAAGCGGGCATGTTTTGTATTGCCTTCTATTGCAACGCATGCATGTTTGGCGTTTCCCTTGCAGGAGCGAGCTTTGGCACCGTCTGTTTGTAATTATCTTGAAAACAGATGGTGCCCCTGCTCACTCCCGCAAGGGAAACGCTGTGCGAGTCTCGCTCGTTTAACTTTGAAACTGAGCGCGGCGCCGCTTCACGGACACCGCGCTCGGTTTATTTATATATTTCTTAACTTTAGCACTGAGCGCAGCGCCCGCTTCAAGGACACCGTGCTCAGTGTTGAAGTTAAGAAATATATAAAGAAACCGAGCATGGTGTCCGTGAAGCGGCGCCGCGCTCAGTTTTAAACTTAAGCATTTGCAATGTAATCGGACCGATTACATTGCAAATGCTTGTTCTGATAGTACTTTCCGATTTTTTGTTTTTGTAGTGCTAGTTGCATTCACCGATAATGCTTCATGGCTCTTGGGTGTCTTATGCCGGAGAGAGCAAAGCCGGGATGGTGGTGCGGTTGGTTGTCTTACAAGTGCTTGGGAAATTTCACATAGGAGAGGTTGAATTAAAAAATGGTAATCTAGTTGCTGAAAAACGTTTGTTGGATATTGAGAGGGTGCCAAATGACAACGATGATGCTTCAAGGCTCTTGGTAGGATTTATTAGTTTATATAGTGAGCTGTGAGAATAGTACAGTGGTTATTCAGCTATGCAGTCTTTGCTTTGTTTGCATATCATCTCCTGGCAGTTATGAGGTCGTTCCTGACGCTAGCAGGAGGCAATTCTTATTAGTTTTTTCTCCTTGGAAGTTAAGTAGCTAATCATCGCGAAATTAGATTGAGGGTGTGTGGAAGGACGCAGACATAAGATGAGCGTCTTAATGAGCACAGCAAGTCCCATCTCCGTCTATATCTAAATTGACACTAATGCCCCATGCTCTTCAAAAGGCGACAATGAATGCAACACGGCCTGGATTCATTTTTGTCTCTTGAAGAGCTATCGTTTTTTTAAATGATCACTTTACATTTACGTTTCCGTATCCAAGTTGGCTGCCGTAACACCGCATCTACTTACTATTGTTCCGTTAACTTTTTTACATTCAATTATTACATAATATTTAGCAACAATTTACCTGCAGTTCTTGCAGGCTGCCTCTCTAGTAAAAATAACATTTTATAATACTTTAACAAATAGGGAGTCCCCTTTTACGGACTCAAGGTAAGATGATTCTACTCGGCAAAAGGGCTTTGTAGATTTCCACCGGAGTACAGTTGTTTTCTTTATTCAGCACGCCTTCCCTGCCTGCCACTATCTGCTTTGTTACAAACGCCGAATTTAACACGCACCTCCCCTTCCTACAGTACCCCCCCACATACACACACACACATTGTATTTTTTATGGTGCAATCCAGTTCAGTTAGGTCCAAAGAAATCACTGTATTAGTGTTGGTGTTTCTATGCAACGATGTACAACACACATATGAATTTGTCTTAAGTTGGTAAAGTGGTGCTGTTGAAAATACCAACAAATACAGTTAAAAAAAAAATACCAGGTTAGCTGGGAAAAGAATCCACAGAATCAATGTTAATATCTGAAAAGTTGGGGCTAATGTTAAAAATGTTGACTCATGTTTAAACTAATCATCAATCTGGTTTTCAGTGAACAATAGTCACCCGCTTTTAAATTACTTATAACAAATTGCTTCACAATTGCTGATTGGCAGTGTATACCACGTACATATTTATGTGTGTGTGCCCCATCCTACTAAATTAAATTCTGCCTTTGCAGTGTAATTAAACCCTTATTTTATAATGCATTGGGTGCGTGGCATTTGTGGAGAAGCAGAGATTTGCATATTGTTTTTAATCTAAGTTTATACATGGTATTGGTATTGTGGTGCAGTGTATGTTACATTGGTCAGCAGATGGCATGGCTCCCATTACTGGCCGCTTGGCTGACAACTTTATCACACCAACATTAGAAACACAGAATACAACAGGGAGAACCCTAAACACGCCTATGGGGTAAAAGAGATTTTTCATTAGCAGGTACCCTCAGCTGTGAAGTCACACATGCTGTGTGCGTGTCGACTACAGTGAATTGCTAGCTAGCAGTCTTCAAGGAACACTACATCCGGGTTCCAGCTGCTAGAAAGACAAGTCGTCAGGTCAAGGGTCATGCGTCAGTTTTATGGGGAAAGAGGGAGGGCCCCTTGGCAGCGAGCGTTGCAGAAATCAGTGGGAGGGCTTGTTTTTGGCCAGCGGGCCTGTCGACGCACTCTACCACGGCGTTTCGTTTCTGTGGAAGTCAAATCTGCCTTGCTCCTTTGTGCAGACCTTTGAATTACGGATGATGTGTGTTGGCCTCAAACCATGAGGAGAGCGTCTCAAAAGTAGCTTTTTTTCTAATGCGGCAAAAGCAAATCTTTTTTTGCGAACGAGTTTTTACTTAGTAGTTACAGTGACCACAATCGATGTTGAGGCGTTACGCCTGTAAAACCATATTAGCACGATTATTCTTGCTTAAAAATGTACTGTTTGCTCTGCACTGCACTTATTTGGTCAGTGTAAACCAGTGCTGGGCAGAGAAGAGCGAAATAAACAATAGTGTTCGCGTTCGACGATAAACCTTACCACACTGATGTTAAAGGCACTAATTGTGTTTTTTACGTTGTGCACGTTTGATGGCCACTAGACAGACACTCGACCACATCTAGCTGAATAGGCCCTTCCACTCCGCCCCCTCCAACCTCTGGAAAACAATTAATTGTCCCACTATCTTGTCAGCTGGAGAAACAAGTGTTTAACCATGCAACAGTTAATGTTGTTTCACCAAGGATATTGTACTGCATAACTAAATACTTATAAGGTCCCAAAGGCGAGACCTATTGGCTATGCCAATGCTTGTTTCCTCTTTCTATACTACACATAGAAGTAGGAAAAAGCCTCCATTGTTTGTTTTTGTGCAGGAAGGTGTCCCATCCTGCACAAAAATAATCATTTCTACAACACAGACACCCTTACACCATGGTGCAAGGGTGCCTGAGTTGGCGCAAGGCAGCCAATTGTGCGCCAGTACAGTGGAAGAGGACAGTCAATCAATCAATCAATCAATTCTTTATTGTTCAAGTTAATTAAAACCATAACAATGTCATAATGCCAATAAGATATCAATAGTTTAACAACATATAAATGATTTAAAATATATATATAAAAAAAAGGGCATGTTACTTATTTGATTTCATCATTTTACAGGTCAACTGAGGGTCTGTTGTAACTAGACCTCTAATGATGGCTGATCTACAAGTTCGGATCCCTCTGTCATTAAAAGCCTTTTTTAGGAGCGATACACGTTTCGATTTTAAGCTAGGGCAGACACACATTAGATGGATAAAATCTTGCCATGCTGCACCACATAAGCTACATGTTTTGACGCCTATATACTTCCATGCAGGTTGATCAGCAAGGCTTGGTAATACCCCAAATCTAATTGCAATTAACTTGCATTTCAAGTGGGGCGAGTATGTTGTACCGAGGTATTCCAACGGTCGGAGTGATGTATAAGAATGGGGAACCATCCAGGCATGGGATCTTTTAGCGAAGGTACATTTGTCTTCTAGTGATGATTGTAGCTTAGCCACCTTATTTGTTATGCTACGGAAGACTTGGAAGGAAGGGTTCTGCGCCCAAAGTTCAGTTGTCTCGGTTTCATTCAATGCCATTTTCAGGAATTTGCCATAACTTGAGCTTGGATCATCTTCCTGGGCTCGCCAGAAGGCGTCATTTAAGGTGTTAAATCGGTTCCGCCAGAGTTTGTACCAAATTTTAATCGCAGCATATTTTCTCCCTATCTCCTGTTTGATGAGGCCGAATTCCAGTCGGATCTGAGCCGGGGATGTTGTCTGAGTTAGACTAAAGACTTTTTTGTAGGCCTTTGTTTGCAGACAGTCTAGGAGTTTTTCGTCTTTGCCATTTAACACTATGCTTGCATAGGTTATTGCAGGTAGTAGCTTAGCGGCCATCACTGCTATTAGTGGCGTGAAGGATGGACCATATCGTTTTTTTGCAAGGGCACAGAAAGCATAAATAATGCTGTTTCCTTTTTTTTCCAGATATTGTTTCTGAAATTAGAAATTTGTCTATATATACCCAGGTACTTATAAGTACTAACTATTCCAAGGCTCGTCTCTCCCAGCTTGAATTGATACTGATGTAGCGTACAGTTTGTGAGTGACATAGTTTTTGTTTTGGTGTTGTTAATTTCCAGGGCGTTGATGTTAGCAAACATTAGGAGCTCATTAAGTGCTCTCTGTTGGCCTATTTGGGTTAGACTAAGCAAGACTATATCGTCAGCATACGAGAGGTGCGTTATGGGTAATGTTGCCAGGCGCGGAGGATGTGTATTTGCCTGATCCAAACGGGGTGAGAGATCTGCCATAAAGAGGTTAAATAATTGGGGGGCTAGTACACAGCCTTGTTTCAGTCCGATCTCTGTTTGTATCTTCCTGGACAATTTTGTACCATTTGCTATTTTCACACGGACCCACGTACACGTATACAGTTGTATAATGGGTCGTAACATTGTTTCCGGGAGACCCAGGTTCTGTAGTTTGCTCCATAACAGCCCGCGGTTCACACGGTCGAACGCGGTTTGAAGTCTATAAAACACAGTTGTAGTGGTCTTCGCTGGCGTTTGCACTTATCTGCTATTGTGGCAAGGGCTAAAATATTTGTTGTTGTGCCACATCGGAAGAAGTGGAAGGGAAAAGGAATGTGCTGTATCTCATAGATACGGTGCATTCTCTCCCATTTCTTTTGATGCAGCGCAGCAAAGTGACTTGATGCGCCAAAAACTATTAAATGAGGCCCTAAATTACTAGTACTCTGTGGTAACACCCTGCCAGCTATAGTGAAACTCATCAGAATGAGGAATAACTGTGGATATGAAATTACTGCACAGTTTTGCACAAGGTACTCACTGTTCCAAGGGGGTTAACACACACATTAAACATCTGCTATGAGTAGGTGGTACATTAGTGCGGGGGGGGGGTATTTTGCTTGGGGTGGGGGCAGAGGGAGAAGGATACGAAAGGTAGGGAAGAGGAAAGGATTGTTAGTCTTGCAAGAGGAGCACTGAATGTTCCCCTCTTGCCACAGAAAAGAGTTGTGTGGAATAGACTTGGCTGCTGTTTTAGTCAAAGTCTCTTGCACTTTTACCAGCCGGTAAAATCGAGACTGGTGGTTCTGCACCTGGGACATCTGGCTGCGGAAACACCAGGCCAGTGTGTCCAGGCTGAGTGGTATGCTTCCTGGAGTGCTGCTTTGCCTGACGCCTAACCAGGGGGCATATTAACAAGGGCTTTATCTCTGCTTTTTTGGCTTTAAAAGCCAAAAAAGCAGAGCTAAAACTAGCGCCCTATCAACAACAGGGTGCTAACATGCAAATTTGCATGTTAGCACCCTTTTACGCTACGCTTCCCTTTGCATCTCTAATGAGATGCAAAGGGGGCATTCCAGAGTAAAATAATAGGAGAAATGTCGCTAAGCGACATTTCTCCTATTATCAAGAATATCGCTAACCCTGTTGGAGACAAAAAAAGCAGCTCTAACCGCGGTTAACGCTGCTTTTTTACGTCTGGTATTTTTCTGACTTAGCCATGATATCCTATGGAAGGAGGATATCATGGCTAAGTTTGTCTGTCCCTATCAACAAGGTAACGTGAGATTATCGCTGGGTTTCCAGCGATAATCTCACGTTAGCCACTTAGCGTGAGGATTTTTATCGCTATTGAGATAAGCGTTGCTAATAGCACGCTATCTCAGAGATAAAAATCGGCGCTAGCCGGCGATAATTATCTGAGCGCTAAGTGCGCTCAGCGATAATTATCGCCGGTTGTTGTTGATATGCCCCCAGGCCTTTTGAGTCTACCCTGTAAGTTAGCTCAGAATTAGGACAAACAAAAAATAAATGATATTAAGACTCATGGGTGATTATGGCTAAGGCAAGCACCTAAGTATTTTCACAGAAGGTCAAAGAGTCATTGTCTGCCTGAAATCAAGTTATCTTTCTGATTTTAAAGCATTGACATAATGCTGATATTAAACCCATGTTTTCCATCATTCTATGACACATACAAGTTTCACGTTTGAGCTCTCCCCGTTTTCTAGTGTTATTCCTTATTGGTAAACCATAATTTCCCAAGTTTAAAAAGAAACTTCTCATAGGATGGTTAATTGACATTCACAGATATAATTGCATTTAATTCATTTCCGCAGCCGAACTGTAAATTAGCTGCACACTGATGGGCATATTTACAACCTGGCGATAAAAAATTATCGTCGCTTTTGCGGCCGTTTTAGGCCGAAATGCGTCGATAATGTTATCGCCTAATTAGCAAGGCCACGCTAACGCGTGAAACCTTGTTTTAGCGTGGGGATTCCTAACGCCCAGCTTTGCATCTCTAATGAGATGCAAAGTGGGCGTTCCTGACCTAACATGACAGGAGAAATGTCGCTAAGCGACATTTCTCCTATCATCAAGCCCCACGCTATGAAGCATAGCGTCAGGAGAAGTAGCGATAACCCCTGTTAAAAGTCTTTGAAATCCTCAAGCTAACTGCCTAACGTGAAATTATTGCTGGAAACCCAGCGATAATTTCACGCAATGTGGCGTTAGCTTGCTGATAGGGACTCACAAACTTAGCCATGATATCCTATGGTGGGTGGATATCATGGCTAGGTTTGTGAGTCCCTATCAGCAAGCTAACGCCACATTGCGTGAAATTATCGCTGGGTTTCCAGCAATAATTTCACGTTAGGCAGTTAGCTTGAGGATTTTTATCGCTGAGGAGATAAGCGTTGCTAATAGCACGCTATCTCAGCGATAAAAATCCACGTTACCCGGCGATAATTATCCTCACGTTAAGAGCGCTGAGCGATAATTATCGCCGTTTGTTGCTGATATGCCCCTTAATTCTATCGCTGTGCTAACTCTTGTCAAACACAAACTTCTACAAAACGTTTTTTTAGGTGAAACATGTTTTTTGGGGGGAGTTTAATAGTTTTATTTGATAACAATATTAGATCATTCACTTGAAGGTTAACACGTACTCGGTTCCTTTTTTATGTGATTTGTGAAGGTGTTAGTAGCTGTATGGTTTATAATGAAACCCTCATCTAATCATCGATTCCAGAGTTTTGGGTAGAACAGCAATCAGGCCAAGTTCCAGTTGTGGCAGGGATGTGTTCCATGGGTGGAATGTGGGTGTTCCCATGCACCCACCCATGGACTTTGGAGCATTCCAAGTTTTGCAAAGAGTTGTAAACCTGGGAATGCCTCAAAATGACACGCCTCCTAGACCCGGGCATAACAAGGAGAAATATCTTTATTTATCCTTGTTACTTCCTTTTTCTATGTGTGATGCATTCTGCATCACACATAGAAAAAGGAAACTGCCTTTAAGGACTGTTTTTGTGCAGGAAGGAGTTCCTTCCTGTACAACCCAATCTTGCTAGTAACACCAGGGTGTAAGAGCACCTGCAGTGGTGCTAGGTAGCACACAGTGTTCCAGCACAAGGAGGAGGCAGAAATGTGTCTTATCTTTGTAAATATGGTGCATTTCTGATGTCTCCCTTTCATGGAGACAAGGCAACTTGTTGGGGTGCGTTGTGACATGTTTGTAAATCTGCCCCTATGTTAGTATCCTCACATTGATTCTTGGGAGCAGTGAACGTGCGTAGAACAGAATATAGTATGCACAATGAGTGGCCTCAACAAAATGTATAAAAGACCCAACCTTCCCATTAAAATTACATTTCATTTGTTTGTGAATTAAATAGAATATTTCATCCTTTGTGTACTTGTTTGAAGAATGCAGGTTTCTGTATTCTTTTATTTTGAAATTAAAATAATCAAAAATACTTAGTCTGGGGTTGTTGGCTCCCAATAATGAATAAGTGAGGATCCCCAGGTTCCAATAATGATTCACTGGGGGTCCCCGGGTTCCAGTAATGATTAAGTGGAGGTCCACAGAAGTCAAAAGGTTAAGAACCACTGCTCTAGTAACTAACAGAGTATAACATCAAATAATAATTGACAGGTTGCTAAGATGTATTCTTGTCTGATAAAATTGAATTGAGTTCCTAAACAAAATCTAACTCCACACGCACTGTGCTTCCTATGAAAGCTAATTAATGTCAATAAAATTGATCATGGAGGCATTGTCATATCCTAACATAATATGGCTTGTAATTTGCAGATGTCAGCAGGAAGGCAGGAGCTATGAAAGGCTGCACTTCCTGTTTGGAAATGCTAGAATATAGAAATTAAAAGCTTTTGCCGTACTCTGAGCCTTCACAGCTCATGTTCTGCTGCTCGAGCTCTGCCCTGGGACACTGATGCTTGTTCTGGTCCAGGGAGGACCTGGCTTGGCAGTTCGGGCTCGACTGTTCCCATTGGGCACAGGGTCAAGACTGATTTGCATATGGCAAGGTCTAAAATGTTGGATTTTATCCAGATCTCTTGACTGGGGTGAATGTTTTGATTTGTTCTGCATTCCACCCATCAATTGTGTGTCTTTTGCTGGGACCCCGATGTGGCAGCTTTACCTGCCGTTAAGCCATGCACAGAAAATGGACAGATGGTCACCCCAGTAAAGAGGTTGCCTTCCCAGCTTAAAGAGGCTCCAATTCTCATTCTCATACCTAGCATTAGCAGTGGAAAAAGGCAAAGCAAAAGGACCCATAGTCGTCAAGACCATCATTGTAGCGTCCTCCCCAGTTCGGTAGCATGTAAATGAATCATGCCACACATGGAACTCAGTATTACATATCTTTCTTCTCTGGAGTGGAACCATTAACTGACACGTACTGCATCATTTTTTTTACAAACCACACCCAATCACTTACGTCGCTAGACTTCTGAGTCCATTAGGGACCAGAAGTGTCCCGTGCTCTATAATACACAAGACACTACATCACCCCCTTTGTTAAACAAAAAATGCAAACAAATACATTTGTACATCAATGTTCCTCAATGAGTTGTCGAGGGGCTCAAACCACTCTTTCAGATCCCGTTGCTGGAGGCTGAGGAGACACTGGGGTACTAACCACAACAGTCACTGGTGATCTAGACAGAGTTGCAGTCCATGGGCTCTCCTGGCCCTCTGATGACAGAGCCTCACTACTGATGCATGGAACCGACAGACTCCAAGGCAGGTGCTCGAAATGTGAGGAATAACTCATAATGGGCTTTCCAGGACAGTGAGCAGTCACTGTGTGTCCCTTACTAATCACAACTTGCATTGGATCAGAGTCAAATGGAGCATCAGATTTACTGTTTCGCCACTGTCTGACAAGGATACGATATCCTTTTCTAATAGTAGTGTCCCAAGCACATAGACGCATCTATTCATAAAGCTTCATACTGGACTTGTGAGATGAATCAGTGATTTGAACTTTCTCTGCATCAATTGTTCCTTCTGTGGTCCACTGAGGCAACGTGGTACCCATGGCTCTCCCAAACATAAGGGTGGCCGGGCTTTCGCTAGTTGGAGAATGGCGAGTAGATAAGTATGCACTAAGAGTAGAATGAAGAAATGACTTGAGCTCAAGTACTTCTAGTGTGGCGCACTGTACGGCCTTCCTGAACGTCCCCATAAAGTCTTCAATAATGCCGTTAGCCTGTGGCCAGAGAAGAATGCTTTTCTGATCATTTATATTCAAATGAGTACGAAAGTCTTTGAATTCCCGACCATTGAATGATGGGCTATTGTCAGGTTTTAGGACTGACGGAATACCCCAGGTTGCAAATATCCCTTCTAGTCTTTCAAAGACTAGGTCATGAGTGATTTATGAAAGGTCTTCCACCAGAGGGAACTGGGAGTACTCATCTACAATTGCCATGAGATATTGGTCATTATCAAGGTATGCAAAGAAGTCAACTGCAAGTTTCTCCCAGACATGCTTTGTAAGATCCGACATATTCAAAGGATGCTGAGTTGTTTTTGGAGATAAACAGTTACACAAATGGCAAGCCTGGAGCTCTCATCATCAAAATTACTTTATTCGATTAACACAAGTTAATCATAAAAGTATTTGTATGCATCTCAGTTAAAAATATTAAGATAAGACTTCATCAGTATCAGTCCGTGAAAGATTTCCTGGATTTGAGACTCATACATAAAAAAGTGGCCACACTATAACAAGTTAGGGAGTCTGGCAGCATAAGTAAACAAGCATTTGTAATGCAATAGGTCTCGCAATTGTGAGATTTTGAGGTATTGGCACTGTAAATGACATTGGGGCATATTATCAAGAAACGGCATTACAATTATCGCCGCTTTAGCGGCAGAAAACTGCCACTAAAGCGGCGATAATGGGCTTGATAATATGCCTCTGAGAATTCCCATAGAAGCCCATGTTCTGGTGGCAACATGGGCTTCTATTGGTATTCTCTGCGGCATATTAGCAAGCCCATTATTGCCGCTTTCGCTGCAGTTTTCTGCCGCTAAAGTGGCGATAATTTTAACGCTTTGCTTGATAATATGCCCCAATGCCTTTTATTTATGCGTGTAAAAAACCTGAAATAATAAAAGGCATTCTCATTTACAATCCCAATAGGTCAAAGTTTCTAAAATGCGAGACCTATTGCATTGCAAATGCCTGTTGTTTGCAAGCGCCCCATGCTGCGCTTTCATGTTAGAGGCCACGCCCTTTTCTTTAGACGAGCCATGGCTAATCCAGTTATTGCACCAGCTGTGAAAATATGCAAATCCAGCCTGTCACAGAGCATAAAACTGACAATAAGATTCAGAGGTAAATGTACTTGTTACAGAAAATTATGTAATGTGTGGTCACAGTTTTGATCATCAAACAATAACTTAGAGAGTTAATGAGCCTGCTGAAAAGCATTGTGTGCAGCCCACAGGGGCTATATTCTATGCAGCATAGCTCGGTTGGGGAGTGTTTGTGCCGGAACCAACAACAAATAGACGTTTGCATTTATTATTGTAACTTATGTGGGAAGAGATGTGCTAAGCCCTTTTACTGTCACAAACTCCGCCATATCACACGGTTTGTGACCGCATAAGGGTCATTTTTAATGTACCTCATAGGAGATGGTGACTTATTTGCAAATGGGAAAGGGTCCCCTAGGACCATCCCTACCCTTTGGTAATCCGGGTGGGAGACAAAGAAAGTAGGATTTGGTCCAAGAGGCCACCGCCTGCTCCTCCTGAAGTATTCCAAAGGCTTTTTTGAAGCAACACCAGTTCCTTTATGTAACACATGCTACTTAAGTTTGTATTTTTGGAATCTTACCACAGGCATGGTGGTCCGATGTCTCTTGCTGACCGCTATAGGTATGATTGCAACCAATCACAGGGGATCCACACTGCAACCTGCCTAACATACATTATGCAGGTTATTCTGCGACCCCCTGCAATTAGTTATTTCCTGAACCGATCTATTAATGCATAGGTCGGTTCGCAAAATAGGATTCCATTCACAAAAGGAGGGTAATCTCTTTTTGGGAAAGGAATATTAGTACATCTGCCCCCAATTATGCACTTATCTGCCAATCATGTATTTTTGTATATAACCTTTCCTATCTTCTTTACCTCTACTATGCCAATCTTGACATGTGAAGCATCCTGTCAACCACATAGGGTCTAAGAGTGCTTCAACCAGGACTATAAAAATGAAATAAAAAGTATATTTAAAGCAACAGCTTACACAATCTGCCGCCAACGTTTGAAGATGACGCCCCCTCTCTTTTGAAACGGGGCAATTGACACTCAAAGGCCCAGAACGTGTTTCAAAAACTATTCTTTATCCCTGGAATCCTTTAGCCAAATATGCTTACATTTCCAGACTATTTTATCCCCAGGAATTCACGAAATCATTATTCGACCATCATCACTGTACACGTTCCAGCGTGATCGTCCACCTCTCCAGATTCCCTACAGGTAAATAACCTCCGGATTCTCCAGGGTAAATCACTTCAGCTGCCATTCAAACCTTAATAAGTTCCTACGGATCACCCACGATACACACACTGCACCCCAGTTTGAACCACGGCAGGCCGGCATGTAGTCGCCGCCACAATGACCTCCTTCAGCATTAGCCGCCCAAACCTTCTACTTTACATATAGCCCTCAGTTCCTCAATCTTCTATAGAAGGACACTGCTACATACCATCATCCGGTGTCCCCAGCTCAGGCAAAGCCTCACAGAACGCCCTCAAGCACCCATACTTGCTTCAATATTCGGATCCTCAAACCCCTAAAGGCTCTGATTTGCCCCACCCCACTCACAATCCCATTTGCTAGTCCTGCGCACACTCCCAACCCATCCAACGTCGCCTAACCTTAAACGTCACACTGATAAAATGCAGCTTTTGCCGCACTCACCCCCGGTTAGGACCCTTGGGGATGAACCAGGGCAGCACGGCACCCACCACTCCCCAGAAGACACTCATAACGATAATAGGCACTGCCAGCCCCGGGTACGCCATGTCTGCAGCCTTAGCGAACACCGCACAGAAACTGACGCACACCGGTTTACTGACACCGGAACCAGCGCGAGCTGCCGGAGTCACGTGAGCAGGTCCTGTCGCATGACTCTGAAGCCGACGGAACGAGGAACAAGCAAGCTATCACCGTGAGAGTGAAAGCGCGGGGCAGGAGATGTACGTTAGCGTGCACAACTCCTGTCCTCCGCACGCGTGCACATGTCCTGCCCCCCTTCAGCCAAGAAACCGACAACAATAGATCAAGGCGAACAGCGCATGCGTTGCGTCAATAGGCGAGACCTAAAAATACAGGGCCGGACGACATTGTCTAAAATTATGCTTACGTAAAAGCAGGATTAAAAACCTTTTCCGTTGGGTACAATAAAATTTACAAAAGAAGAAGGTGTGCAAATCAGACTGTCGTGAAGTGTAATCACATGGGCAACACGGGAGATTCACCTGGGTGGCCCAACATGCAAGGGATATAATTAAGCAGAAACCTTAGCAAAATAAACCTGTGCTGTCGGATTGTTACAAATACCAGATGGGGGATATCCCCTCAACGTGCAGTGGCCCTCCAATATATTCTCTGACAGTAGGTTTATTACGCTGTACATTCAATCTCCCTTCTTTAGCAGTGGTCATGAAACGGGTCGTTAGTGCTTGTTTCGAGACAGAGCCACATTTTTCTGGCAATGCAAGTAAGCTACCGAAATCAAGAGTGTATAAAGTATCTTTCACATACTTTAGCCGTAAAATATTCTCCTTGTGCTCAAGGGATAGGCAATCCTGTATTATTTGTTGGGACAGTGACACTGTGTCTCTGCGCCAAACTGGGTGCCATAGGAGGATGCGAGCAACGTTTATCCAATTAATTTTATAGGGAATGCTTAGTTCTTCGTGTAAATTAAAATGAGGACAACCAGTGGGGAGACTCATCATCAATTTCCAAAACAAGTCCTCTATTGTTTGGATACTCTTTACGTCGACATGGCCCCACACCCCTGCACCATACGTGGCTACTGCTCTTGATCCATCCCCATAGACCTTTCATAAAATGTCTGGGTTTCTTGGTCCCAGCTTATTTGAGAATGAGCGTATAGCATTAGTACTCTTTTCTAACATAATCCCACAGTTCTCTACCATGCTCCTCCATGATGCCTGATAATCAAAAGTGATTCCTAGGTATGGGAAAGACTCATAAAATAAAAAAAGGATGGTGGTTTACTCAGTTTTTGCCCTGCAATTAAAACAAATGACTTGTATTCGTTTGTGCGGAGATCCAAACCTTTCATAAAATCCTGTTTGCGTGATTAAAACTGCATCATCTGCATATAATAAATTGGGATGCGTAACTTCCTTATTCTGGGCACATCTATCGCTGCTTCTAGTAATTTTGACTCCACCCCATCAGTATACAGCGAAAATAAAAAGGTGCGAGAACGCACCCTTGGCGAACTCCTCTTGTTACTGGAAACCACCTAGTGCATTCTCCCTGTGGCCCATACCTAACACAAGCTTCAGCCCTTGAGTACAAGTGTCTAATAAAGGTAATCACTGCCTGGTCTACCCCCATTTCCCTCATAATTCTCCAGAGCTGTGGGTGAGATACACAATCAAAGGCCGCACTGAGGTCCATAAAGGCCAGGTATAAATTGCCTTGCTTCGCGTAAGTATACTTTGCTATAAGCGGGCTCAAATTCAGGCATTAATCTTGTGTTCCTCTCCCTTTTTTAAAACCATATTGTGCGGGGAGCAGGATATTATTCGTTGATGCCCATGTCTCCAATCTATTTAATAGCACTCTGCCGATTAATTTTGCCGTGCGATCTAGAAGGGAAATAGCTCTGTAATTCTTGGGGTCTTGCTTGTCACCTTTTTTAAAAATTAGAGCTCTCTTTCAATTTGCTCATTAAAATGAGGAAACCAAACACGGTCTTGAAGGACTCGCTTAGTGGCGACAATTCCACGATGTCCCTCATGTGTCACTTTCGACGACCTGCTGTCTGAGACTTTCAGGAACGATAATTCTCAACTCTCATAAAATAATCCCTTTTTGTGTAACTGACAGTTCATTGTGCACATGCTTGAATTTCTGATATTCAAGTTTGTTATAAAGAGGTTGACGTGTGTTCTCCAGGATTGATGGATAATAATGTCTTCGAGTATGAGCATATTTATATCCGCATTGGTAGCAGCACTTATTTATTTCACAGATATGGCTGCTGGGGTACTGGACGGCAGAGTTACGTTAATGTAGGCCTCGGCCACTTTAGAAGGGGTACCTTGAAACTGTTGAAGCACTCGAGAAAAGTAATCAGCAAGGTTTGATCTTTTCACGGCCGGTGGATAATAGTGTAATCATATTCTTGCAATCATAACCCCCACCTCTCTATTCGAGTGGGCATCTTGGCCTTTACGTTGCCAAAACTACTGGGTAGGGCTTGGTGATTAGTAACAAGCGTAAACATTTTTCCATACAGAAAAACGTGAAAGCGTTCACAATCCCACTGAACAGCAAGGCCTTCTTTTTCAGGTTGGGAAGAAGCTCGTTCAGTCTGCGACAAACTCCGCTAGCACAAGCTACAATGCGCCTTCGCACAATTGTATCTCCACTATGTTGAGCAAGAATCTAGCCCAAACACGCTGAGCTGCAATCCACAACAATCTCTGTATGCAATTTCAGATCAAAGTAGGCCATTTCAGTGGCATTTTCAATTGCGTGGTCGATTGTTTTGAAACTTTGATCACACTCTGGAGAGCATTGAGATGCAACATTTCGTTTCGTCATATCTCTCAATGGGGCACCTACGGTTGTGAAATTACGGCTGTACCTGGAGTAGTAACTGGCCATCCCTAGAAAAGAATGCATCATGGTTACATCTCCTGGAGGAGAAGCATAGCTGCCAAGGTTTCAGATTACTATGTGTGACATTTTCATAATTTCACTGTATTTATGAGTGACATTTCAAAAACTTAGGGGCAGATTTATAAGCCCCTTGCGAGACATTTATGCCGCCGTTGCGTTACTTCTGTGATGCAGCGGTGGCGTAAACAATGCGCCATGTTACGCCTTATTTACAACGTGACGCATCTAGGGAGATGTGTCACGTTGTAAAGCCCTGCGCTACATTAAACTTGCGTCAGGTTTAATGTATGCAGGGTGGGCGTTCCGTCGGAAAAAGCCTCGGAAAAGTGACGCAGTTAAATCTACAAGATTTCACTGAGTCACTTTTCCGACGCTGCTGCGTCAACACCCTGCGCCTGCTTGAAGCAGGCGTAAGGCATGACGCAGCATGTTAGGTATGGACAGCCCCTAAACATTGCTGGAGTTGCGTCGTGCTTGCGACACGACTCCAGCAATGCGCCGCCCTTACGCCATCAGATGCGTCACGCATCTGTTTATCCTTGCGCCACGATGCGCTGCATTGTAAATGTGGCGCATCTGTGGTGGCGCAAGGGTAAACTTGCGTGACGCATCTTTCCTGGCGCATCCCTGCTGATTTGCAGGGATGCGCCAGGAAACATAAATCTGCCCCTATGAGTGACACTTTCTCGCGAGCAAAATCAAGCAAAGAAGATGAGGGCAACATAAATATCAAAAATTACAAACTCCCTCCTCCTTTGGAGCTCAAGAGGGCCTATTGTTAAACAGTGAAAGGTTGGCAAGCTTTGAGCACGGTACCGGAGGCGGTCAGATCTCTTGCGATCCGGCCTCAGCAGAGATGACTGTAAAAGATCGTCTGCTCTCCCAATGTGCACCATGAGGACAGGCTGCAAACTGGCGGCACACACAGAGTGGCATTTCACTGTTGGCTGGGCGAGGGGGGCAAAGTATTATATGGTGAAAACTAAAGTGTACTGATTCACGGTCAGTCAACTCTGCTCACAAGGTACTTGCAGCGGCGGACTCACTGTATGCACTTGGAATCTGCGCTCATTCACCTGCAATGCACAGAATTTACATTCTCTAATTTATATGCACTCACAGACAAAAATCTGTGCATCGAAGTTTACACACCTGAGATTATGGAGGAGTTTGCACTCCTGCCATCGCTGCACATGTGAGATTACCATGAAACCTGCACCTTCTCTGTATCTTGTGAATGTGCACCTGCACACATGGCATCCTGTGTACAACAAAACACACACAGGATTATGTCAACATGTGTACACACATACCTGTGAGCCAGCACTCTCATATTAAAGCAGGGGCATTTTAGGCAGGAGACAACGAGTACAATGAAGCCATTTTAGCTTCACAAATCAGTAGTCTCCGGCCTGAGTAGGGTCTGTTCTCATCTGTGCATATTTTACTCACCTCAAATTTGTGGCAAGGTATATGCAACAGAAACTCTGGATGATTGAAGCCTCACAGCATGCAAATTACCGACTGTAGACGGAGTAACACGATAACAAGCACATTGGTAAAAGCACTTCTCCTCCCAAACTATCTTATTTACATACTTCATCTTTTTGTTTACCTGTAGCTGCGCAGCATCGCAACTCTATTAATAAACCCAGAGCAAACCACCTTAAGCTTTCCGATGTACAATGCGCCCATGAGGACGGACCTGCAAAACATTCCGTAATTCTGGCCAAATCACCCAATCTGCCCGGGTCCTAAAAACTGATCGTGTCCCATGCCACGTGACAGTTGCTACCTTAAAGCGCTTCTTTGGGTCAGGTTCGCACTGTAAGAGCAAAAACAGACAAAGAACATCGGAGGCAAGTGTTTCAAAACATGGAAACTAGAGCTCATAAACCGGGAACAACTGTAATTGAAACGGGTTTAAAGTTTTCTCAGCACTGCAGCAGAATGGTGCGATTCAAAACTCGGGTGGCGGGCACTTAGGAGTTGTTAGCCGCCCGCCTCCTTCCTTAGTCCAGGGCTGCTTTCAGAGTCTGCTGCACTCCAGTGACGGACTGTCCTGGGAGGCCTTTGCAGCTGCCGGTCATCGACTCCATGACGTGAGCTCTGTAATCATGATTCATTGTATTCACTGTGGGCTCACACGATGAAGGTCCCATGAGCAGGCAGACAGTGCCGCCAGTGCCATCATTGCGACGGTGCCCGCAAGCCAGAAGGAAAGATCGAATAAGTGCTGCTGCCGCGGAGAGCTTCAAAATGAATGAAAAATTGCGTAGTAAACGAAGAAACAAGGGGGCATATCAACAAGGGCTTTATCTCTGCTTTTTTGGCTTTAAAAGCCAAAAAAGGAGAGATAAAACTAGCGCCCTATCAACAACAGGGTGCTAACACGCAAATTTGCATGTTAGCACCCTTTTACTCTACGCTTCCCCTTGCATCTCTAATGAGATGCAAAGGGGGCGTTCCAGAGTAAAATAATAGGAGAAATGTCGCTAAGCGACATTTCTCCTATTATCAAGATTGTCGCTAACCCGGTTAGAGACAAAAAAAGCAGCGCTAACCGCGGTTAACGCTGTTTTTTTACGTCTGGTATTTTTCTGACTTAGCCATGATATCCTAATATCCTATGGAAGGAGGATATCATGGCTAAGTTTGTCTGTCCCTATCAACAAGGTAACGTGAGATTATCGCTGGGTTTCCAGCGATAATCTCACGTTAGCCTGTTAGCGTGAGGATTTTTATCGCTATTGAGATAAGCGTTGCTAATAGCACGCTATCTCAGCGATAAAAATTCACGCTAGCGATAATTATCCTAGCGCTAAGTGCGCTTAGAGATAATTATCGCCGGTTGTTGTTGATATGCCCCAAGGGGAGCTTAAAAATACATCAAATTCCATAGTAGGCATGCGTACGATGACACGCATGTGAAAAAGCAAGGGGGGAGCACATACAGACGGGGAGTGGAAAACAAGGGCGCGCTAGAAGTCTGGGTAGCGCGGCTGGTACAGCAGAGAGACAGTGCCATTTGAAAATGCGTGACAATGCATTTCAGAGCGGTGATGCGGAGCACCACACTGAAATGCGTTAGAGTCACGCCCGTTGCGTGATACTTGGCAGGCCTGGGAGAGGTGAATGACAAAGCCTGAACTTTGGCTGGATCTGGAGTCATCCCCCCATCAGAGAAAATGTGCCCCAAAAATTGTATTTTGTTTTTTGAAACTCACACTTTTCAGCATTCAAAGAAAGACCTGCATCAGCAAGTAGTCAGCATACTTGGGTAAGGGCTCTATCATGTTCTTTTCGTGTGGCCTCAAATACTAGTATATCATCACTATAATTGAAAGCATGCATGACAGGCTGTATAATGCAATGAATGACATCTTGGAAAAGTTTGGCAGCTGAGGACATGTAGTAACGTACCTGCAATTTTCTTCTAATTTGAGATGATGATACCCTTTGTTCAAATCAAAGCACGAAAAGACTTTGGCACCATTCAACTGGATAACCATATCGGCAAAGTGACGACCTGGATGTCATTCTCTTTCAATCACCTTGTTTGCTTGACTCAAGTCAACACAAAGTTGCACAGACTCTCCACTGTCCTTTTCAGGTACCACCACTATGGGCGACATCCATCGTGTCGGATCAATAGAGTGCTCAATTGTATCATGTTTCAGAAAACTTTCAATTTCTTTTTCAACAACTTCTTCTAGATGAAATACAATTTGACTATGTCATTGAGCAGCAGGACAGATGTCCTCATTAACGATTACATTGTCTTACGTTTTCCTTATCTATGGAAAAATGAAGGAAACTGATTCACTATGTTGTGATGAGCATTTGCATTGTAATTCACAGTAATTTGTCCTATGTCAGCAAAGTGCTAAAGCTGATCAAACATGTACTCGACGAAGTGCCCTGAAGGACATGGATTGGGGCTTGTAACTTTGACTTTTTTTGTTTCATGGTGTCCATGAATGAAACTTGTCTTTGTAATGGTGTTGAGATTGCCTACGTGTATACCTTGCTTTTCTATGGTGTGAGATGGGGCACAGGAAACAGTTCATTGTGCTTTTTGGCTGGCATGATATTTATCAATGCACCACTGTCTATGATAAATGGTATGTGGCAACCATTAACCTTTAATTTTATTTTGGAACAACGTCCAAATGAATTTCGTGATTTCACTTGTTGATCCTTTTTCAACTTCGATTCTTCTTTACTGAAAGCCAAACCCACATGCGTATATCTTTCAGTAGTCAGCATCGATATGGCACACCCATCTTCTTCACTGTCTCTTGACGAGGAATTTGATGACAATCTACCTCCTTAAGTTTCTACTTGCCTCAACTGATGCTGTCGTTTACTTCGGGTGGAAGTGACTGGAACACTTCTGGAACTTTCTGACAGTCATTTTGTGTTCATGAAGTGACACACTCACTTTTTTTCTCGCTTTCCAAGCTGTTACAAAGTGATTCTCTTTCCCACAGCCTTTACATATCTGTCCAATTACTGGACATTACCTTCATGAGTAAACCCATATCGATAACACAATTTATTTTATTTCGGAGACATCAGCTTGTGACCAAAACAATAAAATCCAATCAGTACAACTGGCGATATGAGTTTATGAAGTTTTAAGTGATAATAGTGCCAAGAAATACAAAGCACCACTTGTGGCTATGTAGTCGCGTTAGACCTGGGGAAAGTTACAAGTTTAGCCCGACCAAAATTGAGCGCGGGTCATATACAGAGACCAGATTAGTCCTTCTGAAGCCTTAAATTCCCAAGTCAGGTGCAAAGAAAGAGTTTGGTTCGTGTTGGTGGTGGATGTGACAAGGAGGTTGTCAGCATAAGGAGCAGGTTGAACATCATGGATGGCCTCTGCTGTGGTGAGAAGAGCTGTGTGTGTGAAACGGATGGTTGTAGTGCGAAGAGCCGGGTGCCGCTGGAGCTTCACGTTGGTGATAGTCATTGGATATTGCTGTTGATGTGAAGGTCAGAACTTGCATTGCTGGCTGTTCATTGTCATCGCGAACAGTAGGACCTGCTGGAGCTTTATTTTGGTAGTCGTGGCAGGCGGTCGATTCTAAGTTTGAAGAGGTCACTTTGTGATCGGGTGGAGTCCAAAATGTCTGTAACTTCACGTCTTCTTCACTGGTGTCTGCCATGTGTTTAGGACCTGGGAGCACCCTTTGGGAATCATAATGCACTCCAGCAGAGGCCAGTAGCACGGCTAAGCCAGTTCATGCAGGTCCAGTTGGTGATTGTCAGTTGGGCAGTTGCTGGGAGTCATCTGGAAGCTTGTGGTGTCATGGTAGCTCACATAGGAGGTCAGTCAGCTGATTATTGGAGTCACTCTGGGTAACCTGGGTTCAAGGCAAGCGGATCTGATCTTTCTTCCTCAACAGTAGGGCAGTCATTCTTTTGAATCTTCCAGAGGTCCAGGAGTGTTCTAGTGAGAGGTTTCAAAGGTCCCACTTTCATACCTAGTGCCGGTCTTTTGTGTGGGGGAATTCCCTGACCTACATCACAAACTGGTTCTGGTCAGTTTCCCCCTTCCCCAGGGTTTAGCTCCAAGGGTGACAAAGGCAAGGAATGCCTGGTGTCAGGTTCCTTTGTGTGGGCTACAGACAGGGCCCTTTGAAGTGCTATCAGGGCAGGGTACAGCTCCTCTCTGACTATCCTGTAAGGAAGACCCTCACACCTAGGCTTCCTGTGCTTCACTATACAGAAGCAATACACAACCCCCAACAAAGGGTGATATTCACAGTCAGGTGACCCATGATGCTGGCAAAAAGACCCAATTAGTTTGGGCAGAAAAAATCCAAAAGTGGCCTTTTCAAAAATTGTGTAATTTAAAATTAGACTTTTCCATCAAAGAAAATGTTAAATTACAATTAGTTTGAGTCCAACCATAATTTCTCTATCTGCTCCTGATCTGAAGTTAGCACTTATTACGTGTAATGAGGTAACCCAGGGTCATTTTATGGGTGCTATAGCTTACAACAGTAAAAAATACCTGTAGGAGTTTGTTACTGTTAGGAGATGAAAAGCTTAAACCCACATGTCCTACTTTTTAAATACCATGGACCCTGCCCTAGCGGTTTTATGACCTGCCACAGGGGGTGACATATGTATTGAAAAGGAAAGTTTGGGCCTGCAAATGTTTTATATTGTTTGATCGAAATGATAGTTTAAAACTGCACTACAGGCTGAAGAGACAGGCCTGGGACATGTTTTAAAAGGTTACTCTACTGGGTAGCAAAATGTGTGCTCATGGATTTCATAACCTCTTAGAATTTTAAGAAGGATTCCTTCCTTTGTTGCTGCTGTGAGTGTGGCAATAAAAGGATCTTTGTATAATGTTTGCCTCTGTGCCTTGTCATAAAATCATTCAATCAATAATGGAACTATTTATTGTTCATATTTTTGCAGTAACCTAAAATGTCTCCAGCCACTCCTTCATTCAGAATAACGCACTTAAATTCCAACCAATTACTCAATAATATATTACCTCTTGTAACTACTTTCTTACTTAATAACTGCATCTCAGCCTACTTATTTTGTATTACTTGTTTTTCCAGATTAAATTCCTTAACATTAAAGTGGCCTACTTCCAATCTTTGAGAAAAAAATTGCTTTTGAGAGATAATAATTATTTATATCACTTTCATGCTCTGACTTGCCAATAAACACTTTAAATGCCAATTAAATGGCTTGTCTGCAGACCTATATAACACATAATAGTTATCCATGTAAAGTATTTAACTATGTCTCTTAAAGACATATTATTGCAATATCAGTGAGTAAATAATTCTTTAATCCCAGATAGACTGGTCAAGCCATGCTGGCGCCTATATACCTTTATAACAAATACCATCACACAGCTCCTCAATGTGAACATATACATGCTCTTGGTGGCCTCAGGAGAGCTGACTGTTCCTGAATCATAGATGCTCAATCAGTTAGGTCTTTGTTGAGTTTGTCATTACTCCTTGTGGTATTCAGCTGAATTTCAACCATAGCACACTCTATCAGATCCCCCACCCAACTACACCATTGTGGATCCTCTGGTCTCAGCCATTGAATAGGTATTTGTCTTATCCAATACCACCCCCAAAACAACCAAACTATGCTTCGTGTTATCACTCTTCCTTCCTGTGACCACTCCTAATAAGCTGCCAGCTTAAAACAGCCCCTCACCAAAACATTTGTACACACCAGCAAATCCACGTCATATGCAAGAAATTCACATACTGTGGCCTGCATCTTGGGCAAATAGAAGATCTTTCCAGACAAAGTTCATGAATTTCACTGGTGTTACAAAGGTTCTTTGCAGATAGATAAACAGGATCCAGCACTGCCCTCCTGTGAGGTCCTGTGGTGCTCAAGCGGAAGTCACCACTCAAGCTTAAACCCCATGGTATTGCGGGACTCTTAAAGCTTCCTAGATAAAGCCTACATGGTACCACAGAACCATGGGGTAGAATCTTCAACACCAGTATGATGGGAGTAATGTAGTACATGAAAAGAATACTATTTTTTTTAAAAATAATGTGAGTTGGCCGTGGCTGAAGGCCGTGCACACTGGTTGGCTACAGGTTGTGGACAACCCCACACTGTGCACAGCCAAAGGGTATGAGCAGCAGAGGGGTTGACATCCCATGGCTGGGTTGGGTGCAGGGCCTGGTTGAAAGCAAATCCCCCACTGCTGAAGACCGTGCACAGCGGGGAGGTGGGTTGCCCAGAGCTGGGTTTGGCTCAAGGCCCAAACCCTTGTTGCACACTGCTGAAAGCCGAAAGGCGACAAACTGCCCATTGTGCACTGCCAAAGAATTCTGGGCTTTTGCATGTAAGATAAGGGCTTATTTACCTCACTTTAACCTTAGTCTTTCAGTAAATATCTGGGTTTTTTACCAGATTCTATATATAGCATGTGTAAACCCTTCTTCAGTTGGGAAGTCCCACTACAGAAGGCATATGGCCATATGCAATAGGTGGTGGGCAGAGAGCCTGTTCACTTAACAAAGGCTGTGCCCATCCAATGAAACCATCCCACCTGACCTGCTCTAAAAATAATCTTTGGTTGTGTGGAGAGGAGATTGAATTCAGAGTTTACATCTGGTGTGTTTTGTTTTTGCAGTTTTTTTATTGTTTGTTTTGTAAAGTTATTATTACAGTTTTGAACTACCATTGTATCCGTTTTTTTATTTCTTTTGTTTTTCAACAAGTATCTGTGTTCTTTGTTAAGATGATCTTCCATAGCCTTGCAAGAGGCCACACTTTTTAGGCAGTTACTGCAATGTGCAGCAAAATGTTTTCATCATTTTTCTCGCGATGTTGAGACAGCACTTCGTCAAGTGCTGTCTGTTAACCTTCTGCCACTTGACACCTCTCCATCTCACCACATGCTATGCTGTTGAGATGCTTAGCCCTCAGGTACTGTTGATTAGTCATTTGTCAAACTTCTTCTGTTGAGAAAGAGCAGGAATTACACGTGCAAAAAGCCTTTTTCTTGACTAGAAAACCACTTTTACAATTCACAAAACATCCTTTAGAACAGATAAAGGATGTTTTGTGAATTGTAAAATATTTACTCACCCAAATATTATTGTGCAAGTAATTCTAGTCATTGTGCTAGGAAGTGGATGCTTCAGGGAATGAATGTCTGTAAAGTTGGTGTACTCTCAAAATATACATTTGTAGGATTTCCTAATCTTCTTTTAACATATTTCCACCCTAGAATTGGTTGGAGGTATAGTCACATCAAAGTAGGGTTCAACCTCTTTCCAGGATGCTAAATCACCCTCAGTTTGTGTGGTCTCTCTTCTCTCCTGACAGGGTAAGCCACACTGAAGGCTGAATAACAGACAGGACGGTTAATTGAAAGGAAAACTGAACATAGTGGAGGTCAGAAAAGATCCATTTAGATTCAGCTTCCACTTCAGCATCATGGGGCAAAGGAAGCAGTTCTACCTCTTTGGAACTTGATTGGTCCCACTTTGACTCCAAGATGAGCCCTTGAGAAACAAAACAGAGCATATCCCCCTCCATAAGGATGTCTGAAGTCAAAGTCAGCTTTGAAAATGCCATTTTTAGAAAGTTGCCGTTTTTTCTGTCCAAAGGTTTCTGAGGCCTTCTAGGAGTAACAAGCTGCTTGGGTGTGTTAATGGCTCCTCCATTAAGAATGCATATTGGGCCCAGACAGGGAACTGTGTGTAGGCAGGATGGGACAGGTATAAATATTAGACCCTCAAAGCAACTCCAGGACCTGCAGACATTACAAGAGGAAGGGCTGCTTTTTCACCCCGAGAGGACTGCCCTGCTATTTAATGCCTGCCTTGTTCCCCAGAGGACTGACCTGCTAATTGAGGCCTCAATTGTTCTTCAGAGAACTATGCTTCTGCTTGAGACCTGCCTTGTTCCCCAGAGGACTGCCTTCCTGCTTGAGGCCTGCTGTGTTCCCCTGAAGACTGCCCCGCTGCTTGAGGCCTGCATTGGGTGCCGCCAGAGGACTGTCCTGCTGCTTGAAGCCTGCCCTGTTACCTGGGCAGGAAGATTGGACCTGCTTCCTTCATCTCAGTCTACCTGTGTAACTCCAAGGGTCAGCTGGCTTACCTCCTGTACTGGGATACTACAAGCTCCAAAGGCCTCCCTGCTACTTCCGAGCTGACCTGCTGCACTAGATCTGCCTAGACCTGCAGGTCCATTTGCAGGTCCTGTCTGAGCCCTGCTGACCTCTGTTAGAGTGAGTCCCTGATCCCCAAGCGGTGCCACTCCAGGTCCTGGATGCTTGCTAGCCATCAGAGGGTACTCCTCTTCAAGAAAATGAGAAATCCTGAAGTTTTGAACTCTTTGTGCTGGACTTCGTGAAGGTAACTTTTTCTGCGGGTCTAACCTGTACCTGTATTTATTCCGCGCTCCATCGTAGTCCGTCTGAAGCAGTAACTTTCTCTGGTCTAGATGGCCATGAGTGGCACTTTGTGCTTATATGTGCTATACTAACCTAAAACCTTAAAAATACAAATCTCCGGCTCTATTGATTAGATGTTTGTTGTTCTGGTATCATTGTATTCATTAAAAGTTTTCTATGTTTCCAAACTGGTTTGGGATTTTTCTTGTCTTGTGTTTTCTCTTTATTACTTTTTGCGTGGGCATAAATGTTTTTACTCATTTCCTCTTAGTTAAGACTGACTGTTTTTATGCAAAGCTGCCAGAGGTTAAGCACAGATTAATTTAGTGACTTTTGCGGTTCACCTGACAAGGATTGTGGTTGTTGCTTGAGTAGGATTATCCCTCCTTCCCCCCTCAATCAATAACCCAATTTCTTATAGTGAAAGTGAAAAGAAATAATATGAGAGGAAACTATCCAAAAACAACTGATACCGTCTATGGTCTTCTCTTCTAGCTCTAATTTTAGAGACATTTACATATATTTTTTGGGGTGTTTTACCTCTTTATATATAACTTTGACTAAGTTATAAAGACGTTTATTACTTTTATGTTTTTTTTCCGATGAGACTTTAAAAAGTGATAAGGACGTTTTTTAATTTTATGTTTATTTTCTGATGAGGCTTTAAAGACTGTTAGCTTTTTGACCATCTAATGGTCAGGTAAGAGGAAAGTAGCTCACAGTAACACACTGTATCACAGGATGGGTCGTCATGAATGGAAATGTTTAATACAACAGGAAGTTGGAGGAATAACTGCGTCCTGTTCGTACAGTAAAGACATCTGCATATTCTACGCATAGGACACAAATGGTACTCATAGAAAAATGGAAGGGCACACACAGACCAATTGGCTTTAGCAACAAGCGTCTTTCCTTTCAGTACTGCACAAAATACTATGTATGATTAGACTTGGTGCCCCCACTTTCACAGTGTGCCATATAAATAGCATTATTTGATGAGCAATAGAAAAAAATAAAATAGACTTTTTAATTGTAATTGCATTTATGTAGCACTTACTACCCCTGACGAGGTGTCAAAGCGCTTTTCGGCGAGTAGCACACTACTCTGGAACCCAAAAACTATTAGTGGTGAATTAGTATAGGAAATATGAAATTAATTTGAGCGGTGTACATGTAAGTCTGTTGGTTGGATTGAAAAGGACAGTGGAAGGATAGAAGAGGGAAGGGTCTAGAAAGTGTTTGTTTGGAGATCATAGCAGTAGGGGGAGGTTTGGATTGAGTAGAGGGGAGGGGGAAAGAGTCAGAGGGAAGGGTTTAGAAAGGCTTGTTTGGGAGATCTGCATAGTAAGAGGTCTGAGATGATGCAAGGAGAGGTGGAGGAGAAAAGAGTCTAGAAAGGGTTATTTTGGAGATCATAGCAGTAGAATGGGATTTGGGATGAGCCAGAAAGTAGAGGTAGAGGATGTATTGAGAGACGTATAGGGTGAGATATAGGGTAGGCATTGGAGATGTTGAATTAGGAGTAAAGTAATAAGTATAAAGATGTATAAGTACATGGAAGGTATATATGTATAAGGAAGGTAATATATGTAGATGTAGGTTGTATTTAATAAACTCAGACTTTCATGTGCTGCTGTACTTTAGGCAAATTTATTTGTGTATAATGTTTTTTTTTCCTGTAACACCAAAAGCACAGGCTCTAATTTTCCCTGTACTATTCAACGCAATGAGGTGAGTCCTCCCCTTTGAGGCAGGCATCAAGTAGACTCTCTAGTGTCCATAAAAGAAACATCTGCTTCAGTGTGTCCTATCCTTCGGCCAGAAAGGCAACAACTCCTGCAAATCCGCCTATCCATATCTTAGTTTTCATTGTATGAAGTTAAGGGGTGGGACAGGCTCCAAGCCATGAGGATGAAGACTACCCTTACAGTAATGAAGATTGGCGGCAAGTAAACAAGCCATTACCTCTTTTTTATTTTCCAAATTGAAGTCCTGACGCTCTAGCAAGCACCATAAAGCAGAGGCCTTGGAAAATGCTGCAGATAGTGTTGCAACACCCATGTGGTGATGAGGGGCCCATGCGTCTTTCATATCTCACAGATATTCATTAGCTTTGAAATCAAAGGGGCCTCCCTGATGGATTGCCCCTAAGGGATTGACTCCTGTTAGATTGTCTCTCCTTCCTCTCCCCCCAACCGCAGAGGCTGCAACAGCCTGGATTATGCTCCGGGCAAAGCCCCGGGTTGATGGATAATATTTAGGCTTTCCTGTTTTCAGTTTCTATTTTTGGTAAATTCTGGTGGGGTTTTTTCCAGTGTTTTCAATACCTAAATAAAACAGTGATTATCAGTGTTTACACATTTTCGCACCATTAAAAACAACACAAACAGTGTTTTTCCAGTGTTTATGTAATGTTTTGTTTTTATTATTGCTTACTTTCTGCACTGATAGTACATGTGTATAGACAGTGTGTGTACAGGGTATATGAGGTCCAAATACACTTTTACAAATCAAACTTATTGTAGTACACCATACAATACTTCTTTAGTGAGTCTTTGGTCATATGTGCTCGCTCTTTCCTTCCCATGTAAACGTTTATTTGTGAAAAGGCCCTCTCAACATTGTCACTTGAGACGGGCAATGCCAAAACAGCCAGTGCACAATTTGCTAACTCTAGCCACTGGCATAACTTTCCATGCCCAAAACTGGTGCTCCTGAAGATTACAATTCTCTGTGGAAAGTTCTGCAACATATGTGTTGAAGTGGGCACATATGCCAACAGGTATTTATGCTGTCAAAACTGAAGCAGTACTTTTCAAAGTCCAAAGAAAATTCCACTTTACGGAAGGGATCTAGAACTTGTGCAGAGCACCTCAGTGAGGCTTCATTGACTTCAAATGCCATGGTTGGTGAAGGAAGATTTCTGTGCATCATTCTTTCTCATGCACTGTAAAATAAAATTTCCTGAATTGCTCCTCATTTCCTTGCATACCAAGTGGCAAGAATTCCAAACATGGAACATATTGCAGTGCAAAAGTCACTAAAAGTGTCACCCATCCTACTCCTACAAGGAGATGTTTCACATCTACACCAATTACACTGAACACTTGGTATACAAGGGTGTTTTCAGACTCTAGCTTTTTGATTAGGTTCACTAGAGCAGTCATGTTTTCCTGTAAAAATCTAAGAATGCAGTAGAGTGTACTTTTTGTTCTCATCACTATCAATATGTGACCAAAGATCCTCACATTTATTTCCTTGCACCTGAATGGGCTACACAGTCAATAGCATTCTTCATTAACTCTGAAGATTGTAAAGATGCTTTCAGCATTCCATCTAGCAAGTGGTAAGGATCTCTTATAGGAAAGCACTTGAGCTCAGGTATCGATTTTGACAGCTCATTACACAACGTTGTACATATACACCGCTGAATTACTGCTAATACAAACAATATCACTCCAATATTTGTTGAACTTGGTAAGACCTTTTTGCAGCAGCATTCCAAGTGACACTGCATTCCATGTTTTCCAAACAACGGGTGTCATGTTTTTACCACTATCCCAGATGCTTGGTGCCAGCACTCTTTTCACATATACCTGCATTAAATGTTTAAAGCCTGGAGATTTTGGCAAATCACCTGCTAACAATACTGACTCACTAGAAAAGGAGGCTATCATCCATTATCTCTCTATGGGTAAATGTGATGGTACATATTGGAAAAATTCTTATGAAACCAAGGGGCATATTCTCCAGGATCTATCGCAGAGTTATCGGCACTTTATCTCAGCCAAAGTCATGATACATTTTTCGCCTCATTCACAAGCTGGCGCTAACAGCTGATAAGACCAGTTTACCTGCGATAGCAGCCGCAAAAGACATCGCCACGGATGACCCCGGCAACTAACACTAATGAGATGCAGAATAGGCATTCCCGAGCAAAAAGCTGCGACAACACCACTCCTCAACATTTACAACAACCAGCCAGATCGGCGATAAGCACACAAAACATGCGATAAGGCGCGTTAGCAGCAGGAAATTAACACCTGCTCTGACCTGGTGCAAAGTCGGACGAAAACCTGCAGCATAAAGGGAGCCCAGCCCACAGCCACACCTGAAGAACAACAGATGTCATGGAGCTACTCATCATGCAGCTCGGAGCCCCAACAGGGCCACAACACCCACTGCCACCACCCCCAGGACCACCACCTTCCCGGACTACCACAGAGGCAGCGCAGACAAAGACAGCGGACCTTCAGGAAGCACACCAGCCTCACAGACTTAACACCAGAGCAGGTCATTGCCCACTACAGGCTCAAAAGGGCAACCATCCTCCACATCCTGAAAATCATTACCACAGGCTGACGGTATCAACTCAGCGGACAACCAACATCCTTCCGCAGACAAAGCTGCTGGCTGTGCTGCACCTCTTGGCCTCTGGGACATTCCAACCAACTATCGCCAGAGTCGGAGGAGTGTCACAGCCAGCCCTATCCAAGTTCCTCAAACCTGTCCTGGATGCCATCATCAGCTTGGTACCCCAGTACCTATACTTCCCACACACTGCACAGGAACTTTTACGCCATAGCTGGCTTCCCGCACGTGTTGGGGGCAATTGACTGCACACATGTCCTACTTGTGCCCCCTGCCGACACTGCACACAATTACCGCAACAGAAAGCACACACATTCCATCAATGTGCAGGCAATAGTGGACCACCGGGGACTTTTCACCAATGTCGTCGCCAACTACCCAGGCAGTGTGCATGACTCATTCATCTTGCGACAGTCCATCATCAACCGGCGCTTCCAGGATGGCACCTACGAAAATGCAGTGCTCATTGGTAAGAACCATATAAACACACCACACACCACAACTCAACAATCATGCAACTCACAACTTTGGCAATGCACATGTTACAAACCCACATACAACATGCCAAACAACATGCCCACTCACCAGACATGACAGCACAACTTACTGTGGCAACCTGGGATAGCCATGTACACCAACATCATGGCACATTAGCCACACACCAGCGGAATGTGGATGTAGGTGGCAACCAGGCATGTGCGAAGGAGGCAAGTTACCCTGAATGAGAATGCACACATTGTCAAGTGTGGCGTGGATGTGCTGGACAGACTGCAGTATGTAGACCACAGACATATCCATGTCGACATATAATGCTGGTGTCTGTAGCATTGTGGACAGTGGTCGCAACCATGTCACCCCAGCCAGTGGGGGAGATCACGCAAATGTAGCTTGTTACGTCCCCCCTGCAAGCGTGTGCGGATTGGGCTTACCCGGCGTATGCCAGGCTAGCGTAGGGGTGTGAATAAAAAGCACGTAGCCCTGGGTGTGGTTCTCCTCCAGAATGGCCAATGTGTCTGCCAGGGCGGCGCCTCTCACACCACCATGAGGCCGATGCCATGTGCAGCGGTGCCTGCGATCCTGTGCGCCTGCCGCATCCCAGGCCGCTGCTCCCTGAACCAGTCTCGTCCACCCCTGCGCATCCAGGCCTCACTGCTCACCTGCAGAACCCGGCGTGTCTCCAAGAGTGCCCACCACGTGCCTGTACTAGCTCCAAGCCAGAGGCCCATCACATGACAGCCTCCTCCGACCATCGCGGCCTCAGCGAGCAAGGCCCGCAGTACTCCTTTCCCGTTGATGCACTCCTCCGGCATACACAGCGGACAAGTGGGTTGCACATTTGGGACTGAGTCTTGATTACACAGTGGCAGAGTACATATTCATGGCATTGTTTAAATCCCTATACTCCCTTCGATGTGGTGACACTAACTCTGTACATAGCATTCCGACCACACGTGTCTGTGAGCCCTTGCGGACTTCTGCCTTAGGCCTACACACCAGTCCAGCAGGCCTCAGACAAAGCCAATCCAGTCCGTCCCAGGCATGACACGGCATTGTCGCCGTGTGCACACCTGCTCAGCTCTGGTTCCTCCACCTCCATTAACCAGGAATCTTCTCCACATGCCATTTCAACGCCGTGTGTTAGAGATCCAGGAGGAGATGGCTGTACAGCGGGTGCCCCACGCTGACCGCTGCCTCCTGCACACACTGCGGTCGAGTAGGACACACAATTGGAATGGAGTCTTGATTTGTTCATTGCAGAGTTTATATCATTGTACAGGCCTCATCGCAGACTGCATCCCCTTTCAGCTCTGGTGCCACTGACTCTGTGCCACGGGAGTCATGGGCACTCTCCCTTTGAACTTTGTTTGCGTCTCAGTCTATGGCCTGGGGGTTGTCTTCATCATGTAGCTGATACTGACATGGTTGGAAAAAGGAGTCAGTGGATATTCACCTCCTCCATAATGCCTGTTTCTGCTTGCTTCTGCTCTCAGCATCATGCCCTAGATGGACACCTTCCACTGTCCCCCGTAACACTCCATGACATTCTCCTTGGACATCAACGAGGACCCGCTCAGCTCACGTGGCCCGCACCACAAGTCACCGTCCCTTGCGGGTGTGCATGTGCCGGCCGTAGTGTATCCGGGGCCATTAACTCTGTGCAGCTCAAGTCATGGACCCTTGCTATTTGTACATTGAACTTCTGATTTTCTGATCACTGTTGTAGTTGTTTCCAGCACCAACAAACCCCTGAGGGGTTGCTTGCACTACCCAACACCCATCCAGCACAGGCGTCACTAAACGTGTGACCCTGGCAATAAAAGGTGCCGGGCGCACATACCCGTAGCCAGTTCCACAAATTATCTCAGTGTGTCCGTGTGATCATTATGGATGCATGAGGGCCCCGGGCCATACCACATCTCATTGTGCTGTGTACAGCGTGCGCAACCTAGTCACCTCAGGCAGTGGGGTAGACCTGGGACATGTGGCTGTGTCGGACCCCCCTGTGAGCGTAAGTGAGTGGACCGGAGTACGGCAGTACGGTGTAGGGGTGTGAACATTCGACACGCGTTTCTGGGTGTGTCTGAGTTTAGGCCTTGACAAAGAGGTAAGTGATGCGTCTTTGCCACCCGTCACGCAATGTGTAATGTTGCAATGTAGCATGCTCACGGAGTGCGGCTTCAGCCGAGGGGTACATGAGGGTGAGCAAGCCTGGCGGGGTCCAGGATCATACATGCCAACTGTTGTGTGTGTCGCTATTTCCGCAGCATAAGCCAAAGGTCTACCCTCAACCGCAGGGCGAGTTCAGTCAGGCATGTACTATACATCTGTGTCCGCCCCATCCTTACCATAGGCCTACACACACGTGGCCGCACACCATCAGCGCACAACATCACTGTGTCATTCTCAGGCTTGTGGACCTGCACAGACGGGCATGACAATGGTGTGCCGTAGGTGGGCAAGTGATCCAACCGTGCTGCTCACACTAGCGAATAGGCTCGGGGGGAGGGAGAAGCAGCTGTGAGGCTACGTAATACTCATTGATGCCGCTCATGTGCAACAAGCAGTGCATGTCATTCAGGAATCACAAAGTCACACATATCACACATCAATAAACCAGTGAGCCTGCCAACACTTGCAGAACTAACCTTTGACTCATGTCTCTCTGCACTGTCACAGGTGACCAAGGATATGCACTCTGCGCTTGGATGATGACACCCCTCCGAGCCCCGAACACACAGCCCCAGAGGAAGTACAATGCGGCCCACAAACGCACCAAGGGCTTCCTGGAACGTACATTTGGCGTGTTGAAGTCACGTTTCAGGTGCCTGGATTTCACAGGTGGAAGTCTCCTGTACAGCCCAGACATTGTGTGCAAGAGGATTGTTGCATGTTGTGTGTTGCACAACATAGGTGTATGCAGCAAAGGCACCATGGATACTAGTTCCAGAGACATCGGACGATGATGATGAAGATGAGGCAGGTGGACCACACCCCAGTGCAGCCGCAGCAGGAATAGCCCGCAGGGACACATTCATTGCAAATTTCTTCAGATGAGCACGTCACATTGTGACAGTCCTTGGCAATCATGGGACAGTACAGTATAATCACAGGCACAGCATGTGCAAATACATGGAATCCAAAATGACATTCCCTAAGTACATGTCACTCATCTGTACAGGCACATCACTCAGACAAGTGTGAGTGTGACATGAGTTGATTGCGATTTTATGATGTGTTCATGGATGGTGGGTGTGTCACCTCTGTGTAGAGAGGCTGTTTGGGGTGTCACGTATATGGACTGCCAGTTCTGTGTGTCACAGTTAGTAGGGTATCCCACTCTTCGGCGCTTCATATGCGTCCAAGATCATTCAACTTTTAATGCCATTTGTGGCCTACAGGTGACAACAGGGCTCCTTTTGGGGTCAGCTATGTACCACCATGATGCAGGGATGTCCCCTGTGACTCAAGTCCCACAACATGGGCAACATGTACGTAGGTGGGAGTCAATGCCCCTGCATTCGTCCACCCTGTCATAATTGATTGATTATGGGCATGACACCTCTGTGTGCAGGAGGGGTTGCTTGTACCTCTGCAATGTGAAGTAGAGTTGCGGTTTCACTGTGTGTTCCATGCATGTGTCTGCATTGGCGCAGTTTACATGCAGACTGCATGTCAATGTACATTGTGTCTGTGTGAAGATGCCTATGTAATGCGGGACAATGGTCAATTGTTCTACATCACGGATGTGGGGTTGTGCTCGTACATTGTAATCTCGCAGTTTTTGTACTCTGCTTTTAAAGTGCATTTTCCCGCATGACGTGTGGGAATTGCAGGCCTGTCGCTGGTTTTCGCATCGCTGTTGGCCTCATTGCAGCTTTTTTTGCGTCCATGTTTTGCATTTTTGAGGCGTCGCGTTGCCTTTTATCGTGGACATTTGACGCGTGATTGTGAGCCTATCCTATGATACCGCAGGCTTGAGAATGCCACGTTACCACGGTGTTATTTTCCCACGATAGACTGCGATGTGCAAAGATGCATTAAGCTAATTTTGCGATGGTTATCACACGTTCTTGAGAATGTACCCCCATGCATTTTCCCTATCAGTGAAAGAATCAAACGTAGCCAAACTATCAAATATGATTTTGATATTTCCTGATTCTCATGTATTCGCTGGTTCAAGAAGAAGAAATACAAAATAACTCTTTCTCTCACCTTTCCATCTCTTTGAATGGCATTTAGTTTGTGGTTGCAAATGTGATTTTTCAGTGTTTATTTGTTTACACTGGTGAGGGCTGTGTTCCTTTTAGTGGGGTTTTATCAGTTACTATAGGTTCAAACCTAAAACATGATAGCCTAATTTAACTATGTTTATTGAACAAATGCATTACGTTCTCCTGTACATCTTCCTGCCAAGAGTCTCTGGCCTTGAAAAACAGTCTTAAGGAAAGCCCAAGTGGGAATCCTGAACATCCCCTCAAATGAGGCACATTTGGGATCCTCCCACATACTGCTTCAATCCACTGCCCTTGCACTCGGGCTGCCAATCCTAACCCTGCTGTCACAAACAAATGTGCGATATGGGATCAATGCTCAACATCATCCAGACTGGAAAAAACTGCAAACACAGCTTCAGTAAACCACAGGCCCTTCTCTGCCCAGCCCTACCAACTGAGGGGACTAGCATAAAAATTAGGCCTGGGCGAAAATTTCGTTCCGTTCGCGGAAATTGCGATAATTTGACATTTTCACGTTCCGCGGAAAGCGCGAAAATGTCAACATTTCCGCATTCCGCAGCTTAGCGATAATTTGATTCTTGCTCGCGCTGTAAAATAATACATTCTCGCGCGATCGCCTTACCTGAATCCCTGCGTTCGCCGACAAGTTTTCTTGATCCGGTCGCGTTCTCCATGAGATGTTGTATTGTTTTTAGCCATTTGCGCTGTCTCGCGACATTTTGCGCCCGCAGTGACGTCATGCGTCGCGCGATCACGTCTTTCTTCTCGCGATCATGCACCGCGAGACAACTGATAACAAAATGGCCGCGCCCGCGAGCAACCACATGGGTAAGTTGGCGAGCCGCAACCATGCAGAAAATCTCGCGAACATGCGGGAAAAAAACTTCCGCATCTTCGCGATATTTCCGCGTGTTTGCGATAATTTTTTGCATTTTCGCGATAATTTGCGACAGTGGATTTCGCAAATTCCACCCACCCCTAATAAAAATCACAGAATCACTGAGAGAGAACTGATCAGTGGTTTGAACGGAGGATCCCGAAAAGAGAAACTAAAGGTCACACAGATGTTCTGGAGAATGTACCACATGAGAGGCCACCACAACAAACGTGCAAGCTGAGAGACCCCATTTCATGGCCACACATTGGATCATTAAGGTAGATGTTGTCACTAGCCTAGTGATTTTAGGAAAGCATCACTTAAAATAGTGAGACGTCAGGAAGATTGTGTAGGAGGCAGTCCCGCGAGAAGTGCTCTCAATGTTGTCTACAGGTATAGACGTGGGTCTTGATGCCTGGATTCTCCTTCTTTACCCACCAGTCTGAAACAACCAGCTCCCATGCCATCAGGTCAGGATGATGGAGAGCATGGGGAAAAAAAGAAAGTGTGTAGAAAAGAAATGATTAAGGAAGAATGAAATGACCACTGTCATAGAGATGGGAACGTGATACCCCAAGGTCATGATGAATCTACCTATCACCTGTGCTCATTTCAACTAAAACATTTTGAGGATTGCCGGAGGAAGCAGTATCAGAGGAAAAACAAAGAGCTATTCTAGGGCCCATTAACAGAACAGTGCAATTTTCCCACTAAATAAAGAACAGTATTCTTGCTGTGTAGACGATGCATCTGCATCAGCTTCAGCACTGTGCAGATTGATGCACTTATACACAGAAAACGAACTACAAGTGTACAACATGTGCTTTAAAGTTGTTTCTTTGGGTGTGGTTTTTGTTGGGGCCATTGAGACATAGAGAACATGGTGTGAGAGGGGATTCAAGGCTACAAACCAGTAATCTAACCAGTATACAACCCTATACTAAGCCTTAGCCTTGTAAGTGCCTCCACACAGTGAATCATACCAGTGACGTGACTGACACTCTCATCCCAGAAGAGAACGCTGAAACAGTGAGAGAACTAGAAAGACAAGTAAAGTCTAGAACTCCTAGAAGAGTGGTATGCTGGGAAGCAGAGGTCCCAAATCAGAGGCTTACAGAAGAGGCATAGTTGTTGGATACCTAATCATGGTGTTACTTTGTAAGAGTCCTAACTGCTGTTAAAGGAAGCAACAGGAGCTGAGGCTGAGAGTATAAAAATGGAGTTGGCAAAATGTAGTAACTCATTTAGAATTTGGGAGAGGGGGATCACTGCCATGGATTTGCAGATGTCCCACTCTACCCCCTTGCCAGTTACCCTACCCTATTTAGGAGTGGAACCCACAGATTGATTAACAGTTGAGCGTCTTCCAGCTCTGCCGGTGGTCAGACAGTGAAGGTGGCCCATCGTCCTTAGGACTGCCACCTTTTAGGCATCAGAAGGTTCACTCTATTTAGGACAATCCTCCTGGTGCATATTTTCCCTGCCCAGGTTTGGAAATTCCAGGCCCACCACACCTTACAGAGGCCTTTGCATGTCTTAGGTATATCTTGCCTCCTCCTGCACTTGAATGACTCATTCAGCATCAAATCTAGCGCACAGAGAAGCTGTTCAATCTCAAGCCTGTCTTCAAGGAGACATCAATAGAATGTGTATGATGCATGCACCACTTACAACAATCTAATACACATCTCTGTGGCACTTGTATGTCTAGCTTCAGCTGCAAGTCTATGTTGTGTAAGTATTTGATGGGCTGTACATCCTCTCACCTACTCCCCATTCCCTGGATGCTAAAATAATTTGCTCAAGTTCTCTTGTTGACCATTGAACTATCCAGAACCATTGCTTGGACTGTGTTGTTGACCTTACACCTGGTAACTTTACTTTGATTCCATAAGCCAGTACTATCAGCAATTGGCTGGAAAAGCACACACAAGTCCAAGCTTTGTTCCACTCTTAACCTATGCTTTCTCTCAGTAGGTAAAAGCTAGAAAGTTTTCAACAGTGATAAAGTGAAATGAGAAATTTCACCACCCTCGGCTCTTTCTCTGAAAGCATTTGTCATCTTCCATAGAGCTGAATGGAAAGAAGGACGAAGATGACAAGCTCTTTCATCTTAATAAATGACATGAGTCTGGCAAGGAAGCCTGGGACAAGTGAACTTATGGACATGCAAACATAAAATTCCTGGAAAATGGAAGATATGTTTTCGAGGGAATGTCAGCACCTTATCAAAGAAAGAGTATGGTTTCTGAGAGGCGCCTAATAACCGGCTCCATCCTTTTCAGCAGTTCAAACAAATTATTGGCAGCTCCACATGCTCACCATATGAGGAACATGTCATTTTATGTTTGAACTCATTCAGTGAATATGCATCTTTCCCCATCCAGAGAGCACTGGCTGGTCTAACTCATGCAACTCTTGAACATAATGTTCCACTCAGCTCCTCTCTGATGAAATGATGTCATTTTCTCTCTCTCTCTCTCATTCTCACTCTCTCACACACAGGGAACAGCCACTCACTCACACAAGTAGACATACAATTAAATATAATTTAAAATACAAGATAGGCAGAATGGGTAATTGCCTGTTGCAGTAGGCTCCTGTTTACTAATATTTTTGATAGCATACAAGAATGTGTAGCTTATTGTTTACAAGTAAAAGGTTACTTTTGTACAGATCTGGCATGCCTCTGGTTTTTAGTAGGGGTGGGCGGAACTCATGGAGTTACATAAAAACTCTGTGAGCTTCCACTGAGTTCTATGTGCACCAGAATTCGACATGTTGCGCTACTTGGGTAGATTTTCGGTGCCGGGAGCTTGTTCAGCACTGTAAAATGAGGACGAATGGTACCATGCAGCACGCCAGAGGGTGCTGTTTCTTTTTACCGCTTGAGCAGATTTTCTACTCAGGCAGCAGTTTTCTCAAAGCAAATGGTAGCAACATGCCGCAACATGCCGCATTGAGAATTCTCACCGTGAGATGTTCTAGTGTTTGATTGTCTCATTCGCATTCGCCAACTTAATGTTGGTGAGCTGCGTGCGAGAAAAAACTCCACCACGCGGCAGTTAGCAGAGTTTTTCCAGAACTCTACGCTCCAAGTGGAACTCCGCCAGTTGAGTGGAGTTTATTGCCCACTCTCGTTCAGGGCCTCAATTATGACGTTCCGTGGCGCAGGAGCCTGCTCCATAATTACGAGGGAGAACTAAGCCACTTTTTTGGGCTTAATGCTGCCTCGTACATATCGTTTCCTTTAATGCAGTTTTCTGCATTAAAGAGGCATGCAATGGGTGTTGCTGGAGGCGTTCCCAGCAACATCCATGGCTTTTTGACACTTACATAGGGAGGCGTAAGGGAGGCACAATGAGAAGAAATAGCTTTATTTCTCCTTGTTTTTCCTTTTTCTATGTGTGCTGCACTCTGCAGCACACATAGAAAGGGGAAAAAGCCTCTTGTGATTGTTTTTGTGCAGGAAGGATTCCTTTCCAGCACAAAAATCATCAGCCCTGTAACGCAGACACCCTTTCACCATGGTGCAAAGGTGCCTGCGTTAGTACATGACAGCCCATTGTACGCCAGCATAGGGGAAAAGGACAGGAATACGCCGTATCTCATAGATGCGGAGCATTCCAGACCTTTAGTTTTGCCGTAGAGCAGCACAGCAGAAGGGCCTGTGGCACTGCCCTATGGCAAAACCTCATAAATTAGGCCCTGAAGGCCTCATTTATGAAAAGTGTTGCATCGCTGCATGAAAACAGCGATGCAACACTTTCAGTGCACCCTCCTTGCGACACCATGGATGCGTCGTATTCACTGTACGGCGCTCCATGTCGCAAGGATTTGCAGATTCATCAGAATTTCTGACATATCTGTAGATGCAGTAATGACGCATTTCTGGAGTGTGTAGCAAAAGTGATGCTACTCCAGCAATGGGTCATTACACATGGGCAAGTCCCATGTTAACGGTGCTTGTGCCAGTCTTACGTTTGCTGTGAATTTTTAAGGATACAATGCATTTGTAACTCAGAGGAGGATCTTAAGAATTGTCAATATGAGGCGTTTCAGAGATTTAAGATTCGTGGGTACAAGGAGAGAGATTTGAATATGGCCATGACTAAAGCAAATAGTCTAACTAATGAAACTAATACAGCTAGCCCTACAAGTACAGACACTTTCAATATTAACATCAGAGACCAATCAAAACAAGATAATACGGTGAGACTCATCACATCCTATAACAAGCAAGAAAGACAACTTAGGAAGATTATATACAAAAACTGGCCAATTGTAAAAACAGATCTGACCATGTCACAATTGGTGCCAGAATTACCCATGATTACTTTCAGACATGCTCCCTCCATGAGGGACGCACAGGTAAAGAGCAGTCCTGAGGTTGCTAGTACTTCTAACTGGCTTTCAAATAGAGTGGGTTTCTTTAAATGTAGCTCATGCAAGCGTGTTAGTTTGGGAAAAATACCAATAAAGTAATAACCGCATTCGACCCTAACCCTATGAAAATTACTAAATTTCTTTCATGCCGGACTGAGTTTGCGGTTTATGCATTAGAGTGCTCATGTAAACTCAGATACGTGGGGAGTACCAAACTTCAAGTATTTAATCGCATACTGCAACATTTGAGAGCTCATTACAGGACGCAGAGAAAGCAGAGATCCATAACCTACCTACTTGCCGTGAGGGGAACGGCTCGCAGAGGTGCTGCGGGGCTGAATATCCACGGAGTAACTCCGCCGTGAGGGAAACGGCCTGTTCAAACTCCATATCCCAGCATTCCCCTTGGCAGCGCACGCTGATGACGACGCTATTCAGCGCCGGTCTGCTTTAAATCCGAGCAGGCGCTCACGCAGCGCGGGACGCGCGCGGGCAGCGCCCGGGCGAAGCCCGGGCCAAGGGCGGGCCCGTCCTTGCCCGTCTGTGCCCGTGTGAGACCGGACTGGACCACCCATCGTGGTTTTTCCTTATATCCGTACATCTTCCCATCACGATCTTCCCTCAAGGATTGGTGCTCATCCGCAGGTAATTGCCATCCATTCCTGTAACACTAACTGATCCGAACTTTTTTGATTACATCTACCAGACTGTGGGCAAAATAAACGCCCTTAGATATAGTTGAATATCTCTCTTTATCATGGGCAAAAGGAAAGCATTGAGCTGCGAACCAATAGAGGGAATGGACACAAAGAAGCCAAAAAAGCAATCTCTACTAACATATTTGACCGGGGCAATGGGGGCAATTGAAAAACAAATCTCCTCAGTAGAACAATCATTAGCAGCGGGTACTCTGGTGAATGAAGAAGTCAGTGAGGGGGACGACCAACTCACTCTCATTAACCCCATTATTTCGACTGTGAGTACAGATATTGCAATACCAGTTAATGGGTGTGTCCAAAATATTACAAATGACATAATAGTACACAACAACAGCGATCAAAACTTAGTACAACAAGATAAGGGGAAAAACTTGACTAAGAAACAGTTAGGGAAACAAGGTAAAGGCACAAAAGTGGTTAGTCAATCTAGGCCACATAGAGGTAAGGACATTTTTGGCAAGAAAAAAACCCAAGACAGGGCTAAAAACTCAACACAACTTCCTGATACATCCCATATAGCAACAAATAACCCCATACAACAACATAACAAGGGGACTGAACCGGAATGTATCCTCTCTTCCATTAAAATTCTTGATGCTTTCGTTAGAGAAGCTGTTGAGGCGATCGGTTCTAGACTAGATCAGATTGAGTCCCAGGTCGCGAAACTTCTTTCGCGTAAAGAAGATACACCTATCTCATCCCCCAGCTTAAGGTCCACTAGTAACAGCGCGAATTACACCAGGAAATCTCGAACCTTTCATCCCCATATTGACGCACCTGTAGAGACTCCCACAACTGAAAGTACCAAACAGCTTAGGGTAACAAAGACACCACATAATACAGTCATGCCGTCTCACACAGTCTCTAATAGTCAGTCCTCTTCTGCTATTAATCCAACATCTGTAAAGGCGTCTCATCCTTTACATCTTGATCTTCCTCCAGCATGTACTCCTTATACAGTGATTTTGGGCAATGTTCCCCATCTAGGCCTAAACGATCAGGAGAGCAACGAATCATTAAGGAACAAAGCACTACATTGGTTGGGAGACAGAGTAAGTGACACTAACATCCTGTTCGAAGAGTTCAAGATGATACGCAGAATAGGATGGATAGGAAGATCAAGGAAATCCTTTATGGGCGACTGCCTGATACTGACTTTTAGATCCCCCTGGTTAGTTAGAAAAATTTTGGGGTCCGCGCCAAAAAATATATTCGACAAAGGGATTAAGATTCTTCCCCTAGGCTTTTTCTATCGCCCTCCCTCTGAACAAATGAATTCGGTTCATCATCAATTTTCGTTGAACCAAAAAAAATTTAACATCCCTGTCCGTAATCGTTTTGGTGTACTCACCTCTCTAGACGATCAAGATTGACTCTCCCTAAAGCCATTAAATAGAGCTAGGAGTCTAGCTGGGAACTCCGACATCTGCTCGCTTCCCCATCCTCGAAGGAGCTCTCCTGAGATTGAAATTGATTTAGTAGCAACAGTCGCTGACACCGAAAGGCAGCCACGGCATAAGTCAATGCAGGAGGATACACCCGCTATAGCTTGCAATAATAAAATCAACCTGAATCCTACTTTAGAGGAAACAGAGGCCCCAAGACTAGCTGACCTTCCACTTATAATATCTAGGAAAGAGGAAGGTTATATTAATATTACATACTGGAATATATGGGGCCTATACTCAAAAATTCACAACGACCTTTTCACTGATTTTGTTAAAAACTCGGACATTTTATGTCTGCAGGAGACTTGGTCGGTAAGCGCAATTAATATCAATGGCTTCAAAACTTTCCATATTCCAGCCTCTCCCTCCCCTTATGGAAGACCAAAGGGAGGCCTATGTATATACTTATCCAATCTTGTGGTACTAAAAAAAGTCAAACTAGAATGTTCAAATTCTTATTTTCAAATACTCACCCTCACATTAGATAGGAAAGACGTTTTAATACTCGTCAATTTTTACAACAACATCCCAAAAGAGAACGAACTTAAAGTTATCGATCACCTCAGACAAGCTGTTCATGACATTCAGCTGGTCAACTCAGGTGACGCCCAAATCATCTGGGGAGGGGATTTTAACGTTAAGTTGTGCCCCAAAAATAATAATAGGATTTGTGGTATGACTGACGAGGACAATTATAATCTTACACACTTTCCTCATAACATTTTGGGGGGTGCTCTGAATGAATCTCTATTTATGCTGAACCTGAGATTCGCAAATGAACTAGTGATCCCTCCAACTGCATTCTTACCCACTTATAATGGGAGAGGAACAGGCTCTGTAATAGATTTTATTCTTGCATCAAATAATCTCGAAAACAGGGTAAAGCAATTTACCACCCATAAGATCGCTATCAGCGACCACTTCCCACAGACCGTAGATATCATGAGGAAAAGTTCCAATTCCCTCACTAAACGCAAAACGAATATATTCCGTCACAATTGTCCCAATCTTGCTATTGATAGTCTGAATGGTTTCTCTTTAAAATGGGAACTAGTAGACCCAGAAACCATTACTTCTTCAGTGGTGACTAAGGCCCTACCCCATATAATGTCCTGCTTGGAAGAGAATACCCCTTCATCGACTATCATAGACAGTTTTATTTCCATTACAACTACTATAAAAAACACACTGATTGTAAACAAGAAAAATACAGACCCTAAGAAAACAAAATGGTTCGATAAAACCTGCACAAATGCCCATCGCACCTTAAAAAGAGCCATCCATAATAGGGACAAAGACGGACTAGCAGTCCAGCAAGCAAGGAAAAGTTACAATCAGGCTATCGCGACCAGGAAAAAGGTATTAAAAGAATCATTGTGGGAGGATCTACATAGGGCAAGCAACCAGAATGATATCAAAAAATTCTGGAAAGTAATTAGGTCCCCGTTTCTTTCAACGGATAATCAACCATCAATAGAAATAGCTATTGACGAGGCCCAATGGGTGAATCACTTCACAAGAATTTTTGGCGACTCAGAGTCGCGAAATAGTTTTGCCTCAAATTCACCACCGCAATATGAAGTTCCTATCCCCCTTACCACTGAGTTATCTTTCTCACTTGAGGAAGTCCTAATTGCACTAAATGAAAGTAAAGGCTCCAAGGCCCCTGGTCCTGACGGGGTCCCGGTAGACATCTATAAATATAACACAGATCTCTGGGCACCAATATTAACCCGCGTTCTCAATGCTACCTCCTCTCAGGGCCTCATTAACAGTTGGACGGAATCCATCATGGTCCCTATTTACAAAAAGGGCAATAGACAGGATCCTTCCTGCTACAGACCAATCTCACTCCTGGATTCACTAGGAAAAGTAGCAGGAAGGATCCTTCTGACGCGGCTGCAAACCTGGGCTGCAGACAAGAACATACTGTCTGACTTACAGTTCGGTTTCAGAGAAGGCCTGGGGACAATAGACCAGGGACTTAATCTAGCCATTCTGTTGGGCAAATACACGAGGGCGAAGAGAGGGAAACTATACCTTGCGTTTGTTGACCTCTCTTCAGCCTTCGATTGTGTTGCTCACGATAAACTGTGGCATATTTTAAAGGAAATGAAAGTAGAGGAACCTTTAATAGATTTTTTAAAAGCCCTCTACAGCAATGCCTCAGCGAGAGTTCGATACGGAAAAGCGGGAGAATGTACTTCGTCATTTAAAGTACTTAGAGGGGTTAGACAGGGGTGCGTCCTGGCCCCATTCCTTTTCACTCTTTATACAAACGGCCTTGAGAAGGCTTTACTGGATGGAACCCAGGACGTCCCCCAGGTTCAGCAAATCTCGACCCCTAGACGTATACCAGCATTATTGTATGCTGACGACGCTGTGATCCTAGCTAGGACCCCCATAGCTCTCCAGAAGGCATTAGTTTTGTATAACAAATATATGCAAGGCATCGACTTAAATATCAATATTTCAAAAACATTTGTGATGAACTGTGGCAATGGTAGCAAAAAGAGTAAAGATATCTACCTAAACGGGAATAAATTGGCCAGTACACCTACTTACTCTTACTTGGGAATACTTATAGATGATAAGGGCACATGGAACCAAGCAATCATACAAAGAAAACTCCTTTTTACGAGAGCCACCACTGCCCTTGTCAATTTTTCACAAAAACTGGGGAAAAGACCACCATCAGAACTGATCAAAATCTATAAAGCAAAATGTATAAGCGTGGCAACATACGGGGCAGGGATCTGGGGACATAGGAATGTATTTGAATTGCAGAAAGTGGAAAACGCATTTCTAAGATATCTATTAGCAGTTCCAGCTTCAACTTCCACTTTCGTTTGCCATGCTGAGCTGGGAGTCCCTTACATCACGGACATTATAAAAATTCAACCCGTAACTTTATGGCACCGTATTTGGAAGTCAGAAACAAACCACTTTAATCAATTGGTGCTTCAAGATGTCCTCAAACTGGACCACTGCCTCGAAATTAAATGGATTAAGTATGTGAAGGATTTTATGACAGACATTGGTAATCCCGATTATTTTAACAATCCCTTTTCCATGACAGCTATTGCAAGTAAAGACTTTAAGAAACGTTGTATGAATCATATGGAGAGTTTGAGACTAACCAATGAAGCCACAAAACTATCAGTGAGCCATAACCTAATGATATCTACTTCACTAGGCATGCAATTATATCTTCAAAACACAGATAAAAGTTATGATAGATTTGTGCTCACTCGCTTCCGTCTAAATGTTTTCCATAGGCTGGTGACTTTTCCAACTGTCAATAACTGGTCTAACGAACTTTTACCCTGTCCATGTGATTCCATTTCTGTGCAATCAACAATTCATGTCATTTTATTTTGTAAATTTTATGATGAACACAGAAAGAGATGGTTGAAACCAATTTTTGAACTTTGGGGAATTCGTCAATGTCGACCAGCATTTTTGGCCCTACAATGTCTTGATAACAACAGTATAAATTACAATGTTGCCGTCTTTTTAAAACATTTGATTAAACACAGAAATAGTATTGTTCTAGATTCTTTGTGAATAGAGCAAATTTTTAGAAGAACAGCAGACATCAGTTACCAAACGTTGTTTTGGATTTATCCCCCAATGCATCCTAAAAAAGCAGCAGGGGGCATACGTTTCTTCTATTTTGCCCTAAAAAACTGTTAACGCATTTTTAGCACCTTTGTATATATGGACTTTTAAAGTTGTTAATATTGTATTATATATTTGCTGGGTGGATTCTCTTTATCGCCTTCACATGATATATAAATGTTTCCCAGTTAGGTTCTAGGTGAACAGATGGACAAACAGTATTATTGGTTTAAAGACATAGCTCCAAACGTTGTTTTGGTTTTATCCCCCAACTGCATCCTAATAACGCAGTAGGGGGCGCACATTATATTGTTTTTGGTCTCCAGTTTCACAAAAATTTTTAATAACAGGGCAGATAAATTTGAAATAACGACTTGTATATTTTCGAGCTGTAAAGTTGCTTTCGCTTTTTCCAATTTTGTACCGATAATTTCCTTGCACTATATCTTGTACATATAGGATTTTATAAACTTTTTTATGTGTATATGTATTCAGTATGATATGTTATAATGTATACGCTTTTATGGATTGAAATCAACTTTCCGAATAAAGCTTATTTTTGATTTGATTTGATTTGAGAGCAATAGTGAACTCTGATCCCAGTTACCCGGTGGCTAGGCACTTCAAACACGTACACAATAATGACTTGAAGGAAATCAGTTATTTTGTAATAGATTCAGTGCCTAGATCATTGAGAGGTGGTAACAGGGAGAAAAAGCTCAGACAGTTAGAGTCTCACTATATATTGGTACTCGATACCAAAATGCCTAATGGTCTCAATATGGGAGAAGAGTTACATCATTATTTATAATATGTATAATTGCACTGACTCTTGAGCTATGTCTGTATTTTATCGCACCATATTTATTTCACGGTTTTAGCCTAGTTTGAAGATGTGGTTTTACAATGGGATTTTTCATTCTCCAGGTTTTAACCTCTGGTTTTAATAATCTTTCACTTGGCTGATGCCGGGATTTTATTATGTGCGATTTTATAGTAATCTTTACAACAGGATAAAAATTTGAGATATAGGGTTTAATTATATTTCTCAATTTAAGAGATATCACCATTAGAGATTGTTCAATGCAAATCGATTTTAAAGTAAGTTTAGCATGGGCCAAATATGTCGATCAATGTAGTACTTCAACTATTGCGATGATTACCTATGGACTTGCTCACATTTTGCACTAAAGTTAGATAGATCATGACAGAAATTTTGCACTTGCACTTTATATCAGCTGGTAGGATGAAAATGATTTTAAAGTATTTTTTACGGTCTTATCTTTGAGTATGTTTTACAGTTATTTCGTTTTAAATAACTGGTGACTTATCAGGTTTAAACTATATCTTTATTCATCACTAGCACTTTATAGTTCACTTGAAATATATGTTTTTATTATTCATTTTTCATTTATGTAACAGAGCCTGGCATAATTGTGATTTTCAGATGGTATGAATTCCTAGGAAGAGAGTAGTTCTTCTAGCTTCAGGCTTTCAATATAGGCGGGCAAATCGCACCAGTTTTTTTCTATCTTTGAACCACTATTTATTGCTGATTGGCCCTTAGCACGTCTTGTGATCAAGACAGCATTCCGCTGTCGAAACGCTTCATGCTGGGCACTTGCTACTACTCTACTACTACCCCTGACAAGGCGTCAAAATCTTTTTCAGTGAGTAGCACGCTACCCCCGAAACCATAAACGATTACGGTTGAGTAAGTATAGTGAAATATGAAAGTAATTTGGGTGGTGGATAGGTTAGTCAGTTATTTGGATTGAGAAGGATAGTGGAGGGATAGAAGAGGGAAAAAGGTTTGCATTCATATAGCGCTTGTTACCCCTGATGGGGTTATGTTAATAGGAACTTTTATAGCGCTCGTTCACCAACGGTTTCTTGGTGCTGGAGTAGTTACTTTCCTAAAAGAGTTACTGGTACGGATGGTCCTGGTCTAACTGCAAGCTTGGGTGAAGAGCCAGGTCTTCAACATCGTCCTAAAATGAAAGAGGTCTGACTCAAGTCTCAATGGGGGCGGAAGGGCGTTCCAGAGTTTGGGTCCTAATATTGAGAAGAGTGAGCCTCCTGTTCTTTTGTTCTTAGATGGGACCTCTAAGCAGTTCATGTGCATAGATCTTAAAGTACGGTGGGGGATGAACTTGTGAATTTTTGATGAAATGTACTTAGGGCCGGTCCCATGCAAGGCTTTAAAAAGAATACAACCGGCTTTAAACTTGGAGCGTTGCTCCATTGGAAGCCAGTGCAACTCTTTTAGCAGCGGCTTGATGTGACATCTTCTGCCTTGTTGGAATATAATTCTGGCTGCCTGATTTTGTATTAGCTGTAGACGATGTATGTGATTGCGCTGAAGATCTAGGTATATAGAGTTACCATAATCAATTCTTGACATAATCAAAGAGATGACAATTTGGTTACATGCCTCTCTACTGAAGAATCTTCTGATTGTCCTCAGTTTCCGCAGTTGGAGGAAGCAAGCGGAGGTAACTGCTCCAATCTGCGTGTTCATGTTTAGGTCTGAGTCAATGTGTATGCCTAGGCTTTTTTTTGAGTTTTTTAATGCCGGAGGCGGGCCTAACTCGGAGGGCCAGTGGGCGGGGGTCCAATGCTGGAGCTTATTGTTGGGGATGATGATTTCTGTTTTTTCGGCATTTAGTTTTAATTGATTTTTGTTCATCCATTTCATGATGAACAGCATGGATTTTTAAAGAAATTCCTGGAACTCTATAGATTCATTTATGGGGAAGACTAGCTGCATATCATCAGCATAGTTGTATATTTGCACTCCCATCTGTTGTAACACAACGATAAGAGGACGGATATATATATTGAAAAGATGTGGTGATAGGGATGCGCCCTGTGGCACTCCACACTTCAGATTTACTGTGCCGATTTGTATGGAGAGAGTCAAACTGACTGTTTTCTATCGGCCAGAAATGATTGAAATCATTTCAGGGCCGTGCCAGTGAGACCTGCTGCAGCTAGACAGCCCACCAAGATGTTGTGGTTGACAGTGTCAAAGGCTGCAGACAGGTCCAGGAGAATCAGTGTTTTAGTGCTGTCGACATCTGCCTTCCCCTTTAGGTCATCCATTACAGACAGAATAATGGACTCGGTGGAGTGGGCTGCGCGGAAACCAGCCTGATGTGGGTCTAGGAAGTTTGTTTTTTCAATCAAGGAGCTGACAGTCTGTGCTATGTGTGCCTCCAACACCTTAGCCGAAAAGGAGAGGAGAGATATTGGCCTATAATTGTCCAGCCTCTGGGTTTGAAGTGCTTTTTTCGGCAAGTAGCACGCTACTCTGGAACCCATAAAGGTTTAGTGGTGAATTAGTATAGTGAAATATGAAAGTAATTTGAGTGTTGGGTATTAGTCAGTTATTTGGATTGAGAAGGATAGCGGAGGGATAGAAGAGGGAAAAAGGTTTGCATTTATATAGCGCTTGTTACCCCTGATGGGGTGTTGAAGCGCTTTTTCGGCGAGTCGCACGCTACATATATATATTTATGCATAGAGATGTACGATGTGTGTGTGGATCTGTGGTCTGATAACTGTATGATGTGTGCAACGCTCAGTAGTGTGGCATGTACGATGTATGTGTGGATGTGTGATCTGATATATATGATACGTGTGTGGATCTTTGGTCTGATATATGTATGATGTGTGCATGGATCTGTGGTCTGATATGAATGATAAATGTGTGGATCTGTGGTCTGATAACTGCAGGGGTGTTTTCAACCCCCTGCTTTAGTAGCTACAGTGGGGGTGGGGTTCTGATGGGACTCTTCTGTCTGCAACCGTGCTGACAAAGGCTCACAATTAACGTGAAAGGGTGGGAGAGTGAGTGAGTGAACGGGTGGAGGGATAGATGCATGGATGAATGCGTGAAAGAATGGATGTAAGGATGGATGAGTGAAAAAGAGAATGGATGGATTGATGGGAGGATGATTGAGAGGGTGGTTGGATGGATGATAAGAAAAGGATGAATGGATGAATGAGTGAAAGGATAGATGGATGAGTGAAAGAGTAAATGGATGGATGGACTGAAAGGCTGGATGGATGTGCGGAGTGAAAGGGTAAAGAGATGAACAAAAGGATGGATGGATGTAAGGATAGATGAGTGAAAGGGATGGTAGATGAATGGCTGAATACAAGGGTGGATGGATGGATGAGTGAAAGGGTGAATGGATGAGTGAAAGGGTATTTGGATGAGTAGGTGAAAGGATGAGTGAAAGGGTGGATGGATGGATGGATGGATGGATGGATGGATGGATGGATGGATGGATGGATGAATGGATGGATGGATGGATGGATGGATGGATGGATGGACGGATTGATGGATGAGTGAAACAGAGAATGGAGTGAAAGTGTGGATGCATGGAGTGAAAGTGAGGAGGGATGAGCGAAAGGATGGGTGTTGACTGAAAGGATGGATTAGTGAAAGGAGGAGTGATAAGTGAAAGGATGGATGGGTGGATAGGTTTGAAGGTGGATGGATAAGCTTGGATATGGATGGACGGACGGATAGAATGGTGACAGATGGGTGTATTGAAGAACAAAGCATGAATTTACCATACGTGTTGTTACTCTGCATGTCTTTACAAGAAATACATCTTTACCACACATTCCTTTACCACACATCGTTACAACATACCTTAGGGAAAGCGCTGGGCTTTGGAGTGGTATAATTTACTATTCCACCTCCAGTCTGTGTAACAGTGGGGAAAGCGTTGGACTTTAAAGTCCAATGCCTCATTCCCTAAGGCATATCATTGTAACGATAAGCGTGAACAAGCATTGGCATAGCCAATAGGTCTTGCTTTTGGGACCTTATAAGTATTTAGTTATGCATCAAAATATCCTTGGTGCAACAACATTAACTGTTGCATGGTTAAACGCTTATAAGGCCCCAAAGGCGAGGCCTATTGGCTATGCCAATGTTTTTTTTTCTAAAGGACAAGCAGTGCTATCAGGCTCCGGCTGCCACTTACAGGTAGAGAGAGAGAGAAATGTGTAGAGAGAGGTGTGTAGAGAGAGACAGGTGTGTAGAGAGAGGTGGGTAGAGAGAGGTGGGTAGAGAGAGAGGGGTAGAGAGAGAAGCGTCGAGAGAGAGGTGTAGAGAGAGGTAGAGAGAGGTAGAGAGGCAGAGAGGGGTAGAGAGGCAGGTAGAGAGAGAGAGGTAGAGAGAGAGGTAGAGAGAGAGAGAGGTAGAGAGGTAGAGAAAGTGGTAGAGAGAGAGGTAGAGAGAGTGGAGGAAGAGAGGTAGAGAGAGAGAGGTAGAGAGAGAGAGGGTGGAGGAAGAGAGAGAGAGTGGATGGAGGGAGAGAGAGAGAGGTAGAGAGAGAGAGAGGTAGAGAGAGAGGGTGGAGGAAGAGAGAGAGAGGGTGGAGGAAGCACGTGTGTGCACGGGTCCAGGAAATGGCATATCACATATGGTTGTGCAAAATTTGCGTTTGCATAATTAAGCGAAATTTGGCAAATATTACAGGCAATTGTACAATATGCAAAACGGACATTTAGCATTATATTTTTCTGTGAAATGTATCCTTGTGTCCATTTGGATAGAAGAACACATTTCGCGCTCAACCAAAAAAAAAACCACAAAAACAACACATGTTGCAAGCAAGAGCTGCCAGTGTTCTGGTCATTCACATTGTTTGACTGCTCTGGAGGTAAAATGTGGCGTAATTCCGGGAATTTCACGTGACACACAGAACGTGAAACCCCAGAAATTACCCGAGATTACGCAAACGACCCACAAATCTCACCTGGGACAAGTATTAACCTCACTGTCCAATCCATCCCTAGTAAGCTGCTGTTTGTATAGTTGTTATAACAATTAAGCGAATGCATTGCAGGCGTTCTACGGTATGGTGCAGTTTCTGCTTCCCAAGGCGCTACGACTCCCAGACTCCAGGCGCTGGACGTACCACTATGGATTGATAGAGCTGCAGAGTCAGAAGCGGGGCTGTGGCCCCTCCCCCCACGGTCGGCAAAGTAAAGGTTTGAAGAGTCCACTCAGAGGAGCGAAAGGGTGTTGGAGGAAAGATGTGCATAAAAAACGGACTACCCCATGTGCACTTGAGCTGCCCCTAGGGACCCTACCAGAATACATCAGACTGGAGCTGATTTATGTCACAAGGCTCTGGAATAAAGCGGGTATACAGTTCTGGGATCATACATTAGCTGAGGGGAACCTGAGATAGTTTGAGGAAATTTGAGAGGGGCATAACCTGGGTGCAGGCCCGTTCCTGCTATGTATTACCCTGACGCAGCAGGCTACCACCAACTGGGTGGCTGGACAGGGTGCCCCAAAAACTTCACAACTACTGCAGGCAATATTCACACATGGCGCTTCCAGACGGGTTACTTGTCTCTATGCTGCCCTACTAAATCATGCGGCGCACAATTCAAGGATCTCAGAGAGTGGTGGGAGGAGCGGAAAGGTCATCAATTACCCCTAGGTAGGTGGAAGTGAACCCTTATCAGGCTTGTCCCTCAGGAATGCACAATTTTGCACAGACTTTTAGCAAAGTGTTTCGTACTTTAATTCCTGATATCAGGGCTTTAAGTGGAATGAAAAACGCTGGGGTGGGGTGTCTCTAAAAGGGGCTTGTCAAACCTGATAAAGGGATGTGGATAACCCAGTTAGGGGTGTGGCCAAAATAATCCGACCTAGCATTGTGTATTTAAGAAAATCATGAGGTATCACTCAGCAAAGGATGGTAAAGAAAGCCCAGTGTGTGCGGGTACATGTTTGTTTCTGTGTGTGAGGAAGTTGCTTATTGAAGTGCAAACTCTTCCCTTGTGGCTGGATTCAACTGCAGTGTGCAGGCCGGTCGATCCCTCTGAAAGGGTAGAGTAGGGTCATACCGGTGTTTGGATGCTGCTGGTTCTCTACTGGGAGCTATGACTCCAGCGGACAGAGCAGGGTCGTGGTGGTCCCTTCCGGTCCCTGGTGGTTCAGATTATCTGATTTCCTCTTTGGCTGGCACAAAGATGTTGTTGCTGCTCTGGCGTAACAGAAAGGGAATGGAAATCCAGAGAGAAATTGTCTCTCTTTAAAGGATCCCCATCCCGCCTCAGCACTCATCTGGTGTGACGTCACCTGCAACTGCTCCATTAGTGAAAAGTGAGCATGAATTTTCACACTAGCAAGCATGCTTACTCCAAAGCTACAGCTTATGCAAAAACCAGAACGTCAGTGCCAGGGCATGAAAACACAGCCCAAGAGGGGCCCGTTTTGATCTCCCCCTTTAAAAAGTGCTGATGCTCCACACCGGCAGGACCCGGCCCACTTAAAGCCCTGCCTTATATGTTGCACTAAAGATTTCAACAGCTGCCTGCACCTTATCGGATGCCCAGGGGGCGGCGTCGATATATATTCTGCCCTAGATGTATGTGCACAGAGGCAGATTTTCTCTGCATGGTGTAGCTATGTCCAGTCATAGAACGGATTTGGGAGACAGTGCTGAGTTGCTTATCCGAACTAGATGGGAAACTGATCTGTAAGGAACTGCTAAACAAGCACAAGCGCACGCGGCAGCAGGGGGAAGCGCGAGCGCCTCGCACGGCAGCAGGGGGGAGAAAGGGGGCCTGCGCGATTTCCTTCCGGGAGCGATAATTGCTACCATATGGCGCCGCTTGCTACCGCAAGTGAATCTCCACACGTGCACGCGTTGCCATTGAAGGCAATGGAACGCGTGCACGTTTTTGGTTGAAAAGCCGAAGCGACTGCTAAAGGTCCTTTGCCTAAGCAGTGCATGCGCGCTGCGTAGGCGAGACCTAAAAAGGAATGCGTGATAAAGACACATTAGTAGTAACACCTTCATTATAACAGCACTGAGTGGTTCACTCTGTGTTGTAAATGCTGTTTCCCATGACAGACTGAATGATAGATAGTGGGGGGTATTTTTATTTTCTGACTACTTCCTTGACCTTAACCCTTGTGAAATTTTAGCAGGTGAAACCTAGCAAAATATAACACGGGAGAAGCATACAGTATTTACCGTATCATGCAGATTGTGGTCCGCTGAACACCATAATCCACGTTATTCCCCAGAAACTCGTAATAGGTGTTATGTATTGCCCCTGAAAAATAACGTACCCCATTGTATCATTACTTATCAAGTGCGATAATTAGCACCTAAACTCGTAATTAGGGTAAGTTCACTTGTGTTCCTCTCCCTCCATCAATGACCAATTGCTGGACCAGCGCCATCAACCTTCCTCTCGCTCTCTCTCGCATACTTTCTCTCCTTCACTTCCTCTTCTCCTCCCTTTATCTCTCGCTCTCTCTCACTTCCTGTCTCTCTCTCTCTCTGTCTCCCTCTCTGTCCTCTCCCTCCCTCTCATCTCTCTATCTATCTCTTTAAAACGCATCATTCCTTCCCTCGAGGTTACTGTGCTTTTATTCGGGAAGAAGCCGGCACTGTGAAACAGACGCCACTTACTTCCCTCTGGTAATGCTCTCAGCCGCCCAACTATCAGTGACGCTCTTTTATTTCTCTCCCTCCCTCTCTCTCTATGACCAACTGCCGGACCTGCACAACCAACCACTCTAGCGCTCTCTCTCGCTCTCTCTCTCTCTCTCTCACACACACACTCTCTCTCTCTCTCAGTCTCGCTCTTTAACTTCCTCACTTCCTCTCATCCCTCTCTTTCACTCTGAGTAGCACCATGGCTTCCCTCGAGGGTTCAGTGCCTGCCGTGTGCAGAAGCAGGCGCTACGTCACAAACATCCCTTATTCCACCACATTGATGCTCTCAGCAGCCCATCTGAATCCCGAAGCAGCACAAACCGAGCCTCAGTAGGGAAGCAGAGCCCGTACGTTTTGAAATAAGACATGAAATCGACGAGTGCTCCTTGTTTCTCTGCATCCGACTCACGCTCGAAGTGTTGCGCTTGTTTCGTGATGAAGGTCGCTGTAGCATCCTGGGGTGATGCGGGGGGCCGCTTCTGCACCCTCGTGCTCATAACGCCTCTCCCCTCACTCCACTGCACGGCACCCCCAGTCCTGCGGGAGCTTCGAACGGAATAATGGGTTAACAGGGCACATGCGAAGCAGCAAAGTCTCCCAGACACTTGAACTGACCAGGAACTGGGCACTGAAGGCCCGCGCGGCCTCTCAGCCTGCGGTCAGCAGCTTAGCAGGCCCAGCAGTTACTGCTACACGGACAACGCTTGTGTTTCAGACTCTGGCTAAACCAACCTCGGGATCACCTTGGAGACCACACCCCCCTCCTGGGACACCAGTGCCCCGAGGGCACTGGCTTCCCTACCATTGATATCTGCATTTAATCTGTATATTGGGCACAGAGTGTTTGTGACTAGGAAACATTTCCTTATAGAATAAGGTTTGGATTGAGCCTCAAAGCTGAAGAGACACAAATAATGCCACGCTTCGAGTGGAAGAAAGTTCTAGTGATGATCGTGTGGATGGAGTTGTTCACCATAAAACAGTAAAATCTATTTAACTTTTTTTAATGGCCGAAAGCTACAATGAAACTTATTTGAAATTCAATGAATGTATCTGCTGCTTGTGCATTGTCATTAAGAGTTTTTAATGACCTTGGTACATTGTACTATTCAGTGCATGGACCAGCCCATCTCCCTCAGCAGGGCATGGGGCCTTCGAGAGGCGACTCCGTGCCCGTTTCCATGTTTCATCTACGAGGTTACCCCCCGCTGGATAAAGGGCTGACACGAGTCCTGCACCTGCAATGACACTTGGCCACCTCTAGGTGCCAATGATGCTCCATCCATAGCTCCCCCGGGACCTTGAAGGGCAAGGAAAGGTAAAAGGATGGGCCGAGCCCGGACAGGGATGGAGTCTGTGCGTTTGCTTCCATTCAGGCTGTGCAAGTGCTCACAAGCAAATGACGCAATGCCCGTGTTTACCTGGAGGCCTGCGGAGCGGACCCTGGATACAGCCACGCTAGTGTTCCCAGGGCCGCCTTCCCATTGGCTGCCAAGTCAAACACTGCCTCTCAGAAGCTCCTTCCTCTCTGTTGACTTTCACTTGAGCACCAGCCACCAGGATCTCTTGGAACAATAACTTCTTTTTTTTCGCCCAGCCGTGCACAGAGGCAAACAACAACAGCAAGAACATTATCCATGCGAGAAATGGCGGAAAGCAACCCGCAGGCTCTCTGAAGGTTTTTCTTGGAAAGCAGCGTCGCCTGGCCTTGAGCTGGCTGCCAAAAAGCATCATTTCCAGCTTCCTTTGTTCCCGCGTTTCAAAGAACTGGGAGTACAGCGCGAGCAGGTTGAAGGATAAGGCGACGAGTGAAGGCCGCTGTCACTGCTGGCCAGATGACTGGAGAGCTCCTTTCCGAGTCACTAACAAGGCTGCTTTTAAGAGAATCCAAAGCTCTCAGTGTGACGTGGCCACATTTCAGCTTGATGGGCTTGCTGGTTCTGCACCTGTCGTCGAATACCTAGCTGTGACTCCCACCCCCTTCTCATGCGCTTTCCCTGTTGTAAGGCAAAGGTATTAAATACTCAGTGGCCATCTGACATCATCACTAGCAGGAGGGGCCAGGCTGTCAGCAAATCTTCCCCAGTTACATAATCCTCCCAGGCCCCCAGCAGGTGGTCATGAGTGGTGAGTCTTTCCCATCAGAGACACACCGCTGAAGGTCTTCGAATAGGTCTTCGAGATCTATTCGCATATTTGTTTGCGGCATAAGACGTCTCTTCCAGAGGAGAAAGATGCAAGATGCTGCAGGAAAGCTCACAATCACAAACTGGGGATTTGCTTACAGAATTATAAGTCAGTAAGGACACTCTCCTCCTGATATTCCAGTCTCTTTCTTCATCAAGAGCCACCTTTGGTTGATTGGGCCCCTCTATACCTGGTCTTCACCATCCTCTAGTAGAGAGCTCTTACATAGGATGTGGCGAGGATTACACCAGCCCCTGATCGAAAGCTCTTCTACATATTTCCACAAGTTCTAGCCATGCTCTAGAGTAGGCGTCTCTGACGGACGGTTCTTCCGGGGGTGCAGTGTAAGGGTGTGCGTTGATTGTCATACCTCTCTTCTTAAGAGGTTCCACAGGATTTGTGGTCAGCTTACCTCTTTCACACCAAGATGGTGTGTTCAAGGTTAGCATCTCCACAGCTGCTCTTCATCCTCATTCTGTCCAGTTGGGCCTCCTCTCACCATCCTGATTGAGGGACATGGAGGTCACTTTAGCAGTGAGGCTCCTAGTGAGGACTAACAGTCTAGGGTTTTGACTCTGGCCTTCCTGGGCTGGCCTAAAAGCAACGGCATTGAGAGCAGATACTTAACCATGACCGAGTCCTTCCTGGTGAGTACAGTTAGTCCCATGCTTATAAATATAACTTCATCTCTTCTAAGAGTCTCAGGGCCTGATTTAGATCTCGGCAGATGGGTTACTCTGTCACAGCGTTGACGCATATCCCATCCGCCGAAATATAAATCCCATTATATCCTATGGGATATCCGTCACCGTTGTGACAGAGTAACCCATCTTCCGAGATCTAAATCAGACCCTCAGTCTCAGAAACTAATTAAATAAGCCCTTGCTGACTTAGCTACAAATTTTTCTTTGGATGAAGAGGGATGAAGACTCTTCCTTTGCTTTGCGAATAGCAATATTGAGTTAGGTGGCAGCTCAGAAAGCCAGCTACCTACATTCAACTGTCTTTGCTGTTTGGGCAACATTATCCTCAGCACATCAAGTGAAGTATTACAACTGAAGATCACTTCTGACATCCGTGCACATCAATCACCTCCACATGTGCTCACAAAAGGCAGGCAGTAACTAAGAGGGTACCAATGCAGGAGCAATCTTTTTCAGAAGCCCCAGCCCAGATAAGATATGCAGGATTAGGAACTCATAGGCTACATGACATTTGTTTCTGTAAAGCAAAACATCTGGACTTCTACTCCCACCCAAGAATGACAGTCCTAGTGAGCACAGAGGGCAAACATAGCTCCCTTAGTACAGTACATGATGCATGCTATATCTCAAACAGTGGAGCACATTGATCAGTAAATTAAATGAAGAACAAATTAAGGGTTCGATTACCACAATTGTTTTTAGATTATAATAGTATGTCATTGCTATTACTGAGCTCTTTATTGTGCTGGAATAGTTTCTTTTTTAAAGCCAGTTTTTTAAAACCTTTTTTACCTTTTTATCCTTCGGGGTGGGGGAATATATACCTATGAGCACTGCCTATTTAAACAGGTTGCATCGTGTACTTGCGAAGCGAGCACGCCTATAGCGCCACGTAGACACACCAAAGGCAAGCCCGTCAGCACCCGTCGGCACCCGTCCGCGCCTGAACGGGACCAGAGGCTAAGGAGTCTGACGGTTTCTCATCATACTCACTGTCTGAACTGTTGTCCATGAAACCACTGAATACTCACATTTGCCCTACTCTTGAGATAACCCTCAGGGGATAATATTTTATATTATACTTGCGATTATCGAAGTATTCCTGAGATAATGTATATTAATGAAATACGCGAACATTACTTGAAGGGCTAGAATTAACTAGTAGCTCTGCAGATTTACTCCAGGTTGCTTACCTTAACACGCGTTCATTTGGTAAACATAAGGCTGAAATCTTTACCTTTTTGGAGCTAAGCTGACCTGAAATAGAGCTGTTGACAGAAACCTAAGCGAAAGGTGACTCCCTGTAGGATACATTGTCAGTGACACTCAATGGCTATAATGTGTTCTACAGAAAAAGAAGAAAGGCAGTACGTGGCTCCTATAATACAACACTTCCAATTTTTCTTGAACCCATCCCTGAAATGTATTTAGTTTAATTGGTTTAAAGATTGACTTAATTTATAATTCTCCGATATGTTTACGAACAGACGACCTCCTTTCCCAATACCTTTGATGAATTGGTCAAGTCTCCTATGATAAATTTCTTCCAATTGGTAGTGATCGTGTATTTTAACTATTGGATAGATGACCTTAAATTGTGCTCACAGAATTATGGGGCATATTATCAAGGAGTTATCGCCGAGTTATCGGCACCTTATTGCAGCCAAAGTCAGGATAAATTCATCGCCCCATTCATAAGCTGGTGCTGACAGCCGATATCACCGGTTTGCAGAGTAGGCTTTCCTGAGCAAAAAGCCGTGACAACACCACACTGCAACATTCTCAACGACCAGCCAGATCTGCGATAAGAACACAAAACATGCGAGAAGGCGCGTTAGCAGCAGGAAATTAACACCTGCTCTGACTGGGGCAAAGTCGGACGACAACCGGCACCAGACAAGGGAGCACAGCCCAGAGCCACACTTGAAGACCAACAGATGCCATGGAGCCACTGATCATGCAGCACAGAGCCCCAACAGGGCCATAACACCCACCACCACCACACCCAAGACCGCTACCCCCCGTACAACCCCCACCATTCCCGGACCACCACAGAGGCAGCGCAGACTAAGACAGCGGACCTCCGGAAAACGCACCAACCTCACAGACCCAACACCAGAGAATGTCATTGCCCACAACAGGCTCAAAAGGACAACCATCCTACGCACCCTGACCACCATTTCCCACAGGCGGACGGTACCAACACAGCGGACAACCAACATCCTTCCGCAGACAAAGCGGCTGGCTGTACTGCACAAGTTGGCCCCTGGGATCTTCCAACCAACAACTGCCAGAGTTGGAGTGTCACAGCCAGCCCAATCATAGTTTATCACAACTGTCTTGTATGCCATCATCAGCTTGGTACCCCAATGGCCATACTCTCCCCACACTGCGCATGAACAGCTGGAGACCAAGCAAGGAGTCTATGCCATAGCTGGCTTCCTGCACGTGTCAGGGGACAGTTGACTGCACACATGTCCTACTTGTGCACCCTGGTGACACTGCACACAATTACCTCAACAGAAAGCACACTCATTCCATCAATGTGCAGGCAACAGTGGACCACCTGGGAATTGCCACCAATGTCGTTGCGAACTACCCAGGCAGTGTGCATGACTCCTACTTCTACTGACAGTCCATCATCAACCAGCGCTAACAGAATGGCACCCATGGAAATGCACTGCTCGTTGGCAAGTACCAAATAAACACACCACACCCCCCAACTCCACAATCATGCAAATCACAACTCTGGGAATGCACACGTCACAGACTCACATTCAACATGCCAAACAACATGCCCACACACCAGATACGACAGCATAACTTAATGCGGCAAACTGGGCTAGCCATGTACATGAGCCATCAATGGCATGGCACCTCAGCCACACAATGGCAGAATGTGGGGAGAGGTGGGAACCATGCAAGTGACCCATGGATGAGAAGGCACACAATGCCAAGTGTAGTGGAAATGTGCTGGACAGACTGCAGTATGCAGACCACAGACATATCTATGTCTACATAAACCGCTGGTATATGGAGTGTAGTGGACAGTGGACGCAACCATTTCACCCCAGCCAGTGGGGAAGATCCCGGAAATGCAGCTTGTGACGTCCCCCCTGTAAGCATGTGCAGAGTGGGCTGGCCCGGCGTATGCCAGGCCAGCGTAGGAGTGTGAATAACAAGCACATAGCTCTGGGCGTGGTTCTCTTCCGGAATGCCCAACGTCTCTGCCAGGGCAGCGCCTCCCAGCCCGCCACGAGGCCGAGGCCGCCACCGTGAGCAGTGTTGCCTGCGAACATGTGCGCCTGCTGCACCCCAGGTCGCTGGTCCCCGACTCGTCATGCCTGCCCTGCGCACCCAGGCCTCACTGCTCACCTGCCGACACCGGCGTGTGTCAAGGAGCGCCCATTACATACCGGCGCAAGCCCCTAACCCGAGGCCCCCATATGTGATCTACTTCGGCTTCCATGAGCTCTGACTCCACCGCACCTGTTCGGCCACCACCTTTTGGCATTCTGACACCAGGCATTGGAATGCGATGTGTGCCTAGGTGAAGTGTTGGGAGCCAGCCGTGGTGGCGGGTGCTTCCTGCTGTGTGGTCTGTGCAGGGGCTGGGGTCTCCTCTGTGTGGCTTGGCTGCCCTGCTCCGGGGGGTGGGTTGCCTAAGATGTCTATGGGCTGTTGTAGGACGCCGGTGTCGAAGGTGTGGTGGTCCTCTCCAGCATCACTGATGAGTGGTCTGGTCTGCTCTGCTGAAGGTGTTGTTTTTCTATCTACAATGTGAAGGAGAGATGGATGTTGACATTGTGTTGACATGTATGTTGGCGCATTGTTCTAGTTTACATGCAGACGTATGACTATGTACATTGTGACTATTTGGGAGGTGCTGTATATTTGATGCGGGACAGTGGACATTTGGACTACATAGCGGATGTGTGGTTGTACACATGCATTTCCATCTCACAGTTTCCTGCTATGTTAGATGTGATTTGCCTGTTTCTGCGCATGAGCAGACCCAGTTGTGTCCTCTGTTCTGCAGTGTCAGTGTTGCACTTTGTGCCACATTGTCGTCGGATGTGCTGTTATTGCTATGTGTGCTGCAGTGTGCCACGGGGATCGAGGACATGATCCAGGGTCATTGTCGGGGTGCAGTGTGCTACACATCTTTGTGCATGTGTGCCATTGTGCCCATCTCCCCCTGTACCCCCAGGCCTTGGTCATTACTCACCCTGTTGATGTTGTGTCAGGTCCTATCCAGCTGTGTCTGAACTCCCAACTCCTTGCGCCATCTTCACCCTGATGACTGTGGCCTCCGTTTCCTCCAGCTCCTCCTGTGGCGCAGGACTCCAACCTCCTGTTGCCGTTGCTGCCTTCCTGTTGGCAGCAGGTTTGTGCTTGGTTTGACTTTTCACATCATGCCAGCGCCTCTTGTCCTCCTCCATAGACCTCCTCGACACTCCGACTGCATTCACATTTGTCATTAAGACGTTCAGTGGGTGGTAGTGTTCTGTCACCTCTGTGACACTGATCTGGTTGTCCTGCAGACTGCACCCCGTCTGCCTCTTCCTCTTGTCCTTGGCCTTCCCCGAACACGAGGTTCCTTGCTGGTGGTCTGTGGGGCTTGTGGGGTCCGCGTTGGCCTCTGCACTCGGTCCGGTGGCATCCATGGTGCTACGCAGTTTCTGTTTTTTCTCCCTTTCTTTTCCTCTGCTTTTATTGTGCATTTATCCACATGACGCATGGGAATTGCAGGCTTGTGGCTGGTTTTCGCTGATTTTTGTATCGCGATTGGCCTCATCACAGCTTTTTTTGCATTGGTGTTCAGCATTTTTGCGCCGTTGCGTTGACTTTATTGCGACATTTGACACATTATTGTGAGCCTGTAGCATGGTACCACCGTCTTATGAATACCATGTTACCACGGTGTTAATTTCCCGCAATAGAGTGCGATGTGAAGAGTTGCGGTAAGCTAATTTTGCGATGAATATCACACGTTCTTTAGAATATCCCCCAATGAGTTTTGAGAATTGATGTCATCTCTAAACCTTCAACAACATATCACTGGCCCTTCCCATGTTTGGAGTTCATACCCTTGGCTTGGTCTGGACCTCTCACATGGAGGTAACCTCTGTGTATCTCCCTGCTTAAGGTCAGAACACTATTTAATTTAAAGCTGGGATGGCAGAATATAAACTGACTTTACTTAAAGCCAAATTTAATACTATTCTACTGGAGTTTTTTATGCGGCACCCTTCCTCCATACACATTCTACTTCCACTAGAATGTGTTCCTATTACCACTGTATAATTTCAACAGCAGGGTGAGCTATTAGTAGTCATGCTCAGAAAAGAACAGTGTACTTGGTATGTCCTTCTAGACAGCAGAGGCCAGGCCTGGGTCTTATTCCATCACAAGATACCCTCAGTATGCATGCTTAATTGTCATTGGTGCTAAGGTGAAAAATGAAAAAAAAATACAATAGAAAGTGGCTATTAGGAAACATGAGGCAGGGGTACATGCGCTCTAGATCTACGGACGAGCCTTTTCTGTCCCAACTACTTCACAGCTACTATGACAACTTGCTGTGAGGCGGGGAAGAGGCGGATTAAGGTAAACTGAGGCTCAGATATTGTCTCAGTACTTTCCAGATAGCACCCGTCGAGGGCAGTGGGGGGAGGAACTTATCAGAGGACATGGGGTAGTGACACCTCCTAGGGGTCCCATAATGACCATCGTTCACTGGATGCTCCAAAGCAGAGATGACAGATGGATGCCACTAAACACAGAGGCAGCAATCCATGAAAAACAGTGACCGGGGGGCTCTCAGTATGTAGGCCTGGGTGGTAAACACTGCTCTATTTGCGTGCTCACGACATTAAGTTGGTGAGTGGGAGCGAGGAAAATCCCTCTCCTGGTGCGATTTCTCAACACAAGCGATTGGATTTCTCAACACGGCTGTCGCGGATGGTCGCGACCTCTCACGTTGAGAAACCTTCCTTTTGCGTTGAGAAAGCTGCCCCACAGGTAGAAAATGTACCTGAGAGGTAAGAAAAGAAGTGGTGACCTCTTGCCCTGCACATGGTGCAGTTCACACTGATTTTACAGTGTGGGACAAACACCCTGCGCTGAAAAGCATTGTGAATGGCATGACCAAACGCACATAGCGTGGAGGAGTATTTTGGTCACTTCGTGAACTCCACCCAGGCCTAGCATTATGCTTACAGAGCTATGTTCAAGAAAGGACTGACACTGATGATCCCTGGTTACTGCAGTGCTTTTCCACTCTACAGTTTTTGAAAACCATGTCTGTGTGACAATGGGATAAAGAGGAATACTTCAAGTAAACGTGATCAACCTACAGAGTCCATTTAAGGACTAGCATTTACAGTAGGTGCACATACTCTGCCATGATCTATTAATGCCAAGTGCTCAGAGATGACTGAGAAAACAACTAAAGGTGAAAGTGTGGGAAGACAAGCTGGGCGGTGTGGAGAGCGATGGGGACACACTGAAGGAGAGGTTGCAGACACTGAAAGCTTTCAGTAACAATGTGGTTGACATTCTCACTGGACACCAAAATTGATTGACTGGATAATCCTTGCAGAAGAACCCAGATGAGAATGCTGGTTTTCCCAGTCATGGTTCATGCTGACACACTGAGAATGCGACTACTGTGCACTGTGCTTGGAGAAGTAATAAGTATGGCAATGGAGGTGTTTCACCCTGTGGTGGGGGTTATTCAGACTGCACCAGAAGCCTTGAGGAGACAACCATAGATGTGGCAAATTGTTGTATGTAAAGTGGAGGGAAGGCACACTGAGGGTGGCGATTAGGAAGGGCAAGGTGGCGATGGAGATGCCAAGTTCTTGCCTGCGGAGACTGTGGGATGATGGGGAGTTGTGTGGAGGCTGGCCTTGGGCTGATGTTTCTTCTTAGGGGGGCACAACTATTGACCAGTGGGCCAGGCATTTTCCACCGGCTGGATATGGCGTGGCCGGGATGGTTATGGGGGTAGTTAACTGATTAACACGTCATTTGTTTCTCCGCTTCGCCATTTCCCCTAATGGCTCCAGGGCTAGTTGTCCAGCTGTGACAAAAGGAAGTATCTTTGAGCTGCGAGAAGATAATTGTTTAATTGCCAATTATTAGTGGCTATGTTCTTGATGAAGGTGTATTCTTTTTAGATGCTGGACGGAAATGATAAATACATTTAAACCTAAAAAAGGGTTTACAGAATACTTTTTCCAAGGGACTGCTCCCAATTACAGCTTGTAGTTTCTTGGCCTGTTTCCCAGAAAATGTACTTTTGCGATTTGCTTCTCCAAGGTCTATTTTTTTTAATTGCATACCAAAATTGAATAGTATCATTTTAATAGAGCTACACTATGAGGGCCATAGCTTATGCACAAAAATTTGTTAATAACAGCACTGGGATAGGAATAGAGATCAATCACAAAAGAAAGCTAGAGAAGGTTGACCTCTCTGGATAACCAGAGCTCCCTCGAGTTACCCAGACTCAGCTCTACCAAGGTCTAAAACACCTAAACCTATCTAACGGAAGATGACGCTGTTCCAAGAACAGTATGTGCACCTATGGGACTGACAAGTCTCAGATACCTTAGGGCAGCTATAGGGTTGCTCTTCCATATAAACATCCTTGTCAAAAAGCCCCACTCTCTAATATCTGACCTAAATTGTGTTCTTTTGAGAGCCTGCCCAGACCCCTTTTGTCCCTGAACTCACACATCCCTTGCAAACAGGTTTGTGCTCCTTTTGTGACAGGCACATCTCTTACATTTTCCATGTGTACTCTTTTTTTTTTCTTCAAAAAATGTATGCTATTTCAGATAAACACCCAAAATATAGTTTACAGCAAAAGTAACTAACAAAATGTTCTTCACCTATCAAATTCTCTATAACACAAATAATGCAACAAACATAGGACTCTACCTCTCGTATGTAGCTCTGTTTATTCGTATATATTAAACCCTGTTTACTAGCCAACAAGAATAAAATCTAAACTTTTCAACTCTACTTCTTCTATGAAGTAGGCTGGTAAATCAGATGCAATAGGGCGTATGATGTTGCAAAATACACCTTCTGCAATCTTTGTAAAAAAATGAATAAACCTTTGTGAACTTTTCAAACTTTGGGATGACAGTAAAGTTTAAAGTGCAAGAAAAAGAATTATGTGAACGTATGTGCTGGAGAAAAGAAAATGTAGGGTCAATGGTATAGGGTATAGGGTGATGGCTCGACAGAGTGCAGGCCGTCGGAGGTAAGCAATCCGACCGTCCTCTCTGGTAAGATAGGGTGGTCAGACTGCTTTTTTTCTTTTACTCTCCATCATGGCCAGGAGTATCCTGGCAGCGACGGAGGGTAAAAATAAAAATGATACCCACGAGAAAACTCTTGCAAAAGAAAAAGCTTGTAAAAGTTTGGTGTAAGTACCCATCACCACACAAACCAAAGAGTTCACCACAGCACTGGCAGAGTAAAGGCAGGGTGGCAGATGTAAAGTTCTCCACCACCCTGACAATCTTTACTCCGTCTGCTAATTACATTTTTTTCCATCATCGGCATAAACCTGACAGTCCACTTGACTCAAACTAGAGCGGGGGAACTGAGGGCCATATTATCAAGAACGGCGATAACATTATCGCCATTTTAGCGGCAGGAAACTGGTGATAATGGGCTTGATAATATGCCCTAGAGAATTCCAATAGAAGCCCAGTTTCTGGTGTGAAGGACCACAAACCTGGGCTTCTATTGGAATTCTCTAGGGCATATTATCAAGCCCCTTATCGCCGCTTTAGCGGAATTTCCTGTCCCTAAGGCGGTGATAATGTTATCGCTGTTCTTGATAATATGGCCCTGAGACTTAGCAAAAAGGATTCTCTGTTTCTTATGCGATGGAGTACTTGTCCACCAAACTCTAAATCGGGCCCTTGGTAACAATTTACTTTTAGCAGGAGAATTTGCATATCAAAAAGCTTACATGCACAAATTTAGCTTTCTACACAAATGGATCCACAACTGATTTTTAGCAAGGAACCCCACCTTTGGGTGCTATTTTAGCAAAGCTTATATAAATTTGCAACGCGTGCAAGGTGTAAAGTTTCTAAACTTCCCAAAACTTTCCTGAGAAAAGTTAAATGTCATCCACCCATTGCAGATTTAATTAAATAAGCAGACTAACATCTGAGAACAACCCTGTGTTATTGCATTCCAGGGCCGGATCCAGCACTCGTCTGAAAAAGCTAAACCTTCTGGGAGGAAAGCTGACGTTTTCTCTTGGACACACACTCCATTCCTTTCAGCACTATCTTAGCCTATGATAACTGCGAAGAGCTTTCATTTAACATCAGCATCTTAATTCCAATAATACCATATGTCAGCATTAGGTAATTAAGGGATTTGTAATCGACTGTGTCAAAATTTCAGGTCAATAGATTATTTGGTGCCTGTAGCACGCCCTGGGCCTTCCTCCTGCCAAGAAACACAAGGTCTTTCCTCCCTCCTCCATCTGCCCCTGCTGCAGCCAGTGTGAGAGGAGACCTGTCCAAGTGGAGCTAAATGTGGTGTGTGGGGAGCAGCTGCTGAGAGCAGGAAAGGGCGGGCCGGGAAAGGTACCAGTGCGTTTGCAGCAGGAGATAGCAGGACAGGGAGGCACTCACCCGCCATCTTGTGTGTTGGTGCTGACGTCAAATCATCTTCGTACATTCCTTCATGGAGTTGGGCGGTGCGAGTTTTAAAAGGAGAGCCCAGTCCCAACCAAAGGTTCAAAGTTAATCTACTGTGCGATCTTGGGCAAGCATTGGTAGCATTCTTGCCAAAAAAATGTTGACCACCAATGCTAAATGCTAAATTAAGGGACTTTGTATTGGCTGCGTTTTCAGTTCGGCCTCCAAGCACACAGAAATGATTAATTGTGCTGGTCTTTGCTGTACAATTCTTCTCGATTACTTATTTTGTGTGAGGAGGAAATGAAAACTTGCAGAGTGGAACGCACTCTTCCTAGAAAGCCATGAAAAATAGCCCTCCAGAGCTTGCACGTGCCCTGGGCTCAAGATAGACCCAAAAAAGTCAGAGGACACGTGAACTTAGGCGCCTTAAGGACCTTGTGCGCAAAGACTGTCCAGGAAAGTTGAGATTTCTACCTACCAGGGGTGCAACTAGACTTAAACTTCAAGGGGGAAGGGGTAGTAGATCAAACCACTGTGATGGGGCTACCACTTTAGGCAGTGGACGACGGAGACCCCCTCAGGCCCACTATGGGCAAACATAGAGCAAAGCCTTTTGGTGTGCTTTTATGCATGCCTATTGTTTCTTTAAAGCAAAATCTCCCAATGAGCACACGAAAGTGCTCCCACAGAAGTCGAGAAGTAGACATACGAATTCCATTGAAGGTGGGGAGCATGTACTGGGATCAGGGGTGTAGCTTCGGGGGGTGTCTGGGGTGTTACACCTCCCTAATAAATGTGTTATTTAACAAATAGTTTGGTACAGGAGCTTTCTGTCGGGTATGGTAAGGTGTCTGTCGGATTTAACTTTGCATTTTTCGATACTCAGACGAAAATACATACACTCAGGTCTCTGTTTTGGCGATCCTAAAACATGGTTACTTTACAAAATATTATGGGGCATATTATCAAGGACGGCGTTAAAAATGATCACCGGTTTAGCGGCAGAAAACTGCCGCTAAAGCGGCGATAATGGGCTTGATAATATGCCACAGAGAATTCCCATAGAAGCCCATGTTCTGGTGTGAAGGGGCAGTACTTCTCCTCGGTTTCTCCAGCTCTTCTCCTTGGCAAAGGTTTCTCTTGATTCCGTGTCAGGACTACTCGTGTGGGTGGCACAATCAGTGCTGCGGACCAACTAGTAGCATTTGATTTACAGGCCCTGGCACACTGAATGCACTCTGCTATGGACCGACCAGTAAATCAAATATGCCAATCAGGGAGAACCAATCCCAATAACAATTTACACAGGGAGCACTTTGACATTGATCAGCAGTGGCAACGTGCCCAAAGCATCTAAGCCAGCAAAAAGGAAATCCAGCACAGCATCAAAAACACGGGAGGCAGAGGCAAACATTCAGGGGAAACCACGCCAAAGATGCCAAGTCCAACTCTCTGCTTAATAATACAGGCACCAACATATGCTTCTTAATCCAAAACAGTCCTAATTCTTTGATTCGTACATTGTGCAGCAACACACGAGACACATGATGCTTTGCATTGCCGTTGGACCTCTCGTCTCCATTTACCTAGTCTTCTAATCCACTCTGTGACACACTCTCCTCCTCCTCCAGCTTCCTCACCATCTACACTTTGATGTGAATGCCTTCTTGACAGTCATTGTTTTTAGGTCATTTTGGTTTTCCTTTTGGTCTGAGTTTGTAGTGGGGGGATTTAGAAAGAGCGGGAAAGTAAAGGCAGAGGGAAGGAGTCAATATAAAAGAAGACAAAATGAGGTGAGCCGCAGGTGGAGAAAACTTAAAAAGAAAGATGTCGAGAAGCATGAGTGAGGCAGCAGCATATGGAGGCACCAAATAATATATTGACCTGAAATTTTGACACAGTTGATGAGATCCCTTAATTACGTAATGCTAACATATGGTATTATTGCAATTAAGATGCGGATGTTAAATGAAAGCTATTCACAGCTGTCATAGGCTAAGATAGCGCTGAAGGAATGGAGTGTGTGTCAAAGAGAACACAGACAGAGGGCAGGATGAGCAATGCTGAGGCCCAGGTGACGGCAGATGCATGATGCAATAGTAGCTGAAATGCATTGCAGCAGATGGGTAGGAAAGAGCGGGCTTGGGTAGAAAAGCAAAGGGCAAAGAACGAACATGTAAAATTTCAACTCTTGATTCTGGGCCCCTAGCTTGAGCTTTAAAATCCACTCTGCATGCGGATACTTAAAAAAGGGGAGGCACCTGGACTGTGTCTTAGCAGCAAGTGTGTTAACCCACAGGACTACCCTTGCCAGTTTGAAATTGACCTAGGGTTGCAGGCGATGAGGCAGGTACAGCCCGGACTGTGTGATGTGGGCTGGAGTGGTGAATGGGCTTGGGGCAGCTGACCGAGGTGAGGTCTGTCTCCTCGGGCTTCACCTGCTATTTTGGGCTATTTTTGCCCTTTAGAAATAGCCCATTATATAAGGCGGATATTTTTGGGCACAGCCACCATTTTGTAGTTGGTGACACGGTGGCTGGACATAGAAAATTATTTTTGGGGTAGTTAGTAGCAAGCTTGAGTAGGAGGCGGAGTTGCACACTCGAGGAGTAGCGTGCACTAATGTAGGCATGTCAGATAGCTGAGGGCAGTCAGCCTTGAAGCTGCTGGCTGAGGCGGGGCGATTGGACCAGCTGGCAGCAGGCGCTGTATTGGGAGGCCGCCTGGCTCAGTGAGCCTCTGAGGGTGTTGCAGCAGCGGTGCTGGCCTATGCACCGCAGACCTGGACTATAGGGCCCTAGAGGGACCAGGTGACCGAGCGGGGCCACTCCTATGTTCGGCGAGTGACCCTCAGGGTGCAAGGAGCAGTCCGCCAGGAGGCAGGGAAACCCATGGGGATCCTGAAATAAATGATGAGGCAGTGCAGCTTGAGGAGAACACACACAGTGCTTCAGTGAGAGGGTGAGGAGCAGGGAAAAGCTGTTTGCCGGCCAAGGAAGCCAAGCATCCTTAAAGAGACAGGATGCTCAAGAAATTGCAGCAGACGTGGGCGGAGTGGAGGGACGGAGTGGGGCCAATGAGAAGCATGGGACCATTGACGGTTGGGTAGACTTGAAAAGGAGGGCCTGGGAGTCCATTAAGCAAATAAAAAGGGGGCTAACTGATAGGGAGTTAGAGGGGATATGTAAAAAGGTCTCACTAGACCTGGGAGGTTGGCTGGAAAGGACCCCAGCAGTGGTCGAGACGCAATGGGGAAAGGGGTTTGCTAAGCCTGGGGAACAGGTTTCGACAGGTCAAAAGGAGGTGGGGACTCAGGCAGATCATGGACCAGGGAGCCAGGTGTCCTTACATGAAGCTGCCACCAGGGTGCCAGCATCAGCTCTGGTAGCAGGGTTGCTAGAGTGGAGGAAAGGGGAGGAAGGGGAGGAGCAAGAGTTGTACAGCTTTATTGGAGAAGAAGCAGGTCAACAGATGCAGTTAGCAGTTGGCAGATGCCCAGGGACACACTGAAGGCCCAGCAGGAGCATGGAGGTAGACGGGATAGCAGGCCTTGGTAGTGCTGGTAGAGGAGTCACAAGGAGTGCAGGGCATGGGTACAGAGTGGCCAGAACGTCCTCAGGCGTGGCCCACAGGGCCCAGTAGGTAGTTGTGGATGCCATCTGGGGGTACACCTTGGGAGAAGGGCATCCTAGGTACCAGCACACCAGGCCTCCCGTTCCATTTGCAGGCAGCTTATTCTGAAGTGGGGCCAGATTTGGGAGAGCCTTGTGTGGCTCGGTTACCCCGAGGATAAGGGAAGGCAAGGCCCAGGGTGGGCTGCTGGATGATACCGGTGCACGACACAATATGATGTTTGGTCTGTACTGGTGTGGTCGATGGTGCGCGGAGGAATGACCCATGACGTGGAAACATGAGTGGCAGAGTATTGCTTTCCTAGAACTCTTTCCTATGGTGGTCACAGTGATATTATGGGGGGTTCTGATGTCCCACAAGAAGGTGCTGTTTCGAATCGACAACATAATTGTTGTACAGGTGATCAACCAGCAGTCCACTAGGAATCCTTAGGTCTTGAAGTTGTTGCAGGTTTTTGTGCTACGGTGCTTGAGGTATGATGTTTTTTTCCAAGCGAAACATTTGTCCGTAGTGGGCAATGACACTGTAGATACTTTGTCTCTATCACAGTGGGAGGGATTCCATGAGCTGGTCATGAAGGCGGACGGAGTCAGGATGCAGATGTCGCCAAAGCTATGGGCAGTAGGGGACAGAGATGATGCTGCAGTTGGTGGTAGGGTCAGTGGTGGTGTTTATGGGGAGAGGTTACACCCAGGCTTTGGCGGAGTTCCATGACGGCGGAGCGCAGAGGAGGATGGAAGGTTGAGCCAGGACAGAGGATGTGGTACAATTTACTTTTTACGTTACATAAGAAAGGTGAGTCTCAGATCACTATCTTGGGAAAGCTGATGGGCATTGCAGCCATGGGTAAACTGTTCTGGGGGTACGATCCTTCGGCAGGGAAGCTGGGGAAGGGGATGCTAGAAGGCTGGACCAGGGAGGCAGGCCAGAATGGGCCAAAGAGCATACCACGAGGGATCATGAAGCAGTATTGTTTTGAACCTAGAGGGCTTGAATGTTTCCGGGTGTCAGAACTGCTGGCAGATAGGTAGAGGGGCGCAAGGATTTCACTGTGAGGAGGTTAGCCGGGGCGCGGCAAGCAGTCAAGTCTGGCTGTACAGGTACTAGAAGGATCAGAGTGTTTTTTTGCAGCGCAGCTATCTGATTTGTAAGTTCTGCCCCTCACAGTGGGGGGACACTCTCCGCGTGCAAACCAGGCAAGTGGATGTGAAGCTGGTGTTGGCCTCCCAACTGTTAGCTATTCTACACAAAGTGTTGCCATTTGCCGAGGTAGCTCTTAAAGGTTATGGTACACATTTCTTTCACAAAGGCATGGCAAACTTCGCAAGAGAGCAAGTGGTCATCAGACTGCTTCCAGCATTATGTTCTGGGAGAAGGGTTTTCTAATCCATGGTCTTCCTGGTTCTGTGCCCAGCCTGGAGGCCACAGGATTGTTGATGGTAAAGGGTCAGAGTCCGGATGTAAAAGGGTTGGTGCTCAGGCAGTCGATGAAAGAGGATCTCATAAAAATTCAAAAGCATGTTGCTGCATTTTGTGGATTTTGATCCTAGGACGTTCTGGAGAGGGGCTGTGAAACCGGCCGCAATAGACAGGGCAGGCACCAAATTAACAAGGAGATGCGTAATTTTGCAGGGAATATGGAATTGTCAGGGTCGAACATTCAAATTTGCAGTATAGCATTTTTTATGGGGCATGGTGTACATTTGTCTGAATATGGTATGGATTTGTACCATCTCCAGTTGCAAGAGTTCTTGGCGGTCAAAAGGAACCTTAAGCACTGAGTGGCGGGGGGTGAGGGGAGAGAAAAAGGAGGGTGCTGTAACCCTGCCCTTTTTCTAGGTGGCGGTTGGCTAAAAAGTTGACAGGGCTTAGCAAATGTTATTGTTGTTGACTGCGGCATTCCAAGCTGAAAGGGAATGGGTAGACAAACTCACGCCTGGATGGGGCAGGAAGTTAAACGTTCATTAGGAAGCTAAGTTAGTTAGAGGTTAATAGATGCAGTAAACCCTTTGGTGATTTTCAAAGGGGTACTTGGCTCCCAACGTACAGCAGCAAGCCAGGGCACTCTATCCCGTAGTCGACACAGCACCAGGAGGCGCGTGTTCAGTGTGTTGACCACAGGGGCATAGAGCACAGAGCTAACAGCACTCCCACCTCATGGGAAATTGTGGTGATTTTCAAAGTGGTACTTGGATCCCAACGTACAGCAGCAACCCAGGGAACTCCATCCCCTAGTCGACACAATGTTCTATTGTCATTGACCCACATCTATGACTGTTGCCCTTCGCGGTTAGGGCTCTCCTTACGGGACTAAAGTGGAGCTGGAAGCAGGAATTTTGCATCTTTTTTGCACAATTTGTCCGTGACCGGTTGGCCTAACATCACTTAACATCAAGAAGTGGCAAATTTTATTTTGATCCCCCGGTATTTGTGTGTAACTTGTGCTCATCAGGGCAGACACTTTTTCTTCTCCCACATCCAGGAGCTACATGTCAGGCTAGATGCCATACTATGCTCACAAGATGTACATAAATGCATACAAGCCAGTGCATAACTTACACGGACAATCTCAGACCACAATCTGTCCCTGGTTGGGCTTGTTTGGACAAGAGGTAGGGCGAGCATTCCCACTTGGCGCCTCAGACCAGAGGCATTAGAGACTCGGGGTATGAGGTAACAATACGCACAGCTATCGGGCACTACTTTGACGACAATGCAGGAACTGCTATGAGTCTAATGGTAGAGTGGGAGGCCTTTAAGGTTGTGCTCAGGGGCAGGTACATTTCTGAAATGGTGGGAGTGAGGGAGACCCTTCTGAGGGACACAATGTCAGTGGAGCAGCGTCTCCAAGAAGTTGAAAGGGGGAGACCAGAGAATGAAGACAAGCAGAAGGAACTGCTTGCAGTTAAAGACACAGTAGCAGAACATGTAGAGCGGTTGCACTCTTTCGACTACAGAATTATATAACAGAGGTTCATGCAGAACGGGATAGACCTGGGGCACAACTAGTGTGGCTAACCAACCTAGCCAAAAGGGAATCAGTTATCCTTGAAATGAGAGACGAGCATGGGGAGGCTCAGTGTCGTCAGCAAGATATTAACAGAATATTCCTAGATATTAACAGAATATTCCTTGAGTGTTACACCGATTATATAAAAGTAGGGAGGTGAAAAGTGCCATTAAGGCTATGGCCAGACACAAATCACCTGAGACGGATGGGTTCCCAGTTGAGTTTTACTCCACTTATGTCGACCTTTTGGGTCCCCGTTTAGTGGAGATGTACAATCAAGTGAAGCAAGTGGGGAAACTGCCGGGATACACAAGAGAGGCTATGATTGTCCAGCTGTTAAAACCAGGGAAGTAGGCATTTGACAAAACAGCGTACAGACCGCTCTCTATGCTCAATCTCGATTATAAAATTCTGAGCAAGGTGTTAGCCACGCGTCTACTGCCACATATGTCGGACCATATACACCAAGGTCAGGCTAGGTTTATACCATCCCGGAATACGGCAATGAAGGTTTGGCGGTTACTGCGAATACGTGAAGCAGATTCCTACTGCAAGAAGGAAGCTGCCATCTTTGCAGTTGTTAAAGAGAAGGCATTCAACAACCTTGAATGGCCATTTTTGTTCCGGGTGATGCGAAGATTTGGACTGCAGCGCGGCTTTGTGGCATGGACGGCCTTGCTTTATGCAGATTTTAAGGCCAGGGTTAAGACCGGCAGGCTCATATCAGACTGCTACAGGGTGGAAAGCCCCTGCTGTTCGCCTTGGCAATGGAGCCACTGGCTGCTAGAGCCAGGACAGGAAACTTGTACCAAGGACTGGAGGTATCAGGCCGAATCCACCATATAGCACGGTACGCTGATGACTTTTTACTGTTCCTCAGCAACACGGGGGCATTACTGACTGCCTGGAGAATGTGGCAGGCTTTAAGGTAAATTGGAGGAAGTCATGCCTGTTCCCCACCGTGGCGGGAGGGGAGAAGCCGCAGACCGTAGATGGTGTAGCATGGGAAAGTAGATGTCTCCCATACCTGGGGTCCAAATCTACCATGACCAGACAGACCTGCTGGAAGGCAATGTGAGGAAAGCTCTTAGGGGGAGTGAAGGCATGCTTTGATTTCTGGGGGACCCTTCCCTTACCAGTGGCAGGCACGATGGCACTGTTGAAGATGGTGACGCTGCCGAGGCTACTATATTTCTTCGGGGTTCTGCCAGTCTGGATCCCTGAGGGGATGTTTCGGCATCTCCAAACCCTGGTGACGTTATTCCTATGGGGGTGGGGAGAAGCAGGGTGGCGCTATGAACGCTTATGAGACCGGAGTCAGTGGGGGGCTTTGCCGTACCACACTTTGAGTATTATTACATAGCTGCACAGTTGCAATGGCTCACAAGATGGATTGCAGGCCAGGTGCATGGGACTGCGCAACAGGATGTCAGAGCAAGTGGTGTTACGCCTCCCCACTAGAGAGAGAGATACCACAACTGAATTAAAAGTGATTTGCAAATGTTGGACTAGAAGCTTGCAGAGGTCCAAAACCAAACACCTGTATGCCCCAGGTATTCCATTGTCAGTTTGTATGGAGCTGCGACATGGGGGCGGATTGGCGAGGCCTAGAGGTTTGGATGGCGGCAGAAGTGACCACTGTCGGAATGCTGTCTGAGGAAGGAGTGCTGCTGCCCTTTAATGATTTTAGGGAGAGATATGATGTGCCACAGGGAGACTTTCTGCTGCACACTGCCCTCACAGCGGCAGTACGCAAGCAATGGTGGGGGGTGACTCTAGGACACTAACAGAAACGGTTTAAAGCCAGGGGGTCTCAGGGACAATTTAAAGACCGCACAGGGTTTATTCCCCAAAATTCAGATAAAAAAACAGTACGAAACCCTGAGGTCTACTAATGCAAAAAATTGAAAAATTAATAAAGTGAAGTATAGAAACAAACTAAGCCCAATAGATATTTCTAAGGGCAATCCCTTTATAGGACATAATCCCTCACTCACCATAGGTGACATGCTTCATCATTTGGGATTCTCCTCCCAGAGGAAAAACCTAGTTCCTCTGGGGGCTACAACCCCCTCTCTGAGAGGGAGGAGCTCTGGGATGTTTTCGAAATACACTAAAGGATAAACTAAATCCACAAATGATGAGCTGATAGTATGAGTGAGGGGTGCAGTGCTGTGAGAAAAACAGTTACGTGAAAATAGTGTAGTTAAAACTAGTTCAAGAACGGCAACCAGGTAGGAGAAATATTACTGTAAATATTTCACAGCCGTATATGACCAGGATTAAAAACGTGTGCACCACTAGTCGCAGAAGTATAGACTGTGGTGATCAGTCAATATATATTGGTCGACATGTTTCAGCCATCACGCCTTAAAGAAGGCTAGGCTTTCATCAGGACCACTTAAGCTACTGCAAAAACACACCTGCGTGAGAATCACACAGGTAAAGGATACACCGGACACAAGAGAACGACTTAACATGTGTCCGTCAACAGTGTGTTTCACCTTCACCCGTATAAACTGGGTGAGTCAACAACCTCCACCTGGCAACCGCTCAGGAAAGGAACACCGCTCTCTCCGTCGGGGAACCGGTACTGCAGTGAGCCTGAAGCCAGAGGTGACTCTAGGAACCAGCCCTGTCAGAGGGGTGCCAATATGTAGTATCCGCCGCTGGGACATATAAAGCGGTCACTTGTTTATACAGACGCCTCAGTCATGCGACACTCCCAGCCCTTAATAGCTTACAACAGAGATGGGAAGAAGACCTGGGGGTACCCATAGACGAGAAAACATGGGGTGACCTAGTAGAACATGGAAGCAACATGACTAGAAACACCAGATTTCAATGAGTTAATTCTAATGTCCTTCGTAGAGCACACCTCACGCCAGGACGCATCAATAGATACTTTAACACAAGAACAGCGGTTTTGCCCCCGTTGTGGTGAGAGAGGGGTGGAGTTTTTCCATATGTTTTGGAGCTGCCCGGAAATAGAGAACTTCTGGAGTACGGTGACCACAATACTGTCAGCGGTGACAGAGAAAGTCGTGGCCGCAGCACAGGGATAATGCCTCTTGCACTGGTTCCCCCATACCTCCAAAAATAAAGTAACAAGCAAATTCCAGGATCTGGGTCTTATATTTGCAAAAAGGGGCATCACTAGTCACTGGAAGGCGCGGGGAGGCCCCAACCCAGACAGATGGAAGAGGGAGTTTACACGATGGGCAGACTATGAAGGGGCAGGAAGGTTACGAGCTGCCAGAAGGAATGAAAGTGAGAACTTGCTAGAATCAGCCAGGGCATCGGAAGCATTGATGGCCATAAATAAGCAGCCAGAAGCTGTCCTAGAAGAGGAACTCAGGGGTCGTCACAGGAGCGGGGACCGGAAGCAGGCGGCTGTAGCCAAATATGGGTTTTGGAATAGGGACATTGGGTCTGTGAAGGTTGCCCAGACACCATGACTTAGGAGCGAGAACAAGGAATAGTGCCGCTTGAGTTCATCAACATACAATGACACCTGAGCAGTAACTGGCGCACACAGCAAAAGACACCCCTGACGGGAGGGGGGAGAAAGAAGGGGGGAGTTGTTAACCTCTTGCAAGAAGCAGGCAAGTACACACCGTAACCTACAGTTCGTTTCCCTTTGAAAGTTAACAACAACCGAATACGACGAACTTCTACACAGTATGAGGCTGCACACAAAGGAGCCGGCCGTGGAAAGAGTTCAAGGGACTCGAGCGAACGGCAATGATAACTGTGTAACAAATGTATTTGCGCTGCTGATTGTCAGTTGCCATGGGTAACTGGCTAATAAAATCTGCTTTAAAAAAATATTCATATTCTGGGCAGCCACTTTTACTCACCCATGGGTAAACACAAAGCAACAGATCTCCTACAGGGCGAAAGGGTAAAAAATCCTAAAGCTGCCAGGGCCACGCCTACCTGAGGGATAAGTGGATGACCGGACTCTTAAGGATCTACACAATCTAATCGAGGAAGTCAAAAATCTTTTGCGATGCAAGAGACACTTGTAATGCACATCCAGGAACAGCCCAGAGGAAGGTCCTGTTCACCTTCGTGAAGAAAAGAAAAGCTAATGCTACTCGGGCCGCTACATCAAACAAACCTTGTTTCTCACTCATCTAAATCTAAGGACAATACACACGAGGCTGAGCATTGTAACACCATGCTAGGACCACCTGCATTTACTGATCAAGTCTCAATACCATTGCCTCCATTGATAACATGCGCTAATTGATTTTCACCTCTTGCAAGTCCTACCCTGGTCCTGAGTCCCACGGAGGCCCGGTAGGTCCCTTTCCCCCTTTACTGCACTCACCTCCCGCGAACACAGATCTAGTGATAAAAAAAGCATGTGGGGAACTGAGGTTGGCTGAAGTGGTTGAATTTAGGTCCAAAGTGGCCTCATTAACGACAGAAATTGGTGAGCTCAGCTCTTATGCTCGGCCGTCTGGCCCTCTTGACTCCGACCGCGGGGCACCGCGTGCTTCCTTCACCTCCCTAATAAATAAAAAAAATAGCGAGAAAAACTCAAGAGTTATGATCCACACCTAGCATACACAGCAGGTTAGAAAGTCGCATTATGACTTCAGCCCATAGGGGGAGATGAAAGGCCCAGGATCAATCCAGAAACCTCTCATCCACGGGGGAATTTGTTATACCTGCCACCCCTGCTAAGCAACAAAGCATATGAAGATGAATAATTCCTGATAAATAAAAGTATATTTCACATATGGTCAGTCTTTGAAAGTTGCTCCATCGTCCTCTCTGACCTGTTGCAAGCAAGGTGTTTTTTGATCCCCCTGAAACCTTTTGGGCACTTTGATTATATCAGGCTAGAGCTGAGGGCACAAGTGCTGCTAGATGGTTTAATCAATTTGGGCCTACATCGGGGCCTATTTTCTGGCTCAATATCTAGGCTCAAATTGAAACCCCCAGGCCCCCCTGACCTACCAACTGAAAGAAAGGAAACACCTCGAGAGGAGGGGGTGGACCTGGGGACCGCCATGTTTGAGTGACTGGACAGTTTACTCCAGACTCCTACAAAGAGTGCCAGGGACCATTCCCTGGGGGGGAGAGATCAGCTCATAGCAGTGGCACTACATCAATGGTCCCTTCATACTTTTTGTATTACATCACTGGCCACAGATGTCGCACTCCCCTCCAAAAACCGCTCCCTATGAATTTTTTGTCAAGGAACATAGCTGGGGGGCCCTTCCTGGGGGAATCTCATTGACAAATGTGATCTCTAAGGCTTCCAGGAAACCTGGTCATGTGATCCATTGCGCAGATCTGGTTATACAACATATCACATTCCTGCCACTCCATCGTGGAGGGGCTACCCATCGATGGCCTCCTTATCTGGGTGAAACTGGCTCTGGATGCTAAAATATCTGTGCTTCCGTATATCTCACTTGACATTTTAGGATTAACTATTACCAGGCTGACTAACGCATCTTTTTCACATATAACATTTGAAGGGGCATATCAACAACAACCGGCAATAATTATCGCTAAGCGCACTTAGCGCTAGGATAATTATCGACGGCTAGCGTTGATTTTTATCGCTGAGATAGCGTGCTATTAGCAACGCTTATCTCAATAGCGATAAAAATCCTCACGCTAAGTGGCTAACGTGAGATTATCGCTGGAAACCCAGCGATAATCTCACGTTACCTTGTTGATAGGAACAGGCAAACTTAGCCATGATATCCTCCTTCCATAGGATATCATGGCTAAGTCAGAAAAATACCAGACGTAAAAAAGCAGCGTTAACCGCGGTTAGCGCTGCTTTTTTTGTCTCTAACAGGGTTAGCGATATTCTTGATAATAGGAGAAATGTCGCTTAGCGACATTTCTTCCATTATTTTAATCTGGAACGCCCCCTTTGCATCTCATTAGAGATGCAAGGGGAAGCGTAGAGTAAAAGGGTGCTAACATGCAAATTTGCATGTTAGCACCCTGTTGTTGATAGGGTGCTAGTTTTATCTCTGCTTTTTTGGCTTTTAAAGCCAAAAAAGCAGAGATAAAGCCCTTGTTGATATGCCCCACAGTTAGGTGGCTGGAGCAGGGGGAGCGACACAGGCATTACGTGATCTATCCCATCATAGGGCAACCTTTGACCGGCAATACTCTCTCATCATATGTGGTGATTTCAACACGACATATGAGCCAACGGACTTGGGCTCTAGCTCCCCTGTGAGCGAGGAAGTATCGGTAACTCCTACACCTAACAGCAATCCAGTGAAGCGTTGGTCAAGCGCTGCTTATCAGCTTATGTCATTCACTCTTTCTTATGTCGTGAGGGCATTTAATGGCCGCACAGCAGTGGATCTGCATGCTGCCCATACCTTCAATCGCCTGGGTCGCCCAAGTAGAACAGATTATTGCCCAATGGGGAAATGTTGCTGATTTGAAGGTAGTAAGCAGGGAAGATAGCGATCATAATGCCCTCTGTTGTTCTTTAAAAGATTTGCTAGACCCTAGGGTTTTGTTAAGCACAAACATGGCCCCCTCCAGGGATAAAAAGAATCAAAGGGGATGAAGTAGTAGGGAACATAGGCGCTAGGGACCACATGACTAAAGCCCTAGGGGGTGCCTCTCTGGAATTACAAAATGTAGTTTTAGCGCACCCTAGGGATGAAGTATGGCAATCTAACACTGAAAGATCAACGAGGACCTTTAGATGCTGTTAGATGATGTTAGGGGAGTGCTTTGTGCGCCGTAATGGTGTCACTCGGCCTTTTTCAAAGTCTGAGAGTGCCTGGTATAACAAAGCCTGCAGTGATAAGAAAGATGCATATGCGGATTCCAACATGATACGAGCAAAGAGGAAAGAATATAAGCTGGTCCAAGTAAGAGCATGTAAGGACTGTGAAATCCTCTTATGGGAGAATGTATATGAAGCTGCTGCCCTTCATGGCAGCAGGACATTCTAGAAGTTGATGACCAGCTAAGCTCATGGTCATTTCTGTCACTCCAGAGATATGGCACTTCCATTTCAAGAATCTTTACAAACAGGACCTGGAAGGAGACAGAACATTTGCACCAGGGGCATCAGATTTCATTCCCCCGGGCTCTTTAAGTTGGAACTCAAAGAGACCGTACAGCAATAAAAGCCATAGCAAGGAGTAAGACACCTGGACCGGATGGCATCCCAGGCAACCTCTTTCTAGCCGATATTCATGGTTGGGCACCTTATTTTAACATGCTTTTCAATTCTATCCTCCAAGGGGCCTCCATTCCGTATAGCCGTAAAGCAGCTAAATCATTCCGATCCATAAGGCGGGATTGTGGGACTCCACCTTAAATTACCGGCTGGTCAGTTTGATCGATGTCGCCCAGAAGGTCTTCACAAGGCAAGTTTTTGGGAATCTGAAAGGCTGGATTGAGGATCACCAGGCCTTATCCCTTTTGCAGGTCGGTTTTTAAAAAAAGGATCAACACAATAGGCCACGTTTTTAGGTTCTTATTGATATGTTGGAAGACAGTTTTTCTTAAAAAAGGGCACCTATGCCTGTTCTTTGTAGACTTAAAGTCTGCATTTGACCTTGTTCAACAGGTAAGCTGTGGGAGACCCTCAATGATAATGGGGACGCACATGGCCTTTTGGACATGCTGATTCGTCTACACGAATACTCATATGCCCAAGTTAGATGGGGAAGGTGTGGCGAACTTACAGAACACATACTTATTCAAATGGAGTGCATCAGGGATGTGTCCTCGCCCCAACCCTATTTTCTTGGTGCACTTAGAAGATGTTCTAAATAACGCCCCCGCCTAGCTGGTGGTATGTTTCCCCCTTTTACTATTTATTGATGATACTCTTATGATATCCAAGACCCTGAGTGGTGTTCAGCGTCTAGTGAACATGTTTTTGATCTTTTGCTATTTGCGAGAGTTGGTTATCAACCAGTCCAAGACAAAATTTATGGTTATTAGCCCGCATAAGTCTTTTAAGGGCACGGTAACCCTGGCAGGTAGACCACTAGAAAGAGTGTGTGAGTTTATTTACTTGGGGATGATGTTAACCAAATCAATGTCTTGGAAGTCCCAGGTTGAAAGAAGAAGTCTGATTTTCACCCAGCACTCTGCCACCATTTTAAGATTATATTGGGCAACCCGAGCCAGTATATCTCCTGCTTTGAAGGTGTAGAGAGCCATGGCCGAGGGTTGTGCATTGTATAGGGTTCGAGATATGGGGAAACTCCAACTTGGTCAGTTGAAGAAGAGAAGAAAATTGGGCCCAGTACAGTACTCTCATTCCTTGGAATCGAGCTGGATTCAAACACCATGAACGCGTGCTTGCCCAGGAACAAACAAATATACATGCAATTACTTTTGGACACAATTTTTGCGAAGCCTAAGGTAACTATCAGGAAAGTGCAAGTTTTGCTTGATCATTTAAATCTTACATGTAGAGCAGTGAGGGTAGGTAGGACATTTTGCCTGATGTTGGGCAGGTCGCTAGCAGGGCTTTTGTGACCACATTACCATATGCAGCTGGAAGCAGGCGTGAGGAGGATTTACATATGTGGCGCAGGTTTTTGGAAGTTTTCAATGGCATACCCATGGTGGCCTGACAAAGTGTGATTCGGAGGTTACGATTTGTTGTGACGTGGCTGAGAGAGTTGGGCTTTGTTTGTACTGGCAGGGCAGGTGGTGCGCTTAAGAGGGGCCAGAGGGCTGGAAACAGGGGGGGGGAGAATTGCTTTCCCTGAATTTCTCTCTTTGGTTGTGGTGGTAATGATATGGGGTTGGCAACTGACTCACAAGGATGTCCTGTTCAGAATAGGCAACATGACAGTGGTGCATATTGTTAACAAACAATCCGTCAGAGAGTCACAGGTTCTCAAGCTTTTGCAGGTTTTTGTTCTGGATTGTTTAAGGCATGATGTGGCATTCAAGGCTAGATACGTTCCTAGGGTGGAGATTGAAAAATGCGGATGCTCTGTCTCATTCACAGTGGGAGAGGGTCTATGTGCTAGCCATTGAGGCAGACAAGTTCAAGACATCTATGCCAGTGGACATGTGGAACATATGCAAAAAAGGATTCTCCAGTTGGTGGTAAGGTCACTGCCGAAGTCCACCAGGAGGTCCTGCGCACAGACATGGGAAGAATTAATTACCAGTGGTGCGCAACAGAAGTTAGAATTTTTAGAACAGGGAAGAGTATGTGGTACAGTTTATATTAGCAATGGTCTTTCCCATGTCACGATTACAGGGAAGTTGGCCGGGATAGCTTTTATGGGAAAGCTGGGGTTTGCATCATCTGCAGGCAAGTTAGGGAGAAGGATGTTAGAAGTTGGGAGAAAGAAAGGGGCAGTAGGACCAGGGTGAGGAAACCACTGACAAGACACCTTTTCAGCGGGGTATTGGGGGCTTCGCCCACGATATGTCACGGGAGAGAGGAGACGCAGCAGTTTTTAACCCTGATGTCATGGATGTTTATGTGGCTTCCTGGGTGACAGAACTACTGGGTAGGAAAGGGGTCTTAGGGGTAAAATGGGAGGAAGTGGTTATTATGTCCCACAGGATAGCGCTTCGCCTGTGCCACTCCAAGACAGTTTCAGTAGACTCACGGTCCAGGCTGTGTGTCTGCTTGGTTTGGGCAAACAAATGAGGGCGGGGATGGGTGACATGCATTGTGTGGTTTTCCGGCATGACAGCAGGCCAGGGTCACCTCTTTTCAGCTGCAGTGTGCGCTGAGAAAAGAATTAGCTAGCTTGGAGGAAACCCCTAAGGATCATGATACCCATTCTTTCATGATTGGGGTGGCCACGGAGGCTTCAAGGAGGGGCTGGGGCAGGGATAGGATAATGCAGCTAGGTAGGTGGTCCTCAGAGAACTTTCAGGATTATGTGCTATTGGGGGTGATTGTTTAGTGGAGGGTGATTTTGTTGTGTCTGACATATGTTGCTATTTCAGGTGCAGTGGTTGGTCCGGGGGCAGTCGAACTGTCTATTTGGTCCGTGGGACATTCATTCATAAAATGGCCGGTGGGACACAAGCTCCAATTGAAGTCAAGGTGTTAACCTTGGCTTTGGTGACAGTTTGCTCAAGATTACATGGCAAGGGAAACAGGCCGTGGCGGCTCGCAGAGGGAGTGCTGCGGGGCGGTGAGGCGGGGGAGGGGGAGAGTGGGGGATTAGTGGAGTCAGACATACGATGGCCAGGAGTAAAGTAAGTAAATAAATAAATAAAACTATTTACCTTGAGCTCGCTGCATCGCCGAGTTGGCTCAAGTTAAAAATTGTTCTCTGAATTTTCTTTGGCGAAACATAATACCTCCTCTCAAGATCATCACATTTTTTCTAAGATAAACCAACTTATCTACTTTTCAGTATGCTTATGCTTAACAATATGCTGTATTAATGGAGAGCGCCTTTTTATTTTGTACAGATGGGTGATCTATGTTCTGCTCACTCAGTTCTTAATTCAAGGCTTGTCTCTCCCATGAACCCACTTGCCACATGAACACATAAGTAGATAAATAATGTTTTTACTCCTGCAATTAGCCATGAAATCTCTATGATACCATGGAATTGTATACTTGTGCTACTTGTTACAAACTTGCATTCTCCACATCATCCACTCGCAAAGTTGCCAACTACCTTGGACAGATTGTCTATCCTAGTTTGGACCATCCGTGATCCGCCACTGTTCTGTAGCCTCTTAGCTATCTTAAAAGCAAACAATGGTTTATCATGTTTCACTTACTCTTAATTGTTCAGAATATCCCAGCTACTATTAGTTAGATTTTTCAATTGATCACCTATGGGCAGAATTTAAGGGCATATGTACAAAATTTCGGATTTGTGATTTCCAAACAGCAAGAATCTGTAGAAATCGCTGTTAGGGAATCGCAAAATGAGATGTATGTCACCGCCTATTCTACTAATAGCGATTCCTACAGAATCACATTCGCAATTAAAAAAATCACAATTTTGGAACACGCAAAATTATGAAATTGCAGATCTAGAAAAGTTGCGTTCTGAATGCAGAATGATGATGTCAGACCAGGAAGTTTACAAATACAGGGTATGACCACAACCCAGAGGCCTAGAAAGGTGCTGGAAGGGAGGAGTACACCTGTATGACTATTGGCAAGGGAATACCTCTGACTGCACTGCACCATGTCCAAATAAGATGGGGACAAGGAATCTGGGAGCAGTAAGTGGAAGGTGAAATACTCTGAAAGGAGTTGGAGCTCCTAACAGAGGAATGTGTGGACCATATGGACCAGCTATTCAGCAAGGTCTCTCTCGCTGTACCTGAGAGCCAGAAGGCCAAGATACGGAACAGCATTTTGAAGAAAGTGAATTCCATTGGTGTAAAAAGAGGACCATCTCAGAGTTCCGCAAAAGGTGGTATGGCCTAAGATCCCGTAAATAGGAGAAGATGGCCAGCAAGATGGCTGAGGGTCATGGCACAGGTGGTGGACTGTCCAAACACTCTCCTCCATATCCCATGGAAACACTCATTGAGGGGGAACTGGAGCCGGAAAGCGTGGTGGGAGTGCCTGACATTGACACCTCTAATGCTGCAGGCAGCAGACTGGGTAAGTCAACTCTCATTTACTTACTCCACATAACTTAATGTTTGTAATTTCTCAAATAAAACATTTGAGAAAATCTGACTCCATTGAGATGCTTGTGCTTCCTTGGCAATGCATCATGGGATTTGTAGTACACCATAGTTGCATGCTGTACTGTGGGCTGAAGACTACACTACACAGACTTGTCCATCACCACTATGTCACACGCATGAAGAACTATTACAATGTTGTAGTGAACAGACATTAACCATTTATTTACACTAACTATATACATGCATTTCCACAGATCACACCCAGGATGTGTCAGAAATGATTGAGGCTGAAGAAGCTAATGACACACGTCAAAATGGAGGCCGGCACATTAGCAACCCCTATGCCCATCAGTCCAACTCCAACTGCTAGGACGACAACAGTTCCACCACTTCCAAGCTCTGTGAACGATGATAAAGGACAACCCCAAAGCATGGACACCAACACATCTGTGGGCAGGACACACAGACACTGTAGGGGTCAGCCAACCACAGTCCATAACGAGCATGTGTCAAACGATATGGCAGACAGCTCTCCTGTGTTTGGGGGCCTGGAGAAGTCCATCATCTTCATGCAGCGCCTGCAAACCAAACAAATTAAGACTGTCAATAGGCATCTGCTCAATTTGTCAAGGTCGATGCACCAATTGCAGAAGGGGCAGGACCATTGGATTGCCACTATGGAGAAGGAGGAGCGCATGCAGAGACAGAGGCAGTACCCGCCACGCTTTGATGCCATCACCCGTTCCAGCAATCGATTGGCAGAAGTGACAACAACTCTTAAAAGGAGATCTGTCAACATACAGAATAACATGGCACACTGCTGCCAGGATGTCGCACGTGGGCTAGTTCAAATGACGGTAGCAATTGAGAACATACAGACCCACAACCTCCCTGTCCCCAACATACTGCTGTCACCTGAGAGTGAAGAAGGCTCTAGCATCAGTGCAATATGCAGGAAGTATGCAGTACCAGGCATACGTGCCGGAACACTTCTGGGTATGACATGTCCCCACTCTCACAGGCCAGTGTTGCTGACAATGCAGCCAACCCCAAAGGCGGGAAGAAGTGACTACCCTGAACACTCAGAATCATGCGTCCACTGTTTGTAATGGCATACTTTGTTTCCTAGTTGACAAAATGTTACATTCACAATGGATACAGTCGCTTTATGAGAGTGACATTATTGTAACAACCTGTATAAAAGGTGATCTTTCAATTATGCACCATTCATTACCATCCGGTGTGATGTCCATTTCTTAGATGTGTAATCACTCTTACCTCAAACATAGTTGCTGGTGATCTCTAGACTGCACATGTCCCATTCTGCTTCACATATAGAGGTGGTAGGTCATCACCTGAGTCGGATTTCTCCTCTATGGTGATGTTGTGCAGTCCCTTACTCATGGTGATGTTGTGTTACATTCCACATGTAGCAATGATCTTACAGCACGTCTCAGGCCTGTGCAGCTGTGCTCCGCCAGTCTTGTGGAGGCAGCAAAACCTGAACTTCAGTACCCCGAATGTCCTCTCGATGATGGAGCTCGTTATCTTGTGTGTACTGTTGTACTGCCTCTCACTTCTTTTTCAAGAAGTCAGGTATGGTATGTGAATCCGGGGACGCAAGGCATACACACTCTCTCTTTAAGGGCATGAGAAGGAATACAATTAGGTCACATTACACACACGGTTCTGCCCACTGTATTCATGGAGTCAACTATACTCTTACCGAGTAGGAAACCATCAACAAATTCACCCTGCGAGAGTTGGTTTTGTATACCACTATGGTAGAACATGAAGGAGTCATGGGTGCTGCCTGGGAACCGGGCCACAAGGTCTATTATGATGCATGTGACATCATACACTACCTGCACATTGAGTGAGTGTGAGCTTTACCTGTTCCTATATATGTATTAATTTGATGAGGTGGGACATTTGGCAATAGGTGTCCCATCGACACAGCGGATGACATTTGGGAATTGTGCTACCCGGTAAAACATTCATTTGATCTGGTGCATATACAGGGGGATATTTGGAAAATAAATGTAGTGGTTAACCTTGCTAACCATGATGTCCAAAAACCTGTAAAAAAAAAAGCACATTGTGCCATTCTCTCTACCACTTCTATGACCCCCTAGTAATTGCCAGATGCTAGGAGGTGTAGGCAACACAATTCCTGCACATGTGGAGGTTTTGCATTGCTCCGGAGTGTTAGAGTCTGTAGGTGAGGTTGTAACTCAGCAATAAATTCCATGATTACCTCTCTACTGCGTCTGTATTTCTCAAATATCACCTTCTCTGTCTGCTCAAACAGGGAGCACATGTGGCTCCCATACCTGTGCCTTTTAACTGAATGCACCGCTCATCCTCAAACAGAAATACATTGATCTTTGCACAATCAACCAAAGAATTGATATCCAGTGTGCCAATAGTACCTTTTTCAAAACCTTTAGCATGTCATCCTGAGGAATATTTGTAGAAAGCACTTCAAAATCCATTGTTACCAGAACTTCAGTTGAAAATGTATGAAGATGAAATATCGGACAACTATACTCCATATGAAGAAATAGATATGCCTCTCACTCACAAAGAACATATAAAATGGTTTAAAGGCTCTCTCCCACACACAACAGCAAACATTAGACTCAGTCCGCTCAGCACTGAAGGAGCCTCATTGCCAGTCTTAGCCGGTAACACACCGCATCCTAATGTTGATAACTTACCAGCAGCAGAGGTGCGAAGACTATACAAATATTTAGTAACGATATTTAGAAATCTTACACAGTTTGTTATGGCTCCCCCCGTTGAAGACTGCACAACTTGGGGTACAGTCTTTGCTGCAGTATATACCAGAGCACATGGTATAATTTCCTTGGCTGTTTTGCCTGAAGTGCTGAAACAGCTCCAGAATTAGTAAGGGGAGTGTCCGCCATTATGTTAAGTAACATAAAAAAGGCAGCAACAGCACTGGCACGAATTGCCTAAAATTATCGAAGATACCTATGCTACGCTACGTAGAGATAATTTGGGAGCCAGACCTCATAAACCACAATTGAAGAGTAATTGTGAAAAGGATAACTCCTAAGCAAGCACCCGACTCTTCAACCAAGAAGTGGGTCAATAACAAAAAAAATAAGGACAAGATCAAATTACAGGGTGGGTCTTCTCAACAGAAAGCCACTGAAAAACAATATAATCTTCGAAACCGTGATAATATTAGACTGCCTGAGAGGTATCAGGAGACTGATACACGTTCATCTCATTCCTTTCAGGAGTCATCCAAAAAACGTTCAGAGCGCAAATCGGGAGAGTGCGTGAGACCGAAGAAAGACACACAATGTTCATCTGACTACATAATAATACAATAAGAGAAATCAAAACCTCCTAAACCTCAATTAAAAAAAAATAAGGTAGCCTGACTAAAGGGCAGGCATGCCCCAAATAATGAGGACTCTGTTTCTGAGTGGGGAATGGGCAGTAACATTGCCAGACAGTGCGGCAGGAGTCACAATAGTTCGCCGGAAACTGATGGGTTGTCTGGTGGGAGTAGCATTGACTGAGTATATCATGGTGCAAACACCTGATACTAGGGTAAGTGTCCTCCATCATTTATACTAACTACATCTCCAATTGGTGGGGGACATACCCAGAAACATCAATGTTCTCTTTTGGGTGGACCTAACTTACGGATCAAGATATTACTTTGGCTGAAAAGGATTGGCCACCTGACTTCGTAATAAATTGCCCAAACTGAGAAATGGTAATTTTACCTGCTTTCTCCGACCTCGGTCCAGAATCAGTAAAACATTAATATGCCAAGGAGTGGGCATTAGCATTAGCTCCTGCGTTATACTGCAACCATGATTGGGTGGGATGACGGTTCCCCTCATGGGATCCCATTGGGGATGACCCCACAACCTCAACAACAATACCCAATTAAACATGAAGCTAAAAAACAAGTGAGGAAATCCTAGAACAACTTGAATACCAAGGTGTAATAGAATGTTGCACCTCATCTATGAATAAGCCTTTGTTACTAGTAATGAAACCAGACCATTCATATCATATTAGACTACAGACACTTAAATGCAGCTACTCACACATTTGCAGTACAGAATGCACACAATGCTGCACTAATGAACAACATTTTTTTAAAGAAATACAAAACAACACTTAATATCTCAAATGGATTTTTATTCCAGAATATAGCAGCTTGAAGCAGATATCTAGCAGCATTCAGTGCGCTAGGTTCTCAAAAACAGTTCTGTTGATTACCTCAGGGGTATAAGAATAGCTGTGGTACTTTAAAATTTGGGACCGCGTAGGAGGCAGGGCCCTACCCCTGCCTATTCCGGTATTTGCTAACCGCGAATGGCCAATGCGGTATGTACCAGTGCTTTGTATAGCGTTTATCGATTAATGCACTTTGTATACGATATTTTACATTGACTTCCTGGGTTCCATCTTGGAGCAGTGGCCATCTTATGGTTGCCCTCACATAGGCTACACATTGTAAACAAGCACAGGCCTTTAGAACACATGTGCTTTCTGTTTGACTTCTCTGTGACCTGTGCAGCTTGGCTCCGCTGCCCCAGGTCAGTCCGGTCCCACGAGCTCCCCGTCCTACGGCCACCTGTGATTAGCATCAGGGTTTGACACACCATAAAGCCTTTTCATCCCACACAAGCCTCCGGCTAATCTCTTTCACACCTGACTCTTCCTGCTTTATGGCTTGTTTTACAAACAGGAGATGCCCGTGTTTGTTGGGGTCTGTTGATATCTGATGTGGGATCTGAGCCTCGCTGGGTAAATAATTATGGGCTGGCTGAACTGGAATGTGGGATGGTCATCATGACTCTGCCTTTTCGTTTGTAATGAATACATATGAATGACCATATCGTAAAACTAGGAATGTGTGCCTGAAGCATGATATTTTGTATTTAAGGAGAAGCCCGTTTCTGTAAGTTTAAGCAGTCTCCTGAGAACATACATTGTGTTGTACTTCTCGGACACCTGTAATTGGTCTCCAGCCAATAAACAAGATCTTTGACTTCACCTAGAAGACTTTGTGTTTTCTGTGGGTCTGAAACAGGAAGAACTCGAAGTCTTAGGGTGTGTTCCCCTGCACCGCTGGGTTTTAAAAACCCAGTACTTCAGTTGGCGCCCACGTGGGGCGATTTCAGCGGAACCGGTCCAAGCCAGAGGTTCGTGAGGAACTTCGTGTGGAAATTCCGGAGGAAGGCCGCCACTTCATCGACCCCTGCATGTCGATTTGGTCCGAAAGTCTTTTCTGCGAGGTTCTCCGTGTCCCGACGGCTACGAAGGACTGCTGCCCTGATTAATCGCCCTGTTTTGGACCCTTGACGATTTCTCTAGAGCGAAACAATCGAGAGAGTCTTCTGGTGACGCCATCGATCATCGATATTCAGTTAAGTATAAGTGGAGCATCTCCCAGTTTGTTTGGTATCCTTCGGGAATTTGGTATCCTTCGGGATCGCTTTGATTTGGAACTTGCAAGTACCAAAGCCAGAGGACTCGTGTATTCACGAGACTATCGTATTCGATAATCCTTTGAAGTTTGAAACTAGACTAGTGAGCGAAGATGCCTGGTTCTAGTGTATTTGGAAGATTGTTTTGTTTGAGTTGTAGAAGGGATTCCCAGTTAGAGGATTCGTGTCCGGTTCCTCCAATTGGAACTCCAACTTATGAGCTTTATGTAAAACATGGCGTGGGCCCCATTGCATATAATGAAGTATGGATCCGATACACCAGAAAGGACGGTGTTTTAAAATGGCCCCCAAAATGGTAGTTTCGATACAGATATCTTAGATAATTTGGAAGTTAAATTGTTTAAAAAGAAATCCCGGCCGGCGATGTTTGATTCTTTCCGCCTATGGCGAAAGGAAGCCAAACAGAAGGAAATTAAGCTAGCGAAAAGGAATAAGAGAGAAAAAGGTATGTCAATGATGCAAGCAGCTGTGCAATTTAAAGATAATGAGGAGGAACAAATGAATGAGCAGTTACATAGACAGCGCAAACTAGGGATCGATAAATGTTACCCAGTTTTGTCACCCCTTCCACAAGATGAGACAAAAGAGAAAGAGAAGGATTCCCTAATGTCCCATTTGCTAAGTTCGCCACCCCCGTATGCCACAGCGCCTCCACAGCTCGTAAATGTGCAGCCTCCAGTTAATATGCCGCAAGCCTTCCCACAGCCGCCAGCTCCTCCTCAGCTGGCTCCTATCCCTACAATGCAGCCCTCTCAAGGGCCGCCAGTTTTGTTACCTGTTGCCCCCGCGCTTCCTGCGACTTTGCCTAGTACGTCAGCTGCCTCCCCTGGCGCTTTTCCTTACACTACCCAGGTACCTGTATCTACATCCGCTTTTCTTCCCTCTGTCTTTCCCCCCGTTTTCGCCTCAACTTCTCCTTCAGCACGACAACGACTAGCTAATGTAGTTACTAGTTTAATTTCGCCTCTCTTTGGGTCATCTAGTATGACCCCTGGTTTACAACGTAAGCAGTTACGTAGTCAGCTGCCTAATCCTGAAGAGAAAGAGGTATTAGATCATATGGCGCGTAGGTGGATTGTTTTCCCTTCACTCTATGAGGTGGAATCAGTTGTTAATGTTTGTCACCAATGGGATGCCCCACAACAGAGGTATGTGTTTGACAAAATGTGTGAATTCCTCTGTGAGGAATTGGAGGATCATGGTTCAAACACAATCCCGCAGGAATTGTGTCGCGTGCGATTTGATTTTGGAACAGGTACAATTGTGGGTCCCGATGTAGATAAAGCAGTTGCGACTTTACTGTCCTTCAGGAATGGCGATTGTCAACAATCATTGTTCGAACAAGAATTCCCTGTGGGCAAGAAGGTAAAAGCGCGCCAATATCCGATGCGTGAGGTTCCCCCAGTTTGGAGACCTGCTGATCCAAATGCTGTTCCACCTGTCTTAGCACATTTTCAGCGTGTTTGGGTACATGTCCCATGGAAGCGTTCTGAGGTGTTAGCGCTTAAGCAGACATTGCCTGACCCCCGTAAAAACCCTGCAGGATATTGTAAGGAGTTATCACAAACTGCAGGCTCATGTGTCATGAATCTGGCTGACAAAGATATGTTGTTCGGGAATGTGGTTCCACAGCCTTTATGGGGATCCATTCGTAATACGGATCATGCTGCAGAACTAGGGGGCACATGGGCTAATATCGTTGCTGCAGACACTAGACAAGTTGGTGGCGCGAAGCCTGATCCTTTGGTAGCAGACCTCCCTGGTAGAATTATTACATACATGAAAACTTTAATGCCCGCGATGCGCGTGAATTGGGATAAACTATCCGCATGCAAGCAGAAGAAAGATGAGATAGTGTCCGATTTCTTTACAAGGTTTGAAGAAACGTTTATCGACCACAGTGGTCAAGACATGAGTACTGAAGGTGGCCAACGGTTATTTGTGGATAAATTTGTGCAGAATCTACTTCCCGAGTTGTGTAAGAAATTAAAAGATTCAGAGAGTTCTTGGGCCGTTTCCTCTTCAGCGCAAATACTGGCTACTGCACAGTATTAGGAAAATAGAGATAAAGACGAGAAGGATAGAACAGACAAGAAAACGAAAGAATTGAAAACTAAGGTCCTTTTACAGCAGGCTTATCCGCCACGTGGAGCACAGAATAATTATAGGCAAACCCAAGGTATCTATCAGCAACCCCAACAGTTTCAGAATAACCAGCAAATGAATGGGTATTATCAACCACGTATCCCTATAGGTCCCAATCAATGTTCATATTGCAGAGAGTAAGGTCATTTTAAGTATAGTTGTCCTAAATTAATGCAGCGTACTAGTAATGCGTATGGCGCAAGAGGTAGAGGTGGTCAGCAAGCTCCTAGAGGTAGAGGGCGTGGAAATGTTCCCCAGAACGCGCGTCCTCTTCCGCCTCAAAATACGATAAATAGCTTTGATCAGCAAGCCAACGCGACTAGTAATACAGCTCAGTACTATAATAATGATTATTATGCAGAAGACGACAATGTGGAAGGTAATGATTACTAGGACAGCCATAGACAGAGAGAGAGAGTTGTTTCAGTACCAGTGGATCAGAGTGGACCGTATGTTAAGGTGACTACAGCGGGTGTAACAGAGCCCTTTTTGCTGGACACTGGTGCTGCAAAGAGTTCAATTATGCATTCAAAACTCCCTGGCGCGCCTTTGTCTGGAGAAATGAATGTTTCAGTAGGTTTTTCTGGCGCCCCAGTTAGGAACCCGATTTCTAGTCCTATGCTACTTTCTGTTGGACCTTGTGAGTTAAAAGCACCCCTCATCCTAACGACAGGTTGTGATGAAAATCTGCTAGGGTTGGATTTGTTAAAAAGATTGCATGCAACGCTATAGTGTTCCCCTTCAGGGGTACAACTTACATTGGGTAAGGAAGTGATTTCCCCAATCTATTTGTCAAAGAATGCATTGCCGCCTGAATTGCCATCCCTTCCGGATGTCCTTTGGGCTACTGGTCCCAATGATGTGGGTCTTTTGGAAATACCGCCATACGTGGTCACTTTAAAAGCCAATGTCAGATTGCCACGCATTCCCCAGTACAAGATCTCCAATGAAGGTCAGAAAGCGTTGTTAGCAATTGTCAGTGATTTGATTAAAAAGGGTGTAATTGAAGAAACAAGAGGCAACGTTTGCAACAGTCCTGTTTTACCTGTTTTAAAACGAACGGACCCTTCACAGCCACCTGTTTACAGATTTGTGATTGATCTTAGAGAGGTAAATAAGATTGTTGTGCCACCGTTTCCAGTTGTCCCTGATATAACTGCCTTGTTAACTACGATTCCAGCCTCCGCTGCATGGTTCTCAGTGATCGATTTAAAGACTGCTTTCTTTAGCATCCCAATTGCAGAGGAGAGTAGGGACATTTTTGGCTTCAGTTTAGGAGGTCGAAGTTTCTGCTTTAAACGCGCTCCACAGGGCTACTGTGAAAGTCCATCAATATGCAGTCAGGCTTTAAAAGCGCAGTTTGATGCACTTGTTTTACCTAGTGGCGCTATCCTTATTCAGTATGTTGATGATTTACTAATCGCCGCGGATACTGAAAGGATTTGTAAAGAAGCTACATTGTCATTGTTGCGTCATTTGTCTGCCTCACATCATAAAGTGTCTCTCTCAAAACTGCAATATTGTCGACAAGAAGTGACCTACTTAGGTCATCTCTTATCGAAGGAGGGAAGGAAACTGACCCCAGAAAGAATTCAAGCCATTGCACAATTGAGCGTGCCAAGAACACAGAGAGAAGTGCGTGCTTTCTTGGGCATTACTTCATACTGTAGGCATTGGATACCAAATTTTTCTTTGCTGGCAAAACCTTTGTTAGCATTAACCTGTAAAAATACACCGAATCCTGTCCCATGGTCTGAAGAGTGTCAGAAAAGTTTTTGGGAATTACGTGATGCATTACATTATGTTCAGCTCCTGTGTTGGGTACCCCCGACTACAGTAAGCCTTTTACATTGTATGTTCATGAAAAAGATGGTTGCGCATTATCAGTGTTAACACAGCCTTTTGGCGACAGACCACGTCCATGCGCATATTTTTCGTCAACCTTGGACCCGGTAGCGAGGGCATTGCCAAGTTGTCTGAGAGCTACAGCCGCAGCAGCTATGTCTATTCGACAGTCTGCTGGATTGGTAATGGATAACACATTGATTGTAATGGTTCCACATGCTGTGGATACATTGTTAAACCGGACCAAGACACAGCATTTAACTAGTGCTCGATTGTCAGGGTATGAATTGACACTATTAGCAAACCATATACACATAAAAAGATGCAACATGTTGAATCCAGCTACATTATTGCCGATTCCAGCAGACCTAGATGAGATTGAGCAGGATGATTGTCTGTTCAGAACAGAAGAAGGGACGAAAGGGAGAATAGATCTTAAAGATACTCCCCTGACTGAGTGTGATGGTACCTTATGGGTGGATGGTTCGTGCTTTAAGCTTCCGAATGGTGATACGACTGCTGCATATGCTATCCCGACTTTGCACACGATTGTTGAAACTGCACGTGTGCCACATAATTCGGCTCAAGCAGCAGAATTAATTGCCCTTACAAGAGCATGCGTGTTGTCTGAAGGAATGAAAGTAAACATATATACTGACAGCCAGTACGCCTTTGGCGTGGCCCATAGTTTTGGGCGCCTGTGGAAAGAACGTGGATTCCTGACTTCGCATGGAGCTAAAATTCAGAATGGCAAGTTGGTGAATGATCTCCTTGAGTCACTGACCCTACTGTTGCAAGTTGCGATTATGAAATGCAGTGCGCACAAGAAAATCACTGATGATGTTGGTCGTGGTAATGCATTTGCTGATGAAATCGCGAAAGAAACAGCAAAAGATGTGAAGACTCGAATGTATGTTGCAGGCCCTGCAAGATGGGTTGGTGATGTTGGAATGTGTGAAGACACGATAGAGAGTGTGAAGTCCCTTCAAGCTGAAGCCACAGAGAAAGAGTTGAGCAAGTGGAGAGAACGTACGGGTAAATTGGATGAGAATGGTTGTTGGGTTGATTTGTCAGACCATCGGCGATGGTTGCTACCTGATGCATATGTGCTTCCAGTGGTTACTATGGCACATGGAATGGCACATATCAGTGTGAAAGGAATCTGTAAGTTGTTGGCTCCAGTATGGCAGAACGCTGGAATTCCCAAGTGTGCAGAGAATGTGGTCAAGAATTGTATGGTATGTTTGAAATACAACCCTGGTAGGGGAACCCCGACTCCAGCTGGTCATTTTGCGCCTCCATCATATCCATTTGAGGTTTTGCAGCTAGATTTTATCCACATAGAAAGGTGCAATAACTTGAAATATGTACTGGTTGTTGTTTGCGCTTTTTCAAAATGGATAGAAGCATATCCCCTAAAAGACAACACTGCTTTATCCACAGCCAAAGCCCTTGTGAAAGAATTTTTCCCTAGGTTTGGAATGCCAAGAATGGTGTGGAGTGATAATGGGAGCGAATTTGTGGGTCGAGTGATGAAGAATGTGTGTGAGGGGTTAGGGATAAAGCAAAAATTCCACGCTGCAAATCACCCCCAATCAGCTGGATTAGTAGAGTGCTACAACGGCACTCTGAAGCTAAAACTGGCCAAAATCCAGACGAGCTCCGGTCTTAAATGGCCTGACGCTCTGCCTTTAGCACTCCTATCCACCAGAATGACTGTGCATTCACGAGTGGGACTTAGCCCATATGAGATCATTTTTGGCCGCCCGGCCAATGTATGGGGTGTGCCAAGACCGACAAAATTCCGCGAAATCGAACATCCAGTACTGCTTGACTACCTGTATGAATTGACGGCTAAATTGCGTGTTTTACGCCAACAGGTGCATGATACTCTGCCCCAGGCCTCTGAAGCTCCCGGACACCCTATCGACCCTGGCACGTGGGTTCTCGTGAAAAACTTTCAGCGAAAGAACAACGATGAGCCCCGTTGGATTGGCCCTCACCTCGTACTTCTATCGACAAGATCAGCGGTTCGAGTGAAAGGGAAAAAGAATTGGATTCACGGCGCCCACTGCAAACGGATCCCTTTGCCCCTACCATATGACCAGTGGGTCCAGGAGGGTATCGCTGATTCTGAAACAGACACTGTACCCCGTTTTGTACCATTTAGTGATGCACGCGTGAGAGGCACAACTTCAGAACAAGAAAGTGACGATATTTTGCAAGAAGCTGTGCCACCGTCAATTCGATTGGACACCACAGAGCCTGAACTCTTGTTCCAAGACCAGACAATACCTGGCAGAAATCGATATAACTTGAGACCAAGGCCTATGGACAAATAAAGATTCCCTTCCCTTACTATTTTTTGATATTATAGCTCTCCCATCTGAAGGACTTTTTGATTTTTTATTTTTTGAACCACCATCCGGGTTTAGCCGCAGGGTCGCGGTGCCAAGACTTTGGGGTACAGGCCGAAGACGTTAGGTCAACGGTTCTGGTTGGTCTAGGGTGTTTCCTGGACTGACAGGCGTACTCCTTAGCAGAAGATACTCACCCGCCGCGAGCGGCACGATTAGAGGATGGAGTTTTTCAAGATGGAGAGACCCGCTGAGGAAATGAACTTTAAAACGAAAATATGTAGAATAATGAAGAGCAAACGTTTTATATTATTATGTCTGTTTGTATTATTTAGTATGATGGTGTTTACTGTAGGTTATGTATTCTTCTCCTCTCAAGTGCCATTTGCACCCACTGTACAGCCTATACCTCCTCCTACTGTCTCCTTGCACTCTTTCCACCCTCTGCCTGAACACGAACAAGCTAGACGTTCCGAGTTTGTAAACAATTCATTCATTCAACTCCTGCACCAGCACCAACTAGTTATGAATACAACCAATTGCTGGGTGTGTGGTTTAATGCCACATACCATTAATAAGGGTATCCCATATCTAGTGCTGCCGTTCAGCTATAATGGATCGTCATGGGCATTCCAGACCATGTTTCTTTTTGCATTAGATGCCTACTCCCCGCGACAACCGCGTTCCATCAGACCTAGCACAAATAAGAAAGCCTTAATGAAAGGAGTTGCCGATATGAGCAGAGATATCGACGCAAACTCATCTATTCCCAAGGATGAATTGCGAGCTTATGTAGGGTGGAACGCGACGGGGTATAGCATTAGTCTGGGTGAAAGGCAGCGAAAAATCTCATCCCCAATTTGGGTCGTACCCCACATAGGTCGGTTCTGTTTACAAGGTAATGGTCAGAATCCAAGAGCTCAACTGGGGAAAAGTGACTGTACTGAAACGTACACTTTTCCATCACGGTTTTCCCCTGCGTTTTTGGCTGCCAAGGGTACATATTTTGTCTGCAATGACCGAGCATATACATGGTTGCCCCCTGATTTCTCGGGCACATGTTATATTGCAAATTTGCTACCGCCGACATTTACTGCTGCCTCTGATTATCACAAGACCAGAGTTGTGAGAGGCGTGATTAGTAAGGAGGATACTGCCGGTCAGGAAGCAGGAGACTTCTTTTTGGGTTTCCTGCCATTTTGGGGACCTATGGTCAATAGTAGGAACCTGAGACAACTGACTCGTGTGGTTGAATCCACTGTTAATGTTACGGCTGGTGCCCTTGGTAATTTGACAGCTGAGCTCCAAGCGGATCGCCTCATGACTTTGCAGAACCGTATGGTTCTAGACGTCATACTTGCAGACCGTGGTGGGGTATGTAAGGTCATCCAATCTAGCTGTTGCATTTTCATACCAGATAACGCTCCAACAGTTTATCAGGCCATCTCCAAACTGCATAAAATATCTGAATCTATTCACGTGGATAAAGGAGATTGGTCACTGGTGGGGTGGTTCTGGGAACTGATATCTGCCTGGGGTTGGAAGATTCTGATGGTCATTGGAATGATCTTAGCCATTCTTTTCCTGTTCTGTCTGTGTATACAGTGTGCTCCTGCGATATGTGGCCTCTGTGCTACATTATGTGTAAGGAAACCTGTATCGAGGGACGAGCTAAGTAATAGGATGATGCTACAGCAACATCTCCATGACTTCATGAATATTGACCTAGACTCGGATTGATATGAGTATAGTTATTGCATATGTAAGGGCAAAAGGAGGGTCTGTGGTACTTTAAAATTTGGGACCGTGTAGGAGGCAGGGCCCTACCCCTGCCTATTCCGGTATTAGCGAACCGCCAATGCGGTATGTACCAGTGCTTTGTATAGCGTTTATCGATTAATGCACTTTGTATACGATATTTTACATTGACTTCGTGGGTTCCATCTTGGAGCAGTGGCCATCTTATGGTTGCCCTCACATAGGCTACACATTGCAAACAAGCACAGGCCTTTAGAACACATGTGCTTTCTGTTTGACTTCTCTGTGACCTGTGCAGCTTGGCTCCGCTGCCCCAGGTCAGTCCGGTCCCACGAGCTCCCCGTCCTACGGCCACCTGTGATTAGCATCAGGGTTTGACACACCATAAAGCCTTTTCATCCCACACAAGCCTCCAGCTAATCTCTTTCACACCTGACTCTTCCTGCTTTATGGCTTGTTTTACAAACAGGAGATGCCCGTGTTTATTGGGGTCTGTTGATATCTAATGTGGGATCTGAGCCTCGCTGGGTAAATAATTATGGGCTGGCTGAACTGGAATGTGGGATGGTCATCATGACTCTGCCTTTTCGTTTGTAATGAATACATATGAATGACCATATCGTAAAACTAGGAATGTGTGCCTGAAGCATGATATTTTGTATTTAAGGAGAAGCCCGTTTCTGTAAGTTTAAGCAGTCTTCTGAGAACATACATTGTGTTGTACTTCTCGGACACCTGTAATTGGTCTGCAGCCAATAAACACGATCTTTGACTTCACCTAGAAGACTCTGTGTTTCTGTGGGTCTGAAACAGGAAGAACTCAAAGTCTTAGGGTGTGTTCCCCTGCACCGCTGGGTTTTAAAAACCCAGTACTTCACCCAGGTCTGTTTTGAGAGCTACTACAATATTATCATGACCAGACATTGTCCTATGTTGATGACATATATCTGACGGATGATGACCTCATGGAACACTTGATAAGAGTAAATCTTGTATTTTTAGGGTTTGCTCACATGGGATATAAATTCAATTTTTTCAAACCAAAAATTGTCTGCCTCAATGTCCGTTTTCTGTGATATGAGCTGTCAAGTGAAGGTAAAAGTCTTGTGACACACTTCTAATAGAGAAATGTGCGCTGTTACACCCTCCAACAACATTGAAAACACTAAAAATCCATATTTCGATTCCTATATTTTGGAAAAACATACATTCCAGATAACCCAGAATAGGTTAAACCATTCTACGACTTGATAAGTTCATATGTCTCAAGCACACATTGGAAGCAGGAGCACGGAAATATTTTACATTCTGTACAAGCTGACCGTAAGACTGTGTCACAGCCAATCCTCTGAAGTTCAAGTTGACTGCAGGAGCGATGCACTGTCCTCTCTCCTCCTAAAACACCTCTCGGCACTATTGAACTCGCTACAGGAGTCCTGGCAGGTGTCCCAATAGGGAAGGGGAATGAGACGAGAAAAAGAGAGATAACACAGCTACTCCACACAGTCTGGTCCAGCCCGGCACCCTAGAGGGGATCTGTTTGCAGAGTAGGGCCACTTTTTTGAGGACTTGCATTTCTCTACAAAATAGGAACAATAACAAATTAGTAAAGAGGCACTTCTGGGCCACCCAGGCGCAGTCAACACAGAACATTCATAATAAGCAAGTTATGTTAATCACCCAGTTCTCAAGAGATGCTGGAATACTCTCTTAGCCTCTGTCTGTAGGTTGCAGGAGAATACAATTCAAATAATAGTTCTCTGCCCAAAAAGAGTCACTGGCTATGATTCTGTGCTATCTACAGCCAGGTAACACAAGGGCACCCTGACACGTTGTTTCATCATTTGCACAAAACACCCATAAACAAATATTTACATCTACGAACAGGCCCAAAGTGTGATATAAGCCAGTGTCCATACAATATGATGATCTGAGTGGTAACAGGAAGCTTCCATGAGCAAGGTGCGGTATCAAGTTCACAAAATTCTTCTTAATATCAAAGTTCTATGCAAATAGTATAGAAACAAAACTTTCAGAAGTCGGTAATTATTCAAACATAAAATGACCCCAAGAACTAAGATAAATACAAATATGAAATGAGTTCATACATAAAAAGAGTCCAAGCGCTAAGCGTAATACAAATATGAAATGAGTTCAAACATAAAATCACTCCAAGCGCTAAGCGTGAAACAAATATGTAAATGCCATAGTCTTGATATCAAAAGTCACTTGTGCCAAATATCAGATAGCCAATTCACATGGCAAATATGCAAGAGCGAGCCTGTCCCTACCAATAGAAAATGTCAAAATCACACAGCCTTTCACTTCACGCGCAGCTTTAAAGCGTGCTACACTTTGCTGTCCGATGCTTGCTGCAGTTCCGGACCGGCGCGTGCTTCTGTACAATGGTGAAGGAGAAAATCCTGAAGCGGTGAAAGAAGCAGTCTCCAGCTGAAGTGGGAACCAGGAGATTAAACCAAGCCCTGACAGGTGCGAGGCTTGGACTTTTATAGCCAATTTAGTGGCAGTTAACCAAACATAGATGCCACGCCCATAAGCATGCCTAGTGCACATTTCCAGTAATGTCACACTGTTGCTAGCACCCAAAAGCAACAAGCATTGACAAAACAAGCACTGGCACCAACAAATACAATATAAAAGAAACAAACACTGGCAGTGGCAAGAAAAGGGGAAAAGAAAAAACTTAGTGGACAGAAACGTGAGCAAGCAGGGACCCCTGAGGGTGCCGACATAGCAGACAGGACGGGGAGCTCCTGACATTTTCATGGTTGCTTCCAAATATTTACACACGTGTGAACACAATGAACCTGGTGATCCACGTCATTGTGGGAACATTTGGGTACACATACTTCACACTCAAAGAAGGTGACACAGTACCAATTGCAAATAAATCGCATTCATACAGTGATGCTGACATGCATTTTGCACCTACTCGAAAAATCTTGACAGCACTGGTAAACACATTATTTTTGTGACCCCGGTGCCGGCCTTAGAGGCTGTGACCATAGCAAGCATTCACAGTTCCAAAGCTTTAATTCCACGATGGATACAATGGGCTAACTCACTCACCAGAACAGATGTAGACTACAGATTTGATTCTACACTACAAACAAGCTTTTCAGCAGTATGTATAAGAATATCCTCTGCCTAATGAATGAATGCCTCTAGATGGCTATGAGTATGTCATATATGCTGATGGGTCCTCCCAACCTGCCGTAGAGACTAAGCACCAATACTCAGTTGTATGGGCAATAGTGAAAGGGTGCATGCAGGATGGCGAATTCTATCCTGAGAAGATAAGGCAAGCCCGTCCGCGCCCGTCCGCACCCAGCCGGGACCAGCGACCAAAATCCATGTCCAAATCATTACTTATTCCTCTAAAACTCTGCGCTCGCTAGCTAGCCGCTGCTCACCCATCAACCTGCCTATTCAAACCCGTCTAAGGGAACACAGCATATACTCTGAACCTTATCACCATGCGATTCCCTTCACCCCATGCCCTCATCACCCTACCACTATCACTCCCAAAACAACAATGCAGCCCGCTCTACGCATCCTCTATCTTAACACCCGTTCACTGGTCAAACACCAACTGGACATCTTTCTGTTACTCAGCTTTGAGAAACCATATATTCTTCTGATCACTGAGACCTGGCTTACCCAGGATTCTGCACTAGACATTCTAGCAGCACCCCCCTCGGAATACTACATATTAGCTGCAAATCGACCTCAGGGCAAAAATGGCGGTGGAGTTGCCGCCATCATCCACAAAGATCATGTCTTCAAAGCTCTTACCTCTCTGGTCCTCCCAGAGGCGGAGAACCTAGGGGCATATCAACAAGCAGGCGATAAAAAATGATCGCCGCTTTTGCGGCCGTTTTCGGCCGAAAAGCGGCGATAATTTTATCGCCTAATTAGCAACGCCACGCTAACGCGTGAAACCTTGCTTTAGCGTGGGGATTCCTAACGCCCAGCTTTGCATCTCTAATGAGTTGCAAAGTGGGCGTTCCTGACCTGGCATGACAGGAGAAATGTCGCTAAGCGACATTTCTCCTATCAGCAAGCCTAACGCTATTAAGCATAGCGTCAGGAAAAGTAGCGATAACACCTGTTATCGCTACTTTCCTAACACCTGCTTCAGGACTGACTTAGCCATGATATCCTATGAAAGGAGGATATCATGGCTAAGTTTGTGAGTCCCTATCAACAAGCTAACGTGAGATTATCGCTGGGTTTCCAGTGATAATCTCACGTTAGCCAGTTAGCGCCAGGATTTTTATCGCTGAGGAGATAAGCGTTGCTAATAGCACGCTATCTCAGCGATAAAAATCGGCGCTAGCCGGCGATAATTATCCTGGTGCTAAGTGCGCTCAGCGATAATTATCGCCGGTTGTTGTTGATATGCCCCCTAGTTATCAAATTAGATGCCATTACTGGCTCTATCATCTTCGTGTTATTGTACCGACCCCCTCATGCCATGCCCACATTCCCGTTAGCCCTAAGCGAACAAATGGCAAACTTGGTCACTAACTATGCTATCATTATGCTCATAGGCGACTTGAACTACTGGTTCAATGACGCCCGTGGTGGGCCACATGCTGCGGAACTATTGGAATTACTCGCCAACCTGAATTTTATTCAACACGTCTCTTCCCCCACCCATGCTAAAGGACACATCTTGGACCAAATATGGTCCTCAAATCTTACCCTATCGGCGCTCACTGTCTCACCCTGTATATGGTCTGACCATTACCTAATCAACTTCACAGTTACTACCAACACTAAAACTAAGACTCCCTCAACAGGTGGAGGCATGTCCAGAAAATGGAGGTCCGTCGATAAATTAGGCTTCATTGACTCTTTAGCAAGGTCTATACCCCCCTTTAACCCAGACGTTAACATTATGGACACCGCTATCTCGGATTGGCTATTAGAGGCCTGAGACTCTCACGCCCCACTCACCAAATTCACACGGACTTGCCACACAGACGCCCATAAGTGGTTCTCCACAGAGCTAAAAAACAAAAGCTCGAGCTACGGCAAAAAGAAAGAAAATGGAGACTAAACTATACCATGGAGGACAAAGTTCAGTTCTCCTCAGCCCAAAATGATATACGTGACGCCAGAATACTTAATGCTCAAAACAAATCTAAAGAAATTTTCACCATAATCAATGACCTCTGCAATACAGACAGAACTCACCCCGATCAGCCACCTACTCAGGAGTTCTGTAACTCCCTTAATACCTATTTCTTGGATAAAATATCCACTATCAAAGCCAGCATTCCCGCCACTTGCTGCACGGATAACATAGACTTCGTCACAACAAACTCCTTCACCTTGGATCATTTCCCTGCCTTATGCCCCCAGACTCTATTAGATCTGCTGGCTCGAGTCAAATCCGGCTCCCCCAATGATTGCTGTCCCCCACATATTGTAAAGGAGGCCCTGTCAAACTTTCCCCACTGTGTACTCCCCTTCCTAAATGAATCCCTCCTCCAAGGTAAGGTTCCAACTGCCTTCAAGAACGCGATAGTGGTCCCATTATTAAAAAAACCTGGGGCCGACCCACTGAATCCTTCCAACTATCGCCCCATCTCTCTGCTTCCCTTCCTTGCAAAGATTCTCGCGGCCCACGTCGCCAGGTCCCTTTCGAACTTCATCGAACACTCTGACCATCTTGAACCTAATCAAGCAGGGTTCCGCCCCGCACATTCTACTGAAACGGTTATCCTCGCCGTATTGGACACCTTGCGAGCTAACGCTGACAAAGGCATCCATCAGGCACTCATTCTTCTGGATCTGTCGGCTGCGTTCGACACAGTGGACCACAACATCCTACTGTCCCGTGTCGAGCAAGCAGGCATACAAGGCCCTGCATATAAGTGGATCAAGTCATTCCTTGAAGATAGAACACAGGCAGTTCGTCTTGGCACTTTCACCGCTCCCAGGATTGCCACCTCCTGTGGGGTCCCCCAGGGCTCGTCCCTTTCCCCTCATTTATTCAATCTTTATCTCAAACCCCTCATTAACTCCTTAAAACATAGGAAGGTTACCACCTTCAACTACGCAGACGATCTACAACTCATCTTCACACTAGATGGACCGAACTCCGCCCCAGAATTCCAAGCTATTATGCTCCACATCCAGCGCTGGATGAATCTTAACCACCTTAAAATTAACCCCGGCAAGACAGAATTAGTCCTACCGGGAAAAAGCGCGATCATGTGGGGGCCCCATTTCTGGCTGACCGATCTCGGACCACCCCCCAGCCCCTCCCCCTCAGTAAAAAGCCTTGGAGTCACACTAAATTCCGACCTATCGCTCAGAGGACATGTGGGGACAGTAGTCATGCGTCTTCCAACTGAGGAAAATAAGGAAAATTGCTCACTTACTTACCCCCTCGGCCCTCATTCAGGCAGTAATAGCCCTCGAACTGTCACGCCTCGACTTCTCAAACTCCATTTACCTCGGCCTGCCTATGTTCCTGCTCAAACGCCTTCAAATTGTACAGAACCAGGCAGCAAGACTAATACTTCAGCAACCAAAATGGCATTCGGCCAGCCCCCTACTGGCCAAACTACACCGGCTCCCAAGTTTCAAAGTTTCAAAAGACCTTTATTCGGGTTTTATAAAATCCATAAAAGTACAACAAAAACAATTCATTTACACAATAATACAATCCGTAAAAACAACATAATCAAAACAATTCATTTTCAGTGCACTGGCTCCCAATCATACAACACGCAGCTTTTAAGACCGGATGCTTACTCTTTAAGGCCCTGCACTGTAGGAGCCCCAAATTCATCAGCAGTCTGATTGTGAAACATATCCCACGTCGCAATCTACGGTCTGGCCACCTCAGGCTGCTTGCCATTCCTACCATCAAACTCAAACGCCAGGGGGGACGCAGGTTTTCTTACCTTGCACCTGGCTTTTGGAACTCGCTGCCTCTGGACAGAGTGCAGGAAAACTTGATGGGATTTAGAAAGGCCCTAAAAACATGGTTGTTTGTGCTGACATACGATTAGCTACCCCGCCGTGTCATTTTGCAACAATTAGCGCCATGAAACCTTCTGGTGACCGTGCGCTCTTTAAATTTCTATTAACATTATATAACCTACACACAGTCTTTTGGTGACTGCACAATGCAGCTGGCAGAGTTAAAGGCTCTAATTCTGGCACTGGAAAGTATTGATCATGGATCCCCCACACTTATAGTGTGTGATTTGTACTAATGTGTCCAGTCCTATAATGAATACCTGCACTATTGACCCAGAATGGATTCAGAGTTTCAAAGGGTTGCTCAATAAAGCACAAGTTGCTTTGGGAAAAGGCGGCAAAACTTGAAGATTGCTTGCCACAGACTCATACAACACATACATTGAGTAATCAATGAGATGGCGTTCATGTTGCTGGGAATTCCATGACTGATGAAGCCGCAAAAGCAACAGTTTGCACTGATGCGGTTGCTGCACTTATGCATTCTAGTACGAGGATAGACAGAGACATCAATGTGGCTGTCAACTCTTCACCCAACAACAACCACCTGCTGAAAGGCTTTCCGCTCAAGTATTCCTAAAAGTTAGATGCACAAAACACACCATTCCACATCCATTCCTTGAGTGGGGGATAGAGTAATACCAAGCACTCAGACTGGGCTTGATACTAGCTACACACAAGGGTCTTGCTTCTGCAAATGCGGGGGTGGCTGCTGCAATTTCAATATTGCAGCAGTACTATTGGTGGGGAGGCCTTTACAAGCAAAACAAGGACTTTGTTCTTAAATGTGACATCTGCCAGCAGATGAAGGGTTCCAATGTACTGTGACTACCACAGACACCTCTAATAATTTCAAACAACCCACTCGCTTGTGTTTATCTGGAGCACTGCCGCCCCTTAAAATCAGATGGGGCTTACAAGTACATCTTGGTAGTGGTGGATTCCTGCTCTCGATTCTTGTGGGGATGTCTACAGTGGTCAGCTTATGCCCAAACTGTTATAAAGGATCTGCAAGATTTTATCGGGACATATTCAGTAGGTACATTGCATTCCGACCAGGGTCCAGTATTTAGTTCTAGGGCTTACAAAGAGGCCATGGGAAGTTTGGGTGTGACACTGTGACTCACGTCTTCATACCATCATGACAGAAATGTAGTTGTGGAGAGGAAAAACCACAACTTAAGGCTGTCTTTAACAGCAAGGGTACTAGGCTCAGGTTGGGTCCATCACCTATATGGTGTCCAGAAGGCACTCAACAACATGCAGAGAAAATCCCTGGGTGTTCGGACTCCCTATGAAATCCTGTTGGAGGTAAAGAGGTTGTTCCCATATCTCGACAATCACATTACAGAGGCAGTGGAAACACCATTTGACATCAATGAACGTTTGGCTGTTTTACAGGAACTGAATGAATTCCGTGACAAACAAAGCAACGTCAAAGTAAAATGCACAGCTACTGGAGAAGTGAAGGTAGTCCCTAAAGGTTGGGGATCTGGTCAGGGAAAACATTGTAGACAAAATATAGATTGGGCCATTCTACAGAGCTCCTGTACCTGTCCTGGCTGTTGAAGGTACTAGAACCGTACTTCTTCTGCCCCTTGCCGATCATAAAGACAAAATATTTGTTTCCTTTGAGCTGATCAAACCACACTATGTGGCTGATTCTCAACAGTAAGCCACATTGGCTCCTGTGTAGCTACCTGCCTCTTTTTGCTACCATACAGTAAGTTCAGATGGAAGCTTTAATAACTGAAGAAGTATCCTCTCTCCAATGAGAGACAACAATAAACAACACTGAAGTATGTCTTCTACGTGTTACAACAACAACAAATATACAGTCAACTAGTACAGAAAGACAGATTTCAATCCGGAAACCTCACAAAAACACTGTCTTCGTCAATGTATCAGATCGAGTCTTCTTCCAGTTCTACACCATCTGTGGAACTGCCAAAGATAGATAGGACTGCCTCTGGCTACTTCATCAACTTTGATGATTTCTCTCCTGACGTATCGAATCCACCACAACCACCACCACCTCTTTCTTTAAGGCTGAAAGTGCGTGTCTATGGCTGAGAAGGACATATTTTGTTTCTCCATCTTTACATCTATGTATTACAATTGGGTTACTTTTTCTGTTCCTTTGGATTCATTTGGTGACAGTCTTTTTCTTGCTTCTAAATGGACACTATCTTCAAGAATACATGGCAGTACAACTGGTAAACTTGGTACTCAAACCACATGCATTTTCACACCGTGCTCGGAAAGACCATTCACTGATAAACATTACAGCAGTTCCAGTTCCCGAGGGGATTGTTTGGAATAGGGTATTGTAGGATGTGTATGGTCCCACTGAACTTTTAATAAATTCCATATTTATTCAAAATTGCTTTGAATAATGTCATTACCCCTTGTTCTGTTTCTGATGATTGGGACAGTGATACAGTACATAAACAGCAGTTCCAGTTCCCGAGGGGATTGTTTGGAATAGGATATTGTAGGATGTGTATGGTCCCACTGAACTTTTAATAAATTCCATATTTGTTCAAAATTGCTTTGAATAATGTCATTACCCCTCGTTCTGTTTCTGATTATTGGGACAGTGATATAGTACATAAACTGCTAGAAGTTCTTGAGCATTCAACTGTGTTTTCCTCTGATGAATTGTATGATGGTCCATCTAATTATGACGACATGTTCTGTTTTCAACATTACGGTCATCATTTTCTGCATAAGGTTAGTGTTCCATGTGCTGTTTATGATTGCACTCAATGGGAACATTGCCCTATACCACCACGGGGTACTTTTGCAACATTTGCACAGAAGTTTGCTTATTTTTCTGGTTATGATACATCTGACTCAGACTCATATTTTTATAGGTGCACCGTCACCAGCAAAGAATAATATGCTGACTAACACCAAGCTGATATATTCTGCTTCTTTTCTTTCCCAGCTGTCTGTACAGGGTTTCGACTTTTGAAGCAACACTATAGATATAAAGTCTATTTGAGGGAAAAAGGACTGGCAGGTTCAGGGAAAGAAGGTTTTGTTTAGAGCATGCCTGATATCACTCCAACATCGAGTTCTTTCAAGTGATATCCAAACACTACTCTCATTCCAGCAATGCATTGATTAAGAATACCCAAGCCTTCTATGACACATTAACTTCTAACTTTCAGGACAAGGTGGAACAAATATTGTTGGAAACCGAGGCAGCATCTGTGAGGCCTGCACAAATAACATGACTACATTTGTCCTTCACTGGGAACCAAACACCCAATTTTAGCGCCTGACTCTCAGAGGATACCGTTGCAGAGCAGTCTGAGGCTTACTCAAGGGAGGTGGTGTGGGCTAGTAATCGCCATTTGCAGGTGCGCAGAAATAACACTCAATAATTGATTGTCCAGTCTGTACTTTGCTTTATAAAAGTAAGAGTACATTTATTAAACACACACACTACGCAATACTATGCACCAATTTCCAAATATACATAAGCTGTTGGAATTACTTTGTGACATTGCATAACTTCTCCACCCCTCCCGCAGGGGGTGTGGGATCTAGTACCACCACTCCCATGTATGCACATCATCTTGCCCCAATGCAGTTAGTTGAACATAACCTGGAGCGAGAGCCCTGCGCACTGGCACCTTTCCAGTGGCAACCCACCCCACTACCTCAACAAGCATTAAGAAGGGGTACACCTGCCTTGGTGACACATGACCCTGACTGAGCATCTCCTACTGCCCATAAAGTATGCACCTCTATATCTTAAGGGCTAGCAGTCTGGGGTCTTCACCTAAGCGCAGCAGCAAGAATACATGTTTACGCACACTTTCGATTGACAGCACTCAGCACATTTGTGGATCTTTAGAATGTATTGCAATTTCAGCCCTAAAGGCATCACAGATGAAATCACAGGATTAATAATACAGCCAGACACCCTAGCAGGAAAGTTTGGCCACATAACCCCACTTTGCTTATGACATCACCTTACACCAGTACTTCACATTGAACACGTGAACTTCAGTCCCTCTAAAAGAAATAACCACCAGTAAATGCGTTTCTGGTGCAATTACAACTCTTCACCTCTAGAGGATGCTCTTCTCAAGACATCCGCAACTCAGCCTTTCACTCCTGGATGTACTTTTTAAGTCACCTTCAGCTGTAGAACGTAGGTTCCAGCCCAGAAGATGTTTAATGCAGACTGAGCCCTTGAGGGGCTAATCCTTTCAAATCCCCCAGGAAACTTAGGGTGAGACTTTTCTTCTTGATGGGGGAGCCTGCGCTCCTCCAGCAGTTCCCCCAGCACCTTTGCACTCACATGGTGGTGACCCTGTCCTCCTGGGGCCACCACGAGCTGACAAAAAGCTTTCTTTTCCTTGCAGGCCGGTCCAGGCCTGCAAGGCATTATGGGTGCTGCCGCATATTATAGTAGCGGCTCCCCCACTGCTTCAGAGGGAGCCGCGATCTCACTATGGCTTCGCCGCGTCTCCTGTTCTCGTTGGGGGGCCCGGTCCCACCCGGACCCCCAGGGGATTCATGGCAGCTCGGGGAGCCCAACCCCGGCTACTCCGGCCGGCTCCCGCAAGGCCCGCACCTCCGTGTGCAGTCGCGGGAGCCGGCATCTTCATTCTGGTCTGCCCGCTCTGGCGGGCAGACACGGAGGTTCCCTCTGGTGCCAGCGGACCTCAGGGGAGTGCGACGGCTTTGGTGCACGGGGATGGGGTCCCGGGCCCCCCCTGCAAACCTCGGGGAGCGCGACGGTGCTCCCCGTCTTCACTTTTCGGCGGGGGTCAGGGTGGGCTCCTAGCACCCCGCGGGGGCACATTCACGGGGAGCGCGACGATGCTCCCCGGCTCACATCTTTGCGGGGGACGCGACGGCACTCCCCCGCCTCCATCTTCGGTGGGGGCCAGGGTGGGCTCCTGGCCCCCATGCCGGGCACCTTCACTGGGAGCGCGACTGCACTACCCGGCTTTACTTCTTCTTGGGGGCAGCCCCCAGGACCCGATCCACCCCGGGGGCATCTCTGAGACCGGTGGCGGAGCCCCACATGCTTCGTCGTCAGTCTTCTTAGGGGTCAACGGTCACCTACCTTCTGGGGGCCATATCTCAGCCCCTGGGGTTCTGATCTGCCACATTTCTGCATCTTCTTGCTCCTGGTGGCATCCCCCAGCCACTGGCAGCACTCTCCTTCGCCCTCCGGGTCTCCAAGAGGGTGGATTCAGCAGGGAGCTCTCTTCACTGGCTCCCTGCGCCAGCCTTTTGCCTGGTTCTCCTCCTTGGCCTCTCTTCTCCCTGCGCAGAGGCCACTGCTTCTGCGCACCGGTCCTGGGCTCTTCCTCTGGTGCTGATAGGGTCCTGGGGGCAGTAAGGGGGTCTCTCCTTCCAACTGCCCATTGCGCCAGGCTCCAGCACCTTCAGCCGCAGCCGACCACACCCCGGAGAGCTTCTCTTCCTGTGCAAGCACTTTTTAAAAGTTGAGTAGGGGGCTGGCAGGAAGTCTCTGTTGGTCCTATCAAACAGCGACACATCACTTACCTGCCCCTGCTCCCTCCTTCTTGTCCAGCCCCTGGGTTTGTTCAAAATGGCGTCCTCCAGTTTCTCTGGCCACATGGCCTCTGAAACCCAACTCCTTCCCTTCTTGGTGCAGCCTGGTGCCTGGCACATAGTGATGGATGAGCCTGTAGCCCCACCCATCATCTCTTCATGGAGAGGAGGCCCTCGCTTGTGGAAGAAAGGTTATCAATCCATCTAGCTGAGGTCAGCCCTCAGCCTGGGTCTGGTCATGGCTGGCTCAAAGAAATATGACAGTTCTGTATTACCAAAAAGCAGTACAAATATGACGTTGGAATCTTCAGAATACTTAGTTTCACATCCGCTACAGTGGACTTAAGCGTGTGTCTGGAATCTGTAGGCCTAATGGAAGTTAGTCTAGCCCATAGGCTCCACATTCCCATAGGGGAATAATGAAGTAAAAAAACAGTAAGACACACTGACTTTCCCTGGCATGTTTCTTTCCAGTGTATAAAGCCTATTCCATGTCACCACCCACTGCATAAGTCCTGCCACACCATTCACTTTGTAGCTGCTCCTGGACTGCGCACGCTAGGAATCTCTCCTGCGCAGCCCGTACACGTGTGCACACGCAAGTACACATGTGTCTGCGTGTAACCAGCCCGGTGCCCCATACTCCAGCTGCTGCACAGCGGCCTGGTCAAGCCAGGGGGACACCAGTAAAATCCCCATGCAGTCTCTTACATCCTGAGTTCACTGTGGGTGAGTCCCACCTTATGAGGCTCCCCATAGTAAAAGCTCAACAATCAGGTGCTCAAAAAGCTAAAAATCCGGGCGGCCCATAGTGTCAGATCCACCTTCTAACAAATGTATTCCAACTTTAAAGCCTTCCCACGCTGCTGCTCTTGCAGCTGCCTCCCGGTCCATTTCTAGTCCTCCCTCTTTCCCTGTATTTGCTCCATTTACTAGAGATCAGATTGCCACCATTATTACACTTACTAGGTCTTGCTCCCCCCCCAGGACCCATGTCCTCGTTCAGTCCTCAAACTGGTCCCTGAAATCATAAGCATCAGTCTCTCATATTTAACTCAATGTTTATCCCCGGAATTTTCCCAAACACCTAGAAAAAGGCCTCTGTATTACTTGTCCTAAAGAAACACAATCTTGATCCATCAGATCCAAAAAACTACCGGCCAATCTCCCGCCTCCGTCTTCCAGCCAAAATAGTGGAGAAGGTGATGATTACACAGCTAACCAAATTTTGTCAGGATAATCATCTTCTTGATGAGACTCAAATCGGATTCAGATCAGGGCACAGCACCGAAACGGCCTTGATCAAAGCCGTGAAGGAAATCAGAGCAGTTCTAGATAGTGGGGGAGCGGCGGCGCTCATCCTTCTTGGCCTCTCAGTGGCATTTGACACTGTCGACCACAAGGTGTTGATCAGTTGCTTGAGCTCCTTAGGAATTAAAGAGAAAGCCCTAACACTTATCACATCCGTCTTCACTGAAAGACAACAATCAGTGGCCTTGGGCCGATAAGAATCCCCTCCCATCACACTTCCTTGTGGGGTACCTTCAGGGCTCTTCTATCAGCTCCACATTATTTAACATATATGTCACATAACTGGCCAATCTAATCAGATCCTTTGGAATCTCTCTACGACCTCTTATGCTGACGATACTCAGATCATCCTGTCAGCCTACTGAAATGGCAATAACAGGGCTTCCTAATTCCCTGATTGCATGCTAGCTATTAGCTCCTGAATGAGCTCACACGGCTTAAAATTGAACTAAGGTGAGACGGAAGTAATCCTTTTAAAAAATATCTCCCCATTATGGTCCCCTGCCTGGTGGTTGGTCGACTGGGGCCCCCTGCCCTGCCGGGGGACCAAGGCAAAATACCTAGGAGCGATTGTTGGTGAAAAACCTAATTTTGGGCAGCAGATCAACACCATCACCTCCTCCAGTTTATATACTTAAATTCCTAAAAAATCTTGCCCTTTATCCCTGCCCAGTCTAAAAAGACAGTAATCACCACCTTAATCTTACATACGTTAGAATACTCAAATAGCCTCTACCTGGATATGCAGGAAAAACATCTCATAAGCTTCAGACTGTGCATAATGTGGCTGCCGGACTTACCCTAGGCATCCCCAAATTCCAATCCATGGCCAAGGAAATTAAAGACCTTCATTGGCTTCCGGTAAGAAGTTGGATTAAACATAAGGCCTTATGCATCACCTACAAGGCACCACATAACAGAGAACCGTAGTTCCTTAGTCAGTCGTTGAAATGATACTCTCCTAACGGACCCCTTCCCTTGTCCGGGGTAGTCTCATTATGCTTCCCACTATCCGAAAGGCATAAGCTTAATTTCAGGATCCATCAATCTGTGGAACAGTTTACCAAGCCGCATAAGGGACCTGACAATGCTAACAGCCTCCAGGAAGGATTTCAAAACCAGGTTATCTATTAACTAGGGCTAGGTGGTTTCTGGCTCAGGATAGCCAGCGCCAAAACTCCTTTTAGTATTTGTGCGCTCAAAAAATTGTTATAACATAACATAACAACAAATGATTTTCCTGAACAAAACCTTGCTACAAACAACATTTCTTGGAGGAGCCAAGATGAAACATTTGATCACACCACAAATTCCCACATTTGCACGTTTTGAAAACTGCCAACAATTTACACACAAATATGTGTCACAGTGGTAAACAATTGCGCAGTATAAACACAGAACAATAGATTCAATCTAGATTATTCAGTCAAAAATTAAGCATCACCATGTAGGTTTTCAAAAAATGAATCTATTTTTAAGTTTAGTCACAACAAAAAACATAAATGAATTAAGTCAAGAGACATAATACATGTCACATTTAAACATTAGAAATGGTGCACAAAGGTAAAGTGACAAGTGCATGGGAAGGGTTTGTGAAAGTGATGTGGGAGGGAAAGGTAGTGCCGGTTGTAAGCATCAGCATTGAATTATTTCAACCTATCCAGCCAGATGTCTAGCAGAAAAACATATGAAAAATCATAACATAGAACAATTGCAGACTGGACTACAGGAACACCCTCTAAGCCCAAATCAACAGATCTCTACTCCTCAAACTCCAGACCATCCAGAACGCCGCAGTCAGACTTGTCCATGGCATCTTATGACAAGACCACATCACTCATCACTCAGCACTTATGAGACCTCCAATGCCTTCCCTTTGAAAAGAGAGTGACCTCCAAGCTGCTGACTTTTGCCTACAAATCCCTCCACAACACTGGACCCCATTACCTCAACGAAGGAATGTCCTTCTACGCATCCAAGAGAAACCTCTGCTCTGCCGACCTTGCCCTGGGTGAAATCCCAAGCATCCGCAGAGCCAGAATGGGAGAAAGAGCTTTCTCCTACATCACGTCCAAAACCTGGAACAAACTCCTCCTCAGCATCAGATAAACCCCCACACTGCTAGCATTCAGATCGGATGATACGGAGCTGCTCGAATCCCCCCTCCTCCCCAGCGCCTGAAGACCCTCGCAAGTGAGTAGTGCACGTCACAAATCCCTGATTGATTCCACTTTGCAAGACCATTATCATTTATCGCGACTCCTTGAACACCATGTACAAGGCCTCGACACACATTGTGCAAATACCTTTCTATTTTTCACCCACGAGGCCACACGGCTATCTATAAACCATAACAATGCTGGTCTGCTGGAGGACTCACACGGATGCTTTTCCTTATAAATACATAAAGAACTATTGATGGACGGACAGGCTGAAGAGGGGTGAAACCCCGAAACCGGTCCTAGGATGCTTGTTTCCAGTCCAGGGAGGACCTGGCTTGGCAGTTCGGGCTGGACTGCTCCCATGAGGCACAGGGTCAAGACTGATTTGCATATGGCTGGGTCCAAACTGGAATGGCATGGTGAGCAGAAAAATGATGGATTTAGGCCCAGATCTCTGTACTGGGGTGAATGTATGACATTGTTCTGCATTCTGTCCATCAATAGTTCTTTTTGCATTTCCTTATAAATAAACAAGCATATCCGGGTGTTGGCAGTGGAGGTCTTTGCTGTCATTGCACACTGAAGCATTGGCCCAGCAGCTCGAGATCTCTGGAAAGGATGTCCAACTCGTGACCACGACAGCGACTTACATTCTTTTCTTTCAGGTAACAGGGGTTGGATCATCAAGTATAGGGATTCTTGGCAGAACACACACGTCCTAGACACTTAGGTTAGGGGACACATGGTAGGAGTACACCAGATTTCTATATTGTTGTATATGCCTGCATATATACATTGTCTTAGCATGAGGGTGGAACTTCTAATTTTGTTCACTGTCCTAGTACTTCTAAAGGTTTTCATTTGCTTCTGTCGATTGATTATTGCCAGCCATATATTTTATATAAGAATCACATTGGTTCAATAAAAATTGAAAACCCCCCACTGTGTATTCCTTGTATATTTCTCTGAGGAAAGGAGAGCACCAGTGACTGCGCAACAGGGTTTTAGATCTGTTACTATAATCTCTGGGGGATCAGGACTGTCATGTTCAGTAGTGGTCAGAACCATTTGCTAACCGACTCGGTCTAGGGGAGCGAATGGCGGCACTGTGAGTTAGCTGGCCTAGGACAACATATCCTGAGGGGGTACACAGAATCATTGTAGCACCATCCCACAGAATTTGCTGTCCACATACAAGCATTTGCTACTGTAGGGTGGAATCTCTATATTTACTCAAGAGTTCAGTAACAGAATTGAACCTCGAAAACAAAATAGCTCATTGAAGGATATTCCATGCTTTTATGTACCTTGAGAAGACCATAAATAGTTGGAATGGTGAGTTATTTGTTACATCTCTTGCATATTCCTTCTGTTTTTTCCCATGTCCCTTTCCCTTTCATTATCTTGTGTATATTCAATCCTGGTACCTGCCATGTTATGTTGCAGTTATTCCACTTAGAACTGGAATCTATTCATGGTGTTCCTGTCTCTACCCAGGACAGTACTGTGCCTTGTGGAAGAAATCTTTTTGAAACTTAATCTGGATTTTTGCCTCTTTTGTTGCAATTCTACACTGGCGACGAGTTTTTCAACGGTACCTGCTACTTTTCCAAGCACAGGAGCGGTACTACTACTACTACTTTGGGATTATTTTACAACTTTGGACTCTATTGCTGGCTTACTACATGGAATATCTGCTTTTCGTCTATATATGGGGATTCGTTTTCTTACACTATCCACCACCATTGTTTCCCGACTTGGATTTGCTGCTGCAGTGAAAATATCAATTTTTCTGTATTTTATAACAATTTTGGCTCACCGCATCTTTCAAATCGGCAACTGCATTCTACATGTGGTGGAGAAGAACGTCCAGCTGAGGGATTTCCTGCACGCTGTACCTTCTGCGCAATCCAGCACGTCAAGCCATCCACGCGGAGAGGAACGCCTGGCCACCGGAGAAGAACTCAGAACATCCAAGCACACGCGTACAAGTCTCGTCCCTAGACTTACGTTTCCTGACGACGACGACGCATCACTACGTCACATTGTGTCATCACGTTCGTGGCATGCCGCCATTTTGATTTTTTACTTGCACGTTTTCAACTCTACGTAGATGTGCACGACTGCGCACAAAGTTCTTGTCAATGGGAAACTCTTAAATACACATCGACACACACGACTGTGTATCGTTAAGGATATTTACATGTCAGACGGATGTGCACGGCTATGAAGGATCTTAACGCTATGTAAATGAAAAATTTGCATATCGCGCCGATGTGCATGGCTATAAACATCTTTTAACTTTTTCCTTAATTCATTAATTTCCACATTACGACAATTGGTCCCTAATTTGGTCGCTAAGCGACATTTCTCCTATTATTAAGAATGTCGCTAACCCTGTTAGAGACAAAAAAAGCAGCGCTAACCGTGGTTAACGCTGCTTTTTTACGTCTGGTATTTTTCTGACTTAGCCATGATATCCTATGGAAGGAGGATATCATGGCTAAGTTTGCCTGTCCCTATCAACAAGGTAACGTGAGATTATCGCTGGGTTTCCAGCGATAACCTCACGTTAGCCTGTTAGCGTGAGGATTTTTATCGCTATTGAGATAAGCGTTGCTAATAGCACGCTATCTCAGCGATAAAAATTCACGCTAGCCGGCGATAATTATCCCAGCGCTAAGTGCGCTTAGAGATAATTATCGCCGGTTGTTGTTGATATGCCCCATAGTGTGCTATAGATGTGGGAGTTCACCCACGTAGCATCCTTTCAATTTTGCCCCACCATAGGTAAGGAATGTATCAAAGGTGGGAGAGTAGGACATTTTGCCAGGCCTGTAAGGATGATAAGAAGAGAGTGATTAACAAAGGGAAGATATTTCCCGCGAGGAATAATGAAGTCTAGTGTGTGAGATGTGCGTGCATTACAGATGATGATTCCTCCAAAGAAAATGGGATTGTTGTATCCATTACAGATGTTTGTGCACTTGAGGGTGAATTCTTGAAGTCTTCGAAATGCATTGCTCGATTCTTAAATGAAGAGCTGGAACTCATGGCAGACTCAGGTTCCCCATGGTCAATTGTTACTGAGAACAATTTTAACAAAAAATTTAGTAATTCTGTGTTTATTAATGTTCAAGGCTCCCGGTTTTCCATTTAAACGGATTTTTACATATAAATGCAGACAGAATTTTTTTTTGCTTTGTCTGTATTTATAAATATAAACGGAAAAATGCTAACAAACAAGTTTTTGACAAAGTGCTTTAGCCCAAGATTGTCTAATCTGGTGCACAGAGGAATGCAGCTGCACGCAGCGTGTGCCACGTCTCGTAGTCTGAGAGGGCTTCACTCCATTCCGGTGAGCTCGGGTAGTGTTTCACTCCAGGGTTGCCTAATCTGACGCATAGGGAAATGCGGCTGCCATCTATCTGTACATTAAAGGCACCCTACTAAGAGGGCGTACTCTTAGTACCGCCTTTGACACTCTCCTTTCGCAGCTCATTCATCAGGGCCCATGGGGGGAGCCTGGGGTAGTCGTCCCCATCCCGCATGCTCTCCCCTTGTCACTTCGGGATGTGTGCTGGGTCTCGTGGTCTGAGTGCTTCACTTTATTCAGGTGAGCTGGGCAGTGCTGGAGCCTGCTGCTCCTGCCTCTGAGTGCCTTCCCCCATTGAATGTGCATTACTTTACCTTGGTCGGCGCTTTCGGCGGCCCCTTGTCTTTAGGTTTGCTCCAGAGGGGAAGGGGGAGGGAATGAGGAGGGCGAGCAGTGCACTGCTTTACGGTGCGCGCAATTTCGCAGCCCTTTTGTCGCAGGGCGAAACACTTTCGGCCAGTTAATCAATTGAAATACTTTCATTGAGTAATCTTGGATGCTGCATCCGAAAACCATTATGTGATTCTGGGCATATCACTTAATTTCCACATGCCTGTAAACAATGCATAGTAACAGGTACATTGAACTGGTGCTCGGGTAAAGCACTTCAAGAACTCCGGGCCCAGTTCCATTGCACTTTGTGTTTGCTCCGAAAAAGAATGTTTCCGATTTTAAAACAAAGCATTTCACACACTCCTCCCCTCAAAAATATGAACAGTCACCTTGCGTTTTTAGCAAGGTATAAATAGGGAACACTGGAAAATAACCTCCTCCCTTTAAATCAAAATAGAAGAAGAATCCGCCAAAAGAATTCCTATGTCGTTCTAATTAATCCCAGTGAAATTATTCTGCAATGAGAAAAAAGAAGGTGTTGCTTCCTCAAAGACACAGCTCGACATTTGACCTCTGACTTTGAATGCACAGCAAATGTAACAAGATGAACGGGATTTAAAGACCTGTTTACAATAAGCTAGTTCTATCCTCCCCTCTGGTCCCTAGAGTGTACAGCCCCACAGTAATGATTTCCTAATGCAAGTTACTCAAGGTCTGTTTAGGCCTATGTTCTCTCGCAATTATTTTTGCAAAGTTTTCAGATGAATATATTGTGTTTACTTGATTTGAGGTGTATGTATATAAATATATCTAAACCTATAACAACTGAGTGCAAGTGTGCAGTGTCTATTTAAATACATGTGAAAAAATACTATCTACAGCATCTTCTTTTGTTTGCGACTAAAATAAATGTGGATAAATACAGATAAAATGACCCAAAAATAAATATGGATAAGTACACACGGAAATGTTAAAAAAATAAATACCATAAAACCGGGAGCCCTATTAATGATCTGTGTCCCTCTGATGTTATCGCTCAGAGTTTTGATGGTTCCACCATCGACCTCATGGGATATATTGCTTCTGATATTTCCTTTAAAGAGAGAACTGCTTTCATAAAGTTGAACATAGCGAAAAAGGGGGTGAACTTGTTAGCATGGAGGGACCAGTGGAGACTAGGGATAATACTCGCAGCAAGGAACCTGTTTTGATTGTTGAAGACAGTACTGATGTTAAACTAATTGAGGATGAGTTTCCTGAAGTTTCTTCTGGAAAATTGGGAAGACACAACGGTTTCACTCATTTAATTAAACTCAAACAAGGTGCGTCTCCCGTCAGGCAAAAGCTTAGAAATGTTCCCATTAATGTAAGGGAAGAGTTGGGAGCTGCCTTGAAAGAAATGTTGGAAGCAGGTGTGATTGAAGAAGTGGAATCGTCAGAATGGGTTTCTCCGATTGTCTTAGCACGTAAGCGTCCCTGGAAACCAGCACTTGTCTTGGCAACCGATGGAAGGCTAAGCACCTTCCAGAAGTCGGGTGTGGCATTAAATAGTAGTGCCACACCTAAGATGGCCGCCACGCCGACGTATGCTCTGCGTGACGCGGCGTGCGGCGTTCTTTAATTATTTTCCTTATTTCAGGTTGCAGGCTGCGATATGGACATGATATTTTGCTACGGTTCAAGTCAGAATTCACTTTGCGCAATTGCGGTCCGTAACGTCACAATCTGCATACAAGCTTAAAAACAGAATCTCTAAACAAAATGTTTGTGCTCATTATTTCCTATTACATGTGTTATCAGACAAAAAGACACTAGTACTTTTTGCTAAAGTATTACTTACAGTGTTAACACAACATATATATATACATTGCTAATACAGTCATGTGCATTATCATTACACTAACCATACAACCGGTCGTGCTGGTTGCACGGGATAGGGGTGGGTTTTTTTTATATTTAAATGACTCTACAAGTAGCAGAGAATTTATGGCAGGATTTATTTAAGAGATAAAAATGTAACTCAGCTGGTACCAATTTGTTCTTTAGATTCAGTAATTTATCACCACTGTTCATTATCATTAGGTTGATGTTTACTTTGTTGGTTAGTTTGGAACTCCCGTAAATAGTTTATTAAACCGATCCTCGGAAAGCCCAAATGTCTTAAGCATATCAATCAAGTATAAAATGACCAACCTCCACAAGGGAGGAAAAAAAATACTCCAATCAACTGGTTGTGCTTAGTTCACTCAAGAAAATACGGGAGCAACCCCTCTAAACCAAGGAGACTGGGGCTTAATGGACACCAAAGCAGGAAACGCCCCCCTTAGTTTTTCAACAGAAGAAATATGCAAAATCCTATCAGGACAAAACTATACATATTATGTATTACAGAAAAGCATATAAAATACATATATTTCTATAATAACACAATTTTACATTAAAATGACTCAAAGGAAAACAATACATAAATCACAGTTTAACTAAGGATGATTCCTCAAGTGCTCATACTCATAAATAAGCATAAAGAGAGTTGGTGATATCAGTCTCAGTCACATCATGTCTGTGTAGTATTGTGAAACACACAAGATGATGGACGATGAAACCCCGAGACCGGTCCTAGGATCCTTGATTCCAGACCAGGGAGGACCTGGCTTGGCAGTTCGGGCTGGACTGTTCCCATGAGCCACAGGGTCAAGACTGATTTGCATATGGCTGGGTTCAAACTGGAATGGCATGGTGAGCAAAAAAACGATTGATTTAGGCCCAGATCTCTGTACTGGGGTGAATGTATGACATTGTTCTGCATTCTGTCAATCAACTGCTGTTTTTGCATATGTAGTTTTGTGGCCTAATTATTCGTTGAAGCGGTTGGGTGGCATTTGAAAACTTAAAGACCTCCTTCTTTAGGGCAACTTAATTTAAAAAGTCCTCCATGCTGCACCTATAAACATTGTAGCGTGTGTTGTCAGGCTATTGTGTTTTTGCAATAAAAAGGTCCAAAGCACAAAAATATAGAGGCACATTAATTCTTGATTTACACAGAACACACTGCACCATATATATGCACAAAGTTTGTAACAGTCATCCAGCACAAATGTTACATATGCAATGATTGCGGACAATGTCTTGCCAACTTATTATTATATTCAATGGGACATATTTTTTTAATTTTGTTGTGCCTACTGACCTATATTACTTTTATTTAAAAGCTAGGGGGAGTTTTCTGGTGTTGTGCCCAGAACAATTTTTGACCGGGCACACTTACCAGTTGAATGACCTGCCAGATCCTGAGATCACCTTCACAAGGCCAGATAAGGTAGGTTCATGTGTCCATGTAGCACTATATTGCAGAAGAGGCATATAACACAATCAATGTTCATCTACAGCATGCACGCTAATCACAAAAAATTCAACGACACATTGAAACTAAAGTAGCAACATGCCCGTGTTTTTTAAGTCACTTCTGAACACAGAGCTATCAATTGATAATGTCGTCAATGATCTTGCTTTGTTTTGATTCTCTTGCGATACACAGTGCAGTCAATGAATGTATGTGCTATATGAAGGACCAATACAAGATTACATCTTTGGCTTGGAGAAAGTTGCTCAGATAGATGGATAGATAGATCGATAGGTAGATACATAGATCGATAGAAAGATAGAAGGCCATCATCCACCAACTCACTGAACACCTGGAGAGCAATAATCTGCTAGATACCGCCGAAACCGGATTCTGCATAGAGAGTGCATTGATCGCTGCCACTGATTGCAACAGGACCCTCCTTGACCGCTGAGAGATAGCAGCCCTGATCTTCCTTGACCTATCAGTGTCTTTTGAGCACTGTATCCCACCACACCCTCATCAAGAGACTCAGCCACATCGGGATCCAGGTAGACGCCCTCAATCGGAGCACATCCTTCCTCACAGATTGAAACTAGAGCATCCACCCTTCACTTTGGAACCCAAGAGCATCATCTGTGGCATCCCTCAAGATTCATCCCTCAGTGCCACCTTGTTCAACACATACATTATGCTCCTGGCCAACATTGCAGAACACATGGCATCAACATCATATCCTACGCAGGCAACACCTAGCACATCCTCTCTCTCTTAAAAGACCCCTCCACCACTAGGACCAACATCCACAACTGCATGCTGAGTGTCGCCGGCTGGACAAAGACCAGCTGCCTGGAGATCAACATGGACAAGATGGAAGTGATGATTTTTAGGAACAACACCTCCCCGTGGAACTACACCTGGTGACCCACTGATCTCAGATGCACACGGACAGACCATGCCTGCAACCTTGGCATCTTCCTGTAGAGCAAACTCACCATAAAACCCAGATCGATGCAGTCTCCGCAGCGTGCTTTCACACACTTTGCATGCTCTGAAAGATCTTTAGATGGCTCCCCATCAACACCAGGAAAGCTGTCATTCAAGACATATTCACTAGCCTGCTTGACTACAGCAATGTGCTCTACACAAGGCTCAACACCCAAATCCTAAAGAGACTCCAGACGATACAGACCATGCTCGACCTCCTCAAAAGGACCCATATCACCTCCATCCTCAGGAACCTCCTCTGGCTCCCCATCCAGAAAAGATGGAAATTCAAGATGCTGACACACGCCTTCAAGACCCTCCACGACCAAGGACCAGCATATATCAACCACTGCTGAACTTCCACTAACCCTTCTACCTGCCTTCCTCACTGACCCTCCCTGCCTCCACCAAAGCAACAGTTGAGGACGTGCCTTCTCCCATCTCAACATCAAGTCTTAAAACAACCTTTCCCTGAACGTCATACAGCATCCTTTCTTCTTGAATTCAGAAAAGGACTCAAGACCTGGCTCTTCGACTGATCCCAGAAGATACCAAGTGCCTGGATACACACACAGGTTATTAGCCGGGCGGCTACAAGTCTGAGTTGAGAGATAGATAGACAGACAGAGATAGATAGATAGAAAGACAAAGATAGATAGATAGATAGATAGATAGATAGATAGATAGATAGATAGATAGATAGATAGATAGATGATAGATAGATAGATAGATAGATAGATAGATAGATAGATAGATAGATAGATAGATAGATAGATAGATAGATAGATAGATAGATAGATAGATAGATAGATAGATAGATAGATAGATAGATAGATAGATAGATAGATAGATAGATAGATAGATATGTTTAGGAGGAGAATAATAACCATTTCTTCATTGGTAGTATGCTAGGTTTTATATGCATCAAAACCAACTCCAGACAAATAGCTGATGTTTACACAATGTTGATTGCATTACTGGAGGTTAAATTATCATTCATTGCAAAAAGCGCAATGCATCCGTTAAAATTCATTTAAATGTGTGTCTAAATAGGAGGCCAACTTTGTCAAAAGGGCAAGAAAGGCAGAGATTTTTACTTGTAAAATTCGTTGGAGGACGAACAATTCATTTTTTAGTATGATTTCCGTCATATATTCTACCTACTAAATCAGGTATGGCTCAAATGGAATGTATCTCCTATTCCTTTCCCATGTTAAACCCATTATAAGGATCATTCTCATACCTACCAATTATTGAAGGGGTGTCCAGCATAAGTCCTGCAGAGCCCACTCCACATCTTCCATTCTATTGAATTAGGACAAATATGGTAAGTTTTCAAAATGGAGACCATTTCTATGTTCAGCCATAAGTGTGGCAGCCTAGCCTGGAGCAGCCCCGCTTGGGCTTACATTGTACAATGTGAAAACATCAGTGGTTAGCCTTTGAAAGGGAACCTATTGAGAAACATACACACCTCCTACAGCATGCCACTTGCAACTCAATGCCACAGCAATTCTGTTTCTGGATCCTACATTTAGTGAAGCTGAGGAAGATTCTACCAAGTGCACACAATTTTCACTTGAACTATACAATCCCAGCTGAGAGTTAAATTTGTAAAAGTTATTTAACAGTTATACAAAATTAATATTTTCTTTTAATATCATTTAAGGGATTTTCTTTTATAACTTTAGAAAAATATGTTTTTCTTCGGGCGGTAAGTTTTATAGCTTTCTGTCAAACAAACTTAGTTGTTTTCAAAAGCAATAAATGTTACATAGCAGCTGTAAAAATTAGCATTTTCTGTAAAAATATTTACGAGAATTGTTATAACCTTTTTATAAAAGATCTTCTTTGGTTATTAACTTTTATAAGTTTCTGTCAAACAAGCCTAGTTCCAGTAAAGGCTATTTTTAACTCTTCACAACTTTTAAAAAAATTGTTAAAAAGACTTTTACAGCACGTTTGAAAAAAAGACCTAACATTTGAAAAGTTGTAAGAGCTGCACTATGCATGTTATTTTTTCAGTTTGGCACATTTGTAAATAGCAATTTGATACATTGATAATTTCTATAAATTTTTTGTTGTTAAGTAGGAGTAGAGTCTTGGTTGCGAAGAGCACAAAATAACACAATTTCACCCTTTCTGGACAGAGGAGTGCACTCTGATGCCAGCCAAGGGTCCAGGCCCTGGGGAGGCGCCTTTTAGGGCTTGGGGGCTCATCTAGCAGATATCTCCAGTTGCAGGTCCAGGCAGATCCATATGCAACAGGTCAGCTGGACAATTGCAGGGAGGCCTCTGGAGCTTATTGTGTCCCTATTGCTCAGAATAGGAGGCCAGCCAGATAGCCCTTGGAATCACGCCGGTGGTCCTGGATGCAAGGGGCAGGCCCAGGCTTTCTTCCACAGGCAGCAGGGCAATTGAGTAGTCCTTCCAGCAGCATGCCAGTCCTTCTTCTGAGTCTTCCAAAAGTCCAGAAGTTAGCTGATGAGTGTTTTAAGAGGCCCAATATTTATACCTGTTTCCACCTGTTGATGCAGAGGATCTTCTTATGCTGTCCCCACATCTGGCTCTGAAAAGTTCCTCCCATCCCCTGTTAAGGTTCCAAGTAGTCTAGGGTGACAAAAGGCTGGTGTCAAGTTCCTTTGTGTTTGTGCTGAGGCAGCCCTTTGAAATGTAAGTGAGGCAGGAAACAACTCCTCCCAACCATCCTGGTGTGATGGCCCATCCTGCCAACACTGAATTCCCCTCGGTCTCTCTATCTGGGAAGAATGCACAAAGGTCAACTGCCAACTATTCAACATCATGTGACCCAGGACACATACAGCAGGTACCGAATGGTCAGGAGAAGAAAATGCCAACTTTCTAAAAGTGGTATTATCAGAATAGTGATTTAATATCTGACTTTATCATTAAAGAGGGGTTTTAATTATAATTAATTTGAGTGTAAACATAATTTTTCCTTCTGCTCTCATATTACATATTAAGTACAATAAGGTAACCTAGTGAGAGAGCTATTGGCTTCACAATAGTGAAAAAATTATTTTAGGAGTTTTTCACTTCAAGGACATGCAAAACTTAAACCCACTTGTCCTAACTTTTAAATACAATGAACCCTGCCCCATGTGTCTTTACGACCTACTTTAGGGGTGACGTATATTTATGGAAAAAGAAGGTTTAGGCCTGGCAAAAGGTTTATTTTGCCAGGTCAAAATGTCAGTTTAAAACTGCACTACAGGCTGCAGTGGCAAGCCTGAGATGTTTTAAAAGGCTACTTTGGGGGTGGCACAATGAGGGCTGCTGGCCCAATAGTAGCCTTTGATTTACAGGCCCTGTCACATGGAGTACCATTTACCAGGGATTTACAAGTATAATTAAATGTTCCAATTAGGTGTAAGCCAATTGTACCATGTTTAAGGGAGAGGGCACAAGCACTTTAGCACCTATTACCAGGGGAAAAAATGTGCAGGGTCCTAAATCCAACAACAGGTGGTCAGGTCTAACACCTAGTATAGAGATACATTGGCCAGAATTACAAATGAACACTATTTCCATTTTTAAACTATGATCATTTACCTCTTTGAGAAGTACATTTTGCAAATGAATGAATGAATAAATGAATGAGTGCACAGTTACTCCAACGGACTATTAAGGGCGCTACTCTGCTTTAATCACAAACAGCCTCTCACACTAAGATCAGAAAGGAAAGGTGAGTTTTCAATTCTTTCCTCCTGCGGGTTTCACACTGAATAGAGCGCAAAGAGTGAAGACGCTCAATCCATGCCTTGCCTGCCAACACTGAAATGGAGTGACCTGCCCATCGCACCAGATGAACCATAGGAATCATAACCAACAGAGCTGCGGCTGACTGAACAGCTCTAGAGGGAGTCTGGTGTATAATTCTCATCCGGTAGCTGGAGCAGAGACTGTAGAAGCCTCGATGAATGAAGATTAAGGCTTTAAATAGGATTCCTTTCCCAATGGGATGCTAATGTATTTCCCGAAAATAAGAGGAACCAGCGTTTCCTCTAGATTTAAGCTAAAAATTAGCTGGGTCACAGTGTTCTGGACTGTTTCCTGATCCCATAGTCGAGCTCCCCGATATATAGCTCGTCAAGACCTTGGAAACTGGACCTTGGAAACTGTTACATTGTAGGGCACACCTGGCTTCATTCCATAACAACCTTGGTCAGTCAGAATCAAGTAACCTCCATTAGAAAGTAACAAGAAGACTGGCTTGATCACAGAAACGGGAACTCCCTTCAAGTAACACGCCAACTTGTCCAAGGGCGCATTGCAGGCTCCACGCTGTGTTCTCTGTTTCCTCATTCACTCCCACTGAGAATACTATTCCATCGCCACTTCCACATTTGTAATTAAAAAAAAGAAGAAACTAGGTCTTGGACATAGACATCATTTAGGGGTCACCAGCGGTCGCAGCTGCAACCCCTGGCTTTCCCTTTGCTACCTCTAGCACTGCCTTTGTGACCCCTGGCCTTAGATGTGGTAAATTCAGTGCCATAAACACAGGGGCAGCTGGGACTCCACTCTCTTTATTATCTGTCAATGTTTTATTACACGAATAGTGAATAAATAAAATAAATTAGTCACTAATAGTGTAATGAGTATGGAGTACAATAAGTTGGAAAATGCCCTTTCATGGCTGCTGAGTTAAATAAAAAATGCTTTAAAAGTATGTGTGTGCATGCTTCTGGGTGAGAGTGTGTTTAGGTGTGAGAGAGAGTGTATGTGTGAATTTGTGTGTATGTGTAAGTATGTGTGTTAGTGAAATGGAGGTCAAAGGGAGTGTGATGTCACTTCCGCTACCCCTGGCATTTCAGGGAATTGACACCCATGGTCTCATGCAGAAAGTTACCGCCCATTTAGTCATATCTTCCTACTTGAAAGTGTTGCAGACAAAACGAGAAACAAAAGGCAGAGATCTTTAAAGAAATAAACCCATGGCTCAACCATCTATCTGAAGGCATTTCAGCTGTGGTAAAGTGCAGTTTCTCTAAACATTCCATATAAAGAATGGAGTAAGCTGCGTCTCTCTTTGCCCTGGCCTGTTGCATATTTGACAAGTTATAAGGCAAAAACTATTCTGCAGCAGTCAGATATTTCCATGACACATGGTTTGATTTTAAAACCTGCAATGCCCAATTCAATTACAAAATTCATTTTATATGACTTTGACTATGTAAAAGTGTGGACATGCCATTTTGTATAATACCAATTGCAGATGACACAATATCATACAATGTATAAATATGAGTAGACAATGTAGTCATACCATTATCAGCCACAGCCCATGTTTTTTTAAAATTTTTCCCTATTAACTTATTTCTACCTTTCAGCAGTTTCTTTTTGTGAAAGTTTCTAACGTTCATTATATGTTGCATATATCAAATATTTAGAATGTGGAGACCTGGGACCTATTAATAAATACTGCAAGTCCATGTTGTGTGAAAGAAGGAACAAATGTTGCTTGGCAGCAAACAATTGGAGTGTTCTAGCCTTTGTTGGCATAACTTACCTACACTTACCTACACCCCAGGTCCTGATGGTTTTTCTATTGAACTTATTTATTCTTTTTTATCTTTTTTTGTGCCGCATTTGTTTGAGCTCTTTTCCTCTTTTATATTACAATCCAAACCTGAAGGCTCCTTTCTCGAAGCTCTTATAAGTAATTCTCCCCATACCTGATAAGGATCTTTCCCTTTGTCAAAATTATCGTCCAATTTCCTTAATTTACTACGATTGCAAAATCTTTGCAAAAATTCTCGCATCCAGAGTGGAAGGGGTTATTCCACTCCTTATTAAACCTGATCAATCTGGTTTCATTAAAGGTAGCCTCTCCTCAGATAATGCTAGGATGTTCTCCAACATTATCATGCTGGGAAGGAACTACTCTGATCCCCTAGCAGCATTATCTCTTGATGCTGAAAAAGCTTTTGACCGTATAAATTGACAATTCATGTTCAAAACTCTCCAATGGTTCGGTTTCGGCCCCAAATTTATTTCACTTATCAAACTATTATCCTCTAACCCTCGTGAATGTGTGTTTGTCAGTGGTCTTTTATCTACATACTTTAACTTACACAGAGGTACACGGCAAGGGTCTCGCCTCTCACCTCTTGTATTTATTTTATGTTTAGAACCATTTACGAGCGCATTCATCATAACCAGCTGATAACTGGCTTTCTCCATAATTCGCATGTAATTAAGTTATCTGCTTGTGCAGATGACATCTTAATTTACCTTTCAAATCCCTCAATTTCTTTACCTCCTTTTTTACAGGAGATTGACTTGTATTCTAAAGTATCTGGATACAAATTAAATTTTTCTAAAACTGTGGTTTTACCCTTAAACCCTTTATGCTTCCAATTCATGTTTTCTGACACCAACTTTAAATGGAGTCCATCAAAGATTAAATACCTTGGTGTATGGCTTTCCTCTACCATTCCCCAAACTCTAACCCATAATTTTACTGCTTTAAAACTTAAAATTCAAAACTTACTCGCATCATGGTCCCCCTACACTTGTCCTGGTGGGGCAGGTTGGACACTATTAAAATGATGATTGTTCCGCTTATTCTATTTTGTTTATCTATGTTACCCTTTTAAATTAACAATTACTACTTTAATCAAATTAATTCTATTTGTACTAAATTACTTTTGAACAATAAACCTGCTTGTATTGCTTTAACTAAATTAATTCAACCAAAGAATAAAGGGGGTGTACGATTCCCCAATTATAAGCTATACCATAATGCTTTTCTAATTAGACAAGTATTTGCATTAGACAGACAATATCATGATGCTCCGATACGCAGTTGGATTAAATTTGAACGTTCCTTATTACATGACTTTTCTTTTTATGACATCTATTTTATGTCTAATTGTACTTTTATATCTAAATACCGTACTTTGAAATATTCCCAATATTTGCTAAACTCACTGTTTTTGGACGGGTCTAACTTTCACCAAGCCTTTCTTGCCTCATCTATTTGATACTACAAATGTATCAAGTTTCGCCACCAGTCATTTTATTTGAAACACTGGAGAGAGAAGAATATTATATACGTACACCAACTTGCATCTCATGGTTCAGTCTTGCTTTTCGATGCGTTACAAGATCTCTACGACCTACCTTCTTCCTGTCTTTCTCAATACTCTCAACTGTCACAGGCACTTCAATCTGTCCTTTCATCTAAATATTTTCCTACTATCGACTACATTTATTCCCTCAACTCCTCTACATAATATCTCTTTCGACTACAATCCTATAGCCTCTCTTATCTACAAACTTTTATCTACTTCTATCTCTGACAGATCAAAATCCAATACGGAACTATCCTGGGAACTAGACCTATCCATCACCCTCTCTCCTCAAAAATGGGACAAACTTTGGCAGAAAGTTCTTTCCACCTCTAGAGCTGCTAACATTACTCAATCCTTATTTTTTCTTTATAACAGAGCTGTTAGAACCCCAATATTTATACACAAAATTAACCCATCTTCCACCCGCCTTTGCTGGTTTTACCTCTCCGTCAATGGTATATTATCTCATTTGATTTACTATTGTCCTAATGTTCTACAATTTTGGGCATCCGTCTGGACTAAATGCTCCAAGATGTTTCAATTATCTAATCCCCTATCGTTTCTAAATGTATTTCTTGGATCCTTATCTGTTGATTCACATGATACTGTGTTTAACCTAAAGCTATTTGATCTTTTTCTTGCACTTGCTTTTAAAGTTATTCTTAGTTGTTGGAAAGACAATTCTAAGATATGTATATTAACATGGTAGAATCTTATTTGTGACGAACACAGAATTTCTACTATTTCATCTTCATCTGTAGCTCAAAGAATGAAATCTGATTTACTTTGGTTACCCTTCACTACTTTTCTATCTACACACTTTTCTTTACACTAATTTCTTTTTCTCCTATGAATTCTTCTCTTTTCCTTTCCTTTCTTTTTTATTCCACCTCCTCATTTTTCCTCTCTTCCTTTATCAATATAAAAATTATTCAGATGCATTATTTATTTGCTAGGTATCCTACCGTTATCTACTTTTTTGCTGTTACATAAGGCGGTAATTGATACTTTCTTTTATCTATTTTATTTGTTTTCGATTCCATTAAGTGTACACTCTGCCATGTTCTCTTTATTTCTTATGATGACTATGTTCTTGATACCTGATTGTTACTCAATAAATATTACTTAACTAAAAAAATAAAATAAATTAACAGCAAGTGGCACATTATCACTTTCCATCTACTACCAAGTGGCGTATGCAACCGAAGGTGTTGTAAGTAAAGGAAATACATAATATTATGTTGAAAATAAATGACCAGGAGGAAGTCTCTTAAAGTAGATGCACAATCCTGGTCATAGTTGAGAGTTTTCCCTCCCTGCCCAACTTGTGCCTATCCAACCAGCTCATCTCCCCAGTCGAAGCAAGTGATTCCCCAAGTGTATGATTCATTATATACTCTAAAAACCAGCACAAAATCCTTTTATTTTCAGAGCTCAGAAGAAAACAGTTTCAGAGGCATTCAAAAATATATTACTTGTCATGTCGCAGAGAAAATGGAGACAGGAAATCCAAAATTCAAGAGCTATAGAAGAGGCACATAGCACTAAGGTGGAGGGGGTGAGGGAAAAGAGAGAAAGTAGAGGGAAAGGGAAAAGACAAGTGATAGCCACAGAAATATAGGTGAGAGTGAAGAGTGCAGAAGCATAGGAACCTCCAAAGCTAAGTTAATCAAGATAACTAAAAGAAAAGAAAAATGCTACCACTTCAGCTGATGTGACTATGGAGTTCCTCCATCTTGTTCAGTCCACCAGGGAACTGGCTCCCAAGCAAAATTATGTACTCTTACTCTCTTCTGTCTTAGCTCTCTCTCCCTGTTTCTGCCTCTGGTGTTCCTTTCGATCCGGTCAGTACCAAAAAACACAAGACGTTTAGCATCTTGTCCATGTTTCTAGGGCCAATGTGCTGCAACAGTGTAAATTACATCTAGATTCTTGATGGCACCGTAGTGCTCCAGGACTCTTTTCTTGACTGGGCCAATTGTACTTCCAACATACCTCAGCCCACATGAGCACACCAGAACTGATACACAGAAATCACTGCTACATGTAATGAATCTATTGATCTTCCGCTGTTGCTGTCTTATAGGTTTAAGTGTTACTGCTCTTCTTACAGGCTTTACATCTACCACACTTAAAAATCCATTTTGTGCTTACAGCCAACACTCTCTTCTGCTGTGAGGGTCTGTGTAGCTAAACTGAAGGATTTCCTGAAAAGACTTGGGTTTACGATAACTGATTTGAGGTTATGGGGGTCACGTCTTTGCCTATAACAGGGTAAGTCTATGCTACATTATGCCATGTTGTGTCATGTAAAGCTATGTTATTTGATACCTCAGGTTAATTGTTTTCCAGTTGGGGAAGCGGCCTTGTAAATCAGAATAGACTTTCTCTATCTGGTCTGGACCGAGAAAAAATTGCATATAGTTGGTTCCTGTCTGGGTCAAGAAACAGTTAAATGGAATGAGGCCAAAAAGATTTTTTAAGTTTCAAGATTAATGCAACCATTTACAGTCATTGCTTTTTGTGCTATATTATAGGTCAGGGCAAGTTATAACACATGTTATGCTTTGTCTATTCTGGGGCAACCTATGTTGTATCCTATTCTGTGGGTATTAGTGTTCTGAGAAACATGTCACCAAAGTGATATCATGCTACATTGCCTAATGTGTTAAGTATATGGCATCATCTCTAAATCTGATACATTTGCTGACTCTTTGTCTGTTTTTTCTTCTTTTACTCCTACCAAATTGAGCAGTGTTCACATGGTATAACAGATTGTGAGCAGGCATTGCCAAACTACCAGTCGGTTGTCTCTGTCTTCTTTTCTATAAACCTGTTCTTTTATAGCGATCATGTGATGACCAGCATCAGTTGTATCGTCCCAGATTGTTTGTGTGTTGCATGTGAATTAACCCCTTAACTGCTGGGTGTTCTTCAAGAACCCAAGGTACCCAGAGACAACAACTGAGCTGCACCGAACAATGGTTTTTTGGAGTATCGACCAATTCATAGGGTGAAATATGGGTGAACACCCTAAATATCGATTCCAAAATATCGACTGCCCAGAATATCGAAGTTAAAATATAGAGTGGACAGAATATCGAATTATCAAAATATAGATAGGTCAGAATATCGAAATTGGGGTACAAAATATCGATTTCCATAATATAGAATTAAAAAATATAGAATTCCATAATATCGAATTTTAAATTATAGATTACCATAATATCGAATTAAAAAATATAGATATGTATAATATCGATATTTTTTTAGTGTTATGTATGGTAGTATATGTGTTAAAATTATGTATTATTGTTATAATGTATGTTTAATTTATTTAAACTAATAAATGTTATGTATTTTAATTTTTGCGTAATTTAATTCCGTAGCGGGTTGTGGGTTTATAGGGGAATAGGGTGGGTAGTAATTTAATTATGGTTAATTAAATATTAATTATATTTATATGTTTTGATAATTAATTGATTGATAATTAATTATTAATTGGTAATTAATTTGTATTAATTGGTAATTCATTTATATTAATTGATTAATTGATAGTTATGTTAATTGTATTTTTTATTATTAGGAGCGGGTTGTGGGTTTGTAAGGGAATTGGGTGGGAAATATTCTATATTTTGGCGTCGATATTTTGTGTAGTCGATATTTTGTCTCTCGATATTAAGTCACTGAACCTGAAATATGTAAAGTGAAAAAGGGGTATCAAGGAAACCTTTATATATCCAAAATGGGCACAGGATATGGAGTTTAGTAGCAGCCGTTATTTGTACATCTTTGAATTTGTGGGTACCTGTATTAGAATTAGAGGATATTTTTGAAAATATTTTGTTTCTTACACACTAGATTACATTCAGAAGTCACAAATGCAGTGAAATCCAAAATGGTAACAACAGATGTTCTACTATTCTGTGCTCCCACATGTCGACTGATACAAACGGTACCTCACTTGTGCGGGTAGGCATAGGGCCCACGACAGGAAACAGCCCAAAACGCAACATGGACACAGCACATTTTTCTACTGAAAACTGACCCTTTTTTCCATTGGGGTTAGCTGTGGATTTTGGGCCCTAGCTCAGCCGGCACCTAGGAAAATCTAGTAAATTTGTTCATTTTTTAAAACTTTACACCTGTGGGTATCTAGGGTGGAGTGACTTGCATGGCTTTCATCAATTTATTTTACCTAGAATCCCTTGCAAACCACAAACTATGACTAAAAAAACACGTTTTCCTCATATTTCAGTGATGGAAAGTTCTGGAATCTTCAAGGAGCTACAAACTTCTTTTCACCCAGCGTTTCCACATGTATCCCGATAAGAATGATTCCCCACTTGTATGGGTGAGAGAAGAGACCATGACATAAAAGGCCCTGAAGTGCTACGTTGATCGATAAGCAATTGAGGTAGCTGCGGTATTTGAGGCTGTGTTGTGATGCTACCCATGCAAACCTACGAACCGCAGACAACTAGACAACTAGACAACTAGGGGTTTCCAGGGTGGTATGCCTTGCATGGATCCCATGAAGTTTTCTTACCCACTGTGCCATGCAAACCTCACATTTTCCCTGAAATCACACATTTTCCTTACATTTCTGTGAAGAAAAAAACGTCCGGAATCCACAACATTCCTACCACCCGGATTTACCTCACTTGTGCCGATAGAAATGCCGAGCCACTTGTCTTGCTGGGCCAAGTGCTTGTGGAAGGAGTGGATCAAACCGAGGTCAATGGGAGTCCCCTCACAAATCGGGCTCAGAAGAATATATCCTACCGATGGTTGGCATGTGAACGGTACTGTGAACATGGATACTCTGAATAATCCAGTCAGTGTTTGACTGCAGATCTACAGTAGACTAGCATGCAATATGGGACAGAATGATCAATTTCTGTGATTTGGGTGAAGGTGGTGGGTACTCGTATGAGACTACATGTGTCAAAGACCATCAACAACCTACAATTCATAATGTGTAGCCACCATCTCAAAGTAACCCCTCCAGCAAACAGAGTTCCTTCTGTGCTCTTTCTGCCACACTGCTCCACTGCGGTGCATGCCTGGCTAGATAACCTAGCCTGCTCAGCTGCAAGCCTTCAATAGAAGAAAGTACCAAGTAGAGGAAATATTCCGGCCAAAAGTCTTACCCTCCACCTCCACAGTAGCTCTGTAGGAAAGGGAGCTCCGCGCCTAATCAGAATCCTCATGCCGTCAAATCACTTATTCCGCCAGATGACTGCAGTGAGGGGTTCAGTCACTAGTACTTTAGAGACTAGATTGCGGAAGCCGCGCATTGTCCGGCACTCCAAAGTTCACTGGGCTTGATTGGAGGCCGCCCTAAATTCTCCGGCCCAGCTGGTATGCAACTCCAGAAGGACAGAGCAACTCAGATCACACTTCAATGACTCTCCATTGAAGCCAGGGGTGATTTCAAGCTGGCATGAATAGCTCACAAGGTGATAAAAGAAGAGGCCGCTTACTACTTGGCGCACAAACTAGTCATCTCACAAGGCTCCCATGCCCTTCAAAACGCAGACCCCCCAAGCCTAGGAATCCATTCATTCAAAAGAACTGGAATCCTGGAGCAAGCTTCCTCCAGCATTGCTCTGCAAATTTGTAACACCATTTCTTCTGGCATCGGGACAAATGCCTCTCATGATGCTTCAAAGGAGAGCTTAAATGCTTGGGGGCAGATTTACAACTGACTTGCGCCACTTTTACGCCGCCATAGCGTCACTTTTGTGACGCAGCGGCGGCGTAAACCCTGCACCATGTTGCGCCCCATTTACAACGTGGCGCATCTAGGGAGATGAGTCACGTTGTAAAGCTAGCGCCACATGTGGGTGTACCTGCACAGGGGGGGGGCGTTCCGGCACAGGAACGCCTCCGAAAAGTGGCTGAGTGAAATCTACAAGATTTCACTCAGTCACTTTTCCGGCCATGCTGCATCAAAACCCTGCGCCTGCTTGAAGCAGGCGTAAGGATTGACGCAGCATTGTAACGATAGGTACACCCCCGAGCCTTGTTTGAGCTGCGTCGCGCTTGCGACGCAACTCCAGCAATGCGCCAACCTTCCGCCATCAGATGCATCACGCATCTGTTTATCCTTGCGCCACGATGCGCTGCATTGTAAATGCGGCGCATCTATTGTGGCGCAAGGGTAAACTTTCGTGACGCATCTTCCCTGGCGCATCCATGCTGATTAGCAGGGATGCGCCAGGGAACATAAATCTGCCCCTTGGTTGTGCAGCACCTTCCCCCACCGTGACTGTGACAGGCCTTTCTCAAGAAGACACTTGATTGAGATGAGCATATGAGAACTCCTAGTCTGGGTCCAGATGTTGTTGGAGGAGAAACTGTTCTCAAAAAGACTCTTGTTCTAGATGGACAAATGGAAACTTCTGATATGGGTCTAGATGTTGTTGGGGAGAAACATTTATCAAAAAACCCTTACTCTGGACCCGTTCTCCTACACTGGTTACTCTACCTTGGATGAGCTTATTCTGAGGTGCCGATAGTCGCCATTACATTGTAACGTTTTGACCCTGTTTTCCAGTGTAAAGAGCTCTGAAGCCCTGGTATGTGGCACCCAGGGCTGGTGCTTGCTACATAAAACCGCAAAAATAAATAAATGCTGCATAAATTACCTGGAAAAGACATTAACTGATAAAGGCTAAGTGTGAGGGACTTCCTGTGCAGTGGGACGGTTGCACAGGAGTGTCTCCCAACTGTTACATACAGAAATAGTTCTCATGCTAAACAGGGAAATCGCCGCGCCATGTTTACATATTTTGTCGGAGCTTCCCAAGCAAACGCCCTGCCCTGGCGTGGGATCCGGCTGCTTCCTTGCTTTGTCTAGTTGTGCAACTGTGACATTCCAAGTCTGAAGTACAAACGTGTTATTCCTTCGCTGCTTATCGTTTATTTAGAAAAAAGGTGCACAGGCTCGTCAAACAACAGAGAAGGAACCTTGTGCTTGCCAGCGGTGTTTGCCAGACATGAGCTGCTCGTAATGAGGCTGGAGATAAGGGGGGCACGGTGCCTGAGCTGAGAGTGACAGAGTTCAGACACGGCCTGCCTTCAATGACAGTAAGACCACAAGCACACAAATACACCACAACAACAAAGGGGGGCTGTGTGCCCCACTCTCAGCTTCGCAGCTGTCTGTCATGAAAACGCATTGCAATATTCTTACAATGAGAAGCGGGGAAACAGTGCCAGGCAGACTGTGCAGCAGGTGTCACTTCCAAGATGGCGCTTGGGACACAATGGACAGCAGACTAGCACAAGATGGCGCTCAGACTCACTGAACATGGCGGCTTATTTCATTCAGAGTGCCTGCAAATTATCCTTGAAAGACTATTATAAATAGATAATAATGACAGAGGCTCCGTGCAAGCGGTTCTGAGAGATGGGCTTCTTTCATGACCTGCACCAAGAGGTCACTGGGCGTAGCCACAAATCATGTGTTGGTGGGTCAGTGGAAGGGATTAGTGTGTAGGACCAGCTCCTCTGTAGGACCTGCACGGAGAACGCTCTACACAGTCCATATGCCGTTGCGTCCAGAGGGATGGGGCTGATGCAGAGATCACTGGACCAGGCTAAGGCCATGGGCAACTAGTTCGGTGGGAAGGGCATAAGCGCAGAGGACACCGTTCCATTGTCAAAGGGCAGGTATGGATCCAAAGGTAGCTGGACAAGCCCTGGGCCCAGGCATAAAGCCACATTATGGGATGAAGCAGAGCCTGCTGGACATGGCCGAAGGGTGTACCCTGCTAGAAAGGGTGGGACTGTCACATGGGCTGGTCAAAAAACTTGTGGCAGCTGGAGAACTTTCAAAAAAGTGGGGCACAAATGCATTCCCAGCAAGCCGACCGAGCAAGCGAATGCCAATTCTCTTTTTCTTCAAGGTACCATCTCCCCAGACAGAAATTTGTAGAAGGGAAACCTCTTTGTGGCTTAACAGTGCAATAACACAGCCTAGCTGCTTTGTGAAGAGCTATGTAAATGCCGTTATGTGTCTATGAATTTATATCACAAACTTTTTTCTTTCAAATGGAGGCAATTGGTATGAATTGCTAAGTGATATGAGACTGAACCATCTCCACTCCTCAGTACCAGGTGGTTGACCCGCCTCCCTTTAATCCCACCCCGCCGTCAGAGCACTGGTCTATCTCCCCTTTTTTTCTTTGCACATGTATTTGTGTGTTCCCTCCACCCTTGTTTGTTACATGTCCACCCTCTTACCCTTGACTGGCGTGCAGAAGATCTCTTTTCCGATGTTTCTGCTGTTGGTGTAGGTTTTCTACCCTTCTCGTGTGTGGTGGATCCGCACACAGAGGCCGATTTATTCTTTTGCCCTGAAACGTTCAACTCCCTATTAGTAAAAGTGCAAGAGGGCACAAGCCTTACTGTTTATAATAATTGTATATGTATGTTCTATGAGTTCTCCCATTGTATTCCCATTTTAGATGCTTTGGAGCCATTTCAGAAAGGCATGTAAGAGTCCGTAGAAGAGTTATAAAGTAGTAATACTTTGGGAATAGGTCCAAATGTAGCCTATTAGACTCTCTACGGTTTGCAGTGCATTTTAATAAATAGGCAAGCTCTATGTACGTCAGTCAGGAATAGATATGGCAAGGCATGTTTTTTTCTAACCAGTGCATGAGAACTACAATAACGAGGCTATTACCTAAGGCACTAGCAATGGCACAAAAAGGTAATACCAGGAAACCAGAGACGGGCACTAATGGAGTTGATACCAGGTGCACGCTCAGGCAGTTCACATGTTCACCACTAGGGGGCGCTTGTATGCCTTAGTGTAAAGTAGGGCAATCCTCCCGTCTTCCTGATGCCCTTCTATCTATCTGCCTTACTCCAATCATAAATGTGCATGGAAAGCCTTATGAGTGCACCGTGTTGTAGTATTTTTACAATCCATCTCTTTCTCCTTTGGCCCAACCACTGTACAACATAAAACTCACACAAACAACGAAAACAACAACCTCTTTCACATCTCCAGGCCATGTCCGTGCTCAGAAGCTGTGGTCTGCAGATGCCATAGCCAGGCTCCCAGGTCAGCCACCATGACTACCTTATGACTGCCGACACTGATCCATCTGAACCCCTCAGGTTCACACAATTTCTTCAAGGGTGTAAGTGGAGTTTAAAAATCAGGCCTCCAGGTTCCAATCAGCAATTTACCAGTAGACTGCCCCTCCACAAAGACGCCTACCTTAGACTCTATAAAACAAAATTACAGGAGTAAAACCCGTTAACCCAGTAGGGACCGGGTAAGTAATGTATCAAAACAACAATGTCTCAACCGGTAATCATTTGTAAGGACCATTAAATAATGTACTCAAATCTAGTTTACAGAGAAAGCAAAACAAGGGAGACCAAGGAAATTGGAAAGGGCAATATATTATTTGCAAGTAGTTTGAGCAGCACTACAAAGCAAATATATTGAAGTAACCAAACAAAACCAAATGTGCACTGGTCGTGTTAGTGCCAGTGAACGGCGCAGTGACACAAGTGATATAAACAGCGTGAAATGACAAACAACAATAAAGGACAGTGAATAATGCAGGGTCAATATATATACAACACAAATCAGTACAAATACACTTCCAATCTTAATTACAAATGACCCTGAAAAGGTCACAATTGACGCTGGTAAGCCGACAGCATTTCGACCAATTTAAGTAATGGTCATCATCAGGACTTTGGTTACAATTTTCTCAAGTAGTGCTGGCAGTGCAGACTATAAAAGTCACTGTTCCGAACTGTAGTCTGTCGAAACCACTTTGAAGACCACTGTTGTTATGACTGGAAGGTAAATGAATATTGATCTATTTCCGCAGAGAAATGGAAGCAATTCAGATCTCAATTTACCATGGATCTGGACATAAATAAACTGTCGAGGCAATGGCAAGCAAATCCTTTATGTGAAAGGAGGTTGAGGACCCCAGTGTAGCAGGAAATGCTTATTCTATCATACGTGGGTATAGAAATGACATTCCATGTCAAGCGGAAAGCCGGTAGTCAATAAATTGGGCTACGGGTGGGAGTTAATCTCTAACAGCAAGCGAAGCATCTCAAACGGGTTTGGTTTTGATTCTATGCATCTTGGATTAAGGGAAACCCAAGAGAAATCTCTTACAGCACCTAGGATGGGGTGCTCAGGTAAGCTGGGAAAAGGTACACACTGATTCCTGAAGAATGCAACTCCCAGATTGAGATGAAAAAATATTGATGAAAAGATATGCATGATGCTTCTAATTGTTTGAATCAAATCACTTGACCCCTCCTGGACACTTCCCAAAATGTTGGAACTCTTTGAGAGTTTTAAGAAACAGTTTTTGGACTGAAAGAGGTGGTGGACAATATAAATCTATTGGAAACAGTCTCACGTGAAAGAAGGGAACCATCGCTCTGAATCTTGAAGCAAGTGCAGTGGTACCATGGACCATAGAGTCTAAGGTGCCTTTGGGTCCCAATTATGGTTGGCTTTTAATACCAAAGTCTAGGTACGGATGCTCCCTTTTCTTTGCTTATAACCCTTCCTCCGCCAATAGAGCCCTTCTAAAACGCTGCAAGAAGAATTAGACCCTAGGAACAACGCTGTTTTCTCTGACAATGTCAGCTGGAGTTTTGAGATCTATTGTGACATCATTCACAAGATGAGCCCCTTAAAACAAAGAGAATATGGCGTTAGGATGGTTAAAAAATGCTGCTTTGGAGCTTTGAGATCTATTGTGACATCATTCACAGGATGGCCCTTTAAAAAAGGAGAATAAGACACTAGGAACATTCTAGAACACTGCTTCGTTTGATGATCTCAGCGGGAGCTTTGAGATCTATTGTGAATCATTCACAGGATGACCCTTTAAACAAGGAGAATAAGGCCCTAGGAACATTCTAGAATGCTGCTATGTACTTTTGAGGTCTATAGTGACATCATTCAAAGTATATCCCCTATAAACAAGGAGAATAATGCCCTAGGAACATTCTATAGAATGTTCCTAGGGTAATAACTCTGCTTTGTTTGATGATGTCAGCTGGAGCTTTGAGATCTATTGTGACATCATTCACAGGATGAGCCTTTAAACAAGGAGAATAAGACCTAAGAACATTCTAGAACGCTGCTTTGTTTGATGATGTCAGCTGGAGCTTTGAGATCTATTGTGACATCATTCACAGGATGGCCCATTTAAACAAGAAGAATAAGACCTAAGAACATTCTAGAACGCTGCTTTGTTTGATGATGTTAGCTGGAGCTTTGAGATCTATTGTGACATCATTCACAGGATTGCCCTTTAAAAAAGGAGAATAAGAGCCTAGGAACATTCTAGAACGCTGCTTTGTTTGATGATCTCAGCTGGAGCCTTGAGATCTATTATGAATCATTCACAGGATGACCCTTTAAACAAGGAGAATAAGGCCATAGGAACATTCTAGAATGTTGTTATGTACTTTTGAGGTCTATTGTGACATCATTCAAAGTATATCCCCTATAAACAAGGAGAATAATGCCCTAGGAACATCCTAGAACTCTGCTTTGTTTGATGATGTCAGCTGGAGCTTTGAGATCTATTGTGACATCATTCACAGGATGGCCCATTTAAACAAGAAGAATAAGACCTAGGAACATTCTAGAACGCTGCTTTGTTTGATGATGTCAGCTGGAGCTTTGAGATCTATTGTGACATCATTCACAGGATGGCCCATTTAAACAAGAAGAATAAGACATAAGAACATGCTAGAACGCTGCTTTGTTTGATGATGTCAGCTGGAGCCTTGAGATCTATTGTGACATCATTCACAGGATGGCCCATTTAAACAAGAAGAATAAGACCTAGGAACACTCTAGAACGCTGCTTTGTTTGATGATGTCTGCCGGAGCTTTGAGATCTATTATGACATAATTCACAGGTTGGCTCTTTAAAGATGGAGAATAAGGCACTGGGAGCAGAAGCAGTAGAGAGAGTAGCGGAGCCGGGTTCAGCTGGTTTTCGTGATGACCTACATTTTGCGGAGGAATTACAGAGCTTGGCAGTTGCATAGTTCTGAAAAGGCTCCTGAGGGGCGGAAGGGAAATGCGCCAGTTCCTTAATGGGTCTGAAGATGTTTTTTAACATGATCTCTATGAAAACAAGCAAAAGCCACTTCAGGTTATAGTTTTATTGAAGTTGAGCAGCTTTCTATGCACATCTGCACAGAGGGTCAAAATCTGAGCTCAAGGTAGGCTGCGATTTCCCAACAGAATCATTAATGTCAGTTCGTGCAGCTGGGAAATGATGACGTTTGGTTCTAGTCTAATTTCACTGAGCTTTATGGGGGCAATTACATCAAAGGCCTTTATCCATCCAAATAGAAAAAAAGTTATAATTTATACGGAGATGCTCTTCTGGTGCGTGCAAAGGTGGATTTAAAAGGTAAAGATAACTATGGTTGTTCTATTCCTTTGGAGAAGATCTGGAACAAATACAAGGGCAGTGAGAGGCCGGACAGTCCTCACTATGCGGCTGCCCGAGGCCTCCACAGGGGGCCACTCAGGAGGGCGGCCCTCTAGTGGCATCGGGCTTCCCTCCCCATCTTACCCCACCTCCTCGGGGGGGTTGACTTGGGGAGGAGTCCCCACCAGGGTCGTGGGTGTGCCGCGTCATGTCCAGTGCGCCGGGCAGGGTGAGGGGTACATAAGTCCCCCTCACCATGTTTTCTGCTTCTTGTGCACCGGACGCGCCGCGGACACCACAACACTGGACACGGTGTCTGAGGGGTTGTCTGGTCGTCGCTGTTGGTCGTGCCCACGGGAGCTGCTTGACAATAGTTGCACGGTGAGTGCATTCCATGCCCTCCCCCCCAAACCCGATCTTCCCATGCGGGGTTGGATCCAGGGCAGGGCGGCCCAGCCAAGGTTGCGGGCCACCTGGGAGGGGGGGAGTTGTTGGGGCGGCTCAGGGTGTGGGCACGGGGGTCTCCGCATGGCACGCCATCTGTTGTCCATGCAGCGGGTCTCTGCTGCCTTGGTGCCCTTGGGCCGTGCCTCAGTGTTGGTGATGCGGGGTCAGTGCCATTGGCTGCCGCCTCCCCCCTGGGTCCCTGCACACCAGCTATGGCCCGTGTGGGACCTAATTTGGGTGGCTCGACCCCGGTTGTGCCTGTGAGCGGGTGCTGGGGAGAGTTGCGGGGGCAGGGTAGTGGGCGGGTTCGTACAGCATGGCCTCGCGTCGTGTGGCCTCTTCGGACCAGGGAGTTTGTGCTCCGCTTGCCCTGCAGCAATGTTGCCCGGCTGGGCACGGCTCCTCCCGGCACCTGAAAGGCCTCAGTGGCCATCCATCACAGGGCAGCAGACGGGCAGTGGGCCCGACTGGGAGTTCACACAGCCTGCATCTTCTCCCACCGCTGCAGGTCGCGCTGTCGTTTCCCGGGGCGGGCGTCTGCACTGCCTGATAGGGGTGGCAGAACGGGCAAAGCTACAGACTTGGGGATTTTCAGACCGGAGCTGAGTCTTTCTGCGGTCGTGTCCTTCGCGCCGGCTGTGTCCCAGGAATGTAGGCCATTGGCGGCCCCCCTCACTCCTGAGACCCGAGTCTTTCGTGCCGGCTTTCGATTCGGAGGCGTGTTCGCGCTGTGGGTAGGTGTCCATGTGCAGGGATGGTTGTCCCTTTGGCAGACCGAACTAGAGGTACGTGAAGTGTGTACCTTCTGGCGTGCGTGTACACGAAGCGGTGCATGTGTTGCACGGCACAGCCCGGGTGGCTGTCGTCCACGGAGGTCTGGACGTCGGCGGCAGTCGCTTGCAGTCCTGCATCCCGCACCCGCAGGTCCTCAGTGGCCATCCAGCCCAGGGCAGCGGGTGGGCCGTGGGCCCGATTGAGAGGTCGCACAGTCCCGCATCTTCTCCCGCTTCGATTCCGACAGAGCTGTTGTAGATGGTTGAAACGGCAGTGGGGATGCGATCGGTGGGATGCGATTGTGGCGGGCGCCGAGGCCATGGGGCCGAATGGGGAGGCATTTGTGTGGGAGAAGGAGCAGCGACTTGGGTTGTTTGTCGGATGCCTTCTCCCTGGGGGTGCCCCCGGCCACGGCTGCGCTGGGTCCCGGCGGGATCCCGCGAGTGTGGTTCAGGGAGGGGCGGTGGTGCAGGGCACTCGTTCTCCACTCTGGCCTGGGGCCAGGGGTGAGGCCGGCTCAGAGGGGAGGTGTAGAGTCCCGCGGTTGTTGTGTTGGTGGCCGGCCGGGTGGGTGAGCCAGAGTCCGGGGCAGTTGAGTACACACAGCATCCCTACGGGGGCCGAAACAGTAGGGGGGACCGCACTTGATTTAGGCAGCCAGCAACGGGCAGAGTCAGCCCCTCTGTCCACAGCAATATGCTCCCCCCAATAATTGCCTCCGCTGCGACCGGCCACCCGCGCCCTCAGCAGCAGGTACTCCCACCCCTCCCACTGCGATGCCCACCACACTTCCTGTGCCCGTGCCACTAGTCACATTGGCCCCCCTGATGTCAGGCTGGTGCTCCTTAGCGGGGGAGGTGTCACTTGTGGCTAAAGAAGGAATATGGAGGAGGGAGTTCATCGATATTTTTACCCTACTGATGCATGGGGCCCTGCTGATGCATGGGGCCGAAGGGGTGGACACCAGGAGAATGGGTGGCAAGGAAGAGGACAAGAAGGTTCGCTTCCAGGCATGGCCGGAGAAAACAATTAAGAGAAGGGGGCAGGCCTTCGCAATTCTGTCAGCGGTAGTGATGAAGCGATACCCCGAACAAGGGCCTGGTTTGTTTCAATATGCTGGCATCATCACTGATGAGGCGGAGACTAACGGCGGGATGGGCTGGTACAAGTACGACTGTGAATTTAGAAAAAAGATGGCTATATGCCCATGACTGGGGTGGGACCAGTTGGAGGTGGGTCTTTGGGTTCAGCACATGGGCAAGGGCAGGGTTGAGGCCGGCGATAAGTCAAGCACTAATGTGAAGAAGGGGGAGATGAGCAAGGGCCAGAGGCAGGACAGGAAGGATCCGTTAAGGCAGCTCTTTCGGGGAGGCCGTGGTGGGGGGCAGAAGCAGGGACCCAGAAGAGTCTTTAGTGGGACGTGCAGGCTGTATAATGTGGGGGCATGCTCCTGGGACAAGGCCTGTAGATTCTCCCACACCTGCAGCAAGTGTGGCTCCACACACTCAGCCACCTCTTGCGACAAGTGCGAGCCCGCTTTGGTGCCTGCCCGACACGACAAGTAGGCCTCCGGCCCGGCCTTCCCTGGCCAAGTCCTCCCGTCCCCCCCCTCCTCCCTGGACAGACCTGCACGTCCCCCCTCGGGTGCCCCTACTGGGGAGCGCCGGGACAAAGGTCCGTCCCCCATTGTCATTTCCAACTTGCTACCTCTGTTAAGGGATTATCCTAATGATAAGGACAGAATGTTACTAGCCCATGGGTTTTTGGAAGGCTTCAGAATTCCTTATCAGGGGCCCCTGGTTTGCAGGGATTCTGAGAACCTTAGGTCCTCCAGGGATCATCCCGAAGTCGTAGGGGCAAAGATTAAGAAGGAAGCGGCCCTGGGGAGGTTGGCGGGCCCCTTTCAGCATCCTCCTCTCCAGAACTTTGTGGTCTCTCACTTGGGAGTGGTTCCTAAGAAGGAGCCAGGGGCATTCAGGTTGATTCAACACCTGTCGTACTCGGATGGAGATTCGGTGAACTACTGGCTGGAGGAGGGTTCCTGCTCGGTCTCATACTAGTCTCTCGACTTGGCGGTGGACATGGTCAGGAGGACGGGCAGGGGAGCGTGGTTGGCCAAGGCTGATATCGAGTCAGCATTCCACCTACTACCAGTCCACCCGGAGAGCCAGCACCTTCTTGGGTTCAAGTGGCAAGGGGAATTCATTTACGACAAGTGCGTGCCCATGGGGTGTGCCGTGTCTTGTGCCTACTTTGAGGCCTTCAGCTCATTTCTGCAGTGGGCACTCTCAGGAAGATTTAAGGTGGAAGGGGTGACCCACTACCTTGACGATTTCCTGTTCATCGGGGGTGTTGGTACTCAGGAGTGCACAAGGGGGCTACAATGCTTTCAGGACATGGCCCGACACCTTGGGGTGCCGTTAGCACCTGGTAAGACTGAAGGCCCTGCGCAGGTTCTCATTTTTGGGCATCGAGCTGGACACGGTGATGGGCGTGTCTAGACTCCCTGCTGAGAAGGTGCAGGCTTTGCGACAGGACATCCAGTCACTGCGAGGGAAAGCCAAGGCTCCTTTGGGTGTCATCCAAAGTCTCTTGGGCAAGCTCAACTTTACAGCCAGAGTCATCCCGGTGGGGAGAGTGTTCGCTAGAAGATTAGCCAGGGCCACAGCAAAAATGTCTAGGAAACACCACCTTGTTAAGTTGGCAGTGGGCCTGAAGTAGGACCTGGCCATGTGGGGGGAGTTCCTATCTCACTTCAATGGGACTGTTATCTGGAGGGCTCCCTGGGTGGACAGTCCCGAGCTCAGCCTTTTCACGGATGCATCAGGGAGGGAGGGCTTTGGGTCAATCCTGGGCAAGGAGTGGTGTGCACAGGAATGGCCCAACGCCTGGCGCAAGTGCGGCATCACTGTCAAGATCACAGTTCTGGAGCTGTTCCCCATTGTCATTGCACTCTACCTGTGGCCCGAGATCCTGTCAGTCAGAAAGGTCCTATTCTGGTCGGACAACATGGCTGTGGTGCTGGCCATCAATGGGCAGACAGCCAAGTGCCCGCTGGTGCTCTGCTTGCTCAGGGAACTAGCCAGAGGGAGCCTGCACTGCAACTTGGAGTGTAGGACTAGACATATCGAGGGGGTCAAGAACATGTCAGCTGACGCTCTCTCTCGTTTTCAGTTGCTCCGTTTCCGGGAGGCCTGGCCGCAGGCGAGAGCGGAGATGACCCCCTTCTCGGCAACCCTTTGGAGGATCTTGGAGTGGAACAACAGTTGCGAGCACTGGGGGAACGGTCCTAGGCCCCAGGTACTAGGAAACGATACCTGGCCCATCTGGCCTCCTTCAACAAAGTGGCTGATGCCTTAGAACTGTCCGGGCAACCCATGGAGGGCAAGGTACAGGTGTTTGTGATATGGGCCAAAAAACAGGGGAAGAGCCACTCCTGGGTTTTTGGACATTTGGCAGCTGTCAGCCATGATGTTAAGTTGAGGGGAGGCCAGGACCCAGCTAAGTCCTTTGTCATTAGGGCGGCACTGAAAGGGTGGGCCAGAGAGGAGCCCAGGGTTCCAGACAGCAGGTCCCCTATCGACTTTCCCATTCTGCAGGCCATGTTAGACGTCCTAGGAGGAGTTACCCACTCGCCCTATGAGGCTTCCCTCTTTGCAGCTGCTTTCTGCTTGGCGTTTTTTGGAGTGTTCCGCATTAGTGAGTTAGTGGCTCTGTCCAAAACAGACAGGTCAGGGGACGCATTGGGCATATTGGATATTGGGTTGGAGGGTAAGTTGACCATCCACCTCAGGAGGTCGAAAACAGACCAGAAAGGGAAGGGGGTGGAGGTGGAGTTAATGCTGTTGGGAGACCCCAGATACTGCCCGGTTTCCAAAGTCAGAGAGTACGTATCACTTCGGCCAGTGGCACCTGGTTATTTATTGATACATGCTGATCTGGTGCCTCTAACCAAATACCAGGTGGAGCGTTTAATGGGGGCTTGCTTGTCCAGGGCCGGCCTCCTCCAGGCAGATAGAAAATATTCCAGCCACTCTTTCAGGATTGGGGCAGCAACCACTGCATTTACATCAGGCAAGGAACCTGAACGTGTGAAAAAAGTGGGACGCTGGGAGTCCCAGTGTTACAAACGCTATATCCGCCCTTGAAGGCGTCTGTGTAAAGGAAAATAGTGTTGTAGTGTTGCAGTGTTGTGTGCCACATGGTTTGATGTGTTTTGTAGCGTCAAAGTGCAATGGCATAATGTCTTTGAATAATAAAAATACTGAGTTGAAATGTGTCCTTTGTTTTATCAGGGTCACGAGTATGGTTCATTGGGCACTCTGCCATCTCCCGGTTGGCCCGTTGGGTATCGATCAGGAACTGGATGTGTGGATTCTCGGAGACAAAGTTTGAGTGGTTGGGTTTTCCTGGAATGAGATGGAGCAGCCTCATGAACAGACTGGAGCACTCGCTAGCGGCGCTGGGTGCCCCGCCCAATTTTTTGGTGATCCATCTGGGGGCAATGACCTCACTACCTCTGGCATGCCATGAAAACTGACTTGGGGGAACTTAGCAAGCGCTTGGGTCAGTGCGAGCTCTGGTGGTCAGAGATTGTGCCATGGAGAGTATGGCAGGGGGCGAAGTCTTGCGAGGCGGTGGAGCGGTCCAGGAGACGGGTGAACAGCTCCATGCGCAAGTTCACTCAGCAGAGGGGCCTGGGATTCATTAGACACAAAATGATTCAAGAGAGGGTCAAGGGATACTTTGAGGCAGACGGGGTACACCTCACACCAGTAGGGATGGACTTGTTCTTGTTAGACTTGCAAGAGGCGTTAGAACAAAAGGGTTGCAGGTAAAGACAAGAGCAGTTGGTGGGGGGCCCTAGTGGTGATGGTCGGCCGCCTCCACGGCTGTGACGGAGTTACAGGGCGATCTGGAAGCAAATGGGTACAGAAGGGTACCTCTGTGCGGCACATAGGGGTGCCAGAGCCGAACCCCAGGAGCCTCATGAGAGGTTCATGGAATCTGTGTCGCGCCCCATTAGTCCTTCGGGGGCTTGCCTAGCTATGCTCTGCCCTGAAAGGGGCGTGAGTATAAGGGACCAAGGGTCAGGTGATCCAGGAAGGGGATCACCAGAAGGTGCAGTACAAAGGTGGTTCGCCACGGTGCTGCTAGGCTCATCAGGCGGGCAGGTGGCGAGAAGGTTGCCTGCCCTTGGATCGCCCGTAAGCTAACCCACCAGATTACATAACGGTGTATGTAATAAACCTGCAGCAGTTTTTCCCAAGTATAAAGTTGTGTGGTGTGTATTTATTTGCGGGCATTCATGCTAAGGGGTGAGGGGGGACCTTTTGTCATGAGGATGCTATGTATTTTTTTAAGCTCAACAAACATTTTTTAAGCGAAACCTCTATTTTCAAGGTAACGGAGGCCTCCAGTTCATGTGGGACAGCAGTTGCTCTAACACACACGTGCACTCACTCTGACAGGTGTGCATACATTCACAAGAACTCCTGCACACACATTCCAATACTGGTAGGTGGCTCTCCCTGACACCCCAGATGCACAGCTCCATGCTCTTCCTTTCAAGTAAAAGACACCCAAGAAAGAACAAGTAGATGTTTTTACGATTGACACCCTTCTTGTCCCTGCCTGGTCCTCGAGCTCCTGCTGGATAAAATGCAGAGATAGGGCAGGAGGCAAACCTTTGTTCACTATCCTGGCTTTTGATTGGGCGTAAGGGTGCTTGATTGACAAGTCCCAATGAAGCTCTATCAGCTGACATGCCGCGCTGCCTGATGCTATTGTAGTATACCATCTAATGTATTATGAATGCAAACAAAAGGCCATCTTGGTTTTATATCCATTTAGATTTGGGAGCGCTCTCATCCAATCAAAACATGGTGAAACTGGAAATGACAATAATATGAAGAAAAGCCACCAAACCGGTTGCAACCAGCTCTGATGTGCAAGAAAGACATTGACTTATGAGCAAAAGGCAGGAGCAAAGCCAGAAGCTGTCTGTAGGTGAGACCTAAAATAAACACTGAAATCACTCACTTATAGTAAATAACATGTGCACAGTATAACTCATCCCCCTGCCATGTGGTACTCCTCTCGTTCCACCTATGACCTCTCAAATTTTTATCATTTCAACACAGAAATCAAGGGAAATTAAAATATGTGATTTTTCTGACATATGCATGTGTGTAGAGACACCCCATTGTAATATGAATTGGCTTTGTAAATGAAAAGATTCACACCACACTTTTGATGTTTCGAAGCGCTGTGAAAAAGATATTAATATTACCAATTTAATGATACTCAATGTACTAACCTCAGAAGGACGGAAAGCTACGTCTGTCTTTTGTCTGTAGACGCTCAAGTGAACCTTAACTCACTGAGCCATCTAAACGTGTAGCCCTGGAGCGAGCATAGCATTCAATACAGAGCTTTGATTTCTTTTTTTATTCACGAAATTGTGTTGCTTCGTCTTGTGCACCAGGGAACATGGGGCGCACTATCCCAGACTTTCTGCACCACACAGTACATATTAAGTCAAGAGTTCATTTTAGTGCAGACAGGTATGGGAAATACAATGCATACATGTTTGTGAATATGCACACTCTGCGGGCGTTCAACAATTTAGCAATGTGTTTCCCTGACTGCTTACTTGTCACCACCAAGGAAACGCCTACTTCATCACATCTGTGGGCCTCATTCTAAATGCTATGTGATTGACACCGCAGGGGGCTGCATGTTGCTGGCAGTATTACAGTTTTACGCTTCAAAATGGGAAATAACATCACCCAGCAGGATGCTGCATGTTGCTGGCAGTATTACAGTTTCGCACTTCAAAATGGGGTATAACATCACACTATGGGCCATATGTAGGTGGCCTAACATTTACCACTTCATAAATACCGGTATTTATGAAGTGGTAAATGCTATGTAGGTAATCCATCGGTAATATTTACCGATTCGGAATGGGTCAGGGCCATAGGAATCAATGGGAAGCCAGTTACCATTACCGAATCGGTAAATACCGATTCGGTAATGGGGGGAGCACAATCAAGGGTGGCAGGGTGTCACAGTGACACCCTGTTGCACCCCTGATTCCTGCATGTATGTCTGCCACAATGCACACTTCTAAGTGCAAATAAATGCTTTTTCAAAGCCATTCGTCATTTACCACCAACTTTTAGTTGGTGGTATATAACGAATCCACACAACACCCACACACTCCCCCTACATCTCATTTCAGGATTCGGTATTTACCGAATCGGTAAAATTACCGATTCGGTAATTTTACCGATTCGGTAAATTACCGAATCCTGAAATGTGCCCCCTACATACCAAAAGCCTGAATACCGGTCGGTAACGGGATTTTTACCGAAATTCGGCCCTAAATCACATTTTCTTATAACAATGTTGGTAAACTTAGAATGTTTGGTTTCCGCATTTCAGTAGGTGTTGAATCTGGTGAAAGTTGTACAGGCAGCACTGTGGTCTCAAACTTTCAATGTGGGCACCAGCTCCTGATGGTTCCAAGTGTGCATCGCCATGATAGGCAGAATGAGGGCATAGTCCGATGACTGTGCAAAGTGTTCTATGTTTGCAGACCTTCTGAGGTTGCAGATGACACCCCTGCGTGTCCATCTTAGATATTTAGAGCCACATTTACAACAAGCTTGCGTCTGCACCACGCAACATGGTATATGAGTGACGCAAACCTCGGCAACAGATCTATGAAGCCACACAAAGCCTCTTTAATTGGCTATGAGTGGCTTCATAAATCCGGAGTAGTGCACGACTCTGCCATGGGTAGGCGTTCTGTGCGTGTTGCAAGGGTGTTCCCGCACAACTCCTATGGAGCTTGAAGCATTCCCAGATTTACAAGAACTTTTAAACCATGGAATGCACCAAAATCTTGTGCCTTCCTATGGGAGGGGTAACTGGGAGAAATATCTTTATTTCTCCTGGTTACTTCCTCTTTCTGTATGTGCTGCAAGCTGCAACAGACATAGAACGAGGAATTTGCCTCCGAGATTGTTTTTCTGCAGGAGGGTGCCCTTTCCTGCATGGAAACAGTCCTGTCTACAACATGCCCATTAACACTTTCCTCACTGTTACTCGTCACAAATATGTGAACTATGACTTCTGAAATGGGCAAGTTAGTCATACACAGAAACATATTTTGTGAGTCAGGTTCTATGGGTAGCTTCGAAGTTAGTGAGATACAACACAAACAGCACAAAGAGTAGGGGGCCTACTTATGAAAAATTACACAACAAGTCACAGGTAAAGGGCAGGAATGCTCCAGGTTTAAGGCACTACGGCACACTCTTGCCTTTTCCTCGACACTGGCGCCATTTTGACAGCCTAGCGCCTAAGCAGGCACCCTTGCACCACTGTGCAAGAGTGCCTGTATTGCATGCAGGATTCTTTTTGTGCACAAAGGGGCACCTTTCTCCCCAAAAACATTCCAGAGAGGCATATTTCTCTATGTGTGCTGCAGAATAAAAGAGAAAGTAGCAAGGAGAAATAAAGATATTTCTACTCATTACACCTTTCCCTGCAAGGGGTATCTTTTTTGGCACATTCGCTGGTTTACCAGTTCTGGTAAATCTGGAAATGCGTCAAAAACTATGGGAGTTGCGTGGGAACGGCTGCAGCGTCCTCTACAACGAAGAGGTATGGCTTTATTAGTAGAGCGCAGCACGGCTCTCCTAACGGAGTGCAGACACCGATTGCTTGGAGACACAAAGCAGCACCATATGTCTATGAGACAGAGTGGTCTTGATATAACACTGATGCCTGACTCTAAGATGGCGGCTCCTCGAGTTTGTTTACCCATGACAAGCTGTCCCTAAGAAATGCATGCTGAGTGGTACTCGACCAATGAACATTGCTATAAGGTGAGCGGAACTTTGATTATCTCTACCTTGAGCTCTACTCAACTTGTGATCCTTAAAGCTTGGGTGCCTGACAATTAGATAATCGCTCATTATTACACAAAGGCCCGGACCCTAAGATGGTGGCTCATCAAGTGTATTCAATCCATTGCATGGTTCTTAATAATTGCGACAGGAGCGGCATTTGGTCACTTTTTACTCCTGCATGGAGAGCGGAACTATGATCAGTTCTATTATTTAAGCTCTAGACGGAGGAGTACCTGCGGGCGTGGAAACTGTGTTGCCTGGCACTTAGAGGGCAGCGGAGACCCCCCGAGTTCTTTCTCATCAGACTGTTCCTTAACAAACGCTTGACTAGTGACACCTAAATACCTGATACCTTTAATTTGTGAGCTAAACCGTCATCAACTCTATTCTGAGCTCTAGCTTGAGGTATACTTGCGGTCATATAAACTTAGGTGCCTGACATTTAGATGACCGCTCATCAGAACACTAATACCTGACCCTAATTTAGCAGTTCATCAAGTCTTTTGACATCCATAGCGTCATCCGAAATGATAAGCGCAAGGAGCGATACCGGATTACAAACCCATTCCGGAGAATGTGAAATTTAATGATTACAATAACCAGAAGGCCCTCTTGAAAAATCTTCAACCGCTCAACTCCCCTAGAGAGCGCCTCATCAGGTCACGAAGGGAAGGTGGGCGAAGGCTCACCGGACACCCCCTCATGGCATAATTGGCGCCGCAGCAAAAAGACAACAGTCAACCTGACATCTCCTGAGGACCAATCCTATACTAGACAATGCAATCTTGACAAGAGAAGAGGACCATTCTTATATTTGACAGTGCAATCTGTCATAATACCCACTTACTGGAACAACCACAAGTCTAACGAACCTCACTAACTCGATCGCCAAGAGCAGAAAAAAAAACCTCAACCATGCCTCCCAGTCTAACCCTCTATGACCGACAGAATGAGGTAAAACGTAGGTGGCAACCTACACTGACAACATGGACAAAATGATTCCGATCACCTCATCTTCCCTCCGCGCCCTTACACCGAACTACATGATACCCCACGGCCAAAACTCTTTCTCCATCATCTTCCCCCTAACCTCTCACTCAGAGTGAAAAGAAACTTCAAACAAAGGATGATCAGACAACACCTGGAAACATTATTTGTGGATATTTATCACTGCTCCTCCAAAGGCCGGCAGAAAATGGAACTCATATTGCACACCCTGAACCCCGAGGAATGGAATACCATTTTGAGAACCCACTATCCAAAACATACCAGCACCCCTCTCAGCTGCAAACTGACGATCTCACTCTCCAACCGCCCGAAGCACAGCGGCTACACCTCGGCTACACCTCGGCGACCATTTACAGCAACAGTACAGTATTGATCCAAGCCAACAATGACAATTTTGACTCATTCAATGGCCTCTTCCCCACGCTACACAACGCCCTCACCCATCTCCGACATGCCCACTCGAACAATCCCCTAGCCAACAACAGGCCGACTCCCCTGGAGAGTTCACAAAGCAACCCCATGACACACCACACCAACTCCAACTTACACCCCCCCGACGCCACCTTCTCCCCCTTCCACTCCTCACCGGACTTGCACAATACATACCTCTCAGCCAGAACCAATCAATAGTTCATCACAGCCGAGACTGTCCAACCCCATGCAGAACTCCACCTCCCCACATCTCCACAATACTATTCCCAACAAGCAGCTAGCGTAATTGACCCTCAGTCATTGTCTCCTAACCTTATCCTTTCAGCAACTCTCAAAAAATTGATGCATGAATCACAACGTTCCTCACCACGCCACATGACCTCGACCGCCCCCAAGGGCAACTTAACAAACACCCACACTGTGGGACAATCTCTCTCCGGCAAGCTATCTCTATCCCTGGACAGACCCACTTGGGAAAGCAGAAACCTGAACTCCACCACCCCCTACTCTTTGATCAAAACTCACAGACTGACAACACTAGAAAACCAACTAGAGACTGTAATACAGGGCATCAACAATATCATATCATACCTCTCATCGACTACAACCCCCCTCCTGAATGACCCAAAAGAACAACCAGCTCCAAAATCCAGGTGATCACGGGACTTGGAAGAGAACGCTCCCCACCTAGAACGCCGAGACGCCAAGGCTTCCAGCTGTCCTCACCAATATCCCCATGATCCCCCAACAAAGAAACTCAATGACAAGGGGTCGACCAAATGCATGCTCATTAATTGTAGATCGGCCACCGAGCAAGCCACTGAACTGGCAGAAAGCATCCTCACCAACAACATAGACATCACATTCATTACAGAAACGTGGTTGAACGAGTCCTCCCACCAATCATGGACATACTTGTCCCTCCAGGGTTCTCAATCATCAATAAAGATAGAACGAACCACGAGGTGGGGCATTGCTATCATCCATAAGAGCAACATCTCCGTAATGGAATCCGACTCCTTCAAATATAACTCATTTGAATATCTAACCGCCATTATTAAGACGAGCGACAAAAAAACACTAAACTGCCATCTCCTCTACCATCCTACTGGCAACACCCAGCCATTCGGAGAACATCTTTCAGACCTGATAACCCACTGCTCTCTCCTAGACTCCAACAACATAATACTAGGCGACCTCAACCTACATTGGAACGATGAAAACAACTCGCTGATCCAATCCCTGAACGAACTTCTTCGTAACAATAATCTTACCCAGCACTGCACCGAACAAACACATAACAAGGGGGAAATTCTAGATGCCATCATAGCTCACGAAGACACAATCACTATTGAACATATCCTTCCTGTTGACTGGTCAGATCACCATATCATTCTATTCCACATCAATGAGACATGTCACCACCTACCCTGTACACAGGAACCCCCACATTGGGTGAGAAATCTAAGACAGATCACCTTGCCGACCTAGAAGAAAGGGTAAGCTCACTCCTTCCAACCACTGCCTGCGACCTTTCGACAACTGAACTCACCTCGCACTACAATGCAACAATGACCTCCATTCTCAACCAGATTGCCCCATGGAAACAAAAAAAAGCCAGAACCATGTCTTCAAGATTTTGGTTGAACAATAACCTAAACTCGTAAAGAAGAAAACTAAGAGCTGCAGAAAGACTCTGGAGAAACAACCCAAGCATAGTCCATCTCGACCTACTCAAATCCGAACGCAGGGAATATAAAAAACACATCAAGAATGAAAAAACCTCATTCTTCTGTAATGCACTAAACAATGCCAAAAATCGACCCAAAGAACTCTTTAATATCATTAGACAACAAACTTCCAAGCCCCCCTCTTCCTCACTGATGGCCACCAAAGAACTATCTAACAACTTTGCCAATTCCTTTAATGAGAAGATCACCAAGATTGAGCTCTCCTTGGACGTCAACCGCAGATTGCCCAACATAATCCTGCCACCCAGCAAAGAAGACCACAACCTACCCAGGCACCCTCCCATCAACTGGAAATCTTTCACTCCCATCTCTGAAGCAGAGATCATCAAATTGATTTCCAGTGCCAAACCCTCATCACACTTCTCGGACCCCATCCCTGCGCGACTGGTTAAGCAGCTCAAACTCACCCTTGCCCCGCTTTGGACCAAGATTTTAAATAGGTCTCTAAGAACTAGAGACATGCCAGACTGTTTCAAAATTGGTCAAGTAACTCCACTACTGAAAAAAATGGGCTCTGACCCCAACGATCTCAACAACTTCAGGCCTGTCCCCAATCTCTCATTATCAGCAAAAATCTTGGAAAGATGTGTCCTCCTGCAACAAACCCAACACATCGACAGCAACAACCTCCTAGACCCGCGTCAATCAGGCTTCAGAAAAGGTTGTAGCACTGAGACAGCGATCCTGAATGTCATTGATGATGTTCATAAATCACTAGTCACTGATCGATGCTGTCTACTCATTCTCCTAGACCTATTGGCAGCGTTTGACACGGTTGACCACAAACTGCTCATCAATGTACTGCGGGAAAGGGTCGAAGCAGATGAGGTGGTCCTACAGTGGTTTTCCTCCTTCCTGCAGAACCGCACCCAAAAAATAAAATTTTAAAAACTGCTCGTCAGACCCACGCCCAGTAAGCAGGGGTGTCCCACAAGGCTCAGTTCTCTCCCCATCACTATTCAACATTTACATGGAGCCCCTCTCCATGATACTCAAAAAAGCTAACATCCCCTTCCACCTATATGCGGACAACACCCAGATCTACCCAGAAACTTCCTCCATTGACGACATACAGAGACTAAACATCACCCTAAAAGAAATCCAACACTGGCTATCCCTCAACCACCTGAAACTCAACCAAGACAAAACGGAAATCCTCATCATAGCCAACAAAGACCAAACCCCCCAAGTCACAGAATGGTTAAAAACCATTGACGCTCTCAATTGCAGTCTCACCCCGGCAGACTCAGTAAAATCGCTGGGAATCAGTCTGGACCCAAACTAAGACATGGTCAAACACATCAAGAACACTGCTAAGAGTGCTTTTATTAACCTAAAACTGCTCAATAAAATAAAACCATACAACCCTCCCAATGACCTCAAACAAGCACCTCAATCCCTGGAACTATCTAGATTAGACTACGGGAATGCTACCCTCACAGGCACTGCAAAATCCCACATAGCTCCCCTCAGAACTTCTCTAAATGCAGCAGCCAGGATGGTCACTGGAATGAAAAAATATGATCACATCTCTCCTGCTCTCAGAGAGCTAAAGTGGATCCCAACAGAAATGCACGGCAGCTTCAGAACAGCCTGTCTCACACACAAAGTCCTGAATACCGGTAAACCTGCATACCTGGCCTCTAAAGTTAACGAAGCCGGTCAGACGACGAACCTGAGGAGTACTGACAATCTACATGTCATTCCTCCAAAAACTCGCAAACAAAAAGCCCTATCACGCTCCTTCTCTGGAAGTGCACCCAAAATTTGGAACTCCATCCCAGTCCATATCAGGACTAACCCCTCCTTTCCAAAATTCAAAAGCCAGCTCAAAGACCTTTCTCTCAACCGATCTCTCCCGAATGGATAGCTGACGCTCTACATTGTATATCGCTCAGGTCAGCACACACTCACTTTGCTAAGAGAACCTATACGTCACCTAACCCTTGTCTCATTCTTTTCTGGATTCGTCAAGAACTCAGTGTGTTTATTTGTTACTTTTTATGTCTAAACTGTACTCATCACAAATCAATATGTTCTATTATGGTCGCTCTGATACCTTTGGGTCTGGCCAGCGCTATATAAAACTCTCTAAATAAACACCGTGCAACGCACATGGAACTCATTCCCAGGGCAGAGTAGGGCAACACAGCAATTTGCACTGTGTTGCCTTACTCCAGATTTATGTAGCCACTGTTGGCCACACATAGTGGGCTTGCAGGACTTAAGGTTTGCGTTGCTCTCACACCACGTTGCGTGGTGCAAGAGCGACGAATAACCAGCTCATAAATAGGCCCCTAGGGACCATATTCATGGGAGGGTTGGGTCGCGTTTGCACCACAAAATGTGGTACATGCACGACGCAAACCTCTAATTCAGATTTATGAAGCCACACAAAGCCAATTTGCGTTGCTCTGAGTGGTCTCATAAATATGGAGTGGCGCAACGCAGTGGAAATTGCTGCATTGCACTACTCTGCCCTGGGTATGTGTTCCATGTACATTGTGGTGGGTGTTCCCACGCAACTCTAATGGATTTTGACGCATTCCCAGATTTGCAAGGACTTGTGAACCTGGGAAGGCGCCAACATTTTACGCCTTCCCTGGAGAGGTATAACGAGAAAAAATAACTTTATTTCTCCTAGTTTTTTCCTCTTTCAATGGTGCTGCAATCTGCACCAGACATAGAAAGAGGAAAACACCTCCCATAATTGTTTTTGTGCTTGAAGGTGCCCCTTCCTGCACAAAAACAATCCTGCCTACAACACAGCACTGTGGTGCAAGGGTGTCTGCGTTGGGAAACAACCTCTACAACACAGTCATTACATCGCACTACATATACAACGCAGTCATTACATTGCAACATCCTTTTTAATGCAGCAATTACAGTGCATGTCACTACAACGCATGACACTACAACGCATGACACTACGATGTAGGCATTACATTGCATGTCATTACAATGCATACCATTACAACGCATAGTACCCCTACACTATCCAACACTTACCCTACTGTTGCACCCAGTAGAGTTAGAAAAGTAATTTTTATCCCTACACTATCCAACACTTACCTTAAATGCAATCTAATGGTATGCGTTGTAAAGGTATAATGCGATGTAATGGAATGCTTTGTGAATGTAGTTTTAAAAAATTTGTTGTAATGGCATACGATGTAAATGTATGCATTGTAAAGGATGTTGCGATGTAAAAACTGCATTGTAAAGGCATGCGTTGTAACTGTATGCGTTGTAACATCATACATTTGTCTGCATTGGCACTAGGCTGACAGAATGACGCCAGCACAAAGCAAAAGGACAGGAATACACCAAATTTGATAAATACTGCACATTCCTGACATTCTGAGATGCAGGGCAGCGCAGCAAGTCAACTTGCTGTGCTGCCCTGTCCACAAACTTCATAAATATGCCCCCATTAGCCCAAGATTCACAAATGTTTAGCATCGGCAATAGAGACTGAGGTACAGCCTTCTCTCTTCCTGTGTGAAAAAATGCCAGACTTTTTTGATGATAAAATTCATAAAGTCTATGATTCTTTCTTGCCGGCGGGTGACGGTGAAATCAGATATGACTGGTGGCAAAGAATCTTTGCCCTCTCTCTTGGAATTTTCTCCCATCTCCTCAGGAAGTTATGGGTGAAATAATGAGATGCAAGTCAGGATCACCGGAAAACCCGTGTCCTCCAAAGATATGGAAGGAGGTGGCGTCTTATGTTATCCATATATTGTCCCACATATGGAACACATCTCTCACCTCAGGCATCTTCCCGGATACTTGGAAGCACGCTATCCTTCTGCCACTGAGGAAGAAAACTAATGTTGATCCAGGGGAATTAAATAATTATAGGGCGATTTCCCTGCTACCTGCAACAGCCAAAATGCTGGAAAAATTGGTACAGCGCCAATTGGCCAATTTTATTGAAAGTCAAGGCATTCTGCATGACACCCAATATGGGTTCCGAGCTGGTTTCAGCACGGAGACAGCACTTTTGGAAGTGGCAGAGGCAATAAGGATGGAGACGGATGCAGGGGCATCAGCTATACTGGTGCTCCTGGATCTGTCAGCTGCCTTTGATACGGTTGACCATTCATGGCTGGTTCAGCGCCTCCAGGACATTGGTATTGGGTGTGTAGCCCTTGCTTCGCTAAACTTGTTTCTTGAGAACCGTACGCAAAGAGTCTCGCTGCAACCCTATTTATCTGAACCCAAAACTTTATGGTGTGGTGTGCCCCAGGGTTCGGCGTTAAGTCCGCTTCTTTTTAATATTTATCTGGCACCTCTGTTCACGCTTATAGCAAACTGGGGCGTGAGGGCGATATCTTATGCTGATGATACACAGTTGGTGTTCTCTTTTAAAGATCACACAGCGGATTCTTTTAAAATTTTTAAAGGCTGCCTGAAGGACATAGCTCTTTGGATGAATAATAACCAACTTAAACACAATGCTGAGAAAACGGAGGTACTATTTTTCGGCACGATCCTGCCACTTGTAGCGGATCTGTGGTGGCCAATGGAGATGTGCACTCTGACAATTCCAGCTGGCATAGTAAAAAACTTGGGTGTAAAATGGGAGGCTGATCTCTCCTTCTCGGCGCAGATACAGCAAGTAACAGCGGCATGTTTCAGCAAGCTGAGACACCCGCGGAAATTTCTACATCTGTTGCCAGAAGACTCCCGCCGGGTCATAGTCCATGCCATGGTGACATCTAGGCTGGACTATGCCAATCGCCTATACCTGGGTCTGCCAGCGTATCTAATCAAAAAACTACAGATGATACAGAACGCGGCTGCAAGATTGATTAGACGCGTTCCATTTTGTCACCATATCTCTCCACACATTAAAGAGTTGCACTGGCTACTGGTGAAAAAAAGAATAGAATTTAAAGCCCTTACGCTAGCTTTTCGGGCAGTTCATGGGAGGGGGTCCCAGCTATCTGAGACAACGTTTATGTCTCTACAGACAGAATCGTACTCTGAGGTCCAACTCCCAAAATTTGCTTTGTATTCTGCGAGTTAAGAAAGCCCAACTTGGCGGTTGATCATTTACAGTTGGGGCGTCCAAGCTCTGGAATTCTTTGCCCAACAGCATACGTTTGATTAAGTCTGAATCACTATTTAGGAAAGCTTTAAAAACATGGCTTTTCAGTTCAGTATAAATTGCTCTCTGGACCCGACATGACTTTCCTGGCCACTCTCTGCTGACTGCCTCTATAGCGCCGGGACACCTCTGCTGGAGGTAGCTGTTCGCGCTCTACAAATGGCTTTATTATTATTTTATTATTATCGTTAAACCAACGCTAAACCTTTGGCGATTAACAAATGTATGGAAAAGTAACGCAAAGCAGCGCAAAATGCTGCTTAGCATTACTTTGCTCCAGGGGGCGTTACATGGGTGGTACATGGGCGTTCTCATGGAACCACCCATGCTTTTTGATAGTAAACCCTATCTACTAACATTAGTAGAGAGTGTATATCGCCAAAAATGAATGCCGATGAAAAGCAGGCATTAAAACGAGAAATGTTGGGGCGTGGCTTCGGCGCCTTAGGAGATGGCTGCCGATTTTGAGGGCTCTGCGGTGCCGTGAGGCGGCGCAGCTATTCCAGGATATTTCCGCTCGATGTCGGAGCGCAGGGACTGCTTCAGACACCATTTGAAGAGCTGCTCCGGTCACCAGGTTGCGAGTGCTGGCATATGGTGAGCGTAAAGACACTTTTCGGCTCCGTGATGGTTGCGATTTACTCGCGACCGCCATTTTGTTTTTCCTCATGATGAAGCTCTTCGAGTTTTCCGCCGCTTCTCTACAAATAATGCAGTCTTCTACTGGGATATTTATACAACGAAGAGTCTAAGGCAATTTATTGGAGCTCCTCTATTGTCCTTTTAACTGCTTTGATTGATGCAATTTTTGTCATTTGGCTCCTCTCATGCTTGCTGCTTTTTGCGTCTGGAGAATGACTGGTTTTCTCAGAATTGGGGTTTGAATTAGCAGACATGTTATTCTTTCGCTCTCTGCTGCTGTCCGCTTATTTTGGGTGATAACACTTTTTGAACAAGGAGCTTAGAACTATTATCGGCGTTCCTTTTTTGCGTATCTAATTCATACAGTGGAATTGCGTGTTACTCTGCTTTCAGTGACTTTATATTACTGTACTTTTCTCACTCTAATTTTGTTGAAGAGTACATTTTCTCGATTTAGTCATGGCAACATCTCGGACTACTCGTAAGGAAGCTCTGCAATCCAATGATGCTTCATGAGAGGATTTCAATCCTTTTAACATCCTACAAGACGGCGCGGATGATATTCCTAATGACTCTGCTCCTACGAAGGGCTCCTTTTCCTCTACAACTCGGCTAGGCTCCAAACAAGGATCCAAAATACCATCTTAGGCCTCCTCCACGCCTAGAAAAAGAGGAAAAGCTAATCCGCCCTCTCCCACTAACCCTTCTTCGCCTCTTTCGTTGGAGCTTATCCTTGAGGAGATTCGCGCCCTCAAGCCATATGTGGAAGAAACTAACACTCGTTTGCAGAGTTTGGAAGACAATTGGTCTCGTACTGAACAAAGGGTTGATGTTCTGGAGAAACGTGTTGATTCGGTTCAGGACTTCACTGCTCAAGTTCCTCATATCCATAAAGAGATCAACCATCTCAAACAACAAGTTGAGCAGTTAGAAAATCGCAATAGACGTAATAATCTACGCATTTATGGCCTGGCTGAAGGACTTGAAGGTTCTGACACAATATCCTATTTTCAATCTTTTCTTCCAACTCTTCTTGGTTTGCCAGAAGCTCCGACATTAAATATTCAACGTGCACACCGTCTGGGTCAGAGCTCCCGCTCTTTATCTTCCTCAACGAAACCTCGAGGGGTAATTCTGTACTTTCTAGAGTATACGGATCTTCTTAAAGTTTTACATGCTGCCAAGCAGAGAGGAAATATTTCTTGGAATGGTTCTAGTCTCTTTTTTGCTCAAGACTATGCCAAAGTTACTGCTGATCGTCGCAAGAAGTTTTTAGACATGAGGCCAAGCCTTCGCAGCATGAACGCTCGTTATGGCTTATTTCATCCTTGTCTTTTCAAAGTAACTTATAACAACAGAACAACCAACTATGAAGACCCTGATATGCTTCAAAAATTTTTGGACTCTTGTAGAGGAGTCTCTATGGATACTTCTAAATCATAATTTGACATGAATGCCTTAGTTCCAAATGTTCACTGTTTGTTACGTATTTGCCCTTCATTGTGAATCTTTTTTGTCTAAGTCATATGTGAAAACGTTGGTGTTATTATCACTTTTCATGTTATTATCACTTTCCATGTTAATTATTATTCTCATTTTTCCTTTTAACAGGTTGCAGTCTCTGTGTTCCCTTATTCTTTCGTTTTCTTTTCGTTTTGCCTGGATGATGTCTGCGTGTGCTTCTTGTCCTGCGATTCCTCATCCGACGTCTGGCCTTCTCCATGTGGCGCCACCTACCCCATCATGATTGTTCTTTTGTGGTATGTTTTTCTATTATCGTAATGTCTTCTCCATTGTTATCAACCTTGTTTTGTCTTTTTGTTTTCTGTTATCTTCTCTCTTTCCTTCTTTTTCTCCTCTTCCCCCTGTTTCATCTATATTTACAGCTTATCTTTTATGTTTCTCATTTAACCCATCTCTTTCTGTATCCTCACTTTTTCTGCTATTTCATGATCTTCTGTATTTCTCACCGCTATCTCTTTACATTAATGATTGTTTATTTTGCTACATTCTTCATCTTGTTTTTGCTTATATGCATGGCAACTTCTTTTCCGAATTGTTTTGACTAAGTTTATATAAGATTTAAATGTCGTTAAATATTATATCTTGGAATGTTAAAGGTTTGGGTTCTCCTATCAAACGTCAACGGGTTTTGTCACATATTGCAAATTCAAAGGGAGATATTGCTCTTCTACAGGAAATTCATATACAAGATAATGAAATAACGAAATTACGACGGAATTGGGTAGGCCATGTTTTTGCATCACCGGGCTCAGGAAAACGCAATGGCGTTGCTATTCTCTGTCATAAACGCTTAGATGTTCAGCTCATAAGACAAGTAAATGATTCTGATGGTAGATGAGTGGTGATTTCCCTACTGATTAACAAAATTCCTCTCACTATTTTTAATGTTTATGCTCCCACTGCACAAGATAAACTATTTTGGCCCCACATTCTTTCACTTTTAATGCAAATGAGTATTTGATTTTTGGTGGGGATTGTGATATGGTTGTTGATCCCTTTATTGACAGACACTCCAACTCTAGATTTGTCCCTTCTTTTATACACTCTCAATTCACTTCCACTATTTCTCAAAGAGCTCTTGTAGATTCTTGGAGACTCTGTCATCCCACAGTACAAGAATATACGTATTCTTCACCTGCTCATTCTTCGCAATCCCGAATAGACTACCTCTTTATTTCCAAGGCTTTACTTCAACACATTTCTCATTCAGACATAGGCTCTATACTAATTTCTGATCATGCCTCGTTTTCCTTGAGTTTGGACCTACTTCCTCCCATTAAAGGGACTAGACGTTGGAGATTTAATAACTCTCTTTTATTAGATCCTAAGTTCACGCCGGCCTTTCTCGAGTTTGCCTCCTTATTTTTCGAAGAAAATGAATCCCCTCAGTTATCTCCTCAACTTGTATGGGATTCCTTTAACCCCTTCAGTGCCCATGACGAGCTGGACTCGTCATGGGCCGCGGTGGCGCTGTGCCCATGACGAGTCCAGCTCGTCATAGACCCCGCCCGCTAATGCAACGGCCGGCACAGGGCGGAGAAAGGGGCGGGCACTGAAGGGGTTAAAGCTGCCTCTAGAGATTTTATCATATCCTTTGTTGCCCAAAAGCGACGTGCAGCTTCTCTCTCGTCTCAGGCACTTAATCTCCAAATTAAAAAGCTGGAACACCTTTATTATTTGTCAAAAAACAAATCTACCTTAAAAGAACTCATTAGCGCCAAACTTTCTTTTAATAAGGATTCTACTGATTCTGCAAATCTATATTTACTTAAATCTAGCGCTAAATACTATAGTGCACAAAACAAATCTGGTAATCTCCTTGCTCAATATCTCAAAGTTGAAAAAGAACGTACTAAAATTGAATCTATCACATCTTCATCGAATATTATCCTTCATAAAGATGAAGACATTCTTTTGGAATTCTCCAATTTTTACAAATCACTATACACTCCAGAATCTCCACCCCTCTCATCTGATATTGATCGATATTTAGCCTCTATTCCCCCTCCTCCTTCTTCTTTAGATGTAAATTTCTCCTCTCCAGAGTCTGATATACACACTAAAGATATTCTCAACGCTATTCAGTCACTTAAAAAGGGGAAAGCTCCGGGTCCGGATGGCTTTACGATAGAGTTTTACACTCACTTTTCCAACTTACTCATTCCCAAACTACTTAGGTTATTCCTGTTTTTTATTTCATCCCGGAGTTCTGCAGGTTCGTTTCAAGAGGCTCTGATTTGCCTTCTTCCTAAAGAAGGTAAAGATCATTCGCTATGTAAGAACTACAGGCCTATTTCTTTAATCAATTTGGACTATAAAATCTTTGCGAAGATTCTTGCGCTTCGTCTGGATAATATTCTACCTCGCTTAGTTGTCAAAGAACAATGTGGTTTCATTAAAGGTCGCCATCTCTCCGATAACACTCGTCTCTTTTTTAATGTACTTAGTAGGTCTCATTCCCATACATCTTCGTTAGCAGCCGTGGCTTTGGATGCTGTGACAGCTTTTGACAGAGTTAACTGGCAGTTTATCTTTTCGACTCTTACTTGGTTTGGTTTTGGTCCTAAATTTCTTTCCTATATTTCGCTGCGTTACTCTTTTCCAAGATCTTTTATTTTAGCTAATGGACTTGTTTCTTCTTCTTTCCCACTTCTTAGAGGTGTTAGACAAGGTTGTCCTCTTTCTCCCCTTTTGTTTATTTTGACTTTAGAACCCTTCTTATCTAAAATCCGGATGAACAAAAATATTACTGGTTTCCCTTATAGAGATAAACATTTAAAAATCTCGGCATATGCCGATGATATTCTTTTATTTCTTTCTAATCCACAGTCCTCTTTACCAGCTTTTCTTTAAGAAGTCTCTTCTTTTTCCTCAGTTTCAGGATACAAACTCAATGTAGAAAAATGCGAAATTCTTCCGTTAAATAAATATTGTTTCCATGCTGATTTTGTTTCTTCTTCTTTTCACTGGAGTCCAACTAAGATTAAGTACTTAGGTCTATGGTTCACTCCTTCTATTAAAGATACTGTAGCTCTCAATCTTAAGAATCTCCAGTCAACGCTAACCAATTCCACAGTGCGATGGCACCCCTTGTTTTTATCTTGGTGGGGTCGGCTTGACTCTATAAAAATGATGTTGGTCCCTATAATTTTATTTTTCTTATCTAATCTTCCGGTTCACATTCCTAAATCCTGCTACAAAAAAATATATACTATTTTATCAAAATTTCTGTGGCAGAACAAAAAATCTAGGATGTCTTTTTCCAAACTTAAACAGCCTAAACACTTAGGTGGAGTTAATTTCTCTGATTTCGCATCTTATCATACCTCCTTCTTTCTTAAGAATTCTCCTTCATTATTATCTCAAAACGCGACTGATTTGTTGTCTTTACCTTTGTGGGTAGAAATTGAATCTCACTTTATTTATCCTTTCTCTTTTGATGAATTTTTATCCTTCTCTATTACCCCCAAAAGATTTTCTCTTCCCATTCTTAAGCATACTCGTAAAGTTTTTCATCCTCTAATGCTAGATGGTTTAGATGACCGGAACCGTTTCTTACAATCGCCGATTTGGTATAACAATCACATTAAGATTAAAAACCGGACTCTTTTTTGGAAAGATTGGTTCAATTCTGGTCTTAAATGGACTCATCAGCTCTTTCTAGGTGATACCTGCTTACCCTTCTCTATATTGCACCCGCGGTATTCCATTCCCTCTTCTTATTATCCTAAATATATATTATTGTCCCTAGCTGCTCAAAGTTCTTATGATAAACTCATGACTTCTTCCACACAGATTGTTTCTTCTCCGGTTCAAGTTTCGTTCTTAACAGTGAACACTTCGGCTTCTCAAATTTATAATAAATTGAGACACACTGGTCAGCCTCGGAATAAATCTGCAGTTGAATCTAGCTGGGAATCTGATCTGGGCGCTTCCTTTTCCATTTCAATATGGGATAAGGTTTGGACTAAGTTGAGGAAATCTTCTAGGGCAGCAAATACCACACAAACATTATTTTTCATATACAATACACTTTTATTCACTCCTGCCAAATTACATCAGATTAATCACCTTTTTCCCTCTACCTGTTGGTCATGTCCAGCCCCTATTGCAGATCTTAAGCATATGTTATTTACATGTCCAGCTATTCACCAATTTTGGACTCAGGTTTGGCAGCAAATTAACAAAATATTTCACACTCATATCACTTTTTCTTTTTCTCATATTTTTCTAGGTAGTGTTGCAGAAGTTTGGTCCTCTTCCACATCCCTTAATACTCTTATTATTGATTTACTTATAGCTGTTGCTTTTCAACAAATCACTAAATCGTGGAAAAATGCCTCAAACATTTCTTTTCAGGCCTGGTGGTATGGTGTTTGTTATAACCATCGATTAGATAGAGCTTATGTGCATCCGATTACATTGGCCATTAAACGTGACTTATTGTGGCTACCTGTCACCAACTTCCTAGATATATCTGCTCAATCACTACCTTTTCATTCTCCAGCTATAGAAGAAGTCTCTAAACCTCCTTAGATTATAGTTAATTAAGTATTGTCTTATTTTGTGCTTATTCTTACTATATACTTAAGTTTGTAGTAGTGAGTTCAATATGATATATATGTTATATTTTTGAAAAGTATTTTCAACTGTATTATTCTGGATATCTAAATCTTTTTTACTTTCCTTCCCCGTCCTCCTTTTCTCCTTCTCTCTTTCTTATTTCTTTTTCCCTTCTCTCCTTCTTATTTCATCCTTCTTTATTATACACACCATATTTTCTATTTTTGTAGTATTATTATATACTGTACTGTATTACTGTTATAATTTATACTTCTATCCAATAAACTTTCTTTAAACTTAAAAAAAATGAGAAATGTTTTCATTTCTCCTTTCTTTTCTAACTTCGCATGTGCACAGCACACATACAAAGCAGGGAAAGGTTTTAACCTTGGCTAGCCATAGGCCCTCATTTACAAGAGGCCTGCGCTGCCAGAGCGTCACTTTTTATGACGCTCCGGTGGCTCAGGCCTCTCAATCATATCTATGAGGCGACACAAAGCCACCCAGTGTGGCGTTGACTGATTTCACAGATATGGAGCAAGGCAAGACAGCACAGAGTGTTGCCTTGCCTTACTCTACGGCAAGGAGGAGTTCCATGGGCATTGCGGTGGGTTTTCTCATACAACACCCATAGGTTTTGACACATTCACAGAGTTACAAGCATTTGTAACCCTGGGAATGCATCAAAACTGTTTGCCTCCCTAGGGGAGGTGTAAGGAGAAGAAATAACCTTATTTCTCATAATTATTGGTCTCTGAATGTGTGTTGCATTATACAGAACACAAAGAAAGAGGAAAACGCCACCATTGACAGTTTTGTGCAGAAAGGTGCCCCTTCCTGCACAAACACAATCCTACCAACAACATAGGCCCCCATGCACCATTGCGCAAGGGTGCCTGCATTGTCGCTCGGCTGCAAATTGTGCACGAGCGCTGGCTAAATGGACAGGAATGCAACTTATCTTGTAAATGTGGTGCATTCCTGCCCTTTCGAATTGGTGTAGGGCGGTGCAGCTAGAAGTCTTGCAGCGCTGCCCCACACTAATTCCCTGTAAATGAGGCCCATATTATTTTGTACCGGAAGGTCCAGCAAGTCCAGGGAGGACCTGGCTTGGCAGTTCAGTCTAAAGTGTTCCCATGAGGCACAGGGTCAAGACTGATTTGCATATGGATGTTTCTGAACTGGGGTGGCAAAGTGGGCTAAAGAACAATGATGGATTCAACCCAGATCTGTGACTGGGCGTGAGTGTCTGAAAAGTTTCAGTGCTCCGTCCAACATCTCCTTGTGTTTGCTCTTTTCACCCTAAGTTGGCAGGGTATGCCCAGATGTGGGTCCCTTGCTCACTTTGCCACTGGATTGAAGCTAGCCTGGCTGATGAGGGCTGTTAACCTGAAACTGGTCCCAGGGCGCTTGTTTCCAGTCCAGGGAATGCATGGCTTGGCAGTTCGGGCTGGACTGTTCCCATGAGGCACAGGGTCAAGACTGATTTGCATATAGCTGTATCTGAACAATGGTAGCAAAGTGAGCTAAAGAACGATGATGGATTCAACCCAGATCTGTGACTGGGCGTGAGTGTCTGAAAAGTTTCAGTGCTCCGTCCATCATCTCCTTGTGTTTGTTTTGTTTACCCTTCCCGTATACAGCCTGTGGTAGACTCAGGCACGCACCCTAGCACTATGGTACCATGGTGTGTGCCTGGCACACAGCAGCTAAAATCAGCGCCGGCGCTAGGAGCAGAAAGGAAAGTGTCGTATCTCTGAAGATGCAGCGCTCTCATGCTCCCGCCCTGTCACGCAGCGCAGGGCAGCGTTTTTGGCTGCTGCTCTGTGTTCCCTGAGTTTTTAAGAATCTGTGCCTATGTGTCCAATATCTTCAATCGACTCCGGGCAGCTCCAGTGGGACACCATCAATTCACTAAGAAAAGTGGCGAAGGCTACACAGGGTGGCCAAGAACAGCGCCAATGTAGCATTTGTTTAAAACATTTTCCCAAACTAGCACATGCTGGTTCTTTTACCTCTATCTCTTCTTTTTTTTACGCGAGCATTTTTTTTTTCTATAACAAACCTGTATTTTGACTGTGCTTTCCTTGTGTGCACACTGCGGTCTCAATTTAGGTACAATCTATGTAACAAAACAAAGACACTAAAATAAGGTCCAGGCATGAGAAATGATAGCAGCATAACACCGGTATTCTTCTAAAATTAATCATGTAAATAACCTTATCAGTGAAACATAACAGGCAAGAAAACCACTAATAGCCCGTTAGTTCTGTCTAGACAATTACAGACAACTTCTCAGTAAGAGTGACAAACATAAATATGGACTACAAAAATATTGTTGAGGCTATAATATCAAGTACAGAAATGGAGAATAGGGCATGTTCTTTTAACAAATAAAAATGATAATATACGAAATATGAACGTACTAAGTGTCGTGAACATAAATGCTTAAAACTATAGAAATAAATATATAACAAAGGAAATAAGCATTTTTATATAAAGTACCGCAACGTACAAAAATAATACACAGATGTTTCTCAGGGTGAATGACATTTGTGTTGTTTGTGGTCTGGCTCTGTAAAGCTGAAACGATAATTTTCAAACAATTATTACTGCAAGAAAATACCACAAACATAAAAATAAGAAAAAAATGAAAACATGCCACTACAGCAATAGGTTTGTTGTAAAATTGTATAAAATTTGAAAAAAATACCCATTACATATAAATTTAATAGACTATTACAAGTGCTTCCATGCAGTCCAGTGTACTAGAACAGGTATCATACATTTTAGGAAGACAGAGGTGAAGGACGAGGGTCCCTGAGGATGCTGCAGAGGGAGGAGGAAGTCGTGCATTTGCCCCCCTGGTGTTTGGTCGACTTCTGGAAAGCGTTGGGTGGGCCAGTTTCCCGAGTGCAGTGCACAGCCTTCTCTACTCACCCCATGGGAGGTATTTACAAGAAAATACTGGAGAGCGGTGTTACGCCAAATTTGGCAATGCCGCTCTCCGACATTCTCAAGTCAGGGATGCACTGTATTAAAAAAGAAAATGTGGTGCAGCCCTGCGTTTCCCATGGCGCTGGCGCTACAAAAGCTGCCTAGCGCTAGCGCAGGCACCCTGCCGCCAAGTGGCAAGGGCACCTGCATTGCAATGTTGATTGTTTATGTGCAAGAAGGGACACCTTACGGCACATAAACAATCAATAAAGGTGATTTGCTCTCTCAATGTGTGCTGCAGAATGCTGAACACATGGAAAGAGCGAAAAATGAGGAGAAATTATCAATTTTTTCTCGTATCGCCATCCTAAGATCAGGTATTACCTGGCCTTAGTTTATGGCGCTGCCCCAACCTTGTAAATCTAGGGAAGCGTAAAATATTAATGGGTGTTGCGGTGGAACGCCCAGAACAACACCATTTGCCCGCCCCTTTGCCGCAGCAGAGAGATGCAGCAAAGGGTATATTTACAAGGTGGCGTTAAGCCACGTTAAGTGGCTTAGTACCACATTGTAAACATGGGGAACGGGACAACGCCACGGAGCATTAGAAAAAGAGACGCTCCGGTGGCGTTCGGGGCTTGTAAATAGGCCCCTGGTTTAGTCCATGTGTGTCCTTGAGATGTCACTGGACCACAAAGAGTGGAACTGCAGAACAGAAGTGCATGGATTTATCTTTATGAAATGAAATCCCAAAGCAGGTCATTTTGCTCCATGGCTGCCTCTGTCACCTCTTTTGTTCCCTATGTACCGGTTGCATTTGGTAAAAAGCCGGTATTGTGGCTTCGCTGGGTTGGTTGCAGAGACCCCACTGTCTGTATTTAGGTACAATATGCACATATGTGCATATTGGCACAGGTGCCAGCTGATGGCATCGGGCAGCGTTTCTGGGCTGATGTTCATCTGAAATGAAGCTGGTCCCTTATCATCAGGAGGTGCTTCCTGAAACATAACATGGCGTGGAAACTCGAATAGGCTCATGATGCTGTCTAGACATTTATAGGTCATCTCACAGTGCCCAAGGATCTGCCCCGCCGTTTATTGTCAGACACTAACGGCCGCGCCTGGAAACATATCTCAGCGCTTTAATCAGAAGACTTAAACAAGCATTGGCAGAGCCAACAGGGCTGGTTATGGCAAACCACTGATGAGATATTTTTTATTTTTTTGCAAACCTATATAACTTTTAAACTAAATAAAAGTTAGAATACCCACGCCTAACGGTGGCATGCATATATTTATTTTACTGAGCGATCAAATAAAAATAACAATAATGAAATTCAAAGAGAAATGAAAGCAGAGATTGGCCAACCAGCAATAAAACTGAGGTGGACCTCTTTTTGTTAGACAGATGTCCACAAGTGCCCAAGTATAATGTTGTCACAATAACTTGCGCTTTATTGAGGAATAGTTCTGTCTCAAAAATCTAAAATGTTCAAATTGTTCAAAACCACCTGTGGAAGCCAGCGGCAATTGGGATAGGTGGGGCGACGGGCGAATATTAACCTACCTACAGGCACTAATAAAAACCAGCAGTGCCCTTAAGCTGAAAGCCCAAACGCTCATTTGTGCATAGTTTTAAACAGTGTTTATAACGGACCCTATGGTTGAGAGCTATGGAGTTGAGACTGAAGGCACTGCGAGTTTCTCACAGTGCCTGTCAATAAGTTAAACAAATAAAAATAAAAAAGATTAACATTACCTGCTGCCTCGTGCTTGGTGCACCTCATCTTCTTGACACCATAGGTTTCCAGAGCTTCAGCCAGCAACTCACCTCTACCAATCATGGCGCTGCTCTCATGCTCAGCATGAAAGAAGCACCAGGATTGGCTGGAGCACGCTGGTTCGATGCTCCTCGAAGCACTGGGGGCCTGAGCATTCTCTCCACCCAGCTGTCTGGGACAGCTCGGGTTGGATTGTTTAATGTGCGCATGTCAGGCTGGTTGTAGCAAGACAGTCAGCCAAAGAGACATGCACATATTAAACTATTCTTTCCTGCTTCTACCCCACCCGCAGATTCGGCTGCTACCAGCACAGAAAAAATAGGATGGTACTAAATTTGTTTTATTATCATTTTGTTTTTCCTGTTTCCTGCTTCCTAGCGGAGTGGCTATGCACCTCGGCTCTCATGGAGGGGGCGCATCTGAAAACCACTGAAATTCAGCAGTTATAGTATGCACAATACCTCTCTTGGTGAAACGTCATAATTCTCTGGGAAATTGAAAAATAAATTGGCTTAGTGGCATAACTTTCTCTATCTTTCTCTCTCTCTGTATCACCTACTGGCATTCTCTAGTAAGTAGTTATAGTTAGAACCAGTGGTGTCTGGTGAGTCTTGAAAGTGGTGAGATGTAAAAGTTTGTGATGAGGGCTTGTGGCGAGCGAGCGCAGTGGGTGAGCCCGACAGCCACATTTCTCCCCCCGAGAACATTTTGAATAAAAGAGCGGGCAAGCGGTGCATTTTCAAGCATATTTGAAAAAGCAAGAAGGTTAATAAAGTAATTGTTAAATTCTAGTTTTAACATCAATAATGCTCACTAATAGTACTGCAAATAATCTCTGTGACGACCTCACATTTCTCACATGTGAGGTCCTGTTTTGATGTAAAATAAGATTTTTATATGGATGTTGCATGAAACAAACCGCATTTCTCTGAAAAATTTCTATAATAGCCTCTCACACCACCTACATTCAAAATAAATTAAAGGAAAATCGTATTTAAAAAAGTTTGTTTAAGAATTATTCAATGCAATCAAGGCAAGAATGAGCTAGCTCTATAAGGGGACCCATGCAACTCGAGACTCCTGTGCACCGCTGGACAAACTGACGCTGTTCTGAAATACTGTTTTGGGGAGGGGAAAGCTGGAACGTTTTTTTCAGGCTACAGGAAAGCAAACAAGACGATTGATATTTTGTCCTCTCTACTAAGAACATTCCAATCTTCCGTCGAAGCCCTTAACTGCCAGTCCAAAAAAATGAATGTTCAAATAACTTAGCTAAACACAATGGCAGTTTTCATATCTGGCATAAACAAAATAATAGCACATTTAACCCCTTTAGCGCGGCACGGATTACCGCGCTGTGCTGAAGGGTTCGTGCGCGGGCGGAGCCACGACGGAGCGGTTCCGTCATCCGCACAGCGCGACTGACGCGCATGACGGAACCGCTCCGTCACACGCATCGAAGGGGTTAAATAGTTGCATAACGCGAGCTCTGCTAGCAGCAGAAACACTGTGCCCTACTTGCACCTGGATTGACTGGAGGATTTCAAGATCACATTAAAATTGGAAAAGTCAACCAATAAGAACTTATCAGGGACATGCTGGCTACTCAGTATGGAAACAACCCCAAAAAGACCAGGGAATTATGTTTAGAAAAGTTGATAAATTGGTCTCCGGAGGTCACAGTGGTTACACCCACGCACTTTCACCTATATATCCACGAAAAGTAACAGCCCCCATCTCCCTCCCCCAGGGAGGCTTTAAGTGGCCGCACGAATGCCAGGGGCACCGGGAAGCACATGTGAGGCCCTGCTTACAGTAATTGCTTCCACTGCCCCTGCACACAGCACAGCCTGCTGTACAGCGCGGTGCCCATGGATGAGCTCTGCCTTTCACAAAGCCAGGCTGGGAAGATGCCAGTTTACCGTGGTGTACCAGTGCACTGAGTCAGCAGAATTCGACCTTCACACGTGGCGGTTCCCGTGACTCAGCAGCTCACCTATGCAGCACCTAGAGTACCCCAGCTCCTTCACTGCGCGCATTCAGTTAGTTCCTCCCCTTCAGCAGCAATCAGGCTATTGAAAGTAAGAAACTCCCGGAATGACTCTAAATGATGTTGTTGAAATTGTGTTGGGACACCTGGCACCCCTTTCTTTTCTTCTGGTTGTCGCCATGTGCTTTTGGAAAGTGGCCGCCAAGCTTTCCCTCATGACCAACCATGCTCGGTACTTGCACAGAAGGCACGGTGACGTTGTCGCCTTTTTTCATGTTTTCAAGATATCATTGGAGGAGCCGCCATCGTACCCCCCAGACAGAGAAATATGAGGGTCTCTGCCCGCTGCCCTGCCCACCTGTTGGTAGTCGGGCTATGCTCGAATCAACACCTCATACTGCCCCTGTCAGTGAAAACTGGGGCCAAGAATGTATTATACAGCGAGGCGCCGCCCCAGCCTTCCACAGCTCTACAAACATACCCGTTGTTTTGTATACTTTTCACATCACCAAGCTGAAGTGCCTTCCTGTATAATTACTCTTTGTACACTTGAAAACGTGAAAAGTGTTTATTAATAGTAAATAAGTGAAATCTCACCTTGCATTTGTAAACGGTACATTTGTGCCCGTGTGCAAACATATTCCATCAACAAAAAATACAAAAAGATACACACTTCATAGTTAAATCCGCAATGTTTATTATTTTTTTAATTTTTTAAAATTTATTTGAAGAGTTTTATATAGCGCTGGCTAGACCCGTAGGTATCAGAGCGCTTTACATGAGGATCATTGAGTTACAGGTTACAAATTACATCCGTTACCAGAGCATAGTCAAACACAGGTAAAAAACAATGTTACGGCAATTTGTCGAAGGGAGGGAGAGGAAAGAGACATGGTGGGGAGATGGGGGGAACTGTGCCCAATGTCCGGCTGGGTAGGTGACGGCCGAGGGGGGGAACCAGGGCCGATCTCCTCTATAGCTGTCTAGCTGCTCCACCGGGCATCAGCCATGTTGCTCAGGTCTCAGCGGTCAGGGATAACAAGAAAAACAGTTTTTCATGGTTACATTAGATCCAGTTGCATAGACAAACACAGAAGAACAAGTCTCCAGTAGAGGAATAGAGGGAATGGAGGAGGGGTGTGGAAACAGAGGGCTGGGAAGCGGATCAGTTGTGGCAGATCGGCAGTGGGAGAGAAGTACCTCGTGGGGGCCCAAGAAGTTAAAGTAAGCGGGCCCATGGCCCAGATGGGGTCACATAGTAATTAAGTCCAGTGCCAAATTCAGTCACCGCGCTATGTCATCTCGGCAATGTGGGGGTACCGTGCAGCATCACATTCCATACCTCCCTCAGTAGTTCCTGTACTCCAGAGCGATCCATCAATGCGATGGGGAGATGTTTGGCAGGCTGTAAATTGTCAATGAATCTGTTCATTGGCAGTGGTTTAATATGAACATGAGCGCCAGACTCACCAATCAGAACAGCTTGGCCACAGGAAAGCAAATAGCCATGCATGTTTGACCATTACATTACAGGCCATGTTGGTAGGGTAAAGCAGTCAAAAGAGGAATGCTCTTTCAGCATTTGAAGGGCATTGCAGAGCATGATACGAAGCGCCCCTGGTGCGGTAGATGAAGCGCTCGCATTTCTCCTCAGACTTTCAAATGAGGCGCGCAGCCATCATCGCTGATATCACTGAGAGGAGGGAGTAAACCACCATCTGAGTGAGACAGGCTGCAGGGAAGTACGTTCCAGGGAGCACAATAAGAATAAGGTCCCCATAGCCGTCGCTTTATGATCGGAATACGTTGCGCTACATGAAAATGATTTTATGTGGCTTCAGGAGTCTTCTGGGCTAGCCAACACGATGGAGGCTCAACGGAGCTAAAAGAGACACCGCCATCTTCTTCATCGCGTCAAGCCACGCAACATACAGCAAGGGCCCATATAGCACAGCGACCACTAGGGCATGCTCCTCGCAGAGGCTTGGCAATCCTCCCACCCGCGCTCCACACTCACCGCCTCCTGCTGCTTGTGTACCGTGAGGTGAGCGCAGGAGGCACTACAGCACATTACCAGCCGCTCTGGCCCGCATCACCCAGCCAGCAGTCTCTGCCCCAACACCGTAGTCAGTTCTGTGCTCTCTACCCAGGAAGGGCCTCACCGCAGAATCCGCCCGCCAGGGCCCGTGGGCTGTTCTCTGTAGCTCCGTACCAGCCCCCAGTTCTTTGTCCCCCCTCACTCCTGCACGGACATCCGGCTCACCTATTCGGCGTCCGCCTGCATATAGTTATGTGGGGAGATCGAGACTTCCTTCTGTCTCTGGTGGGCCTCGCGCTGCTGCGCCATGGACCCTCGCGTCTCGTGTCACAGTCTGCTTGAAAAACAGAGGTCTACAGCATTGCAGAGCAACCTCCCTTGGCCACCGGGTGCGGTCTCGTAGCTCCCCAGGTGCCATCTTGGCATACTAACTGGCAGGGACGTCTCTGCTTAAATCTCCACGATGCAAGATCGGAGAAGGGCGACTTCAGGCTTCGGTGATCCGCCTGCATTCCGGTTGCGGAATCACTGTTCTGGATGGGGCAACAGCGTGGTAGAACGCCGCCCATGAAGCTGGTGAGAAGCGTTCACTACGGAGCATCAGCTCCGAGCGGCCATCATGGGTAGGCTCCTCCTCCTGTCATCAATGTAACGCATCAAATCCCACGTCATCACTGAACAGTCGCAAACTAAGGCCCAGATATACTAACGGTTTGCAAAATGTATTTACTATCCAAAAGGTGCCTTCGTCTTAGCGCAAAACACCTTTGTGGTTTGCCTTGTTGGTTTTAATGTCAAATTAAAATAAATAAAACTTACCTTCTCCATGCCGCCTAAGCTCTTGGCCGGGTCCAGATTCGTGCTTTTTCTGCTGCTCCAGTCCTCAACAGAAAGCAGCCCTGCCACCCACAGGCAGCCTCCGTCCCCTCCGGCAATCACAACGCTGCAATGACAGCGTTGTCATTGGTGTGGGGCTGGCGCACAGCGCCCCAGCCGGACGCCTGATCGGCGGCCCTTTTCTCTATGTAGGCTACATGCAGCCTACAAAGATAAAAGTGAGACTGCTTTGGTCGGCCCCAGGCCTACCAAAGAAGTCAGGGCCCACAACAGTGGGCAAGCCACTCCCCCCTGCCCTCAACCAGGACCGCCCACCTGCCCCCCCACAACCAGGCACTTCTGCTTTCTCGCAGTGCGAGAAGCAGAAACATAAAATGGTAGTTTTACCATTTTATGTGTCTGCTTCTCACTGGGGGGGTCTCAGTTGAGGGTGGATTTGAGCTGCTATTCAGTGACTTTGCTCCAGTTTCTTAGTGGAGGGCACGGTGCATTTGTGGGCGGTGTGGGTTTTTCGACACAGAAGTGTACGCAGTGGTGGTCCATCTATGGGGGTTGCGTGGTGTGGCTAAAGCGGATGTTGTTACCTCCTGCAAAGCTGGGGTCCATGGTGTGTCTTGCCTTGTGGGTAGGTGTGGTGAAGAGCTGTTTCAGTCCAATGTTGGAAAGGTTGTCCAGGAGGGTGGCGGAGTTGGGGTTGCTGGGGTTGTCGAGGTGGAAGTTCAGATCTCCGATGAGTATGTAGTCCATGGATGCAATGGCGTTGGGGGCCATGAGGTCGGCGATGGTGGTGGTGAACGGAGAACGAGGTCCGGGGGGTCTGTAGGGGAGGGTGCCGCGATGTGTGGTTCTCAGGAGAGTCTGGATCTGGAAGTGTAGGTGTTCGGTGGTTGAGAAGGAGTCACCGGTGGTGGAGGTGGAGAGTGGGAGGGCGGTTGGGGCGGTCCTTCATCAGGATCTTGTATCTTTCAGGTATGGCGGTGGCGATGTCAGCGGTGGAGGATGCATTTATCCAGGTTTCTGTGAAGAAGGCGACGTCTTGTGAGAGGGTGTCGAGTAGGTCACAGATCTCTATGGCGTGTCTGTGCAGGGAGCATACATTGAGGAGAATGCATTTCAGGGCTTTGGTGGTGTTGGTGTTCGGTGTGGGGGGTGTGGCCGTAGGGGTGCGTGCGGTGGTGAAGGTATGGCGGCAGTGACGGCAGGAGAACTGTCCGTGGGTGGTGCTCGGCATGGACTGCTGGCAGCTGTTGCTACTTCCGGGGTCAAGTGCGAGGAGGGTGGCTAAGTCGTAGTGATGGATAGTGGGAGATGCAGGGTACCTGGCACTGGTCGCGGTCGGGTTGCGGAAGGGCGCAGACGGGCTTGCCTTTGGTGTACCTGTTAAAATATCCGAATGCATCTGCCACCTTTTTCAAGCACTAATAATTTCTGAACAGATTTACACCATACCAACAAAAGCACGCTTTCTGAGTCAAGTTCTACTTTCATGTTCGGATTGGTATAAATTAGGGGGGGTGAAAGTTGTGCCGAAATTTGCATTCGGAAAATAAATAAATAACATTTTGGACAAAGTACGCGACAATACAATTACGAATGAAAACTGAAATGTTCTGCTATTTTGTGGTGCGATATGTGGACCTGCAACCATTTTCGAAGGGAGGAATCTTTGGCGCAACAAAATAGCTTAAAAACCACCAGTGCTGCAAACAGCAGCTGCTTGCATTGTGGTAGTTTGTGTTGTTCCAGTGTGCCTCTGCTCAAATATTTCCTCAAGTGGTGCATAATTACATAACATAACATGACATGAAGTACTAGTGTAATAGCTGGAATTTCACATAACAAGCATAACACCCAATTACCAAAACTATGTGAGGATGCCCCTGTATAACATTGATTTTGCCCTGACCTAATATAAATCTGCTCTGTGTGTTTGGCTGTAGATGTGAGCAAACCCTTTGAAGGAAAAGTGCTGAATGGAATGCTTGAATTAATCTTAGCCACTGGTAATTACTCAGGACCAGATACTAATCCATCATTATTCTGAACTTCATGTCACCTCAGTTGGTACTCAGTCATATGCAGATCAGTCTTGACCCTGCTCCAATCACACAGTCCAGCCCAAGCTGCCAAGACTGGTCCTTCCTGTACCGGAATACAAGCAACCCAAGACTGTTTCCGCCCTAGTTATGGACTCATCAGCCGGATACAGCTTGGTCCCAGTGACACATTGTGCATCGGACCCATGTATTGGCATACCCATCCCACCTACGGCGACACACTGAACTTTTCAAACAAATGATGGATGGAACACTTGAATTAATCTCAGCCACTGGTAATTACTCGGGCCACATCCCAATTCATCATTATTTTGCACACCATGCCACCTCAGTTTGGACCCAGCCATGGGCAAATCAGTCTTGACCATGTTCCAATGGGAACAATTCAGCCCAAACTGCCAAGCCAGGTCTTCCCTGAAACTGAACACCAGCCCCCCAGGATTGGTTTCATCATACTTATGGGCTCATAAGCCGGGTTCAGCTTGGTTCCAGTGACACAGTGTACGCGGGACTGATGCCTGGGCATACCCATCTCACTTAGGCCGACATACTAAAGTATACAATAAGTGATGAATGGAATGCTTGAATTAATAGCAGCCACCGGTAATTACTCTGGATTACGTGATGGTGTTGGATGCTGTGTACATATTGATATTTGACACTGCACTTGTTCTCCTTCTTGCTCCCTAAATTCCATATTTGCTATTGTTCCGGGATTCCATCATTGCTGTTACTAGCTTCCCTTGAGTGTGGCTCAGGTTCCCCACAGCCTGACTGGTATTTTGTAATTCATGCACTGCTTGTGATATTAGGTGTTCAGTAGAGTTGGTGACAGATATCCTGGTGATGCAGCTGCCTCTGTCTGTGGGTACCAGGGGGCCTATCTGTCATAATGATGCTAGCCTATCGAGGGAGTGCACAATTGGAGAACATTTGGTAGAAGCTGTAAATGCTGTCATTTGTAACCCTATACTAGCTCTAATGATATTGTGGCTAATCCTGGTCCCTGTATCTGGCCCACGCTCCATCGCGGACGGCCTGACCTTGTCACTTTTACCCTGTCCAGCACGGCCAGATGACCGTATGTGGCGCTTTGTGATTTTTGTTGTATTGATGTCAGATAATTTAATACATTTTACTCTATTTTTCTAAATTGGTTTGTTATTTTTCTTGTGTTGCTTTTTCACTTTGTTACTGTTTGTGTGCTGCATAAATAATTTACATGTTGCCTTTAAGTTAAGTCAGTGCCAAAGTAACAGGTTTAAATACAGGTTAATGTAGTGACTATTTGTGTTCGCCCAGAGAAGGAGTGTGGTTGTTGCTTGAGTAGGGTTCCACCTCCTTCAACCAATAACCCAATTGCTCAATACCCAAATTACTCTGACATCATTTAAATTTTACTTGGGCCTAATTAAAATATGGTGGCACAGTAAAGGGGAGTGGGATACTCTAACAGTGACAACATTTTTCTCTGTAATTGAACTAATGTGAGTAGCTTCATAACTTCAAATTGAAAGAAAACCTTTCATGTTTGTGAAATAAACAGGTTTAATATTCCAGACAGAATTTCTGTAGAATACCGAACCCAAATGCTGTCTTATGTAAGAGGCAAATAAAATGTGTTTTGTACATTTCCCTAACATTTTGTACATTTTCCATATCTTTGCAGTCCAAGACATTTGATGCGTAAAACCATCACATTCGTCTCTTCTTGTCATGGCTTGGAGAGCTGTCAAAATATTGGCAAAGGAACGAAGCAAAATCAGGAAATATTTCTAAAAATAGTAGCTTATTCCTTTAGAGTTTTCCTAATGTGCTATATATCTACTTTTGTACTATTTTACAGAACAAGGGAACCCAAAGGAATTAAGACAGGGACCTTGGGCAATTTCATGTTATAGCGAACAGTGATCCCTATTCAGGAGGAATCCAGTGTGATAGATAACCATACACTTAGAATAGAATGTATGTCTTTTGTCCAGCCGGACAAGAATTTATTTTCATAGTATTTTTCAAAAGTAGTATCAAATAAAACATTCACATGACAAGTGGGCACAGCCGTGACCAACAGAACACAAGACAGAACAATGAACACAGAATTGGCCAAAAGGCAAGCCAAAATGGGTCTGTACAGTTGTTCTCAGTATAGACAGACACAAATTAATCATTTAACACCGTTGCACAATGTGTTATAGCTTGAGTCTAGTGCATGGGGTGTTTGGGTGTCGACGACATTTCGATGCCACATTAAGTATAGGGCATCATCTTCAGGACAAAAAATAATGCACTGCTGTCTTGATAATATATCACACCTTTTTTACAATTCTAAGGTGGCAGAGAGTCGACGGTTCATTATAGGCGCAGGAGCGCTCAACATCTGGACTTTGGGGGTTGCTGACACCGGTGGGATCAATTCTGTTTGCTTTATGGCAAAAAGTCCTGTTGGGTGCTGTGTGCCAGCTGTTGGAGAATGCACGATCGCATTACTTCAGTGAGCGTGGGCAGTAACGCCGCATCTGCTTCGGAGTTTCAATGGAGTCTCCATTGAAACTCCGAAGCAGATGCGGCTTCCCCCAGAGATCTGAGTTCAGCCCCTATAGGTGTGAGTTTAGTCAGTCACTTCCCCCAGAGATCTGAGTTCAGCCCCTAGAGGTGTGAGTTTAGTCAGTCACTTCCCCCAGAGATCTGAGTTCAGCCCCTATAGGTGTGAGTTTAGTCAGTCACTTCCCCCACAGGTGTGAGTTTAGTCAGTCACTTCCCCCAGAGATCTGAGTTCAGCCCCTAGAGGTGTGAGTGTAGTCAGTCACTTCCCCCACAGGTGTGAGTTTAGTCAGTCACTTCCCCCAGAGATCTGAGTTCAGCCCCTAGAGGTGTGAGTGTAGTCAGGTTGTGCCCCCAGAGGTCAGAGTTTAGTTAGTCACTACCCCCAGAGGTGTGAGTTTAGTCAGTCACGTCCCCCAGATGTGTGAGTTTGGTCAGTCACTTACCCCAGAGGTGTGGGTTTAGTCAGTCACTTCCCCCAGAGATGCGAGTTTAGTCGGTCACTGCCCCCAGAGATGTGAGTTTAGTCTGTCACTACCCCAATAACGGTGAGTTTAGTCACATGCGCTTTGGAACAGTTCACTTTTCAGACCCATCCTGGACTGTATGTAATTTGGTTCTAGCATGAGGCTTGGATTTAGTGAATTCCACCGTCTGACTCCCTATACTCCCAGAGATATGTCTCTATATTGTTACTGTCTGATGGCTAGATGGGAGCCGAGGTCTGGCATTGCTAATGGCAGGTTTCTAATGGATGTGTAGTGGGTGGCCATTCTCTTCATATAGGCCTGTACCCCTGTAAGCCTTGTGTATGGTACAAATCCCTTCAAACTGTATTCTTGCATCTACTAGGACCCAATGCAGTGATATTAAGGCTGGCTTTATGTGGTCACCCAGCTGCAGGTTCAGTCACATACTACACTAAGGGGCTTATTTACAAGCTCACTGCGCCGCCGGTGTGTCACTTTTATTGATGCACCGGCAGCGCAATGGGCTTCCCCTAATTTACAAGGTGATGTAAAGCCACCCTGCATGACTTTCATGGCCATATGAATATGTTTCCCTTCCACACATAGCTCTGCATGAAAGGGGTGTTCCATCGGTGTTGCTGTGGGTGTTTCCACACAACATCCATTGAACGTGACCCATTCCCAGATTTACAACCCTTTGTAAACCTAGGTGTGTGTTAGAATACTACGCCTTCCTAGGGTAGGCATAAGGAGGAGCAACGAGGAGAAATACCTTTATTTCTCCTCGTTTTTTCCTCTTTCTATGTGTGCTGCATTCTGCAGCTCCCAGAAAAAGAAAAATGCCTTTAATAATTGTTTTTGTGCAGGAAGCTGTCCCATCCTGCACAAAAGCAATCGCCCCCTCAGCACAGGCACCCTTGCAAAATGACGCAAGTGTGTCTGCGTTAGCACAGCTGCTGTTTGTGCACTGGCGCAGGGGAGAAGGACAGATATGTGCTGTATCTCGTAGATACGGTGCATTCCTGCCCTATTATTTTGACGCACGGCAGCGCAGCAGGAAGGCTTGCTGCGTTGCTGCGCGTCAAAATCTTGCAAATGTGGCCATAAGTTCTTTCTGGGCCTGGTGTAAACAATCTTCTAGTAGTCTAAGCAGGCCATCACAAAGGCTCTTGCCAGCTTCGTCTAGTGCAAAGGAGTGTGAAGATTCTCCATCTACTGCAGAGCTACAGATTGATGCTCCCGTCCACCTCAGTGACCTGGGGAACGAAGGATAATTAGGGCTTAAAAATGAAACCAGTGCTCTCAATGTGCTGAGCAATGGGCATTACACTGCAAAGGTGGCAGGCACATGATCGGCAGTGGGGTGGATTCCTTTTCACCCATGACTAAGATTTCTATCTTGGCACTGTTCAGGTGGTAGAAACTCCTTGAGCAGAAAAATACTTCATCCAGGCAGATGCTTGTGTTGGTCTGATATTTATTAGATTTGTAATACACACATCTACCCCCAGGGGTTTCCTGGCGCAGAAGCAGTAAGGTGGAGAATTTTAAAAGTGGCTAATTAAAAAAGCCAGGTCTACAAACCCTTATGAAAAGCAAGCAGCGATGTATAAGTTCTCAGGTGTTCTGGAAGGGAGTTCCATAATTTCGGGCCTGAGTTAGAGAAAAAGCACCCTTTCATATGGGCCAGGCGGAATCTGGGCACGTTAAATAAAGCTTCAATCAAAGATCTCAAATCAAGTGGGTTGATAGGGCACCACCAGGTCCTGAATATAACGAGATCCAAGTCCAACTTTAGCCATGAAGAAATAACATAGAACTTTAAATTTGAAGTGTTTCGAGCTTGTGGGCCAGTGCAGCTCGTAGAGAAGATGAGAGACAGATGGACATTTTTGAAGCGGGTACAGAAGTCTAGCAGCCGCAATCTGTACTACTTGCAATCAACGGATTTTTGCTTTGTCAGAGCTCAGTTATAACACATTACCATATTCCAGTTTGGACACAAATAGGGTCTGTATCACAGTCTTTTGAGCTGGAACGCGGATCATCCAAATGATATTTCTTAGCTACTTAAGCACAGTAAAGCAAGTGGCAGCCACCTTGGTCACCTGAGGTTTCATTGAAAGTGTGTCATCCAGCAGAAATCCCAAGTTTTTGACCTTTGCAGATGGAGTTGGCAGAGCTCCAAGAGAGCCCAGCCAATGTTGTGGGCCCCAGAAAGAGGAGTGCCTTCCCAGAATCATGACCATTGAGCTTGAGCGAGTTTTTGTTCATCCATGAGGAGATACGTCTCAAGCCCAGGTTCAGATTACAGGGTACATGATTCTGTGCAGTTGATCTGCGTGTCATCTCTATAAGAAAAAAGGTCAAGCCACAATTCTCCACTACATCCACCAGAGGTTAAACAGCAGGGGACTCAAAACTGAACCTTGTGGGACTTCAGAGTTTAAGGCTTGCTATACAGACCTGGCAGTAGATGAAAAAAGCTTGAAACACATGACCTTTTAAGAATGATACAAGCCATGCCAGTGCTGAGCCTTCCAGACCCAGGGCCAACAATCTGTCCACCAGGACAGAGCAAGACACGGTATCAAAAGTAGGCCTCGGCAGAGTTTGCAGAGTTCTGCTATGCGTAACTCCGCGAAGTGCCCAAAAAACTATGCAGCGTGGAGTGCATTAGGTCTTGCTGCTCACGCTGATTTTTAGCACCAGGTGTTTGTCCCCGTGCTAACAGCACCATGCGCAAGAGTGTGCAGCATCTTTTGCCGCTCAAGTAGATGTTCTATTCGAGCGCCAGCTTCCTCAACGCAAACAGAAGGTTTCTCAATGCGGTTGGTAGCAGCCATCTACGGGGAGGTTCTCAGGAGTCCAATAGGCGCCGGCATGGCATGACTATCTAAACCAGGCACAAACCCGCTGCCAACAGGAAGGCAGCAACGGCGACAGGAGGTGGCAGTCTAGCGCCACCGAAGGAGCTGAAGGAAACCCAGGCCACAGTCACCAGTGTGGAGACGGTGCAAGAGACAGCTCGAGAGGAACTGACACAACATCAAAAGTGAGTGCAACGAACAGGAACTGGAGGGACGGGGGGAGTGGGCACAATGGCATACATGCACAAAAAGGAGTAGCACACTGCACACCCACAATCACCCAGGTCCATGGTCCCGATACCCTTGGCACACTGAAGCACACACACATAGCACGAACAGCACACCCACACTGATGACAACGAGGAACAACATGCATAACTGACATTGCAGAACAGAGGACACAACTGGCTCCGCACATGCACAGAAACATGCCTACTACATCTGACGGAGCCGGAAACTGTGAAATGGAAATGTACGCGTACGACCTCACATCCGTCATGTAGACCAAATGTACACTGTCCCGCAGAAGAATCCAGCACTCCCCAAACAGTCACAATGTACATTGACATACAGTCTGCATGCAAACCTGCTCAATGTGCCAACATATGTGTCATCACAAAGTCAATACGCACCTCCCCTTCACATCGCAGACAGGCACACAACACCTTCAGCAGAGCACAGAATACAACACATCAGTGATGCCGGAGAGGACCACCACACTGTCGACAACGACGGGATGTCCCCCACCAGGACCCGGACAGCCAAGCTACTCAGAGGAGAACACCCAGCCTGCAACAGACCACACAGCAGGAAGCACCCGCAAGCACAGCTGGCCCACGACACTTCACCCACCCACACATCGCACCCCAGTGCCATGTTCCTGCATGCCAAAAGGAGGTGGCCCAACAAGTGTGGGTGGAGGCCGAACCCATGGAATGCGAACCAGGACACATACATAGGTGTCCATCACCCCTCAGGAGAGCCACACTGCTGTAGAGACATAAACTGTTGCACATTCACAGTACAAAACCACGGGCAGAGGCGCTCAAATTCCAGTCACACACCCATGTTGGCTCTGCGTACGACGGTCCTGGCCACTCCCCTTACGAATAGAGTGGGTGACGACAAAGCTACATGTCCAAGCTCCAACACGCTGACTGCAGTGACACGTCTGCATCCAATGTACACAGCATAATGTAATGGCGTAGGGCCCAGGGCCCTCATGCATACAACAAGACAACAGGTACACAAGCAGATACCATGTTGAACTGGCTATGGGCACATGCGCCCGGCCCCTTTATTGGCAGGGCCACATGTACAGTGATGCCTGTGCTGGATGTGTGTGGGGTGAGTGTAAGCCATTCCGCACGGAATGTCTGGTGCTGGCAAGCACTTAAACATTGGACACCAGTGCAACGGACACAGAAAACACATGCATAAAAGAGTCAACTGCTGAGCAACATGGAGGGAGCCGGAGAAAGTCCAGAGGACAGCCAACATGCAAACAGAAGTGTCCGTGAGTTGCAGTGCACTGGGGATGGGACACTAGAGATGAGCGCGCCCATGTGAAGAAAAAGTCTAGGATCGTGTCCCTCTGTCAGACACCTGATGCAGATGCAGTGGGGTGTGTCATACCTGTATCATTTTTACCATCAACGTCTCAGGGCCCCCACACTGTTTGGGGTGACATAGCTGCGCAACCTCTCCACAGCTCATGACTCAATCAGTAACGGACAATGGCTTGCGGTGCACTGAGTCACTGGCACCTGGAGTGCTGAGCAGGGCATCAGGCCGATGATGGCATCCACGACAGGTCCGAGCAACTCCGTAAGTCTGTCAGGACCACTGTGTCGACTGTGGCAGATGGCTGTTGGAGGTGGTCCTTGCAGTGGTGGCGTGTGCCTCCTGCGGTGATGCCACGTCCGGGCTGGTCAGGACTCGATTTGGTGTGTGAGCCCTAGTGGGACGCTGTTGGGCCCGGAGGCTGCATACAGCGCAGGGCCACAGAGAAATGGCGTTGATGACCCCAAGGCCAATGCTTCAGGGGCCATCCAATATCTCAGAAGATGGGGGCCCCGGACCTGAATAGTACAGAGTTAGTGGCCCCGGATGCACAGCGGCCAGCACAGGCACCCAGCCACGGGATGGTGACTTGCGGTGCAGTCAGATGGGCATGCGACCTGAGCGGGTCACCATCAATGTCCGAGGTGTAAGTTGAGGAGGGTTTCGGGGGGCAGTGGAAGGTGTCCTCTAGGGCATGACGCCGAAATGTTTGATTTTATCCAGAAGCAACAAATGGAGGAGTGGAATGCGACAGCCTCGTTGCCACCACCAATTCGGTATCAGCTACATGAGGATGAAAACTGCCCCCTAGTCCATAGACTCAGATGCCACCAAAGTTCGACCAGAGAGTGTCCATGATTGTCGGGGAACAGACTTAGTGGCACCGGGGCTGAGAGGGGATGCTGTCTGCGATGATGCCGGTATGCTGATATGAACTCAGCCATTGCAAAATGAAGAGTCTGTGACCTACTGGACCACAGTGTAGGCCGGAGGCAGCAGTCAGCAGTGGCCCACAGCCGTGTGTCGTTGGCTGGCCAGGCGCAGAGTTAGTGACACCAGGGCAGTTGTCAGTAGTGTTCGATCACCTCCGTAACGATGATCTTGATCCCTCCGGACTGCAACGCGTCATCCTCTTACGCCTCTCTGTGCGTGTGATGACATGTATTCTGCCTTTTGAATAACCGAAGTTCAGCTCCAAATCTGTGACCCACTCATGCGCAGCATAGGCCGAGGGCAGTAGTCTGCGTAAGGCCACAGAAACGTGTGGTTGTGATGCCATGCACAGACTTGTTGGCACCACATCGAAGTGAGTATAGTGACTTGTTCTATGCCTTAAATGGTGTTCACCGTCGTGGTGTAATCAAGACTCAGTTCTAAATGTTTGACCTACCTGACTGTGGTGTAGGCCTGAGGCAGCGGTCTGCACGGGCCATTCACTGAGTGTCGCCAGCATAGGTTGGATGGCCCCACCGGCCTGCGTAGTTCAGGTTCAGTGGCACCACGTGTTCGGACACCTCCGTGTACGTTACCCAGGTTTCGTCCGGACTGAGCTGCATCTTCCTCCTCTCCGTGTGACCACTGGTGTGGACTCTGACATTCGTGATTTGCGCCTAAGTGCTGGATGTGGGACCTACTGGTCCGCAGGGTAGCCCTGGTCCCTCATCCACGTATCGCCGGCTGGCATTGAACAGGGTTAGTGGAACCAGGTGTCACTGGCTGGCGTTGAACAGGGTTAGTGGCACCACGTGTCACCAGCTGACGTTGAACAGGGTTAGTGGCACCACCTGTATCATGAAGCCCATAGGGAACTATGCCTCACTGAGCGAGTGGGGCCTGGTGCTGTTGTCGCTGGCCCGGATTTGGGGTCACTGCCATTCATGACTGTGACAGGCTGGGGCTGTCAAATAGGAAACGCATAGACTGTGTGGACTGGTGGGCCGCTACACCCCTCTCTTCCCCTCTTGTTTCTCGCCGACTTGAGGAATGGACTACAAATCCCAGCATCCCCCCCGGCCTTGTCGGCTATCAGGAAGAAGGTCTCTCTGATTGGGGACTCCCGAACCACGAGACCCCGCCCTCGACCGACGTCCTGACTTTTGGCGCAATAAGGAAGGGAGACTCCCAGAAGGAGGTGTTTTGCTACACCGGCGAAGAGGACGAGGCATGTGAGGAGAGTGTTGTGTTCCACGGAGGAAGCGGAGCATCAGAGGAGGAAGCGAAAGAGTGGCCGTGTCATCAGGATGCCAGGGAGAGCCAGGAGGCCAACGACCCACGACTCGCCCAGCCACGCTCGAGTAGGAGCAGAAGCCGTTTCCCCCCGTTTTTCCCCCTCTGCACCTTATCCTGAGCACTTTCACGTCTTCCTATACCTTGGAAGTGTGTCACGGTTGCTGCGGTGTCCCATCACTTCCCACCCCTTTTTGTGGCTTAAGCCAAACCGACCCCTCACGTCAGTTTCTTTGCTCTGTGTTTCCCGCTGCCTTATCACAGAGCCCACGGGAACCCGATGGCAGACAAGGAGGGAGAAGATCCGGAGCGAGACCGGGAGAAAACGGACGTCCGCCCACCAGACCACTACACCCCCGTATCCATCAGAAAGACTGGCGTCAAGGAGGAGACGTATATTGAGCTCAATAAAGCCCTCTTTACCTCAGCTTGGTTTTCGTCCCGTTCATTTGCCAACGCAACAATGAGTCAGGACACAGTTTCACACATGGGACCTACTGGGCCTAAGGACTAAAGCGGGCCTGTGTGGTGGAGGCCGTGAAGGTCTGAGGAGGCTGCCAAGGTCGCGGGATTCGGGCCTGGAGCTTGCGACGGAACGTGGTGGGCCCTTCTTGACACACGCCGGTGTCAGCAGGTGATCAGTGAGGCCTGGATGCGCAGGTGCAGGCCTGACGGGTTCGTGGTCCAGTGTGCCGGGGTCCGGCAGCCGCACAGCTTTGCAGGAAAATCCGCTCTAGAGGACGGCATCGGCCTCGTGGCGGGGTGAGAGGCGCCACCCTGGCAGAGACGTTGGGCTTCCTGGATGAGGACCACGCCCAGGGCTACGTGCTTTTTATTCACACCCCTACGCTGGCATGGCGTATGCAGGGCCATCCCACTCCGGTCACGCTTGGGGGGGGACATAACAGGCAAGATTTCCGTGAGGTTCCCCACCGGCTGTGGTGACATGGTTTCATTCACTGTCCACTACACTCCATTCACCAAAGGTGTATGTCGCCATGGATATGGGTGTGTGCTGCATACTGCGGTCCCATCCAGCACATCTCCGCCACTCTTGGCATTGTGTACTTTCCCAATCATGGTACTACTGCATCCTTCACACATGCCTGTTTGCCACCTCTCCCCACATTCAGCTGTTGTGTGGCTGAGGTGCCATGCCGTTGATGGCTCACGGTTACGGCTTGGCAAGGTAACCATTGTGCGTTGTTCTGTCGTGTCTGGTGGGTGGGCATGTTGTTGTGTATGTTGGTTGTGATTTTGTGATGTGTGCATTGCCAGAGTTGTGATTTGCATGGTTGTGGAGTTGAGGTGAGTGGGGTGTTCATTTGGAACTTGCCAAGGGGCTGTGCATCTCCCTTGGTGCCATCCTGGGAATGCTGGTTGCTGATGGACTGTCGGAGGATGGAGGAATCATGCACACTGGCTGTGTATTTGAAGGCGACATTGTTGGAGGTTCCACTGTGTTCTGTTGTTGCCAGCACATTGGGGTGGGACGTGTGCTTTCTGTTGCGGTGATTGTGTGCTGTGTCACCAGGGGACACAGGTGGGACATGTGTGCTGTAGAAGGCCCCCAACACGTGCATGCATCCTGCTATGGCATATGGTCCTTGCTTGGTCTCCAGCATGACCTGCGCATTGTGTTGGACGTATGGGGACTGGGGTACCAGGGTGATGGTGATGTCCAGGACAGGTGTGAGGAACTTGGATGTGGCTGGCAGTGAGACTCGTCCGACTCTGGTGGGTGTTGGTTGGGGGGTGCCAGGGGCCAACAGGTGCAGCCAAACCAGCAGCTTGGTGTGGGGTGGGATGTTGGTTGTCCGCTGTGTTGGTGCCATAGGCCTGTTGGGCGATGATGGTTGGGATGCGTGGGATGGTTGTCCCTTTCAGCCTGTGGTGGACAGTGACATTGTCAGAGGTTGGGTCTGTGCGGCATGGTACGCTTCCTGGGGGCCTGCTGTCTTTGTCTGCGCTGTGTCTTTCGGTGGTCCGGGGGAGGGGGGTTCCGGGTGTGGGTTGTGGTCCTGGGGTGGTATTGGTGGGTGTTGTGGCCCTCTTGGAGGCCGTGCCGCATGATGGGTGACTCCATGGTATCTGTTGCCCTTCCGATGTGCCCTGGGCTGTGCTCCCTTTTGTTGTGCAGGCTGCCATCCTACTTTACACCAGATCAGAGCAGGTGTAGATTTCCTGGTGCTAATGCGCCTTATCGCCTGTTTTGTGTTTTTATCGCAGTTCTGTCTGGTCATTAAGAATGTTGAGGTGTGATGTTGTCGCAGCTTTTGGCACGGGAACGCCCACTCTGCATCTCATTTGCAATAGTTGCGGGGGGCCTCTGTGGCGATGTTATTTGCGGCTGCTATCGTGGGTAAACTGGTGCTGTGGGTTGTTAACACCAGCTTGTGAATGGGGCGATAGATTTATCGCAACTTTGGCTAAGATAAAGTGCCGTTGACTCTGCAATAGTCCCTTGTAAATATGCCCCTTTGAGCGTCCACAAATGATAGAAGCTTCTGAAAATGTTACCTTCTCAAGTCCAGCACGAAGAGTCCAGTTTGCGGTGTAAGAGGTGGCGACGAGTAGGGAGAGTGTTGCAGATGGTTGTCGTTGTAGTGTGGTAAATATTTCGTTACCGGTACTATTTTTATGCGGTAAAGTCTTAGTGAGAATAACTCAGTAAAAATAAGAGGCAGAATCCGTGGTATTAGAGGTTTAAAAAGGCTTTATTCCTTTACAAAGGAATACAATTCGAATTGTGGGCCTTCTATTCCATCACCACGAAAGTTCAGGAAGGAAGGGGGCATATATTATTGACAGATGAGCAGTTTTATAGAAAATGCATTACAGTGAAACAGATGCAGGAGGCGTAACAGCTGATAATACAGAAAAACTGTGCATACGTAACTAATAGAGGCGTAAACATGGGTGTAACTAAAATACGTCATTAAACATGATGTCACAAGTGGGTGGATCCATAAAAGAATCCTGCAATGTCAGCAGAAATATTTGGCAGAGATGCGCGCGCAGCCGCATGACGTGTGATTGACGTGCAACTAGAGGGTGAAGGGGACTTGACATTTAGCCCTACATGTGGAGACAGAAGTCTGGGGTTATGTCAACCTAATCCCAAATCATATCTAATATCCTATGGTTAAAGAACTGTGTTATCCAAAAGGAAAGGTCTCTAGGATAGAATCTATTCTATACTGACTGTTAGTGCGTGTACAAGCGTCTAAGTGTCTACACTAGATGCGAGGGGGTAGGAATATTCCATGGTAACGGGGCTATGAATTACTTGCATGAGGACAGCGATGCCTGGCCCCTTTGCACGGTAGCTGGAGGAATGTTTACCTAAACTACTAGACAGGAATGCATCAGATGAGGAGGGAGGAGATAATCTTGAAGGTGAAATACAGTTTTTGGCAAGCAATATGCTGGATCAGGCACCGTTAGCCGCGCAGGGAGTAGGACAAAGTTCATGGATACAGATGCAGGCTCAGACTGGAGCTTTCAGAGGCAGAAGGCAGAAAAAGGCTTGATGACAGAATTCGGGGCCTACTCGCCTGAATCTGTAAAACGTGGAAAGTGAACCACATAAAGTCGGTGGCCTTTCATACTTAGGAATGGAATATCTGACCCATTCATGACGGGTCTGAAAGAGGACATGTTGACGATGGACGCACATATATTTGCGTCTTCAAAACTGGAGCAGGAGGGAACATACATGTACTTATAGCATGTACATGGAGCCGTTGGGGTCTACGATAGGGGACATAACTGATCACAAAATTCATATTTCCTCATTCCCTCCTTGTCCCCTACGGACCCTCAGGAGATATCGATCTTCATTAATCCATCGATCTGTTCATATAGCATCATTTGTTCTTCTTTCTTCTTCCGGGATCTTGAATGAAAACGTGGATGTGGGATACACGATGTGGCACACAGACCACAAATCGCTGGCCCACATTGTAGACATAAACAGCAACTGAATAGTATGAGAAAGCCAATACCTAGGAAGGATAGGATTCTCCATCCCCAGGCTGACAACACGCCCCAGAACCAACCGGACCAAGTCCAGGTGCCTGGACTCTGGTGTATCTGGCTTATAATCTTATGAAGGCGGGTTATGGCTTTATATACTGACGGCGAATTTTCTGGTATGAAAATGCAACAACTTGATCCGATGACCCTACAAGCTCCGCCCCTATCGGCCAGGATGACGTCAAGGACAAGACGATTTTGAAGCACAACAATCCGCATAGCAGACTGCTCTTCTGTTAAATTGCCTAAGGCGGAAATAGTCTCATTCACTACTGCTTCAAGGGTTCTGGTTAATCTACGTATCAGCTTACTATTAGTGACTGTACCTATATAGGGAAAGAATCCTTTATTGAAATCTGTGTATTTCTCCCATGCTGTTTCAGTGTAATCGACAATTGGGAGATCTCTCTGCTGTCTATTGTGTACTAAATGGGTATTTCTATGATAATCAGGAGGAGCTAGGAAAACAGGTGGCAGAAGGAATGCTATGTAACAGGTACCATCCCAATCTAAAGGTAGACATATATATGCGGTCTGGCCACATATGAAGTAGGAATGATGGGAAGCTCTAAATGTAGACTTGCCTTGATCACCGAATTTTATTACAGTGGTGCATTTACTGTGGCCCATGTGTATGGAACCATTCTTTCTTATACATAATTCCCCTTTTACTGGGAATACTGACATGGCGGGCAAGATTGGTGTAGCTTCAGATTCAACGTTCAGGATCATGAGGTTAAGTGTAAAATTACCTAATCCATATACTTCATTTTCTAGATCAGTTCCTGTTCTTTTGGGGAGTCCCTCCTTGTTAGGGTAGCAGACTTTAAGTAAAACTAGGTTCAGGTTTCCCCAAACCCAGTTGTCTTGATAAACTGTGGAATTTGAATCTAGGGAATTAATCAAACTAAACCATGCTCCACAGGAGCCATTGTGTGTGAACGGATATGGAAAGAGGGGCAAAACTCCCTTTATAGTTTTGATAGGGAGGGAGTCGGCCACATATCCAACAATTTGTGGCATTGCTGGTCTGATGGGAATGATGTAACATACTAATAAATGTGTTGTTGCGCAGCGCAAATCTATATGACAACTCATGCGGAGGAAATTCGCTAAAAGAATGTTCTGCAGTTATATTGTAAGCATGTTTAAGAATAGGGTAATACATATGCAATAGTATGCTAAAAATAATGATCAGAAGACTTAGAAAAAACAAAATTAATAATGTTACTGTACAGTGACTACGAAGTGATTTACAATACGCATGCTTTTTGAGCTGCATCTGATGATTTCTTTCTCTATTCCGGTCTAGAGGATACATGTCAGAGACAAATTCAACCGATTCACCTTGGAGAGGACTTAAACAATCAAATTGTCTGACTTACTAGACCTCAATTTTAGTTTGTAAAGTTCTGGTTTGGTTAATTCAACCAAGGGGAGCTTTGAGTCTGTCTTTGAGGGAATACAGGGTTGAGTAATCACACTGGTTGGTAGTCCATAACATTTTTTGATATGGCTCGAGTGCAACCACCCTTTGCGACCCTCAATCTTCACGGCAGTCCTTGTAGTCAGTAGAACCAACTTAGGCGACTTCCACCTAGGATCCAGTTGGGTCTTCCGGTCGAAATTCCTGACCAAAACCAGGTCACCAGGAACCACGTCATGGGGCTTCACCTCAGTATTATCGGGAAAAGCTGCGGTTACCTGTGAACGACAAGATTGTAGTGCAGACATCAAGGAAGCCAGGTAATCTGTCAGCATATTACAGTCAACATCAGTGATTTTGCGCGGTATAGGCGTCCCCCACATATTTGGTGGTCTACCGAAGATCACCTCGTACGGGGATAGCCCAGTTCGAGAATGTGCTACCATTCTCATGTAAAAGAGCGCAACTGGTAAGGCTACTATCCAGTCGACACCTTTTTCCCTACATATTTTGGACAATCTAATTTTCAGAGTTTGATTATGGCGTTCCACAAGACCTGCGGCCTCGGGATGCCGGACACAGTGGAATTTCCATTGGTAGCCTAACAAAAGGGAAACGTGTTTCATTAGTTCGGATGAGAACGGCTGGCCGTTATCTGAGTAGACAACACGTGGTAAACCGTACCGTGGGAAGAATTCTCGAACTAACTGTTTGGCAGTAGTCTGGGCAGTGTAATCTGAAACCGGGTATGCTTCTGTCCAACGGGAAAGAGCACAGACAACTACGAGAACATATTTGAATCCTCGACATCGTTCCATCTGGATATAATCCATCTGGAGGACTTCAAAAGCATGATCGGGAGTTTGAAATCCACCCTGCTCTACGGGGATGCTTTTACCTGGATTAAACTGACAACATATCATACAGGTACGAACTTTTTGTTTAGCTGCTGCTCGCAAGTGCTTGTTGAACCAAATGTGTTGAATGCTGTCTAGCATAGCTTTCTCTCCTAGGTGTGCTGGACTATGTATTGTGTTAATGATAACTTGAACCATTGAGTCGGGAAGAAACCATATAGATTTTTCCTTCGTCATCCATCCTTGATCCGTTTGGATCCCTCCTAATTCAGTCCATTTCTTTATTTCTTCTGGTGTAGCATGTGTCTGTATGTCAATTACATCAAGGGCGGGATCCTTAACTGTCATGCAATGTGTTAGTGTCGGAACTATTGTCTTTGTCATGTCAGTTGTGATAGTCTGATTCTGAGCAGTCTGTTTAGCTGTTCTGTCAGCTAGGTCATTACCCTGAGAAATGATATCGGTAACTTTTGTATGGGCTTTGCATTTCATAATCGATATTGCAATAGGTAGATGAATCGCGTCTAATAGGGTTTGAATGAGGGGTCCGTGCTGGATGTGGGCACCGTGAGAAGTTAAATAACCTCTCTCTCGCCACAGCACGCCGAAGTCATGGACGACTCCGAATGCATAACGTGAATCTGTGTATATATTGACTTTCTTATTTGTGGCTTGAATACAGGCTTGTGTCAGATCGATGAGCTCTGCTGCTTGAGCTGACAAAGTGTTAATACGATTTGTTTCAATGACTTCAGTGTCTGTTGTGACTGCGTAAGCAGCCACTAACTCTCCTGTACTTGTTCTCATACATGACCCATCTACATACAATGTCAAGTCTGGATCTGACAAAGGGATATCTGTCAAGTCTTGTCTGGGTTTCGTCGTGATAGTAATGACTTCGACACAATCATGTGCCAATGGATCTGTTCCGCCCACTGGTAACAGTGTGGCAGGATTTAACGTATTGCAACGTCTGATTTCTATGTGTGGCTGAAACAATGTCAGTTCGTAACCGGTGAGTCTCGCTATAGTCAAGTGTTGTGTTTGTGTGCGGTTCAAGAGAACCTCTACTGCATGTGGTACTTATACTGTCAATTGATGTCCTAACACTATGGCATCGCTTTGTCTGATTGCTAAAGCTGTTGCTGCCACCGATTTCAGGCACGCAGGAAGAGCCTGAGCTACTGGATCTAATGTACTAGAGAAATAAGCACATGGTTTGTGTGATCCTGCTTGTTCCTGAGTGAGTACTGACAAGGCAGTACCTTCGCGTTCTGTAACAAAGAGTGTAAAAGGCTTACTGTAACATGGTGTTGCTAAAACAGGTGCTTGGCATAAAGCTTTCTTTAAACTTTCAAAGGTGTGTGTATGTTCTTGAGTCCAAGGGAGGACAGTCGATGTGGCTGCCTCCTGTGTTGTCAACAGGATGAGTGGTTTTGCTAGAAATGCATATTGAGGGATCCACTGCCTACAGTATGAAGTGAGGCCTATGAAAGCCCGTACCTCCTTTTGTGTCTTGGGTGGTGGCATGTTAGCGATTAACTGGATGCGGTCGGATGTAAGCTGCCTTCCCTCCTTGGACAGCGAGTGCCCAAGGTAAACAACTCGCTGGACACAGAATTGCAGCTTAGAAGGGGACACCTTGTGCCCCTTGTCAGCCAAAAATTTTAAAACCGTCAGTGACGCTTTTTCACATTCAGGTTCGCTTCGGGCGGTGATCAGCAGATCATCAACATATTGAAGCAAGGCAGTGTTAACTGGCATGTGGATACTGTCAAGTTCTCGTTTCAGTGCTTGGCTATAGATGCTGGGGCTTTCTGTAAATCCTTGAGGTGCGCGTGTGAATTTAAAACTTCGTCCATTTAAACTGAATCCGAACAAATATTGACTTTCCGGATCCATTGGGACACTAAAGAAAGCATTCTTGAGATCAATTACAGTGAAGAACGTTGCTTCTGAGTCAATAGTTGTTAGTAATGAAGAGATATCGGGGACCACAGGGTATTGTGGTACAATACATTTATTTAATTCGCGCAGATCAATAACTAATCGATATACTGGTGGTGCTTTTGGATCCGTTCTTTTAAGAATCGGAATTATCGGGGAATTACATACATTGGAGTCTGTTTCGACAACCACTCCTTGTTCAATGAGCTCGTCAATGATTTGCAGCAAAGCCACAACAGCATCGGGTGGTAACTTGTATTGTCGTATTCGTGGTAGTATTACTCCTGTTTTTAGTGTGACACGATATGGTGTAATATTCATGCAACCAACATCAGTGGGGCCTTGTGCCCATAAATGTGTAGGTAAATTCTGCAGTCGTTGATCCATGTCTCTGGACACGTAGTGACCTTTAAAGTCACGTAAAAATAGTCGTACTCCTTCCGGAGAACAACATATTATAGCTCCTAGAGCTTTCAATGTTTTTATACCTAACAAGTTTTCTGGACATGATTTAGTAAGCAATAAATCTGTAGTACGTGTCAATGGACCAATCGTAAGTGGAAGAGGTTGTGTCACGTCATTTATTATAGGTTTTCCTGAGAATCCAAGGGAAATATTCTGTGAGACTGAGAGGGGTGCCCCTGGAACTTCACTGCGTCTTATAGTTGTTCTGCTTGCCCCTGTATCAAGTAAAAACTTTCTGTCTTCCCCTAATAGTTCACTATGTACATAAGGTCCCTCTTGGTCTACAGGAACCTCAATAAGGGGTAAGCCAACTTCCCTCTCTAGGCCATCTCATGAGTATCGCTGATAATCGGGATAATCTGCTTGTGCATACTGATACATCTGTTGTGTTGTTGCTTGTGTTGCAGCAATAGGCTGCGCTTGTGGTGGTGCTATGATCTGTTGTGGAGCTCCCTGTTGCGGAGCTAGTTGTTGCGGAGCTAACCTAGGTTGTGCATGCTGAGTGATTTGTTGTTGATTCTGATCCTGTCTAGGTGGACGTGGTCTCTCCTGAGTTTTACCTGTAGCAATATTATGTTTCAGGACTGAACAATCGTGTATATAATGACCTGGTTGTTTACAATAGTTGCATGTCCCTTTCGTAGGACCTGCGGAATTACCCTTATGATGACCACCGGCTGGAACTGACTGAGCAACAAGCATTTTCATTTTTGTATCTTTCATACGTCTTTGTTCGTGTTCTTGTTCTTCTCTAATTCTATTGTGATGATATTGTAACATCTGTAACATTTGTGATGGGGTATTACCTTGCCAGGTACTTTCGAATTTCAATACTCTATTCTTAACTTGTAGCAGAGAATTTTCAACTAATTTTGTCACGAACAGATGTGGATATGACTCACTACTGGCTTTTATGCCACTATTTATACCAAAACATTTTTCAAATCGGGAATAGAAATCACTAGTGTCTTCGTCTGGCTTTTGTTTACAGGCTGAGATTGCACCCCAGTCTTCCTTTTTCGTAGTTAATAAACGTGGTAGTACCTGCACTAGTAGTCCTGCTAGTGCTGTAGTCTTTTCCCCAAGCCCTACTCCTGCAGCTCGGGCCCTTTCTTCGTTTTCTAATGCTGTCCAATCTATCTTTTGGTCTCCCACCTCCCATTCCTTTTCTTTGAGTTTCTCATAAACACCGGCGGGTAATAGGACTTTTAATATTTTCATAATGTCGGGATAGGTATACTCTCCCATGAGTAACATGTCCTTTATTTCACGGTGGAAACCTGCTGGGTCCTTGTCATGGCTGGGTACTACTTTCTTCATTTCTAATAATTCTAATTTAGTTATAGGCGTGTACACAAAAACGCGTGTAAAATTATCACCGGCACCTCTAATTGGGTGCACTTCGCGTAACGGGTTCTGTCTATCTATGTGATACATTTTTCTTCCCATGATGGGAACTGGAACGTGTTCTGGGCATACGAAATTTAAATATTGGTTTCGGAATTCTAGAATTTCTTTAATCAAATCAGTACTTGACCCTCTCCATATATTCGTGAGCAGTTCTGTCAATATGTCAGGTAAGGGTCCTGGATCGGAGTGTTGGCTTTTATATAATACAAGGAGGTGTTGAATCATGTATATACTAGCTAAACGCTGTTCGTACGGGTCAAGATTCAGAAACGTGTGTGCAAGTACATCATCATTGTAGTCGCTGGGACTGTCAGCCCATTGTACTGCTGACCTAGCTAATTCTTGTTCGTCCATGGAATCGAGCATATGGTACCCTCTTCGATCTCGGAGTAATTTATCAACGGCTTGGAATAGGTGTTCGGGGGATTTTGTATTTAACATAGGGTTTGGAAAATGTCTATTATATTCTGGACGTATTGGACGTATCGGGTCGTTAAAGTCTCTAGTATTATTATTGGGTCTTCCTCTACCTACATAAGCTATTGTTTCGACTTGTTCTGATTCTTGCTCCTCCTCCTCCTCTGATTCTACTCTGTCTGTTTCTCGTCTTTCTTTATGTATTCGTTCTACTTCCTTGCGGATCTTTCGACTCATGGCGATTATACACGCCTGTCTATCGTGTTTCTCTTCTGATATGTTCTGACCCCATTTGACAAGTCTTTGCATGGTATCGTGATCTGCCCCGGGCCTGTCTTGATTCCTAATTACACAATTTATGAAAAAACGTAGTAGTTGTCTTTGGACATCCACTTTCTGATATTCCATAGCTTCGTTAATACTTTCTGGACCTCGCCCTGTGTGGACAAAGCGATATATTTCGTCTAGGTGTTCACCCATTCCTGGTATTGTCATTAAATATAATGTAGCTCGTCTTATACGTAGTGATGATATGAGCAATTTATCCTGTCTACCTGGTACTGGGTCGTATCTACAATCCACAAGCTGTTCTTTAAACATGTCGGATGTCGCTAGTTGGGGTGTACGTTGGAGTGCTAAATCTCTAAGAGTCTGTTTATTTCGCGGCGGGGTGGCAAACATGTCTGTCGTACCTCCTGTAGCACCGTCTGAGGTGCTAGGCACGAAAGGATTCGTTGGGCGTAGGATAGAGATTGTAGATGCGGGAAAAACTGTAGAAACGGACGGACCTGTGGGAACTTGTGTAGGAGTTTGTAATTGCGGGGATACAGACGGATGCTCTTGGTGTTGAACACCATCGGCAAGCGGTATGTGTGGTATGGCATTAGCATACTCGGGAGCTACGTCATCTAAATAGGAGGAAAGGAAAACGTCCTTTGCTGTTTTGGGATGTGTTTTGGGATGTGCTTTTATCGGGAGCAATGGAGGAGTTAAATCTTTTGGTATTTCCGGGGTAGCCTTAGGTAACCCTTCGGCCAGAAGAGGATACATACCATTCATAAGAGTGTTTCTTTGTCTATCTACTTGTTCTGAGTTTACTCGGGTACCTTCCTCAAGTAATAGATTTTCTCGAGTTTTATTTGAATTCTCTCTTCCTTTCTCTTCCTGTCTGTGTGCTTTTTCTGTACGTCTGTATGATTCTTTACGCCACAATTCAATGGCATCTTTCTGTGACTGTCTGGCTTTCTTTTTCCATAATTCTTCTTCTACTCTCATGATGCAATCTGCATCCCAGGTCCCCGTTGCGGGCCATCTCTGACTCTCTGGTAATTCTTTGGTGTAGTCCACCCATAAATCAAGAAATAATACGGCATCTAGACCATGCTTATGATACATAAAGTATCCTGGAGTATCCCTAGGTGGAATGGGAACAGCTTCTTCGAGTACACCTTTTCTAGTTTTGATCTGTCTTAGTTTCGAAAAGAGCGGCATTTTTAGATCTTGTTTCTAGAACACACTTTATACGATGAACACGATAATGAACAGTCATTCACACCACAATATATAGAACGTATTAAAACATTTTAACATTTAACAGTTTTAACGAACAATGATAACTAATAGAAAACTAGTTACTGACATAATACTGACACTAGATAATACTTATTTATATGCAAGACATACTATATATACTGTTAAACAGTACAGATACACTGCTGAAACAGTGCAGACCGGATTTGTGTACCCAAACCCGTTTTGACCGGCACAGACTATGTGCACGTAAAATGCCTCCCCGGTAATGGTACTCACCGGGTAGCTCGGAACGGAAAGCCTCGGAACGGAACTGAAACTGGACCGGACTGGACTCGACTCGACTGGACTCGGAACTTCGGAACCTGGTGGGCCTCTGTATACCTCGGATCTTGCTCTCTCAGCTAGGCTCTGGTCGGGATACTTCGCACTTCTCACCGCCTCGTCTGGGTGTTGATCGCAGCCTCAGTCGCTCCCGCTCGGCCGGAGGGAGATACAGGAAATCCTGCGGGTACGCGTTTTTGTCCGTTCAGCTGTGGCAGGAGACCGGGCCTGCAACGCACCGCCGGCGCGTGAGATGAGAAAGTGTCCCTGTTCGGGCGCCAATTTATGTGGTAAATATTTCGTTACCGGTGCTATTTTTATGCGGTAAAGTCTTAGTGAGAATAACTCAGTAAAAATAAGAGGCAGAATCCGTGGTATTAGAGGTTTAAAAAGGCTTTATTCCTATACAAAGGAATACAATTCGAATTGTGGGCCTTCTATTCCATCACCACGAAAGTTCAGGAAGGAAGGGGGCATATATTATTGACAGATGAGCAGTTTTATAGAAAATGCATTACAGTGAAACAGATGCAGGAGGCGTAACAGCTGATAATACAGAAAAACTGTGCATACGTAACTAATAGAGGCGTAAACATGGGTGTAACTAAAATACGTCATTAAACATGATGTCACAAGTGGGTGGATCCATAAAAGAATCCTGCAATGTCAGCAGAAATATTTGGCAGAGATGCGCGCGCAGCCGCATGACGTGTGATTGACGTGCAACTAGAGGGTGAAGGGGACTTGACATTTAGCCCTACATGTGGAGACAGAAGTCTGGGGTTATGTCAACCTAATCCCAAATCATATCTAATATCCTATGGTTAAAGAACTGTGTTATCCAAAAGGAAAGGTCTCTAGGATAGAATCTATTCTATACTGACTGTTAGTGCGTGTACAAGCGTCTAAGTGTCTACACTAGATGCGAGGGGGTAGGAATATTCCATGGTAACGGGGCTATGAATTACTTGCATGAGGACAGCGATGCCTGGCCCCTTTGCACGGTAGCTGGAGGAATGTTTACCTAAACTACTAGACAGAATGCATCGGATGAGGAGGGAGGAGATAATCTTGAAGGTGAAATACAGTTTTTGGCAAGCAATATGCTGGACCAGGCACCGTTAGCCGCGCAGGGAGTAGGACAAAGTTCATGGATACAGATGCAGGCTCAGACTGGAGCTTTCAGAGGCAGAAGGCAGAAAAAGGCTTGATGACAGAATTCGGGGCCTACTCGCCTGAATCTGTAAAACGTGGAAAGTGAACCACATAAAGTCGGTGGCCTTTCATACTTAGGAATGGAATATCTGACCCATTCATGACGGGTCTGAAAGAGGACATGTTGACGATGGACGCACATATATTTGCGTCTTCAAAACTGGAGCAGGAGGGAACATACATGTACTTATAGCATGTACATGGAGCCGTTGGGGTCTACGATAGGGGACATAACTGATCACAAAATTCATATTTCCTCAGTAGCACAAAGAGCAGGCCGGTTGTCATATATGGTTGTCGTTGCTGGAGTTTCACTTTAGTGACCAGCGCAGGTTGTCAATGCTTTGGTAAGTGCAGATCTTGCATTGCAGGTCATCACAAGTGGTCACTGAAACCGTGAAGGTTTGGGTCCATCAGAGTTTAACATTGGCAGTCATCCTGGGCAGGGAGATCTCGACGCATATAGGCTCAAGGGTCCAGGACTTGGAGAGACGCCTCCTGAAGACCAAGAACTCACTCCAGCACTGGCCAGCAGGGCTCAGGCAGGTCCAGTTACAGGTCCAGGTTGGCCCAGTGCAGCAGGTCAGCTGGGCAGTTCCATGGAGGCCTCTGGAGCTTGCTATGTCCCTGTAGGTCATAGCAGAAGGTCAGCCACCTGACCTTTGAAATCACACTTCATGGGATAAAGTGTTCCTTCTCAGAGAGCAGGGCAAGCCTGAAGCAGCGGGGAAGTTCTCTGGTAGCAGGGCATTCCTTTTCTGTAGCATCACAGGTTCTGGAGTGCACTGAAGAGTTGGTCTGTGGGTCCTATTTTTATACAGGTACCATTTTGAAGTGGAAGAATCTTATAGAGTTGTACTTACACAAATGGTTTTGGAATATCCTGCCTAAAAGTGTTGTGTGAAGTTCTTTGTGTATGGCCTGAGGCAGCTTCTTTCAAATGTGAGTTGGGTTGTGCACAGCTCTGCCCCTCCTATCCTGTCACAATGGCACATCCTGCCAACACACATTCACCCTTTTGTGTGACTGTCTGGGAGGAATACACAAAGGCCAGCTGCCCACTACACCTAGTCATGTGACCAGGGAAACAGTCTGCAGGCACCAAATGGATAGGACAAGAGAATGGCAACTTTCTAAAAGTGGAGTTTTTAAGTTCGTGACATGAAATTCACCTTTACCGTTAAAGAGGATTTTAAATTACAATTCCTTAGACACCAAAATTCTACCTATTCTCAAACAAAAGTCATTACTTTTTAAATGTAATAAGGTAACTCAGTGTCAGCCTAGGACAGAGGTAGACCTTGCAGTAGTGAAAAATTAACTTAAGAGTTTTTCATTACCAGGAAATATAAAACTTAAAAGTACATGTCCAACTTTTTAAATACAGTGCACCCTGCCCTATGGGCTGTTTAGGGCCTACTTTATGAATGACATATATATTAAAAAGGAAGGTTTTGGCTTGGCAATTTTTTTATTTTCCTAGGTCGAATTGGCAGTTTAAAACAAACTGCAATTCAGGCTCCAATGGCATGCCTGAGACATGTTTTAAAAGGGCTACTTAAGTGGGTGGCACAATAACTGCTGCATACCTACTAGTAGTATTTAATTTACAGGCCCTGGATACATGTAGTACCACTTTACTAGGGACCTATAAGTAAATTAAATGTACCAATTGTGTGTAAGCCATGTTTAATGGAGAGAGCACAAGCACTTTAGTACTGGTTAAAAGTGGTAAGCTGCATAGGGTCCTAAAAGCCAACAAAAATGGGTTCAGAAAAACAGGAGGGGTGAAGGCAAAACGTTTGGGGGTGATCCTGTAGAGAGAGACAAGTGCACCAGCATAATGTTGGGGATTTCAGGTTAGCAAGTGCAACAAAAAATTCCCCAAATTACACCATTACGCCACGTTGTGTAGTTACCTGCCATTTGTGGCAATCTTTTACAGCAAGCTCACTGGGATAAGGTGAATGGGCAGAACGTGAATGAGTGTTGCTCGGGCCAATTGTGTTTTTTTCAATATTTTCCTGTAGTTTCTTGTTATTACATGACAGCAAATTTCGCAAATGTTGCACACCTCTGATTGTAGTGTTTGTCTGCTTCTTGACCACTCTGCAACATGCGACATAACTAGGCTTTCCTGTTTTCAGTTTCTATTTTTGGTGAATTCTGGTGGTGTTTTTTCAGTGTTTTCCAGTGATTTCAAAACCTCAAAAAAGCATTGCTTTTCAGTGGTTACTCATTTTCGCCCCATAAAAAACAACTGAAACGGTGTTTTACCGGTGTTTATGGGACGCTTTGCTTTTATTATTGTTTGCTTTCTTAATTGGTGCATGGAATATAGACAGTCTATGTTCAGTGTATATGAGGTTAAAATACATTTTTACAAGTCAAATTTGGCGCTAAATGCTGGTTTTGTATTTTATATACGTAAGCAGCCCCTACACAGTATGTCTTTCACAATTTGCAAACGATTAATTCTCCAATTCAGATTCCTGTTAATAGTAGTTAAAGGTATTTGAATAGTGGCATAACGTTGATTTAGAAACCCTTGCAGACCAGGAGACTAAGAGTGCATACTCTTATTTTCAAGTTGTGTTTACCCTACGGCAAGACTTTTGTCTGTGAACTGCTCATGATCAAACGGTTACCCTGAATGTACAGCATCAGAGAACCAAACAACTGTTACAGTCTAATAGAGGGTGTATGACAGAATCATGCATGCCATTACCATGCATGCCTTTACAAAGGGTCAATTACCATGCATATGCTTTTACCACGCATACCTTTATCATGCATACCTTTATCACACAACTTTTTGCCACACATATGCCTTTACCGTGCTTTTTGTGCTTTTTATCTGGCTTTCTTGAAGTCTTATAGACATAATTGACTTACCACAGGTTGTAATTTAAGTTGGGACCATGCAATGTTGTCCTGGATGTGCGTCATCCCAATGCACTCCACTGATACTTTCCAGTGGTGGGGAAAGCCCGAATGGAGCCTCCAACTATACGATTAGATTGCACGCTCAACACTCCACATAACTGATTCATGCAAGAATAGCTTATCTCGTCCAGGTTTTTGCTGTGCTTTCTGTGACAAGTAGGTTTTATATGGGTATAAACAGGAATAAAAAACCTATGATCCATAGGATCCTGAGATCTTTGACCGAAATATAGTAGTGTCTGCCTAAGTTTCTTGGTATGTGCCATCCTGCTTTTACTTTATTGAAAATAAGGTTGGTATTATTGCCGTCAGTTTATTGTAAAGTTTCTTAAATAAAACTCAAAAATCACTCTCTAGGGATATAGGACCTTTTTAAGATGGCCGCCTTTGTGACCTAATCCTAGCTTCGAAAAAGCTCCTCGTCCATGACGGCTGCCACTATTGCCCGGTTTGTATATAGTGCAGGTAAATACACATTTCAATGTATCTAACAACATCTGCCATGGTTTAGGTAACCCTTCTCGCCAATCTTTTGCCTCAAGATAATTATTACGATGTTGATCTAAGAACGTTGGCCAGACCTTCCCAATCCAAGATGGCCGCCTCAGGAGGGTTGTAGTACGGGTGCTTTAGAGGTCCATATCCCGTGTCGGCAGTCCCAGGTTTGAGTGAAGCTTCATCCGGGTTCTTTTTTTTCTTTCATTAACTTTATTGAGCGTCGCCTCACACTGAGTCTGTGAGTCGGAAAGGGTGTGTTGTTAGTTTTCGAATGGAGACGGTGGAGCAGGGATAGCAGTGTTCTCGCCCGGCAGCCAGCGCCATGGGGCAGTAGCACAGCTCTGCGGCCAGCATGAAGTACAACGAGAAGGAGCTGCTGTCGTTGTCCAAGCAGCCGCCAGAAAAGGCTGATAAACTACTCATGAAGGGGCCCAAGAAGGGCAGCGGTAGGTCAGCCGGCATATCCGCCTCTCGCACGAAAATCAGTGACACTCGGTTTAAACCGAGTCCGCTGATTTTCGTCCGGTAGGGTACTGTCGGTCAGATTCGGTTTAAACCGAATTCCGGACAGCCTAGACATAACCCAACACTCAGCCTCAAACTACAGATTAGACACATTTGGAACACATTTTTCTCAATTACACCTAGACCTTGACAGCTTCTAGAAAGAGATTTTGGAGTGACTATGGACTCTAATCTCTCCATGGTACCTCAGAACAACATGCAACTAATTTCTTCTTCTACACACTGAATACATTCAGACACATCTTCTCTTACCTGTATTTTCATAATCTGATTTAGGCTAATTTTGCACTGTTAATCTCCAGCCAAGGGGATTCCAATGGAGTAAACCAAACCTTGGGGCAGATTTACAAGCCCTGTGCGCCCCTTTGGTGCCTCCGTTGCGGCAGCAGCAGCATTAAGCTAGCGCCATGCTGCCGGGGATTTACAACTAACCCTGGGCATAGCACTACGCTTCACTCACAAAGCATGCATAGTTTGCACCACTACGCACAATGTATAAACTGTGCTACAACACATAGCGTAGCAGCAATAATAACAATACCCACAAATGCTTTGATAAAGCAATTTTAAATGCTAAAATGCATATAACAAATTCACAAAAGTGAACTGTGAAAGAAAATATTAGGCAATGAGAGAAGTGATGATTTTGGGGTCCCTCCTAACCTAGGGGGAGGACCAAGCAGATGCCTTGAACACAAAGAGTATATCATGCTGGTGAACGATTCAGTGGTGGTCCCTTCCTCCTAGGACCACCCCAAGGACAGTTATGGGTAAAAATACAATCCCAACCAAAGGCCCTGCAAAGCATTATGGGACGAGATTAGCAGTGGGCAGGGAATATTATAGTGTCCAATATCAAAATAATTCTACAGAGAGCTGCAGTTCAACTAGTCGTTACTAGATGTCCCTCACGAGTCCCCCCTCAAATTTTGTAAACATCAATGATTCATCTACATCGTAGCAAGCATTTGTGGGAATTAGACCAGCCAAGAAGTTTGCACAGACGGGCCAATTAGCATTTAAATTAGCATATTCAGCAACTTCCCCTATCAGTGGAATATGTAATTGCCTAGGCGAATAAACTACATTACCATATTTGTTTATTTTTTTTATTGTTCTGCTTATGTAACTGTAAAATAAAAGGGTTACACCTACAAAGGATTTTCAAGGGTTCAAAAAATATTACAACACTACAATCGCTATTTTGACAGTTATTGAACAAATGTTTAAAAAAATCCTTTCATCTTGGATAACTCTTGCATGCACCCTTCAAATAATGCCTTGCACATCTGTCTATGTGACTATGTACGGAAACAATGAGCAATGAAAGGTGAAAGCTGTGCCGGAAGAGAACCCACTCATAAGCTGTCACTTTTTAAGTCACTCTTTTTAGATTCCATGGACCGCCAATTGCCTCCCCAAGCTAATTTATGACCACTGAAGATGCCTCAAAACTAGCAACCATAGCTTCAAGTCTAGCAATTAATGATCATCCCTTTTTACTAACTCCACTTTAGATAGTCCTTAAAATATTTTATGTTCTTTCAGCTCAAGAGAAAACATGTAGGGAAATAGTTAGCATCTATTAAGTAGAAATTCCACCGTAAACTAGCAGGGCTCCTGATTCGCTTACCATGCAATTACCCCACACCATATATAGGTACGAAGGTGCCAGGTTTACACTGGTGGTGCTACCAGCATAAACATCTGACATGAAGGCCTGTCTGCCACATGCCAACAGGTCATGGTAACGGGTGGAAGACCTATTTAGGATGATCGACTGTCACTAGATATCTTGCTAACAACTACAAAGCCAGGCCCAAATAGGGGCATTGGCCAAGGGAAATCAACTCATTCTTGTTCTTGATATGGACATCAATATTATTCAGAAAGAGTGGTACATCCTAGACTAAAGAGATGAATGTTTCCTTCCACCTGGATTTCCTTCAAACATTCCTAGAATTTAAGGAGTAAACTGGACACTTGACTAATGATAAGAGAAGAATCCAAGCACATCTTATGGCAGATGTGTCCAGCCTACCACCCCATTCGCCCCCCACCGGGACACAATCTCTATGAAAACTGCAGTTTGTGCTCCTTGACCTGCAGAAGCACTGACGTTACCCTATGCACTGATAAGACTTGGCATCAATAGAAGTTCACAACCTGCAATTCTGAATCAATGATCTATTGGATCACATGTGTGTGCAATTTCACTATATTGGACTAACGACCAGAAAAGCTAAAATACATATTCAGGCACATTTGAGTTCCATTCCCCTTAAGAAACCCACAAAATTGGTCACAAATTTTTCTGAATGAACCATATACCTATGGCACTGGGATTTACAATGCTTGAACAGATTTCTACCTAAAGTTATATAAGAAAGAGGCAGTGGATTTTCTCTGAAGCAACCGAAAAAACGAGCAGGAATGAGTTTATTGAGTGGATCCAAATTTAATTCGGTTGAAATCTTTACTGATTGTTGCACGGTCAACAAAGGGCTCCACACTCTTCTCTTGGCCCTAACCACACAAATAATTCCCTTGAATATTGTAATGGCTTTTCTTATTTTTGTGGACTTAGTGGTCCTTTTGATACTTTTGAAAGAGGTGAATATCCCAAATGGACCCTCCTATGCAGTTAGGCGGTTGTTATCTGGGGTGTTCAGGATAATATATTACTTGAGGTGTCTCATAGGTTTTTCTTATTGTTATGAGCATCTATTGGTGCAATGGTTCAATTCAAAGATGGCACTCAGTCTAGTGATAATGCCTCACTCTAGTTATCACTTCCGGTTACCTACCACCTCTTAAGTGATGCTGGGGACATTGTTTGCATCTGCAATTTGGCTCCCTCTGCGTCTCCCATATGAAGGCGTGTTGAGGGGCACTTTAAAGATTAATTTTCTTTGTAACCTACACCGTGCTACTTTTTAGTTACGGTGGTCCTGGAAATTTTTTGGGGAGCTTCCTTAAAAACTTTTAAATTGTTGCACCATTTTTGTGGGCCATTGTATACAAATTGCTACCTTTTAGTATAGAAGTAATAAATCGTGTGATAATTGATGCTGCTTAAGACCTTGTGGTTTGTTGATTGTGTACATAATAATTATATTAGAATGTCACACATTGTTTGAGAATCAAAGGAGACTTAGCACATATGAGCTTACTAAAAACATCTCTTGTTACTGAAAGTTGATACCCTGCACTTGAGTTTACTTTTGGTGACATGGTATGTAGTGGCTCCTGTAGGTCTAGGTATTATGTTTGGGCTATTAAGTTCTCATATATTGTTTTACAGTGACCTAATTGTGTGGAACCTGATACAAAGAAGCACAAAAAACAAAGGCTACAGGGATATCATAGTTACGAAATAGAATTAATAAAACCTTAGAAATGAACAGAAAAAAAAAATGTTACAGGGATGTTATAGTTAGGTTCAGATTTTACACACACAAAACTACAGAAATTCAGCAGTTATTGTTACAGTTCTCTCAAGTAACTTTAACCCATTCCATAAGGTAACTATAAGTAGGGGTAGGCGGAGCTCATGGAGTTTCATTTTGTAGAATTCCGTGGAGTTACTAAAAAACGCTACGAGATTACACAAAGTTCAGCGAGTGGCGGAATGTTGGTACGTCATGATGCTCATGCTGATTTTTAGCATCTGGAGCTTGTTCCTGCGCTGTAAAATCAGCACAAACAGCACCATGCGGCATGCCAGAGTGCGCTGCTTTTTTCCATCACTCAAGGAGATTTCCTACTTGAGCGTTCACTTTCTCAACGTGTCCGGTGGTGACCTGCTGCAACCGCCTGCATTGAAAAATCTCGTCGGGAGGCATTTTACAGCTCATAAATTGTGCTGGGGGCAAATTTGCTCTCACCAACTTACCCGCCAAGCCGCGTGCAAGGAAGAACTCTACCACATGTCGGTTGGTGGAGTTTAGCGAATCTAAACTAACTACGCCGACGGAGCACAATTTCTTGCCCATCCCTAACTATAACTTGCACCCCAACCATACACAGGTTTCTTATCAATAATTTAACAGCAAATATTGCAGTGATACTATCAATGAGGTCATAGAAGAGATCACGAGTGATGTGATATGTGAGGTAATTAACAGTGTATGGTGGGGACAAGAGTTATAGTTACCTTAGGGCATGAGTTATAGATACTTGAGATGACAATAACTATGGCTGCTGAATTTCTATGGTTTTGTGTGTGTAAAATCTGAACCTAACTATAACATCCCTGTAACCTTTGTTATATATATATTTTATTCACACATTAATTCTTATCATATACATCAAAACTAAACATTTTTAAATGAAGGTAAGGTAACTTATGTAGTATTTCTATAAATGTAATGCAGCAAGTCTTTCTAATTCGTTTTATGGATCCGTGGATCCGTCACTAATCCATGGACAAATAAGGGGTGTGCTGGTGATATTGCATACATTCAATACTAAAATTGTAACACAATTAATACAAACATATGCTATTGCAATTTCTATAAGTATATCACTGCCTGTGTGTGACTTTGTGAGTGTCTGAGTGGATGTGTGGGTCTGTGAGTGTGTGACTGAGTGTGTGAGTAGGTGTGTGGCTCTGTGAGTGGCTGTATGCATTTTTTACCTGGGGTCTGGATCTGCAGATCTAACCAAATCTGCAATGGCTCCAGGTGGATTTGCAGAACCAAATGCACTAAAGTAAATATTTTTGGACAATTTCTTGCCCATGTGGGGTCCCTCAAATACCTCTCCATCAGTCCCATGGGGTCAGGGTACCTCTACGTGACCACTTCTATCACTTTTGCATTTCATTTTCCCCTCTGTTAACCGTGTCCCTATGCACATAATGGCAGCTGTAACATTCCTCTCAGGTTGCTGCCAGCCAATCACTGCATTTCTATTGGCATGTGGATCCGTGAATCTGCCAGATCCACAGAGGATCTGCGGTCGATCCGTGGCAGATCAGCATCTCTAGATACACCTACATCTTTTTACTTTAATAACTCCAAAACTACTGAACAGACTTACACCAAACTACAAAAAACACTTTTTCTGGACCAATATCTAGCCTTCTGGAAAATTTGGTGCAATTCCATTCAGTGGTTCGGGCTGTAGTTGTCTCTAAAATCCCTATTGGAAATTGCACGGAGAAAACACATTTTGGGTCCCCGCATTTTTTCAGTCCCTACTAGAGAAATCACTCCAAAACTTTCCAGACAGCAGCTGAAGTGACAAGCACACAACTTTTGAAAATTCTGTGAAGATTCCTCAAACGGCGCCATAGTTAGTAGCTAAACAAAAAATGCTTCTCCAATGGTATCTAGTTACAAACTATAACTACCTACTGGCAAATGCCAGTAGGTAATGTGTATATAAAGGTAAAGGGCCCGATTCACAGAACTAACTTAAGACAAAATCCTAAACTTACTACCATTTTCGTATTCACAGAAGGCACTTACTCATTTTGGTATCCACAGAAGACACTTACTCACTTCGGTATTCACAGAAGTTAGGAGTCCTAACTTTAGGACTCCTAAATGTCTTCTGTGTATACCGAAAGTCTTAAAATTAGGATTTTTCTCAGTTTAGGAGTCCTAAAGTTAGGACTCCTAACTATACTACTACTAAACTGAGAAAAATCAAAATTTTAAGGCTTTCGGTATTCACAGAAGGCATTTAGGAGTCCTAAAGTTAGGAGTCCTAACTTTACTACTACTAAATTGAGAAAAATCCAAATTTTAAGACTTTCGGTATTCACAGAAGGGATTTAGGAGTCCTAAAGTTAGGACTCTTAACTGCTGCGAATACCGAAATGAGTAAGTGCCTTCTGTGAATACCAAAATGAGTAAGTGCCTTCTGTGAATACCAAACCAAAATGGTAGTAAGTTTAGGATTATGTCTTAAGTTAGTTCTGTGAATCGGGCCCAAAGCTTTTTAGAAATTGTATATATAACATTTGCAGTTCTTTGTGCTTTTCTTCAATTCTGGAATAAATCCTTTTTGTGCACCCCAGCATATGTCGGCCTCATTCTTCGTGTGGAGTGAGAATTGGACTTTATGTTTAAACCAAGAGCAGGCGCTGGTTACCGGCATGCCCTCTCGGTCTGGAGCTACGCGCACGCCAGCAACCTTTGGACTGTGTATTCAAATACAGCGCGTCGCCCCCCCATGCGGATACATCAGCACTGTGTTCCGCATTGGGAGAGAGGATGCAGCATTGGCTGCAGGGGACACAAAATCAGGTTCCTTTTCAACATCTTCAATTTGGTTCCGGGATGCTGAGGGTAAACGTGACCTGAAAGCCAACCAAGTTGGGACACCACTGGGTGTTTGGAAGTCCCTCACTCTTACGGACTCCCGCATTAGACTACGTTAACCAGCATGCACCTGGACTCAGGGAAGCACGTGATGCAATACCCCTTTTTTCAACAGAGGCGGGGTTGGAACATCCAGCCAATGAGAGGTGTCACAGGACATCAAATGATCCCCAGGTGAGACGCTCTGTTTGGAAACCGGCACTGATGAAAGCTTACCGGCTGAAACGCGTCTGCCAAGCGTTTCTGAACATTTGCAGTTCTTTGTGCTTTTCTTCAATTCTGGAATAAATCCTTTTTGTGCACCCCAGCATATGTCGGCCTCATTCTTCGTGTGGAGTGAGAATTGGACTTTATGTTTAAACCAAGAGCAGGCGCTGGTTACCGGCATGCCCTCTCGGTCTGGAGCTACGCGCACGCCAGCAACCTTTGGACTGTGTATTCAAATACAGCGCGTCGCCCCCCCATGCGGATACATCAGCACTGTGTTCCGCATTGGGAGAGAGGATGCAGCATTGGCTGCAGGGGACACAAAATCAGGTTCCTTTTCAACATCTTCAATTTGGTTCCGGGATGCTGAGGGTAAACGTGACCTGAAAGCCAACCAAGTTGGGACACCACTGGGTGTTTGGAAGTCCCTCACTCTTACGGACTCCCGCATTAGACTACGTTAACCAGCATGCACCTGGACTCAGGGAAGCACGTGATGCAATACCCCTTTTTTCAACAGAGGCGGGGTTGGAACATCCAGCCAATGAGAGGTGTCACAGGACATCAAATGATCCCCAGGTGAGACGCTCTGTTTGGAAACCGGCACTGATGAAAGCTTACCGGCTGAAACGCGTCTGCCAAGCGTTTCTGAACATTTGCAGTTCTTTGTGCTTTTCTTCAATTCTGGAATAAATCCTTTTTGTGCACCCCAGCATATGTCGGCCTCATTCTTCGTGTGGAGTGAGAATTGGACTTTATGTTTAAACCAAGAGCAGGCGCTGGTTACCGGCATGCCCTCTCGGTCTGGAGCTACGCGCACGCCAGCAACCTTTGGACTGTGTATTCAAATACAGCGCGTCGCCCCCCCATGCGGATACATCAGCACTGTGTTCCGCATTGGGAGAGAGGATGCAGCATTGGCTGCAGGGGACACAAAATCAGGTTCCTTTTCAACATCTTCAATTTGGTTCCGGGATGCTGAGGGTAAACGTGACCTGAAAGCCAACCAAGTTGGGACACCACTGGGTGTTTGGAAGTCCCTCACTCTTACGGACTCCCGCATTAGACTACGTTAACCAGCATGCACCTGGACTCAGGGAAGCACGTGATGCAATACCCCTTTTTTCAACAGAGGCGGGGTTGGAACATCCAGCCAATGAGAGGTGTCACAGGACATCAAATGATCCCCAGGTGAGACGCTCTGTTTGGAAACCGGCACTGATGAAAGCTTACCGGCTGAAACGCGTCTGCCAAGCGTTTCTGAACATTTGCAGTTCTTTGTGCTTTTCTTCAATTCTGGAATAAATCCTTTTTGTGCACCCCAGCATATGTCGGCCTCATTCTTCGTGTGGAGTGAGAATTGGACTTTATATATATATATATATATATATATATATTCATATGAAAAAAAATAGGTTTCAGGAATGTTATAGTTAGTTGGACATTTGACTCATATAAAACCAGAGAAATTTGCCCGTTATAGTTAGTTGAGCTAACTATAACTCGCGCGCCCGCAATGCACTGGTGATGACGTCACATATTACATCACTCATGACATGGTCAGTGACATCACTGATGACATCACTGATGACAACTCAAATGACATTACAGCATGTGCACAGCCAGCGATGATGCGTGCTGCGGGCGGGCTGTACTGGGAGCAATGTCTGTTGCCTACAACACTACATCATCTGCAATAGCGACTTGATCTGAATTGTAAACACTGCTGTCTGCAGTGTAGGCCAGAGAACAGTCAGCAAGGGCCCACAGCCACGTGGCGTTGACTGGAGCTGCCCAGTTTGCCGTACGCGAAGCAACAAAAACCATGTGAGGACCCTGTGATGATGCGTATGCGTGGTGCGGACAGAGCGCACCAGAGCAATGTCTTTTGCCTACAGGACTGCGTCATCTATAATAGCGACTCGATCTGAATTGTGAATACTGGTGTCTGCAGTGTAAATTGAAAGCAGTAGTGAGCACAGTCTTCCATGAATACCTTTACTCACGTCCTCTTCACAAAATACAACAACATAAATTACACAAAACTCTGCAATAAATAAATCAAAACAATTCAAATTGCGATCTCTGCTGTCCACTGTGTACACTGTTATTCAGTGTTCTTTACCACTACCAAGAATAATTTGGTCATTGTACTAGACCTAAAAGTCATCTTAAAAAACTTCTTCAAGCAAGTATACTAAAAGGCTATTGTGTATATTTCAATACACGTTGTAGTTAGTTGCCTACTGGATTCTGTAAATAAACAATCACCACTCCATCTGAATTGCGGGCCCTGCTGACCGCACTGTAGGCCAAAGGCAGTTGTCATTAACGCCTCACAGCCACGTGCCGTTGGATTCGGAAGCACGCAGTTGGTTGCACCTGATCGGAGTGGGTACACAGAAATCATCACAAACTTTAACTTTTGACATCCTCAATCACAGAATCAACATCCCATTTCACTGTTCCCACCTGCTGTACCACGGTGTACTCCACCGACTGCAGTCAACCAAGCCCAATAATCATGTGCAGCAGTTAGCTACGGAAGCATAGAGTCTGATGCACCTCAACGGAGGGAGTTCTGTCAATACCAAGCAGCAAGTAATATCGGACATCGTCCATTTTGGGATCAAGACACCGTTCCACTGTTGGGACCTAGAGTTGCTTGCACCTGGTTGAAGGGAGTATCTTCATCTCCACTCTCAGATACAGTTCTAACATCATCCATTGTGGGATCAAGACCCCGTTCCACTGTTCGGACCTGCTGTACCGCGGTGTACTCCACCCACTGCAGTCACCCAACCCCAATAATCATGTGCAGCAATTAGCTACGGAAGCACAGAGTCTGATGCACCTCAACGGAGGGAGTTCTGTGAAAACCAAGCAGCACGTAGTATCGGACATCGTCCATTCTGGGATCAAGACACCGTTCCACTGTTGGGACCTAGAGTTGGTTACACCTGGTCGAAAGGAGTACCTTCATCTGCACTCTCAGATGCAGTTCTAACATCATCCATTTTCGGATCAAGACCCCATTCCACTGTTTGGACCTGCTGTACCACGGTGTACTGCACCGACTGGTGTCAACCAAGTACAATAATCATGTGCAGCACTTAGCTACGGAAGCACAGAGTCTGATGCACGTCAACCCAGGGACTTCTGTGAAAATTCACAAGCAGCAGCTAATATCGGACATCGTCCATTGTGGGATCAAGACACCGTTCCACTGTTGGGACCTAGAGTTGCTTGCACCTGGTCGAAGCGAGTACCTTCATCTCCACTCTCAGATGTAGTTCTAACATCGTCCATTGTGGGATCAAGACACCGTTCCACTGTTGGGACCTAGAGTCGGTTACAGCTGGTCGAAAGGAGTACCTTCATATGCCCTCTCTGATGCAGTTCTAACATCGTCCATTGTGGGATCAAGACACCGTTCCACTGTTGGTACCTCTTCGACTACTGTGTCAGTAGTATACAGAGCACTTCACGTTGCTGGGACTCAGGCTGGGCACTGTCTGCCTGTGTCGGGGTAGCCAGCGTTGATCTCAGGAGCCTTCCCAGCTTGCAGACCTCGCCCCAAAAGCTTCCGCCGGCACGTGGTGGGCCCTCTTTCACATACGACGGTGTCAAAAGGTGTACTGTGGGGCATATGTGCGTCGCAGCGGCCATGACAGTTTCTGGGTAGCAGCAGGCTGAGAGCATTATTCCCGCAGCCACCCTCGCTCACGGCTTCAGCCTCGTGGTGGTGTAAGCTGCGTAGACCTGGCAGACATGTTCGCCGTTCCGGAAGAGAACCACACCCAGAGAAACGTGCCTTTTATTCATACCCCTACGCTAGCCTTGCGTGCGCCGAGCCAGCAGACTACGCTAAAGATTTTGGGGGGGGAGGGGGCACGTACGCACTATATTTTCGTAATCTTCCCTAATGACTGTACTATCATGGTTGCGTCCACTGTCGACTTCACTCAATAGACCATCAGTGTATGTTGACATGTAAATGTCTGTGCTCTGCATACTCAAGTCTCTCCGGCACATCCCCTGAAGTCTTTGCATTGTATACTTTTATAATCGAGAATCACTTGCCACCTTCGCACATACTTTGCTCCCATCTCTCCCCACATTCTGCATTGTGTGGCAGAGGTGCCATGCCATGTTTGGTTTCTGTACATGGCTAGCCACGGTTCCCACAGTACATAGTGTTGTTGTGTCTGCTAGGTGTACATGTTATTTGTCATGTTGTATGTGATTATATCAGGTAGCACGTTTATTCACGAGCAGTGGTTTCTCCCATTTACATATCGCTGTCTCAAAGAGGATACAGAAGTTTTTCTCACAGGTGAAAAGTGCGACCACAATGGCAGTCATTCATTACTATGCAAGACTGTCCAACTGCACGACGCTTCTATGCGTACAGCCCCCAATCTTGCGTGCTTTCTTAAAAACACACCAACTCCCACAATCAGACCAACATTCACACAGCTTTCTAACGGCAGTTATCTGCTTCTTAATAACATGGACTGCTACGCAATGTGAGCTGGCATACCGTATGTCCTTACTGTTTCAAACCGGATAACTTCCTCTGGCAGTCTCTATTCCCACCCTCACAAAGTAACTCCCAAAGTTCAACTTGGCCTTCAATACCTGCTTTGAAAACAGATTTTATTAAACGGAGCAAACTGAAAGCATTTTGTTTCAAACAGAAGTGTCCCTCACTTCTCCAAAAGTAATTGATCGACTGCAGATAGCACGAACTTCCAAGTAAAATACACTTCCTTTTAAATACACTTTGTGAATTGTTACACAGTTTTCAACACATCTGACATTTAAGGTCTGGCACACTTTTTTAACATTGTCTCCTCCGGCCTTCTCACAGGCTTTCAAACTGTTTTTAGTCTAATCCCAGACTTCATTCATTAGATTATGTCTGGAATAACCGCAACAGTGCCCATAATTCTCGCTGTGTTTGCGGGCATCCTACTACTATTTTAGCTTGTTAAAAATGGTTACGCTCCCTGTGGTAACAAGCATGTCCGACAGAATAGCCCTCTACGCAAAGCTACATCAATTCCGTTAAAAAATAGAACAACTTTTCGGCTGCCTGCCTCTATCTATTATCAGAGCCAGCTACAACATATCTTTTATTTACACATATGCAATCTGCGTGCAACCATCTTTTAATTGCAAAACTCTCCCAATCGACTGGCGAATGGATCTATGCCTTTTGCCATCATCCCAGCAAACGCTCCCGATATCCAGCAGGTAATGGAGTATCTTGAAAACCATGAACTTGATTGTTCGGGCAGTGGAGCAATGGCGGATGCAACTCAAAAAGGTATCCTGGGAGAATGGGATTTCTGCACAGCCGCGAAAGATCTCCTGCAACGTGTGACCTTTGACAACATCGCAGATTGCCTGCCAATTCAAATTGCGGCTCCAATATTCGAGGAACATTACTGTCCCTTCGAGGATATGAATTGGATCGCTTCGCTTTTCTCACACGATGGCAACAATCGCCTCTTGGAACATTACGCTTCTCAAGCGGCTGAAGAACTTCCGGACTGCAATCTCCAAGACTTGTAAGAAATTCACGTTATTCTTGGATTGATTTTTTCCAACTTTTTTGACTTTTTCCTATAAATTCTTTTAATACACTTCAATTGAACTATTTTCATATAATAACTTTCTAAGTATGCTTAGGCATTTGAACTCTGTTTTCATTTTTGGCCCTTACCTCTCCACACTAACCAGGGATGGATGATGTATGGCCTATGCAAATACGCTATTTACTTGCTAAATTATTCTAAACCAGACATCCATTTTGAAACCATATCTATTCTTTGTACACACATCTCTCTGCCTGCCTCTTATCCACGAAGCCCTTTCACACAATTTAGCTCATCCTCAGCCTCTGCTCACGAACTGGCGATCAAGATAAAAAAACATGGCATTGTTTAGGAACTGGTTGGCACAGTGTGGTAATCGTATCCTACCTTTATTTTCATTCTACAATTTACAGTCATTCATGTCTAATAGGTATTGTTTATGTCACATGGAACTGTAACATATAATGTGGAATTGACTGATGCAGGAGCTGAGGTTTGAATACAGAAGAAGCAGTTAGAGTTTGCCTCAGCTGGATGACTTAGCTCTTGCACCAGTGGTTCCATTTATGGCACTTACATAAAGAAACTTTTTATATAACTTGCAGACTCCATCGCTTTAGCCCACACAGCCACTTTCTTAAACACACCTGATTTCACCATTTGTCTTCTGTGGCATTGCAACATTCTGCATTATATAATTCATGATTATTTCTTTATTCCTGCTTGCTAAAACACTCCATTCGAATCTTCAGACCGGTAGGGGAGAGTAGTTTGCTTCCCACTCCCGCTACAGTCTAAACCCATACTAACACCACTTGCACAGCTATGCGACAGCGCCAGGAGCACATCAGTTTACAGCAATCAGCTCACGGTTTCATCCCCGAGTGTACTGGCACCTCACCTCAGCACCATCTCACTCTGATCAAAAGAGCACTTTCACACCACTAGGGGTGAATACGTCACTTCAATCTCCCTGTGTAGCACACCCTAACCACCCTACAGAGCTCACACCGCTATACTCTAAACCCATACTAACAACACTTGCACAGCTATGCTACAGCTGCCAGTATCCTACAGCGCCCAGAGCACATCAGTTTACAGCAATCAGCTCACAGATTCATCCCCGAGTGTACCGGCACCTCACCTCAGCACCATCCCACTCTGGGCAAAATAGAACTTTCACACCGGTAGGGGTGAATACATCGCTTCACACTCCCTGTATAGCACACCCTAACCACCCCACAGACCTCACAGCGCTCCTACCCTCCTCTTTCCTACTCTTTTCGCCCTTTACTCGCTTCAACGGAATCACAAAATGGCGGCCAACACTTCCTAGTTGCAACCACAACGCTCACAACCAATAAGCAGCAAGCTTGTGCTCGTAACACCTCAGCCAATCAGATGGCAGAATTCCCAAATATCGATTTCTGTAAATTTCGATATTTCTCAAAAACTACTGAACGGATTTACACCAAATAAACAAAAGCGTGCTTTCTAGACCAAGACCCTTCTCCCTGCCAAATTTGGGGTAATTCCGTTCACCCGTTCGACTTGTAGCCTTGTCTAATGTTTCCTATGGAAATTAACATGGAGAAAACACGTTTTGGGACCCCCCTTTTTTCTCGGCCCCCCCTTGACAAATCACCCCCAAACTTTCCATATAGGAGCTGATATGAACAAAGAATTAGTTTGAAAACTTTCATGAAGATTCATCAAACAACGCCAAAGTTATAAGCAAAACAAAAAATGTTCTTCCTATGGAAACTTGGTCCTAACTATAACTACCTACTGGCGACCGCTAGTAGGTTATATATATATATATATTCACTGAAAAAACCATAGGTTTCACACATGTTATAGTTAGCGGAAATTTTACTGATAAAAAACCAATGAAATTCCCCCGTTATAGTTAGTGCAGGCAACTATAACTCACGCGACCGCAATCTTCTGCTGATGCTAATACTGTATTTAGACACTTATTTGCCCATGTCTTCTTCCATACATTTTTAGCTATACATATATTACAAATATTTTTTTTTCATAAAGACACATATGTCATCAGCAGAAGATTGCGGTCGCGTGAGTTATAGTTGCCTGCACTAACTATAACGGGGGAATTTCATTGGTTTTTTATCAGTAAAATTTCCGCTAACTATAACATGTGTGAAACCTATGGTTTTTTCAGTGAATTTGCAAGGTTTTTTAAATGCTAATTCCTAACTATAACGTGTGTGAAACCTATGGTTTTTTCAGTGAATTTGTACGGTTTTTTAAATGCTAAGTTACTTTACGCCATTCGTGGCGTGCACGCCCACTTAACGCAGTTCGTTCCGTGCTATGTGCATGGGCGCTGTCTAAACAGCCCCTTTAAATGTTTTTTGCCTTTGTTTACAGCCCCCCCTCAGAGTGCGAGAGAGAAAATGGCGGCCGCCGCTTCCTGGTTTCGACCGATTCGAATGTTTACTTAGATGTAACAGCCAATCAGAATCGCGCTCGCGCACGCCACCGTACGCGTACGGTAAGCTTACGGTAAGCGTACCGTAAGCTGGCTCAGATATATATATTGATTTAAAGGCTATTTTCTCAGAATCTACTGAACAGATTTACACCAAACCTACAAAAGGCACTTCCTTGACCTAGGGACTACCTCTCTGCCAAATTTCTAGTAATTCTGTTCAGCCGTTCGGGCTGTAGCCCTGTCTAAAGGTCCTATGGAAAAATGCATGGGAAAAACGCGTTTTGGGACCCCCCTTTTATCTCAGCCCCCGCTTGACGAATCCCCCCGAGACTTTCAGGGTAGGAGCGGAGCGTAGCGCCCCACCTATTTTGAGAAATTCGCGAGGATTCGTCAACCGGCGCCAAAGTTATTCAAAATAGAATGTTGCGGATTTCCTATGGAAAAGGGGTCCTAACTATAACTACCTACTGGCGACCGCCAGTAGGTAATATATATATATATATATATATATATATATATATATATATATATATATATTACCTACTGGCGGTCGCCAGTAGGTAGTTATAGTTAGGACCACGTTTCCATAGGAAATCCGCAACATTCTATTTTGAATAACTTTGGCGCCGGTCGACGAATCCTCGCGAATTTTTCAAAATAGGTGGGGCGCTACGCTCCGCTCCTACCCTGAAAGTCTCGGGGGGGATTCGTCAAGCGGGGGCTGAGATAAAAGGGGGGTCCCAAAACGCGTTTTTCCCATGCATTTTTCCATAGGACCTTTAGACAGGGCTACAGCCCGAACGGCTGAACAGAATTACTAGAAATTTGGCAGAGAGGTAGTCCTCAGATCAAGGAAGTGCCTTTTGTAGGTTTGGTGTAAATCTGTTCAGTAGATTCTGAGAAAATAGCCTTTAAATCAATATATATATCTGAGCCAGCTTACGGTGCGCTTACGGTACGCTTACCGTACGCGTACGGTGGCGTGCGCGAGCGCGATTCTGATTGGCTCTTAGATCTTAGTAAACATTCGAATCGGCCGAAACCAGGAAGCGGCGGCCGCCATTTTCTCTCTCGCACTGAGAGTGATTTTTAAAATGTAAAGCCCAAAAACATGTAAAGGGGCTGTTTAGACAGCTCCCACACACATAGGCATGTTGAGTGAGTCCCCAAAGATCCCCCAAGGCCAAAAACGGAATTTTTATATTTTCGGTAATTTCGCCGATTACGCTTACCGTACGCGTACGGTAAAAAATTATTAAAAAAAAAAAATCATCCACACTCTCTCCACCCCGTGTGCAATTGGTGGCCGAAGGCCACCAATTGCGCATGGCTTCTTACACGTGAGAGGAACTAAAATATTAAAAAAAAAAAAAAAAAAAATTATCCACACTCTCTCCACCCCGTGGGCACCATTTGTGCATGGCTTTTAAAATATACGAAAAATTAAAATATTACCTTTCAAAACGAAGTGCATCATATGTCCTGCGTACATGGCCCATCTAGCGTAACGTGGGCACTAACTGCGTAACTGCGTAACTGCGTAACTGCGTAACTGCGTAACTGCGCACCGCGCACTCACTGTGCGCGCACGGTGCGCGAAGCGCACCGTGCGCGCACAGAACGAACTGCGTTAAGTGGGCGCGCACGCCACGAATGGCGTAAAGTAACTTAGCATTTAAAAAACCGTACAAATTCACTGAAAAAACCATAGGTTTCACACACGTTATAGTTAGGAATTAGCATTTAAAAAACCTTGCAAATTCACTGAAAAAACCATAGGTTTCACACATGTTATAGTTAGCGGAAATTTTACTGATAAAAAAACAACAAAATTCCCCCGTTATAGTTACTGCAGGCAACTATAACTCACGCGACCGCAATCTTCTGCTGATGACATATGTGTCTTTATGAAAAAAAAATATTTGTAATATATGTATAGCTAAAAATGTATGGAAGAAGACATGGGCAAATAAGTGTCTAAATACAGTATTAGCATCAGCAGAAGATTGCGGTCGCGTGAGTTATAGTTGCCTGCAGTAACTATAACGGGGGAATTTCATTGGTTTTTTATCAGTAAAATTTCCGCTAACTATAACATGTGTGAAACCTATGGTTTGTTCAGTGAATATATATATATATATATATATATATATATATATATATATATATATATATATATATATATATATATATATATATATATATATCCACACCAGTAGTTGAATAGACCACCAAAAACGAATCCACTCACACAAAATTATAAAGCAAAGTGCAAGCCCCACACAGCACTGACAGACGCGTTTCGGCACAACGCCTTCTTCAATGCCAGTTAAAAACAATAAACCCAACCAATATAAAGCAAACAATGTGTGACATAAATTAATAAAACCTAAGAAAGACCACAATATGCTTTTTTTCAGCTGCTATCTTAGAACATGAAAAAAACATAGTACATGTGTTAATCGAAAAGGGGGACAAAAGCAGAAACCATCAATGTCGGGGATACTCACAGGAATAAAATTTTAAATGCACCTACTGAATACCTCATCAATTTATTATGATTACAATATTCACATGTCCCACTTGTCCAACAATCACACCCTGAATGGGCAATTAAAAAACACATGACATAACAGGGGAAAGGAATCAGTGTAAAGGAATACATTTATCAATGCTCATTTGTTAAACATGCCAACATAGGTCCAATGATACTGCCCTAAATGGGCATTAATACGTCTAGGAATTCCCTACAGGGAGCATCATCTAGACAGAGCAGGTAAAAAGCCAGGAAAGGGTACAGGGTTCAGAAAGCCAGTTTGATTCAAGGTCGTCGGTCCTATTTTAAATGGACCCATAGTTCCTCTTCATTGTTAAGGCCTAAAGGGGTCTTGGTTTGAAGGTCGATAATATATTTCGATTCCAACACTCTCAATCTTTTAACCCTGTCTCCCACTCTTTCATCTTTCGGGACCTGATATATACAAATATAAATAAATCTAAGGAGGTCACGATTACTATTATGGATTGTTTCAAAATGACGTGCCGCAGGGTAACCAGAATCCTTCTAGTAATGGCCCTCATATGCTCTAAAATTCTCTTTTTGGCCAGATGGATTGTACTACCGATGCAGCACTATGGCAAGGACACTCCAAACAGTATACAGTGAACTCTGAATTACAGTTCAACAGTTTGTTTATTCTCTTAACTTGTTTGGTGCCCTGCCCTTCCACACTGAAGTTGGTGACTTTACTGTTATATTTACAAGCTTTGCACTTCATGCAGGGTAAGAAACCAATAATGCTCTTAACCCTTTGAGGGGTAGTTCGAAGATGACCATGTACAATATGATCTCAAATCGACATACTTTTTCTATATGTAATCAACGGTTGTGCAGTAATAACTCTTAATTGTACATTATCCATTTGAAGAATGTGCCAATTCTTCTTGAAAATCTGTAGAACATGTTGAGATTTCTCACTGTACTCAGTAATCATCCACACAGGTCCCCCTGTACTCCCCAGTTTACAATCTGTAGCAGTATTAGTTAATAGAAGTTCTGATCTTTTCACACTTTGTACCCTTTTTACTACCTCATTAGGAATACTAGAAGAATATCCCCTAATCCTAAAGCGTTCAAGTGGCTCATTTTCCGCTTTCTGATTTTCCATGTTATCCAAACAATTATGTTTTATCCTTAAAAGTTCACGATATAAGATAGTTGTTATGAGACTTCTAGGATGATGGCTAACTGCATGCAGCAGTGAATTCCCTGCCATAGGTTTCCTATACAGTTTAGTTGATAAGCTGTCATTTTCCACATAAACCTCCAGATCTAGATAAAAGACTGTAGTGCAACGTATGTGTTCTGTAAGCACTAGATTCAGGTCATTGCAGCTAAGGGAAGATATGTATGTTTCAGCTGAAGCCCGACTGCCCCTCCACACAATGAATAAATCATCAATATATCTGGCCCATAGTGTCACAATATTGACCCAATCATGAGAGTCATCTGCCCAGGCCACATGCTTCTCCCACCAGCCCACTAACAAGTTTGCGTAGCTGGGGGCGAAGCATGTGTCCATAGCAGTCCCTCGTTGTTGCTGGTACAACTGTCCGGTAAATATAAAAATGTTATTCCTCAGTCAGAATCTGATCATATCCAATAACATCACATTATGTTTATGATATCTGAGAGGTCTTCTATTCAGGAACCATTTAACCGCCTGTATCCCTTGTTCGTGATTAATGCAGGTGTAGAGATTGGTAATGTCTAAGGTGATCAGTAACATATTTTCCTCCCATTTGATCCCCTCAATCAATCTCAAAACATCCTGTGTGTCTCTAACATAGGAACTCAAGTCTTTCACCCACGGAGCCAAAAAGGTGTCAATATAATTTGAGGTGTTTCCAATAATCTATTCAAAGAGGCAGCAATCGGTTTCCCTGGGGGATTCTTCAGATCTTTAAGCACCTTTGGCAAATAGTAAAAGGTTGGAAGGACTGGGTATTCACAGTACAAGAAGTTATATTCATCTTGATTGAGCATCAGGGCATGATTGTTGGACAAGCGGGACATGTATCATGTGAATGTTGAAATCATAATGAAGTAACTGGGTAATCAGTAGGTGCAATTTCAATTATAAAATGGTATTCCTTTGAGAATCCTCGCCATTGATGGTTTCTGCTTTTTTCCCCCTTTTTGATCATCACATGTACTACGTTTTTTTGCATGTTCTAAGATGGCCATCAAAAAAATCTGGAAGTCAGAAGCATATTGTGGCCGCTCTTAGTTTTGATGAATTTATGTCACTCATTGTTTGCTTTATATTGGTTGTGTTTGTTGTTTTTAACTGACATTAAAGAAGGTGTTGTGCTGAAACGCGTCTGTCAGTGCTGTGTGGGGCTCGCACATTGAAGAACTTTGCTTTATAATTTCCTCTGAGTGCACTCATTTTTGGTGGTCTATTCAACTAGTGGTGTGGATGTATCGATAATGGCTCACCACTGCTGGAATTTTGGCACCTGGGACGTGAGGTGCGGCGTGAGCTAAACTCTGTGTATATGTATGTGTATATCTTTCTCTGTGCATATGCTATTGGAGAGTAACCATCATACCATCATCCTGTTGGACCTTAGGTCCTGCTGAATTTTGCTTTACCAAATGAGGCAATGAAATATGTTGACTAGCCTCAATATCTCAGGTCTAAACATGTGCTATTACGTTTAATAAGCACCAGGAGTGGAGTAATGAAATCTGCATACCGCCGCTTGATGCATTTTTTATTTCACCTGTTATTCGAGAACCCTATATACCCTGACATTTATACACAAACTTTCCTGTAACTCACAACGTTCAGGGACAACGGTATACAGGCAACATATAGCTAACTTTTCTTGTAGCTCACTTGGTTGTCTTGCACCGCAGTCCTTTAATGATAAACCCATCATGTCCTGTAGATGCCATTAGGAGACATGACACCAATAATGAGCAACCCAGAACAGAGTTGATATAATAACTGTGTACTCGTGTGTTACTCCCTTGAGGTGTCTTCTCCATATTCATTCTGCATCCATTTGCACCAATACTGGTCACATTTGTTTGAAGCATCATCTATCATCCTACACATTAAAACTAGGTTCTCGAGAGATAGATTAATAGTGTTCCTCTCCCTGCCTGGATCAGGATGTATTTTACCTACATTGCATCACGCTGGATGTGAGTTTTGCATTCTGAATGTTAGTGTATGGAGTTACCCATACGGAGTTCTTTCGCTCTTTATTCCTGTATGTTGATTGCAGATCCGCTACATCCACCAGCATGGATATGGTGGTGCATATTTATATAATAAATCAGGTAAGGCAGATTCTCAGCTTCCAATCAATCATAATTCTATTTAGTTTTAGGTCTGGCACGTGTGGTGCTTACGCCCTTTATGGCATGTATTCTGTATTTTATAGTTACTTAGGCTATTTTTTGGGGGGTGAGGTTATATAGCACAAACTCGACCCAGCGGTATCATGCTTTACATGAGCACCAGTTGCTTACAGAAGGACAAATTAATTTTGTTAGGCACAAGGAGATTAAGTGATTTGCCTAGAACCCCAGGATGTTGAGCAGCCCTGCCTAGACTCAAACCCAGTTCCCCAGCTTTGAGGTCGGTTGCTCTAGCCGTTAAGCCACATCCTATCGAGATCAGCCTTCTTCATCCATAAGATCCATTTACTTGAGCACGATCAGCCACTGGCTTGAGACACTGTCAATCAAATCTTGGATCAGCACACTGGAGTACATAAGTCCGCCAGGATATTATTGACTGTTAAATTTGTCTAACCATCTAACTTGAAATGCTTAAGGAACAACTTTACATCCAAAATATACTAGTGAGTGACCCGGAAGCACTGAGGTGCGAGAACTGAAAAAACAATATGAAAAGTAGATGGTATAGAAAAATGGCTGCTTTTTTTCTGCAGCATTCGTTTTCCAGATGCTTTAACTGTATTTAAGTTCAATAAGTGCATCTGTTCTACTCAGTGAGCATTCCCGATAGGCACACTACAGATAAGTCAAACATATTGTGTTTGCCAATGCTTGTTTGAGCTTTGAGTTTATATTTGGAGCGGACAAACCCTTATACATGCTTATAGTCGACAATGGACACGCTAAATGAATGACTTGAGAAGCACAACACGCGAGGGGTTAAGTTTATGGAAGCATGGCTTTCCAATGTCAAAGTGACCTTAATGTTGCAATCGGCAAAATGTGAAAGAAAAAGCACGACCACCCAGGCCAAAGAACAAACCAGTAAATCACATCTCTATAGAAGTGGTTTCATAACCTTTATTCTCAGTTTGCAAAAAAAAATCAATTAAATAAAACATGTTGGTGTTTGAAGCAAATGTCAGCTGACAAGTTACAAATGGCTTTTCTTGGGATTTTATTGGATCCTGATGATCCATCAAGGAGTATAATTTATTCAAACATAGAGGGACTTTCAGGTTTTAATCTTCTTCTGCCACAGGCCCTCTTGGTGGTGGCAGCTGTGTATGAATTCCATGAATGTACACATGTGGCAAGTATTGTCTATATTTGGTGGAGCGGGAACTGGAGCGTATCTTCCGCCGCCTGCCTAGTTTCCACTGTAGCCCTTCTTACCACTTGCCCGTGGCATTATTCCATAGGGACAGTTCTGCGAGCAATTACAAGCTTCCTGGTGTCTCCAGGTCTATAATTACCACGCCCACATATAGTGAAGTTGGTGATCGCAGGCCCAGAGATACTGGATCCACCCAGATCTGACAAAGGAGCATCTGGGGCAATGAGCACCTGCGGCACCAGGCCCCAACCGCCATCCTGCTGCAGCACGGGAGCACCAAATGATAACCCGGTGCCTTTTCTGCTCCTGATCTTCCTCTACCCTCCCATCGCCACCATCAGCACCATGGGCCAGAGCAAAGCCCACGCGCCATTTACCAATTCTCCAAGCAGGTGGTAAACGGATGTAGAAGTTACCTCTTTAAATTTAATGGAATGGGTAAATACGCACAGATTTGTTGGCTGCTGTAACGTGCCTGTTGTATTCTTACCGTCTCTGCCTCTCTCGCGCCGGCTCTTCTCCCTCGTTTGCTTCCATCGTCTGCCTTCCTCGGCTCTTGGATGTCATCTGCGGACAAGTGAAGACTGACTTTTTAATCCTTCAATCCTACGTACACTGCGCATCAACGCGCCCTACGTGACTCGTTGTCAAGGAGACACTCAGAGCTGGGGGCTCTAAATAAAAAAAATATAAAGGGGAAAAGCCGGGAAAGTAAACACAAATGCTGCCTGGGAGCAGCAGCTTCAGACATAGATTAAGAACGAGGAGGCTGTGTGTCTTTCTCTCTTCAGTTGAGACGGGAGCTGGTGCTAGCATTCAAGATTCCCCATCTATTATATATACTACATTTACATCTGCCTTACCTGCCTCATTGGTTTATCCCAGGACTGGAGCAGTGATCAATACTGCCTCGATATTGGTGTTTCTGCCCGTAATTTTATCTGGCAGCTTGGATAAGAAAAAACTACAGGGACGGGATTGGTGGGGTGCACCGACGCCAGGAATCTGTCAGATTTTTCGGAAACGGATTCTGACGCCCCCTAAGCCCTATAAAGCCTATAAACCCTATAAATCTTCAGATATTGAAAAAAATATGGAAAAAAATATCGGAGAGAGCCGGAACAGAGGCGACAGAGGGCAAGGGTCCACCCTGGAGAAAGAACAAATAAGCCAGAAAGCACATACAGGGATAGCAAGTAATGCCGCCCTTAACAAGGAAGAAGGGGACGAAGCAGCTGAACTCGTACGGGGGGAGACCTCGAACGCATCTAACCTGGAGAGCGCAGAATTTGAGCGGACACTTGCTCAACATACAATCAACAGACACAAAGGCCCGGAAACCAGAGGAATTAAAGCAAAAGAGAAAGACCTGGAAAAAGACTCGGTTAACGACCTGGTTAAAAACGAGGCTCAGGAAAAAAGTAAAATTAAAGATAAAAATATGGAAAAAAAATTGGAGAAAGAAAGAGAAAAAACCAGACGAAAGGAGAGAGAGAAAGAGAAAGAAGCTGGTAACATTAAAGAGAAAGGGTTGACAACAGAGGAAGATACCAAACTGGAACTAATGGCTAAAAAAGCGCAGAGACTACAGACTATAAAAAACTTAAAAGCAGCTGCAAAGAACACCTGCCTAATAGAACCATCGCAACCAAGAATCTCTAATATATTTAGCCCTTTGCATAAGGATTGCCAGAGTGTTATAATGATGAATGCTGACCCAAATATAAACCATGAAGAGACAACGACATCTATAGAGATAGACGCAGAAAAACGGAGAGAGCAAATGGAGCAATGGGAACAAAAAAAAACAATTTCTGAACCAGGATAGAAAGGAGCTAATACCCTTTCCCAATTCTCTCAATTCACAAGATCCTCCAGTGGGGGAAGAAGTACATTCTCTCTTGAATGAAGACTCCGATTCAGAACTATATGAAACAGGGATGTCTATCTCTAGTGACTCTAGTCAACTAAGCAACTCACGAGAATCAAGCCCAAGTACGCAAAGGGGAACCGTATCGCTGGAGATCTCTGGCCCTAATGACTCAAGAGTGCTTAGCGAAATCAACATAAGGAAAAAAAAAAGTGGGAGGGGGGGAAAAAGGCCAAAACACAAAAGAGAACGAGACGTGCTGAACGAGGAAACTACAGATCCTGGTAATAATACTGACTACGCTAATGATAGACCTAATCCTCCTCGAAGAAGTCCAAGGATTAAATTAGCAGAAGAAATACCATGTCAAAATTCAGATGTACAGGAAAATCAAGAAATACATCAAACTAAAATCCCCGAACCCTCGCTGAGGCAGGTGCTCTGTTCAATAAAAAACTTCCAAGAGGATGTGAAAAAAGAGAGTCAAAAGAATCGCATGGCAATTGAAAAGCTACAAGGCGCCGTGAAGAAAGTGGGCAGTATTTGCTCTGAGATCTCAGAAAGAATGGTCATGGTAGAAACTCGTACGGAGAATCTTGAAACTGACGTGGCGACGCTCCAAATAAAGGAAACAGAACAAGACGGAATAATAAGAGATCTCATGGCCAAAGTGGAGGATCATGAAAACAGATCCAGAAGAAACTATTTAAGGTTTCTCGGAATTCCGGAGAATTTTGAGGGAAACGATGCCAGAGCGGCAATGATTGCCATACTCAAAACATCATTTCCAGAACTGGATGCCTGGGACATGGAGAGGGAAGTCCAGCGGGCCCATCGCTTCCCCTTAATGCTACCAAAAAACTCTAACAAACAAAATAAATTTCCGAGGGCAATGCTGGTCTACTTTGGGAACTTTCTCCTTCGTGAAAAAATTTACGATCTTGCAAGACCTACCACCCAAAGAGAGCATAAGGGGTTTAAATATTTTGTCAGGCCAGACTTCACTCATGCCACTGTGGAGCGAAGGTGGAAAATGCGCCAGCTATTTGAACCATTTGAAAAAGCTGGAGCAAAAATATTCCTTCAAAATCCAGCACGCTTGAAAATTATATTTAAAGGTGTTACACGAAATTTTAATAGTGAAATACAGGCGGAGAATTATCTTCGGGAAATCCCAGAGACAGCCTCCCGACACTCAGGGAAATAACCTAAATGAAATATATATCTCGTAGTAAAAAAGAAGATATATAAGATTAATTCATTATTATAATTCCTATTTTGTAGAAGATATACCTTGGGGAACTTGTGGAATTTAGCCTGACTGGCTCGGGGAATCTAAATGTCTTAGGATTTGGATCACCCATAAAAATAAGCATTTTATTTATATCAAAGTAGCCTAGTTCACAGGACCTGCTTGCGCAGATGTCACATCCCTGGACCAGACTGGCCCAGGTAACCTTCAAAGGTGGTGGTGGGTGGGGAGAGGGTAAAGGGGAGGGGGGAAAACCGGACAGGTTAGACATAAAGGGTAGTAAATTTATGTTAATAAGGAATAGGGAAATGGTAATAGGGATCACAGGAAATCAGAACACCTGGGATATAAAATATGGCGCTCTTGCTTTATCAGCATGGCTGGGATAAAGGTATTATCTCTGAATATTGGTGGTTTAAACGATTTCAAGAAAAGGCAAATGGTTGCTATTGGGCTACAAAACTGGGGAGCTAATGTCGTATGCATGCAGGAAACACATATTGAAGGGTCCCAGAGCCAGTTGTTAAATACACTAGGTTATAAACTGGTGAGCGCTACTTCACAAGGGGTCAAAAATCGGGGTGTGGCTATTCTGGCTAAAGGGAGTGGATTGGTGTTTAATAACTCTAAAACTGATAAGTTTGGCCGTTGGGCTATCACCGATTGCAGTCATCAAACAGGGCAAAAAATAACAATCTGTGCTATTTATGGGAGCAATATAGATGACCCCGTGGTCTTTGATGAGGTCTCCAATGAATTAACACACTGGCCTCTTCCGGCCTTGGTCTGTGGGGACTTCAATATAAACCTTCCAATTAACTGGTCCTTAAATGATGACTGGGTCTATAAAGGTCGAAAACCTAAAGTATTTCGCTCTCTTAAAGATCTATGTCTTGTACATGGACTTGTGGATAGCTGGCAGACTTCTAATTTTAACACTGGTGACCCTGGATATACCTTTTATTCAAATCCACATCGTACACATACCAGAATCGACTACATTTTACTCTCAAGCTCATTAATTAGGACCTCCCAAACTGTCAAACTGCCCCGGATATTATCTGATCACAACCCCCTTTTTTGCACATTGACTACTAGCTTAGCTAAATCAGAGCCTAACCTGTGGTCATTTGAAAAAGCATTATTATATGACCCTCAGTATCTTACCCACATGAAAGATTGGATACCAAAATTCCTAACAGAAAACATTAATAGTTCATCAATAGAGGTTGTGTGGGATACGTTGAAAGCAGGGGTCCGGGGCGAGACTATGTCATATTCACTCCGAGCAAATAAAAGAGAGAAAGAGGAATTAAGGAGGCTACAGGATGAACTTATATCAGCAGAAATAGGACTCATTAGTGCTACTAGCAATATAGACATAACCAGGGATATCTCTAATACCCTAGCCCAAGTAGCAGTTGCCAAGGCAGCTATTACTAATATTTTTTCAGATAAAGCAATCCGGAAAGCCACGGCACGAAAAGAATTAGTTTATGAAGTTAATGAGCTAGTAGGACATCAATTGGCAATGCGATTACGACAACAGGCCAATGCTAATTTAATAAGGGAGATTGTAGATCCAGTGGAAGGACTGTTAAAGGACCCAGAGCTGATCAAGCAAGCATTTTGGAGGTTCTATAAAGAACTATACATGGACAGCAGCCATGGAGACTCCATAGAAATAGAAAGATACCTAGAGAATTGTGAAGCCGTAAAGCTCGAGGTAAACGTGCAGTTGGCTCTAGAGGAAACTCCGAACATGGAAGAGGTCTTGACTGCTGTTAAGAGCCTCCCTAAAGGAAAGGCAACAGGGCTGGACTGCATCCCATCAGAATTTTATAGTATATTTTTAGACGAAATAAAACATATATTTAGCGATCTAATTACACATATCTTTTCTTGGGGGGAACCTCCCGGCTCTTGGTCCAAGGCAAGAATTGTTATTTTCGCTAAAAAAGGGAAACCCCCAGAACAATTAGGGTCATATCGCCCAATAACCCTTATAAACGCTGATTCTAAAATATACTCTAAAATTTTGGCAAATCGAATTGCACCTATAATACACAAAGTTATCGTTAAAAGCCAACATGGTTTCGTTTCTGGAAGGTCAACGATAAATCACATTCAGAGGGTTATTACACTCTTTGACGGAACAGAAATTACCGGAGACCCTATGGCCCTGATACTCTTGGATGCAGAGAAGGCCTTTGATAGGGTCTCCTGGCCGTTTCTCTGGAAAGCAATGGCGACGATGGGATTCCGAACCAAGTTTACTCAAGCGATACAAAAAATGTATAATAATCCTAGGGCCGTCGTATCTGTTAATGGAAGTCTAACTAAGGAAATCGTTGTTTCTAGAGGAACTCACCAGGGATGCCCTTGTTCGCCATTGCTTTTAGCTATATATATAGATTTTTTCATCCGCTACTTGGAGAAAAATAATCATATAATCCCTATTTTATCACAGGGATATGTAACAAAAACACTAGCATATGCGGACGATATTGCTATAGTTACTGCAGACCCTAAGGTAGCAATGCTGACCATTGAGACCGAGGCCAGGAAATTTGGACTGGTCTCTGGCTATGCGTTAAATCAAGGAAAGACACAAATTGTCTTAAATCAAAAAATTCTGATGGACGATCCTAGGGTTGTGCAGGGAGCGACATACCTGGGGGTGACAATCTCTTCTAAACTAGAGGAAGTGGTGGATTTAAATCTTAAGCCACTACTTAACACGATACAAAAAGATTTACGACGATTAAATAATCTCCACCTTTCCATTATTGGAAGAACTAATGCAATTAAAATGGTGTACTTTCCAAACATCTTGTATGTATTCAGGGCAATCTGCCTAGAAATATCAAATCAGTGGTTTACAGTAATGGAACGTATCTTTTCTAGATTTATATGGTCATACGCACAACCCCGGCGAGCATATAAATATCTTACTCTTCCTAAGGACAGAGGTGGGTTAGCGCTCCCTAACTTACGGAGATATTACTGGTCATGTGTACTACTATACAGCAAGGAATTATTACAAGGATGCAATAACACAGAGGAACACACCGCCTCAATCTTTCAGCTATTGGTGGGGGACTCCTGCTATGGCTATTTTTGGATACACACACATGATAGCTACCATAAAAAGGTTAAATTTAAGACTCTCTATAGCTGCTTTAAGGTATTTCAATCCTTCTAGATCCTCCGGCTCCACCCTGACCCTAGAGCCATTGGAGCGTGTCAGGGAGTTTGATTACTTGGGAATCAGAATCTCTGACAGGCTCAAATGGCAGCCCCACATAGAATGGCACTTAATCTCAAACGGGTAACTGGAGCCCTGGGAAAGGAATTCCGTGCCTCTACCTCTAAACCCATTGCCCCAGTATTAAACATCTATGCCGCAAAGGCGGTGGGTAGTGCTCTTTATGGCGCGGAACTATGGGGCTTCAGCTGTGTAGACTCACTTGTGACCAATGAAAACAAGTTCTTTAGAGAACTTTATGTCTCCCTAGGGGTACCCCAACTAAACCACTTTTGAGCGACTTTGGTAGGCGCTCAATTAGAGATCTAGCCACCCTTCGCCCTCTGCTATACTGGGCGTGGCTGTGGCGCACCCCTGAGCTTTCCAACTATGCCGATGGGCTCAGGGAGGTTATGAACATGCAAGGAGCACATAAAATCGAGTGGCTCACAAATATTAAAAAACTTCTGGTCGCAATCGGCCTCACCTCTGACCGGCCCCTGGGGGCGCCAATATCAAAGGAGGAAACCAAACGAGCTTTCTGGGCATGGGTGGATGCCTCGGAACAAAGAGATCCTAACATTGGAAGGTTGACAGAGGCTTTTTACCAGCATAAACTTACTCCTCTTTTAGAACCGTACCTTGATTTTATCACCAAGCCCAAGGATAGATCTCTTTTTATCCAGTTTAGATTCGGGACCCTCCCACTACGTGATCGTACCAGCAAGTGGAAACCACCCCATAAGACTCTTCCAGATTGTCCATTCTGCACTGGCGCTATCGAAAATATTTCCCATTTTTTCTTCGCCTGCCCAGCCTATTTATTACCTAGAATGAAATGGCTTAGGCCTGTTTGTTTACTCCTAGGAACAAGGGATTACATTGACGCTATGAGAATCCTTAAAACTTCTACTAATACTACTATAGTTTGCGGGGTGGCCAAATTCCTAGGTTGGGCATGGCTGATGAGACAGAGATTTATTAGTTCCAGCTAAATCCTTTTATCTTTTTTAACTCCCAAAGCTGCAACATTTAATAAATTTTTAGATATTTATTGTATATTACCCAACTGGATTTTCTTACGACATGTTTTAAAAATGAATTTGTAATTGTTTTTATGTATTTTGTGCTTTTATGACATTACATGTCGAAATAAAGCTTTGATTGATTGGTATGGAAGGCTGTAAAAAAAGTCCTAGGAATAGGACGATTTTCATACTACACCCCAGTATTAAATAACCCAATGCTTCCACCAACTATCTTCAAAGATAACTGTGTTAAAAAATGGTACAACTTGGGAATAACACAACTAGGAGATTTTTATACTAATCAGGGGATTAAATCTTTTGAAGTCTTGAAAGGAGAATTTTGCCTAGATTGGCGGGATTTTTTAAAATTTCTTCAGATTAGGGCCTTCCTAACTCATAATTTTGGACTAAGAAACATCTGGGAAAAATCTACGGTTGTAGAGATAATTATACATTCCAAGAAACAGTTGATCGGTGGAGTGTATGAGTCATTGTTGGATAAGCTTCCGGATGATTTAGATAAAATGGCAATGAATTGGCAAAATAAACTCAATATTTCTAAAGAAGGATTTCTAGGCTCCTATAAGCTAGCGCAAACGCTTCTTATTTCCACCAAACTTCAGACACAATTTTATAAAACCTGCTTTTGTCTCTATTATACACCGAACAAGATTGCAAAATGGGGAACTCGTAATGGGACTTGCTGCCCGAGATGTAATCTATTTAAAGCAGACTCTATCCATATCTTTGCCTCCTGTCCAGTGTTAATACCTCTGATACAAAACATAGAGAGGTTTTTAACTTCTGTTCTTCATAGAAAGGTTGTTCTGCCTCCAGAGGCAATGGTACTTGGGGTGGTTGATACAGATAAACTTGAGGACGGCTATGATCTTATATTTGTTGCCATGGCCGTTTGGCGGCTATGCCTAGCATCGGCCTGGCTAGACCCGCTACCACCCACTTTTCAACAGTGGTTAGCTAGGCTTTTAGCGGTGCATAATATTGAGATAGCTATTTATAAGCGGAAAAGCAGAAGGTGACGGGAAAGGGGCATGAATATCTGGACTCCTCTTACACTTTGGCGAGATTTACAAATTTGATTTATTTCCAATGCTGCAATATGCTTATGTTATTTTTCCTAGCTGTTTTCTCTCCCTTTCTTCCCTTTTTTTTTCTTTTCTTTTTTTTCTTTTTTTCTCTATGAAGCATGGAACATATCCTGCAAGATCTCCTATAATAGTTATGTAAATATGATAAACATAAAAATGTATGATGTAAATGTACAGAATGTTTACCTGTCGGGGTGGGGGAATAAAAATATGTTAAAACCAAAAAAAAAAAGGAATAACTTTACATCCAAAATATACTAGTGAGTGACCCGGAAGCACTGAGGTGCGAGAACTGAAAAAACAATATGAAAAGTAGATGGTATAGAAAAAATGGCTGCTTTTTTTCTGCAGCATTCGTTTTCCAGATGCTTTAAGTGTATTTAAGTTCAATAAGTGCATCTGTTCTACTCAGTGAGCGTTCCCGATAGGCACACTACAGATACGTCAAACATATTGTGTTTGCCAATGCTTGTTTGAGCTTTGAGTTTATATTTGGAGCGGCCAAACCCTTATACATGCTTATAGTCGACAATGGACATGCTAAATGAATGACTTGAGAAGCACAACACGCGAGGGGTTAAGTTTATGGAAAGCATCGCTTTCCAATGTCAAAGTGACCTTAATATTGCAATCGACAAAATGTGAAAGAAAAAGCACGACCACCCAGGCCAAAGAACAAAATAGTAAATCACATCTCTATAGAAGTGGTTTCATAACCTTTATTCTCAGTTTGTAAAAAAAAACTCAATTAAATAAAACATGTTGGTGTTTGAAGCAAATGTCAGCTGACAAGTTACAAATGGCTTTTCTAGGGATTTTATTGGATCCTGATGATCCATCAAGGAGTATAATTTATTCAAACATAGAGGGACTTTCAGGTTTTAATCTTCTTCTGCCACAGGCCCTCTTGGTGGTGGCAGCTGTGTATGAATTCCATGAATGTACACATGTGGCAAGTATTGTCTATATTTGGTGGAGCGGGAACTGGAGCGTATCTTCCGCCGCCTGCCTAGTTTCCACTGTAGCCCTTCTTACCACTTGCCCGCGGCATTATTCCATAGGGACAGTTCTGCGAGCAATTACAAGCTTCCTGGTGTCTCCAGGTCTATAATTACCACGCCCACATATAGTGAAGTTGGTGATCGCAGGCCCAGAGATACTGGATCCACCCAGATCTGACAAAGGAGCATCTGGGGCAATGAGCACCTGCGGCACCAGGCCCCAACCGCCATCCTGCTGCAGCACGGGAGCGCCAAATGATAACCCGGTGCCTTTTCTGCTCCTGATCTTCCTCTACCCTCCCATCGCCACCATCAGCACCATGGGCCAGAGCAAAGCCCACGCGCCATTTACCAATTCTCCAAGCAGGTGGTAAACGGATGTAGAAGTTACCTCTTTAAATTTAATGGAATGGGTAAATACGCACAGGATTGAACCCATCATTACCTGGTTCATGTGTTATTCCCCATTCCAGAGAAAACAACTGCTATTCTCATTGTAAAATAGAGGGAACTCCCTGTAAGAGCCTGTGTATGAGGAGAAGTTATCACTGGCTTCAGTGTATCCCAAGCTGTCACCGCGAGGCCGTCCAATGACAGATGTGGTTTGTAGTGGACAAGGTGGGGCTGAGAAAACAGTGAAAGGTACACCTTCAGGAAGAGCCTCAAGACCTGGCTCTTCGACTGATCTGGGGCAGTACCCCTCCTACACCCCCCCAACCCAGCGCCTTGAGACCCTGACGGGTGAGTAGCACGCTTTATAAACCCCTGATTGATTGATTGATTGATTGAGAAATCTCACGTGCCGTTTTCTAGTTTTTAAGCAGTTTTGCTGCTTAAAAGGGGGTTTCCTTGTAGGCATCTATACTCAGGTTCACAGTTGGAAAATTGCTCCCCATTAAACCCGACCTCGTGCAATGGGAACAAAACTCTTTGTGAAATGTGTTCTTCCTTTTAGGCCAAAACATTAAAATCTCTACAAAATTGTCCACGTTGGATGTTATTTAACAATCTCAAACCTTGTAAACTATTGCTTCGCCTGTGCATTGAGGGTCTTCATACTCCATGTTATAACTTTTAAGAAAGCTGCTATTTTGTTGCCTGAAATTACCGAGCAGCCCTCGTTGTGTGCTGCGTCATTCTATTTAGCTGCCACTTCAGTTCCCCTGGCACCCTCTCCACCCCAACCTGCCCTACCTCAGGGACACGCTAACCTTCTCCATCATGGACCAGCCCAAGGGAGGTCCTTCTCTCTGGCTGATCCCCTGGGAATCCCCCAATGAAAACGGAGTGATGAGCCAGCAGGGGTCGCTAAGGTGTCAACATGATCATGTGATCTGCACTCAGCAACTCCCATAAATATTAGTCATCACTGGATAATGAGTCCATGTTTAGACACACTTCTCTGAGTGGCACAATGCCACCTTTGTTCCAGTAACAGTTATTGATTCCTGATACAAATGATTGGGCTGGAATCAATCTGCACCTTTCACCACTCATCTAGAGAAAGGTGTGGAGCTATTCTTCATCTCTGTCTGAGTCAAAGCAAAATACATAAATAGCTCAATGTCACATTAGCCATACACACATTCAATTAAAAGTGCATAGAACTACAACTCAGAATATATAATACGCCGGAATATATGACACCAAAGGTGACGACAATAAAACATTAATAAACCCACATGTCTTCAACCAAGACATAAATACTCCTGCCACATATGAGGTTATCAGGCAACCTGCTATGGCACGTGCATTTAACTACTATGCCATCTTGTTGCCTTGTGAGGAGTAAGTGATTCATCAGCAGAAGTAACATTTGCAGATCTCTGATCCAGGGACAGATATCTAGGACAAGGAATTACCAATGTGTAGCAGACCCCGCAAGCTGCCTGAGTGACAAAGTTGCCAAACTTGCTGCATGAGACAACCCATGCCATAAACCCCTTAGGTGCCACTGCCTCGTCTGGGCAGACCCAGAGCTTCTACAATCGTGCAGAGGAATAGGCAAAGCCACAGAGATAAACTACTCTTAACTCCTCTTTATTCCTTCAGAAACGTCACCAGCGTCACTAGAAATGCATAGTTGCCAACGCCAAAAAAGAAATAAAAAAATGACGGACGAAAAGGGCACTGCCACTTTCACGTTAGCAGGTGAATATTTCCTCTATCGCTTGGGTGGGTGTTGTGACTTAAGTGTTGCCATACCTTTTCCTTAGTCTCCTTCACTACTGCTCAGCCAGAGTGAGTGCTGGAGTGCTTGGTGATGAGTGGAATGCTGAGTGCTTGGTGATGTCATTGAATGCATGGATGCCTGCGGATGTGCTGAGTGTCAGTTGGAGTGTGCAGGACGAGCCGCAGGGAGGCTGCTCCTGGTGGGGCTAGCTGTTATTATCTACCTACCTACCTACTTCCCTGAAACTTACCTTGTAACTAAGTATAATAAATTCATATTCTGTGAACCTACTCTATGAGTACATGGACTTCTTTTACCTATTAGGTAAACGTGGACAAGCGCATCAATACTACCCCTGCTTCAGAAGCCCAGTTTGGATCCTATGGATCCAAACAGCTTTTGACCTATCTCGCATCTCCCTCTGCCAGCTAAGCTGGTGGAGAAAAGAAGGAATGCACAATTGAGTGTTTATTTACAAGAAGCACTATTACTGGATCCCACGCAATATGGGTTTAGAGAGAGGCACAGTACGGAATCTGCTATCTTAAAATCTACGGAGGAGATTAGGGCAGTCTTAGACCGGGGAGGTAAGGCCGCTATGATTATGTTGGACCTTTCCGCAGTCTTCGATACGGTCCATCATGATTTGTTGATGGCCCGGTTGCGGGATTGCGGAGTCCAGGATAAAGCCTGGAAACTTTTGAACTCCTTCCTTTCAGACAGAGTGCAAACTGACTCATTTGGCAAATTTAGTTCCAAACCTTTCTCGCTGCCTTGTGGAGTCCCACAGGGGTCGTCCATGAGCCCTGCACTTTTTTAATGTTTATGTGTCCTCATTGGCCCCTCTTATCCAATCCTTTGGGTTTTGCCTCACTACGTATGCTGACGACACTCAAATTGTGGCGTCGCTGCTACCTGGGCAGGAAACAGGGACAGCAAAACGGTTCCATGGTTGTATGGAAGCTGTGGGTAATTGGATGTCTCAAAATTGCTTGGAACTCAATTCAAATAGAAAGGAGGTTATCCTGTTCGGGAATGATCCCAACTTCTGGGTCCCAAGTTGGTGACCGGATACCTTGGGCTCTCTTCCAACCCCTACCCAGAAGGTAAAAAACGTGATAGTTTTTATTGATGATAAACAAAATTTTGGTGACCAAGTGAATGCAGTAACTACAGCCACGTCGTATGTTCTTATAACGTGCAAGAAAATACTGCCTTTTTTGCCTAAGGATAGTCAACAAACAGTAATTACAGCATTAACTATGTCAAGGCTAGACTATTGCAATAGTCTTTACCTGAACATTCAGGATCGGTTTCTGCATAGACTTCAACTTCTGCAGAGCGCGGCCGCTAGACTGCTCATGGGTACATCCAAATTTGCTTCAGTCTCCGAGGATATTAGAATACTTCACTGGCTACCCGTTAAGAAACGAGTGCAGTTTAAATCACTTTGCATGGTTTAAAGCCCTTCATGGCATAGGTCCTGACCACCTAAAGCGGCAATTCCAGTGGTATGTACCTAAAAGACCACTTCGCTCCCATGGAGCAAAACTGATGACAGTACCACCTACAAAAAAAGCCAGCTGGGGAGGCAGATGTTTTTCTGGCCGAGGCAGCTAAGGCCTGGAGTGACCTCCCTTTCCATCTAAGAAGTATTTCGAATTTACTGGCATTCAAGGAGGCCTTAAAAACCTGGTTATTTGATGTATAATCTTGGTCTCATAATTATGTTTCATCTTGAGGACAGTAGCTAGCGCCAGGACACCCTTGGGTAACAGTTGCGCTTTACAAATGTCACTAACATAACATAACATATTAGGCGAGTGGGCCACTGTCTCTCGGCAGCTGCACATTGGTGCCAGAAGTTCCATTAGGTGGAGACTCATCAAATGACCTGCATTTGTTCACTTACTGTTGCTCGGGGATAAGCAATGGCGTAGACTTTTTGGACAAAGTGGGTAATTGTCCAGTCTCCCCATCTTCCAAGGTGCTACCTGGGAGAAAGATTGTTCTTTACATATCACCACTGTCTCTCTAGCTCAACGTATTTCCCTGTGTCTGCCTAACCTTACCCCAGACTCTGCCTCTCTCTGCCCTGTGCCATCTTAAGGATGTTTGGGCTCCAACCAAGACATAGTTCAGCTATTTTTGTGTGAACCCTTTTTTAAAAATTTATGGTGAAATGAATAAATTCTAACCACCACTTGTATTGAGATGCCTCTGTACATGATGACGTGCTTAGATGTTTGTGTTGCTGTCATGAAGATCTCCAGGTTCCTTGGTGGTGGCCAGCTTAGAAGCTGGGCTTGTCTGTCATTTTAAAGTTTCCTATTCACATAATTTCATTTTACCAGCCAACCCAGACGCTACTGACTGACAGACTCTTCCTTGCGTTACTAGAGCTTCATAATCGTGTGCAAACATGGATGGCGTACACTGTGTTATTGATATATTAGTTAGGGGAATGGGTTGGGTCTCCATATGTGTGGTCTACTGATTTATTGTTTTTATTTACCTTGCTGTTGTGTATTGTTTTAAAAAAATCAAACTGCTCCTGTTTTCCTGATGACTGACTTGCTACCCTATGGTGTTGGTTACCATTCAGATTTCCTCTATTTTCCAGCAGAAAATTGTTGAGCTGTTTGCATCTACTGAGGACTGATATGTAGACCTGCTTTGCTTCTTCTGTCACATAGGCCCTCTGCCCCCTATCGATACTTTCTGCCAATTTTGTGTCATGCTGACAAGTACTGTATATTGTCTTACTTATGTTCTGCACTTCAATTGTATTGTAAACTGGAAAAACTAATAAACAGATTCGACAAAAGAAAATTATTACCAGTGTAGTTTTGAGGTTTTGGGTACCGGAGACAAAACATATTTTGGGATCTCTGTAAGGAAATACATTGAATTGTATTATTCCTTCTCAAGTCAACACAACGCAAAATAATAATTATATGTTAAATTCAAACAAGGACATAAAAAAACAGTTGAAAATTTTCTTGCCCAGTACCCCAAAAAATCCTTAAAATCTCACTTGTTTTGAGAACCAAAGTTAAATGTAGCAGTAGGAAGAGAGGTTTAAATAGAGAAGAAGAGAAAAAGGTCAAATAGAAAGAAAGTTGAGTCTCCCGGGTGCCCTCTGGAAGGTGGCGGCCCTTGCCAGTTGCCTAGTTTGCCCATGCCTTAAAACATCTCTGATCATACTGCATAAGAAATTGCACAAACAGTTTAAATCTCATACGTTTGATGAAGGATCCTACATTTGTCGCTTTATCGATTGAAATTTGCAATAACCGGATTAGCAGTTCTCTGGTTTTAATAAAAGCAGATCATACCATCATATTATGCAATCTCAAAAGGAAATGCCCAATGGTTCACACCGGAATTACGTACCTTAAAGCAGCAATGTAAAGTGAAAGAAAGACATTGGAGGAGAGATTTTCTTTCTTCAAAAAAACAGGACTATTGGCTAGCTATTCTCACCTACAAAGCAGAGTTAAGAAAAGCTCAAGCCTCCTATTATGAGAATAGAATCTTAGCAGCGTCCAACTCGCCCAAAGAAACTTTTAACATTATCAAAAATTTACTTAAAGCCCCCCCCCTAGATCTGTCCCCGATACTTCTGGCAAACGGTGCAATAATCTTGCTGAGTACTTCAATAACAAAGTCCAGCTTATCCTTGAATCCCTCCCACCTAAGAAGGAGGAAGACCTTCCTCCCCACCCTCAGACGGATTTCCACTCAGGCCCCCTGAATATATCCTTGAGGACTTCCCACCCGTGCGTGACTCAGGAAACCTTCACCTCCCTGTTGGCCACGGTAAAGAGCGGCTCCCCTACTGACCCAGCGCCACTGAACATTTTGAAACAGGTCACTCCAATAATAGCCCCCAACTTGATAAACCTGATTAAAGCCAAGCGGGGTGCCTCAGGGCTCTTCACTCAGCCCGACTCTTTTTAATGTTTATATGTCTCCTCTAGCAGCCAGAATAGCTCCACATGGAATCCGGATAGTCACCTACACCGATGACACTCTACTGGTGGTCCGGTTTAACCAAGCCGAACAGAAAATCCATACCCTCTACTCCTGTCTAAACGATATCTCAAACTGGATGGACGACTCTCCATTAGGTTTAATGGAGGAAAAACTGAGATTATGATTTTAGGCAACTCTCTCAGCTTTAATCCCAGCTTGATGTGTCCCTCTTGCATGGGCCCAGCCCCAATCCCGAAATCAGAAATTAAGAGCCTTGGTGCATGGCTGGACCAGGACCTCAGTCTTAGGACCCAAGCCAGAAAAACAGCAGCTCTCTGCTACGCCTACTTAGAATGGCCCAAAAGGTCCTGCGCCTCCTTCCCTCCGCAGCTTAGAAAGTACTGGTCCAATCACTAATACTCTTCAGACTGGATTACGGGAAAGCCCTGTACCTGGGCGCTCCATCTCCGCAGTCAGAAAACTCCAATCCGTACAAAACAGTGCCGCAAGACTGTTGATGAGAACCACCAATAGACTATCAGCCAAACCAACGCTCCGCTCCCTCCACTGGCTCCCGGTTCAAAAACGGATTAGGTTCAAGGCGTTGTGCTTGGTACATAAGGCAAGGCAGGGACTCGGCCCACCCATGATCTCCACCATGATTCGTCCATATAAAGCCAATCGGAATCTTCGATCAGGCGATCTGTACATGACAGAGATCCCTAGGATCAAGAGGTCTAGGAGTGGTGGTAGGCTTTTCTCCTATAATGCCTCCAAACTCTGGAATTCCTTGCCTCTCCACCTTCGCTCAATCCCTGATCACCTGGCTTTCCGGAAGCAACTAAAGACCATGCTCTTTTCTTAAGCCCTTCTGGTCCCCTGTGTCAGTTACCAGCGCTGGGATGCTTTCGGGTATCCATGCGCTCTATAAATGCCCTTCCTTCCTTCCTAAACAGTGACTCCCACTTTCGAAAGAAAAAATACCAATTGGCCATGAAAATCTACATAACACCAACCCAAATACAATAAAGATAGATAAAGTTTTTCTGAAAGTATTCCTCAGTGTGGTCCAGAGAGTAATCCGGGCTTCATAGGTTTGGATCTAAGTACCCTTGTCAGGGCAGCTTGCAGATAGGCAAAAAATAGGTAAAGATCATACCAGACATTACTGTCTTATTCTAGCAAAGGTCGAGATATATGGGTTCAACTCTGATTCTTAACCAGCAATGCAAAAAAGCCGTACCCCTCACTGTAAGGTTTCCTATTGTAAAAATACAAAGCAAGACAGGGAATTCAAGGGACCATTCAGAACAGAGAAAAGAGAAACTTATTTTCTTCCCCTGCATGGGGGGCGTGGCCAAGCCAAGCACCAAGATGGCCGCTCGACTGAGAAACTCCTAAGCCGCCTCTAATAAATTACAGCCATGCTCCGGTTCACTGGTGTCCTTCACGGTGGTGTCTGGGCTGAGAGATGCTCTCTAACTTGCGGAACATTCCGGGCCGCACAGCGGTGAATTAAATGCCTCAGAAGAGAGACGCTACGGCCCTCGGAGGCCCTGACACAACAGAGGTCGCGGGAGGGGTGAAGTCGCAGATGTGCTGAGCGGCCGCACTGAAATTACCATGCGATAGGCTCACAAGAATGCGTCAAATGTCCGCTATAAAGTCAACGCGACGCCGCAAAAATTGCAAAACACGAACGCAAAAAAAAGCTGCGATGAAGCCAATCGCGATACAAAAATCAGCTAAAAACAGCCACAGGCATGCAATCCCCACACAACATGCGGGAAAAAGCACTATAAAAGTAGGAAAAGAAAACACATACAAATGCCAAACAACAGCGAAACACAATGGAGTCAGCCAGAGCAAGTGCAGAGGACAACCAGTCCCCCACAAGCCCCCCGGATGACCAGCCTGGGACCTTGGGGTCAGGGAAGGGCAAGCACAAGAAGAGAGGAAGAAGTGTTTCAGTCCGCAGGAAAACAGGATCCTGATAACGGAGGTGATAGAACACCATCAACTACTGTTCGTCATCTCCACTGTGTCACTGGCAACTAAAAATGGAATATGGCAGACCATCGTGGACAAGGTGAATGCAGTCGGAGTGCTGAAGAGGACAATGGAAGAGGTCAAGAGGCGCTGGAATGATGTCATATGCAAAACCAAGCAGAAACTCGCAAACAACTGGAAGGCAGCAATGCAGACTGGAGGTGGGAGTCCTGCGCAACAGGAGGAGCTGGACGAGATGGAGGAAATGGTGTCCACAGTCATCAGTGGGGAGACGGTGGCAGGAGTCAGGGGCCCTGACCCTGCTCAACATGACCGGACACAACAGCAACAGGGTGAGTAAGGACCAGGGACTTGGCGGACGGGAGGAGATGGGCACAATGGCACACATGCACAAGTAAGCATAGCACATCTGCGGACAAACCATGCGCCAGACCCCAAACTCCCACCAAGAGACCTATGCACACAAGTATGCAACATCTCAGCACTGTATAAGCACAGAAGTCAGAGGCACACTGCATTTAAGGGATAAGGGGCAGCCAAAGCAGAGCTGCAGGGGCGACTCCCCCAAAATACGGCACACACACATCACATGCAGAGCACATCAAAATTGACAACGATGTGGCGCAACACGTCCACAACAGAACAGAGGACACAACTGGTGCCGCTTGTGTGCAGAAACTGGCCCATCACATATGGCATCGCAGTGAAATGTGAGTTGACAATGTACATGTACAAACACACATCCGTGATGTTATCGAAATGTCCACTGTCCCGCATCATATAGGCAGCTCCCCACAAACAGTCACAATGTACAATGTCATTCAGTCCGAATGTAAACATGTACAATGCGTCAACATACATGTGAACACAATGTTAAACTGCATCTCCCCTTCACATTGCGGAGGGAAATTCAAAACCTCCTGCAGAGCAGTCCCAGCCGCTCTTCTCTGATGACGAAGAGGACCACCACACCTTCAACTCCTATGCCCTACAACAGCTTGTGGAGAGCCTCCACAGCCCACTTCCAGGAGCAGGGCAGCCCAGCTGCTACGAGGAGAACCCACCCCCTGCACAGAACACACAGCAGGCAGCACTCACCACCACGGCTGCCTCCCAAGATCCCCATGACGAACACATGGACTTCCAACACCATGTGTTGGGGTGCCAAGAGAAGCTGGCTGAAAAGGTGCAGGTGGAGTTCGACCGCTTGGGAGACAAACTAGATGCCATACGTGGGTGTCTAAGTCCCATCAGGGTCCACTCACAGTCCCTAACGGACACCGACAGTCCGCTCCATGCCCTCCAATGAACCATGGCTGACATCGCCAGAGTCCTGATTCTGTGACAAGAACGACTGTCTAGTCAGAGTGGCTCCAGCGAGCTCGCCCGGGAGTTGGGACTCATGCGGAGGCTCATGTAGAACATGGAGCGGACGCGTGCAGAAAGAGCGGCTGACACGGCTGCACACCAGCGAGAGCTAGCTGGGTACCTCAATGCCATAAAGACCCTCCTCATGGCATTGCTGCCACAAGGCCTGGCGCTGATGCATGCAGCTGCTACCACTCCATCCATATCTCTGCCCCCTGATTTGTCAGTGCAACACAGTTCGGTGGAAATTCCACCTCCGGCCCCTGAGGTGACACTGCCACACAGTGCTGGACACAGAACACCACCACCCACATGTGAGGTACATGAAACAGCAGAGGACGAAGATGCGGATGAATCTGCCCTCGTGGTCTGAAGGAAGCTGTAGCATTCATCTCCGCCAAATGGCCTGTTTCTGCTTGGTTCTGCCCTCTGCATCATCACCTACCGCTGTCACCCGATGCACTCTGCGACACTCACCTTGGATCTCGACATGGAACCGCTGTCACCCGATGCACTCTGCGACACTCACCTTGGATCTCGACATGGAACCGCTGTCACCCGATGCACTCTGCGACACTCACCTTGGATCTCGACATGGACTGCCATATTCTGTTTGATCACCAATGACACAACTATCAGACTGCGGACTGAACTCCTCTTCTACTGATGTACTTGTCATTCCCTGAAGGACTCTGGCTGGTCCTCCATGGGCTAACAATGTAAACTGGGGTTTGCATGGCCCTGTAGTGCTCCAGCTGCAACACTCCACAGAATGTGCATTAAACATTCATTTTCACACCGATGTGTCATGTCTATGATCTTGCAGATGTGGAGGTATGGATGCATGTAGGGGCAATGATTTCACCTCACGTCCATGTTGCTCATGTTGTGGGATGGGGGTCACAGGGTGACACATTGCCGATTGCGTGCCGGGTGGCGCCGACACTAGAACGGATGCAAAAACAACAGTTGATGGACAGAATGCAGAACAATGTCATACATTCACCCCAGTACAGAGATCTGGGCCTAAATCCATCGTTTTTTTTGCTCACCATGCCATTCCAGTTTGAACCCAGCCATATGCAAATCAGTTTTGACCCTGTGCCTCATGGGAACAGTCCAGCCCGAACTGCCAAGCCAGGTCCTCCCTAGACTGGAGACAAGCATCCAAGGACTGGTTTCGGGGTTTCACCCCTCTTCAGCCCGGATAGCTTGATTCCAGTGGCATGGAGAGCACGGGACCCACGTCTGGACATACCCGTCCCGCTCGGGGTGACAAATGCAAAAACAACAGTTGATGGACAGAATGCAGAACAATTTCATACATTCACCCCAGTACAGAGATCTGGGCCTAAATCCATCCTTTTTGTTTTGCTCGCCATTCCAGTTTGAACCCAGCCATATGCAAATTGGTCTTGACCCTGTGCCTCATGGGAACAGTCCAGCCCGAACTGCCAAGCCAGGTCCCCCTTAGACCGGAAACAAGCATCCTAGGAACGGTTTCTGGGTTTCACCCCTCTTCAGCCAGGATAGCTTGTTTCCAGTGGCATGGAGAGCACGGGACCCACGTCTGGGCATACCTGTCCCGCTCGGGCTGGATTGTTCCCATGATACATAGGGTCAAGACTGATTTGCATATGGCCAGGTCTAAACTGGGGTGGCATGGTGAGCAAAAGAATGATGGATTTAACCCAGATCTCTTGACTGGGGGTGAATGTTTTGATTTGTTCTGCATTCCATCCATCAATTGTGTGTCTTTTAACACTAGAACGGAGACACACGCACTAGTCACTTCCTTGTCCAGCCATGGACGGAACCACGCCCAGAGCCCCGGGGTCATTGTTCACACCCTTACGGTGGACTGGCATACGCCAGGCCAGCCCACTTTGCTTACGCTCACAGGGAGCAATGACAACGCTACATATCCCAGGTCCTCTTCCCTGTAAGGGATCTGCTGCTCACAGATTTAGTTGTCAGCATGCCACAGCCACTCCCTCACAGCTGGTTTGCACCCACACCACACCCATCCGGCACAGGCGTCACAGGACATGTGATCCTGCCAATGAAAAGGGCCTGGCGCACATGCTGGACGCCATTTCCACTCTGTAACTGGGTGTCTCCGTGTGGTTATCATTTCTGCCTGAGGGCCTAGGGCCCGGGCACAGCACATTGCCCAGTGCCGGGGGTGACATGATGGCATCCGCACCACAGGACTCAATCATAAGGGGTCCATGGCTTGCGGTGCACAGACTTGGTGGCACCGGATACACTGCAGCAGGTACAGGCACACTGCGACGGGACGGTGTCTTTCGGTACACTGAGGTAGGGGCTGAGCGGGTGTGCAGCCTACAATGATGCACCGTCTAGGCGGTCCGGAATGGTGGTATTAGAGTGAGCCCTGCTGGACCGCAATGTAGGCCTGAGCCAGCGGGCAGTGCGGGCCTACCACCATGTGGCGTCGCCTCGCCGTTCTCAGAGTTAGTGGCACCTATAGGGCTGAGCGGGTGAGCAGCCTGCGTCGAGGCCGGGTGCACTGATATGTTCTCTGCCATAGCAAAATCAAGACCCAGAATCAAGTGTGAGACCTGGTGGCCCACGGTGCGGGGCTGCATGATGTGGAGGGTGCCATGGTCGCGGGCCCCGGGGTTGGGGCTCCCACGGCACATGGTGGGCCCTCTTGGAGACATGCCGGTGGCAGAAGGTGAGCAGGGAGGCCTGTGTGCCCAGGGGCGGGCTAGTGCTGATGGCGTGTGCGACTGTATGGACTCTGCCATTCATGTCTCTGGCAACTGTTTCAGATGAGGGACCTGGGGGACTGCAGTGTGTACCGGCACGTGGTTGGAGGCACACCAGTCGCTGCAGCTGAGCAGTGAGGCCTGGGTCTGCAGTGTCGGCACTCTCTCTCCCTCTCTTTCTCTCCCTCTCTTTTTCTCTCCCTCTCTTTCTCTCTCTTTCTCTTTCCCTTTCTTTCTCTCTTCCTCTCTTTCTCTCTTTTTCTCTCCCTCTCTTTTTCTCTCCCTCTCTTGCTCTCTCCCTCTCTTTCTGACTCCCTCTATCACTTTCTCTCTCCCTCTCTTTCTCTCTCTCTCTCTATCTCTATCTCTCTCACCCTCTCTCTCTCTCTCACTCTATCTCTCTCTTTTTCTCCCTCTCTTTCTCTCTCGCCCTCTCCCTCTCTCTCTCTCTCTCTCTCTCTCTCTCTTTCGCTCTCTCTCGCTCTGTACTTTGATAGGCGCATGACACACCTTCTTATCTGTATTTCTGTCTTGCAGGCTGTGCCTTACAGAATTCCCAGAGAAGACCCGCCGTGCCTCTTCAAGATTGTTGTTTTTCGTTTAATCTGTAATAAAGTTTTTATTTGGATTATATGATTTGTATGTAGGATTTCCATTTTTCTGGCCGCACCTGTATGTTAGGTGTTGTGATTGTGCGACTTCAGGCAATTTGTTTGGTTCATGGTTTCATGGTGTTGATGTGCATTTTCTTTGTCCAAAGGGAGGGAGAGGGTGGGTGGTGGGGTCCTGGGGGTGGTGGCGGTGGGTGTTGTTGCCCTATTGAGGCTCCGGGCTGCATGTTCAGTTGCTCGGGGGCATCTGTTGTTCTTCATGTTTGGCTATGGGCTGTTCTTTCTTGGCTGCTGCCGGTTGTTGTCCGACTTTACACCAGGTCAGAGCAGGTGTTAGTTTCCTGCTGCTAACGCGCCTTGTCGCATATTTTGTGTTCTTATCGCCGATCTGGCTGGTCGTTGAGAATGTTGAGGTGTGGTATTGTCGCAGATTTTTGCTCCGGAATGCCTACTCTGCATCTCATTAGCGATAGTTGCCGGGGTCATCTGTGGCGATGTTTATTGAGGATGCTATCGCAGGAAAACTGGTGATATCGGCTGTTTGCACCAGCTTGTGAATGGGGTAATAAATTTATCTCGACTTTGGCTGTGATAAGATGCCGATAACTCGGCGATAACTCCTTGAGAATATGCCCCTTGAAGTGCTGATTAACGGACGGGCTGCGGCGGTGAGTGATCCCATTCTTTTTTCTACGTTGCTGCTTCCCCTGCTCTCTGCCTGGTTCTGGACCTAATAACCGAAGCTGCAGGTAAACTCATGAGGGATGTGGCGGTGATGTGCACAGCACAGAGAGCTCGCCCTCCTACCGTTTGTGGGCAAGATCTACCTACACAGGCCTCACTACACCACATGGCACCTTCATGACAGGCTGTGCCTGACTCCACTTGTCACACAGAAGGCTTGAGAACCCATATGGGGGCAGGCTTGTGGGGGCAACTCAGTGAGCTGGCATCTTAACTCCCTCGCAACGCATGAACAACCACAGTACAGGCCTGCTATATCCCTGGGTCTGGGACTATACTACAGACTCTCTTTGAAGGCCTGGGTGTCATTCGCTGCCTTCCCTGTCTTGCGCTTCATAGAACATCTCTCCCCCTGCATTCTGGACTAGCCTTGTTACTCACATTGCAGCCCTCCCTCACTACACTGTGGGGTGCAGTGACCCTCAGCAGCATCAGATCTCCTTTGATGCAGCTGGGATGCCTTGGCGTGAGGAGAATGATGGTCCCCCATGTGTAGACCTTGCGGGTCATCCAGAATCAGAACCCCCTCCTGCTGATGGGACTCCAGTGATTATAGTGGAATTGCGAGCTGGATTTAAAGCCATCAATGTGAGATTTGACACATTGGCGGCCCGCCAGGATAACATGCATGGCCGCATTTAGCAACTTGAAACCTGCATTGCTGCCACTGAACAGCGCATATCTGAGATGGAAGATGCCCACCCTGCCATGGTCAAGATATTGGAACGCACCGAACGACTGTAGCCACCAAGGCAGAAGATTTGGAGGCGCGATCGCACCAGAACAATATTCGCATAGCCAGTGTGGCGGAATCCATCAACACGGGCCCCATGAGTACCTATGTGGGATGTAGAGTGGAGTGTCATAGAGTGGAGTGGAGTGTCATAGAGCAGAGTGGAGTGTCATAGAATGGAGTAGAGTCGCACGGAGGATTGCAGAGTGGTAGGTCATTGAATGGAGTGTCAAAGAGTGAAGGCTCATAGAGTGTGGTGGAGTGGAGTGGTGAAGAGTAGAGTAGAGTGGCGTAGAGTGTTTAGAGTGTCATACAGTGGAGTGGCATAGAATGGAGTACAGTGGAAGGGCTTAGAGTGAAGGGGCATATAGTGGAGGAGCACAAGGTGGAGCAGAGTGGAGTAGAGTGGAGTGGAGAAAAGTGGAGTAGAGGGAGTGTCATTGAGTGGAGTGGAGTGGTGTGTCATATAGTGTTGTAGAGCGGAGTGTTCTACAGTGGAGAGGAGTGGGTTAGAGTAGAGTAAAGTGGTGTATGATAGAGCAGAGTTTCATAGAGTGGAGTGATGTAGACTGGAGGGCTGTAGAGTGGCGTAGCATAGAATGGAGTAAAGTGCAGTAGCGTAAAGTGTCATAGAGTGGAGTGCCATAGAGTGAAGTGGAGTATATTGGAGTGGCATAGTGTAGAGTGGAAAAAATAGTCATAGATTGGGTTGGTATAGTGTGGTGTGGTGTAAAGGGGAGTAAAAAGGTATACAGTGGCAGAGAGGATTGTAGAGTGGCATAGAGTGGCATAAAGTGAAATGTCATAGAGAGGCATACAGTGGAGTGCTATAAAGTGGCGTAGTGCGAAGTGGCATAGAGTGGAATGGTGTAGAGTGGAGAAGGGTGGCCTACAGTAAAGTGTCATAGAGTGCTGTAAAGTGTCGTAGAATGGAGTGGAGTGGGGTGTCCTAGAGTGTTGTTAAGGAGAGTGTCATAGAGTGGAGAGGAGGGGCATAGAGTTGAGTAGACTGAAGTGTCATAGAGTGGAGCAGAGCGTCATAGAGTGGAGTGTCAGAGTGGCAAAGCATAGAGTAGAGTAAAGTGGAGTAGAGTAAAGTAAAGTGTCATAGAGTGGAGTGCCATAGAGTGGTGTGGAGTGCTGTAGAGAGGAGTAGACTGGAGTGGCATAGTGTAGAGTGAAGTAAAGTGTCATAGATTGGAGTGGTGTAGCGCGGAGTGGTGTAGAGTGGAGTAAAGTGGCGTAGAGTGTTGTAGAGTGGACTGGCGTACAATGTCGTATAGTGGAGTGGCGTAGAGTGAAGTGGCATAAAGTGGAGTGGTGAAGAGTGATGTGGAGTGTTTTAGAGTGGAGTGGTGTAGAGTGGAGTGGTGTAGAGTGGAGTAGAGTGACCTAGAGTAAAGTAGTGTAAAATGGTGTAGTGTATCATAGATTGGCATGGAGTGGAGCAGAGTGTCATAGAGGTGAGTAGAGTGGAGTAGCATACTATGGCGTAGATTAGAGTATAGTGTCGTAGAGTGGAGTGGAGTAGAGTGGAGTGTCGTAGAATGTTGTAGAGTGGAGTGGCATTAGGTGCAGTGGCATAGAGTGGCATTGAGTGGAGTAGAGTGGAGCGGTGTAGAGTGGCGTAGAGTGGAGTAGAGTGGAATGAATTGGAATGTTTATACATTGACTGTGATTGACTATGGAGTAGTTATAAGTATAGAAAACTATGGATGGAGTTTTAATATGCAATGAATTGACTTAGCATGATTATAGTGTTTAACAACGAAATTAATTTTATTCTTTTTTAGAATGCTTTTATGGTTGTACACTGTGTACCGAATAAAGCTTGATTTGATTGATTGATTGATTGAATTGGAATGTCATAGAGCGTAGTATCGTGGAGTGGTGTGTTGCAGAGTGGAGTGGAGTGGCATGGAATGGAGTGGAGTGGTCTGTAGTATAGTGGAGCATCATAAAGTGAAGTGGTGTAGAGTTGAGTAGAGTGACTTACTTTGAAGTGGTGTAGAGTGGAGTGGCACAGAGTGGAGTAGAGTGTCATAGAGTGAAGCAAAGTAGAGTAGATTAGAGTGTTGTAGAATGGACTGGAGTAGAGTGGTATAGATTGGTGTAGAGTTGAGTAGAGTGGAGTGAGTAGAGTGTCATAGAGTGGAATATCATGGAGTGGAGTCTCGTAGAGTGGAGTAGAGTGTAGAAGCATAGAGTGGAGTGGAGTGGTGTGGTGTGGAGTGGAGTGTTGTAGAGAGGAATGGAGTGGAGTAGAGTGGCCTAGAGTGAAGTGGCAGAGAATGGTGTACAGTGGAGTAGCACAGAGTGGAGTAGAGTGCCATAGTGTAGCGCAGCATGAAGTAGCGTAGAGTGGAGTGGAGTAGTGTGGAGTGGAGTACAGTGTCATAGAGTGGAGTGTAGTAGAATCCAGTGGCATAGAGTGGAATGGCATAGAGTGGGGTGGCGTAGAGTGAAGGGGAGTGCTGTAGAGTGGAAATGCGTAGAGTGGAGTATGCATGCTGTGGTAGCACATTGCCATTACAAACAACACAATTACAATTTAAATGACCATTACATTTGCACAGACATACAGTTTTACTGATAAAATATTACAGCTCACACATGATAATGTGTGGAAATGGCATCACCTAGTATATTGATTTGTTTTTATCGTATTTAAATATATATTTCCGCCAAACTTTAGATTTGCAAACAAAATGTGCTTCGTTTGTGCTTTCCAAATTCTGATATATTCTGAAATATTTGACAGTTAATTTTTGACATTTACATTTTTTGGTGAGCTATATAAAATCCTACACCCTTTCCTCTAGCACACCCCCACTACCCAGCAAAAGTGTCATGTAAATCCTCTCACTTTGAAGTCAGAGAAAGAAAAGGAAACACCAAGCTCCCTCTGAAGACAGAGCCTGACATTTAACCTCTGTATTTTGAATGCACAGCAAATGTGAGAAGATAAGAATACAATGTAAAGGTCTGTTTACAGAAAGTGAGCACTTGTGGAAGAATACAAGAAGCGAGTCAGAGAAATGGTAAACAGATTATGCTCCATGGATGGGACAAAGACATGTTCGACAGCCTAAAACAAATAACGTCAGCAAATAGAAAGCAGGCAAATGTGAGTTACAAAGCCAATGGTAAGCAATTGGCAGAATGCAGACGTTTTTGCAAACTAGACAGCTGTGCTGTCTTGTAGGCTTCGACCTACTAAGCAGCCCACACACAGAACTGTCAGACCAGCCCATCACTGCCAGTTTGTCTTTAAGACCAGTTGGACCCTGACAATCTGTCAAAGAATACGCCCACCTCCTAGGGTTCACTCAGCATTTGTGGGTTGCCATGAGAGAAATGTGAAGTAAGGGGTACATCCTGCACCATATTTCTGTGATGTGCTCTCTTCTGCATATAGACTCACTGGTTCCGTTACTGTAGCAGACTGCTAAAGTGTTTTTTTATATATATAAAGGGATACACAACACTGGTCTGCACAAAAATACTGAGGGCCTTATTTATGAGGCCTTGAGAGAGTTTTGCGCTTCTGCTGCGTCACTTTTTGTGACGCATCGGCGAGGTAAAACATACCCCCTGGTGCGCCCTATTTACAAAGTGACCCATCTAAGCAGATGCGTCACTTTGTAAACCCCTGCGCTACATTATACCTGTGTTTATTTTCAACTAGGGAACCCGCAAGGTAAGGTTCGAGGTAGCGGTTGCTGGAAAGATATTAATTCCCTCACGCCCCTTTCTGTATTGCAATTCCTTATCATGGCACTTATGTATCCCTCATATCTTTCCAGCAACCGCTACCTCGAACCTTACCCACGGATCCCTCCTTCCCCGCACTCGCTAATCAGGTGAGCGCTCATCAAGCCCTTATGGTCTCCAAGATTCCCGTGTACCAAACCTTCGCCACTCTAGAGCTCTACAACCAGACCGCACCGCCCACCTACTTTTAGCAACCGCGGAGTGCCATAATTCCGGCATGATTCTCAATTGTTTCACCCCTGTAAACTCACTAAGACGTGCGCGCTCATAGCCCTTAACTCACTAAGCGAGCATGCTTATAATTCTACTGTGCCCTCACTACAGGATGTCTTCAACGTTAATTGGCTCTCGACTGAACCCTCCGCACTAGAAATCTGCTCACTACTTCCCTGTCCCCGGACAGGCTCACTCTGTCTTCCTTCATCACCGCTCGTTTAGTTATGTTAATTCGCCAAAATTCTCGTTCACACTCACGTGATGCCTCACCGAGAATTGACATGGTCTGCTTCTATTCATGTACCCTCACTGAAATTTTTCATAACCATACTATCTTACTGTTTATCTCGATCGTAGGAGGCTATGTGTCAATTTCCTTTGTATTCTTGCAAAGATGCTAATGTTGTTCCTCCTGCCTCCCTCCCCATTTTTTCAATTCCTTTTACAGGCAGTGTGTTTTCAGGCTTGTTATAACTCTCGTCCTGATGATGATCTATGTATCTTGTTATAGATCGAAACGTCGTCGACTCTTTAAACAGCATGCACGTTAAACTCATGTGTTAAAGCCTGTGCATTACTGTTTACTTCCTAAAAGCTTACCCCTATTATCTGCATTGGCGTTGAGCTCGTTTGTTTTGCCTGAAAAATGTCTATTTATATGTGATTGTCCTTATTTGTTGTTTGTTGAAGAATACAGGACTGTGTCCCACTCTATTACGCTCTCTTTGATTTTGAATGACCACGGTTTAAATATTAAATCTACATGTCCGGATGGACATCTCTACCTAATATAGCACTGATTCTGGTCTATATTCACTTACTTATATATGTTTGAAGGACCAATTGTTTTTCATAAACATTATACCTGTGTCAGGTATAGTGTATGCAGGGTGGGTGTTGCAATGTAAGTAAGCCTCGCAGCAGTGACGCAGTGAAATCTACGAGATTTCACTGCGCCTCTTCTAGGGTGCAAATGCGTCAATATCTTACGCCTGCCTCACAGCAGGCGGAAGACTGATGCAGGTCCTTTCTTGAAAGGACACATTGCTGGAGTTGCGTCACTTTTGTGACAAACTCCAGCAAAGCATCACTTTTGCGCCTACAGATACGTCAGAAATACTGACGTATCTGTAACTCCTGCGACATGATGCGTCATTCAGTAAATATGACGCATCCATCATGTCGCAAGGAGTGCGCACTGAGAAGTGACGCATCGCTTCTTTCGCGCAGCGATGCGTCACTTCTCATAAATGAGGCCCTGAGTGCATTTTAGAGCAAACCAGTGCTTTCAGGTGTTGGGATTTCATAAGGCAATGTAAGTCAGTTGTCTTATAGCTCCACTTAGTGGCTGGGTCAAATTACTGCAGAAATGTTTTAATGTCTTCTTTGATAGATGGGGAGTTCTCCAGAAGACAAAATTATTTTTTTCCCAGAGCACTGACAATTGTCACACTCTTACTGTGCAACCCATTGTTTAATGTGAATACTGTACCACTTTGTCTTCTTCCTTACAATTGATGTAATTACCAAAGACATTTTGATCTCAAAGCGGCTGAAAGATTGACACATTTTACAAGGGGAATGTGATGCCATCTGTCAACCTCATAGTTTGGTGGAATTCCTTGGTGAATATAGACACAGTCAGATCCATAGTTGAGGGTACCTGATTAGTATACCATTGGTATATGGCACCGCACATGCGTGTGTTTCCTAATCAGGGGCATAGCTTAGTCATAGAGATTCTGGAGTGAATCTCAAATTTCCCAACTATAAAAGCAGTGGGCCACAAGGTGAATGGGTGAGAAGACCGAGGCTCGGGATCAACCGTTCCCATGAGGAGCAGGGTCTGCACTGATTTCCATTAGGTGGCCTCTGAGGCTGATCTAGAGTTTGGTGGACAGGTATTCAAGTGCAACAATCACAGAGTAACCTGACTGCCAAACTCAAGGTCAGGCCACTTGATTAAGGAGTTGGCAGACTGCAAATTTTACACTAACGGAGTAAAATGTACTCCATCAGTGTAAAACTTCCTAGGATGCCCAACAAACTAAGCCATCCGACCGTCTTCTCTTTTGGGAGTCGATGGCCAGATAACTTTTTTTTACTGTTTATCACCTTATTCCCAGGCTGTGAAGAACAGCAAAAAAATAGAAAAATGATGCCCACTCCATGGGAGCACTTCTATGGTGTGGGGGTCATTCGTTTTTTCTTTTTTGCTCCAAAAACAAACTCCTGATGTTGGAGTTTATAATTAAAAAATAAAAAAAAGAAATAAAAAAGTTTGACAGCTGTCTTTCTTTTTTGATGGAGCCATCCATCAAACTTTACTTACATTGACAGGAACCGTCTCTATAGATTAGAGGTTGCTGCTAATCTATTGAGATGTCTGCCGGACAGTGGACATCTATAAATTTGGTGGGTAGAATAAAGGCAGGGTGGCAAACGTAAAGCCCGCCACCACACCGTCTGCCTTTACTCGATCTGCCAAACCCTAATCAGCTCTTCTGTCTAGTGCGGCACAGTGGGCAAACAATTATATTTGGGAATGCCAAATTATATATAAAAATGAACAAGTGTAAACATTTTAGGAAATCAGGATGATAGGGAAAACCCAGACAGACATAGCAGATCTGTCTCAGATCCAAGTATCAAGACATGGCAGACCCGTCTTAGATCCAAGTATCAAACCAAGAAAGCGTTTATGTGGGATATATCGCACCCCAAACACCCTAAGAAATAAATCTCAAAGGAGGGAATGATGGAGGTTCTACCTCAAGTATATCCTCCAAGAGAATGCAACACAAAAAATATATACTTGAGGGAATTGTTTAGTCATCTCTATTCTATTTGGTATACTGACTACTGCTAGATATGGGTCATCAAAAGATTTTTGAGAAGTCATCTCACCCTCAACCTATTGAGGTATGCTTCATCATTTGACAACACACCAGGGTAGGAATAATGCCGCCATGGCGGACTTGAGCAGGGGAAGCTAATCTATGCCTGTGAGTTCTTATAAATCTCAAAGCAGGACAATACACTAGATCCTATTTACAATACGGCGCACCATGGCGCAGGGTTTTTTGCCACATTGTTGGAGTTGTTGGGAAGACCAACGCAACTCCAGCAATGCGTCACAATACAGAGATGGTGTGTCAGTTTACACTGCCGCATCACCTATTGAATGGGGACCAATGTGTTAGAGCGTGAAAAAGTGATATAGCCTTCTTGTGCTCAAACATATTGGTCCTGGATGTGACGCAAACAAGTTGGCATAGTGCCCACTTGTATGTGTGACATCAGCACGTAATGTCACAAATTGTGACATTACGTGCACATATCTACCTTCTGTGGCCCACTTACCTTGTGGCTTGATTGCATATTACAATTAAGGTCCTGGATGTGACGCAAACAAGTTGGCATAGTGCCCACTTGTATGTGTGACATCAGCACGTAATGTCACAAATTGTGACATTACGTGCACATACCTACCTTCTGTGGCCCACTTACCTTGTGACTTGATTGCACATTACAATTAAGTCACTACAGCTGGTGTGGTCCCCTGGGCACGGCCAATGTGTCATCCCTATGCCTGGGTTTAGCATGCTTAGGGATTGTGATGCATTGGCAGTGCAGCAGGCCGAGTGGAAAAAATGGGGGAAAAAAGTGGTAAATACCACTGCAGCAGTTTTACGGTAGGTGTTTCCGGCGGAACGCCAACCTTGCACAAACTAAAATCTACCTCGGCGTAGCCGATTTCGATTCCACTTGAAATAAAGTGGCGCATCTGCATTCATGTAAATATGGAGCAAATGAAGCACCGCCGTTGCGTCACAAAAATGATGCAAAGGCGGCACAAGGGACTAGTAAATAAGCCCCTTTGGACCTAAGCGATATAATTGAACCTCGCTACTATATCTTTAAATCTCGCTATCGGAATCAGGCAAATAACAAAGGTCAATATTAATATCTTGATGACATAATAAAGCCTGGGTCCAGCACCACCTTTGTTTGACTACCAGCTGCTGCCACTGAGTATATCCGCCTGGGCAGGCGGCCCATCTGCTGATTCAACTCACTAAGAAAGTGATGCTGGAATAGGACATCTGTTACCCTCCAGCTCTGAAAGCATTTCTGCCCTGTGGCTTTATACAGGCTCAGAATGGGACCGAGGCCTTCATCTATGTGGGCAACTATCTGGTGCGGAAGTACCCTACCCACTAAATACTGATTCGCAGGGTGGTGCCCTACCCACTAAATACTGATCCGCAGGGTGGTGCCCTACCCACTAAATACTGATCCGCAGGGTGGTGCCCTACCCACTAAATACTGATCCGCAGGGTGGTACCCTACCCACTAAATACTGATCCGCAGGGTGGTGCCATACCCACTAAATACTGATCCGCAGGGTGGTACCATACCCACTAAATACTGATCCGCAGGGCAGGTAGGTGTATCCCTGGAAACCTGAGCCCGGCGCAGCTTTCCAGGTCTACTGCTGCCAATATTTGTGAATTCCAAAAAGTGGTAAACTTGCGCCCATTCATGGAGTACTTCTATGGGTGCAGATTTGCTCGTTTTTTGGTAAATCTGCCCCTATATATATATTTATGTTCCTGATCCCAAAAAATGAAAAAGTTCAACCCTCTTAGGTGATCAGTATGACCGAGAAAAACAGTCATCGCAGACCCGACTGACATCCAAATGTCAAGCCAAGAATGCAGTTGTTTGGGGATGTCACACCCCAGACACTTCTCAACTCCCCCGAATCTATGGGGCCTGGGCGTCAGGAAAAAGCAAGATGTGGATTGTGGACACTGAGATGTTCAATAATGTACTTCTGTCTGAAGTCGTTTGCACACATCATTTCAGCTCAAGTTAATGTTGTATATATATACTATTTTTGGAAAGGTGATTTTGGAAAGGTGAACAATTTGTTTTTGGCAGCAAAGTTTACAAAGATCCGAATGTTCTCCCCAGGCGAATAATAGCGCTTGAAAAGGGTTTTCTCTGCAGAGCAGAATGTTTTGAAGGTGATAGATGAAAGCCAACCCAGACACAACCCGAGGGTGGGATTTGCTACTTACAAGTTGCAACCAGTGACAAGTTGCAAATATGCATCATAATTCCATGCTGTGAAATGCATGAAGAATTTTCTCTGCAAATTCACATTTTGCAGGACTTTCCTATACATATTAACTACCTGCAACAGGGTCAGCCCTAATCCCCAGAACCACGTGGAGAGTTGTAAGGAGAAAGCGTTATAAAAAGTACCCACAGACAAAGATTTTTCCTGAAAATCGCTTCGTGTTATTGAACTAACTTATTGTAAAGCATGAAAAATATCACAAAAGTGCAAACATATGACATGGTGCTTATTGGGTTACACATACTGTGGACGGAGAGCACCACAATCGGCAATGGAAGCTTTTCCATTGTGAATCACTGCGTTTTTTCGGACGTGTTCCTTTGCACGCAGTCGTTTAAGAAATTACTATGTTAAACCAAATACCCAAATTGTGATTTAATCTACGAAGTTTTTGAGCACCACCATTTTGGCAAGGCTACTTCTTCAGCTGAATCCTTGGATACCTCTGACATTATTAATTCTTTTGTCATTAATTCTATTCTGATGGTTGCCTCCAAAAGGTTTATCTTGTGTCCTGCTGATGGCCTTTTAAGTAATAATGGGTCGAAACGCTGTTGACATCCCGTTCAGCAACTAAAGAGGACGCAGTCACTGCATAATTGATCTTTTGAAATATTATAAATTTTTCTTTATTATTCCTTTGCCATTGTGTTTGTTTGTATACACTGTAACTCGTGTTTTTGTATGTTCAGTATGTGTAGCCCCATGAGCACCCTGTCATATGTTTGCATTTTTTGTGATATTTTCAGGCTTTACAATAAGTTATTTCACTAACACAAAGCTATTTTCAGGAACATTCTTTGTCTGTGGGAACTTTTTATTTACACTTACTCCTTACACCGTTCCATGTGGTTAAACACAATTTCTTTTATGCAAAAAAAAATCCCTGAACCACTGTAGGTATTATATTCCTAAACATATTGGCACCGTAGAAGAGAAGAACAATTAAGTGGGCCACAAAAGTTTTGTTAGACTTTTTTGCAATTACTCACATTAGAAGATGAGCTCAAACACCTCTCACTCCTGCGACCCACATGGGAAATTGTCACACCTCGGGGACTGTGCTCTTTGAGTCAGGGTAGCAATATACGAAAAATCAATCAAACAGAAGCTTATGGACATCATTCTCCATCATTTACCATGAACGTAATCATTGATTACAAAAACCCTCCAAAAACATCCCAGAGTTTGCCCCCTTGATTACCGCGAGCCACAGAATGAGGTCTTGCAAATGTTCTCTGCATTGTTTGTCCTCTGCAGTAACCTTTCTCAGCAAGAGCTCGTGAACTGAACTACCACAAAAGTCACGATTTCCCAGCACATGTCCAGAAGCAAAAAACTTTGCAAGTGAGATGTGTTTCCTAGACTTTTGCGAAGTCTGTAATAAAAGCTTCAATGTTTTGTTCCTAGGAGACATAAGTGACCTCCCTAATACATCTTTGAATCTCGCTATCAGAACCAGGCAAATACAAAAGGTCAATATTAATATCTTAATGACATCATAAAGCCTGGGTCCAGCACCACCTTTGTTTGACTCCCAGCTGCTGCCACTGAATATATCTGGCTGGGCAGGCGGCCCATCTGCTGATTCAACTCACTAAGAAAGTGATGCTGTTACCCTCCAGCTCTGAAAGCATTTATGCCTACCTCTCTGTGGGCCACTATCTGGTGCGGAAGTACCCTACCCACTAAATACTGATCTGCAGGGTGGTACCCTACCCGCTAAATACTGATCCGAAGGGTAGTACCCTACCCACTAAATACTGATCCGCAGGGTGGTACCTACCTGCTAAATACTGATCCGCAGGGTGGTACCTACCCGCTAAATACTGATCCGCAGGGTGGTACCCTACCCACTAAATATTGATCCGAAGGGTAGTACCCTACCCACTAAATACTGATCCGCAGGGTGGTACCTACCCGCTAAATACTGATCCGCAGGGTGGTACCCTACCCACTAAATACTGATCCGAAGGGTGGTACCCTACCCACTAAATACTGATCCGCAGGGTGGTACCCTACCCACTAAATACTGTTCCGCAGGGTGGTACCCTACCCACTAAATACTGATCCGAAGGGTGGTACCCTACCCACTAAATACTGATCCGCAGGGTGGTACCCTACCCACTAAATACTGATCCGCAGGGTGGTACCCTACCCACTAAATACTGATCCGCAGGGTGGTACCCTACCCACTAAATACTGATCCGAAGGGTGGTACCCTACCCACTAAATACTGATACGAAGGGTAGTACCCTACCCACTAAATACTGATCCGCAGGGTGGTACCCTACCCACTAAATACTGATCCGCAGGGTGGTACCCTACCCACTAAATACTGATCCGCAGGGTGGTACCCTACCCACTAAATACTGATCCGAAGGGTGGTACCCTACCCACTAAATACCGATTGGCAGGGTGGTACCCTACCCACTAAATACTGATCCACAGGGTGCGTTATCACTGGTTGCGGTAGATATTCCCTCCCTATTAAGAGTCCTTATCTAAGAGGCAATGAGCAGATTTGGGGATTGAATACATGTTCACTGCAGGCTCACTCCCTTTCTGAAATGTTCTCTGCATTCACATTTCGGCGGGTTATACCCGATGAAATGCTAAAGGGGACATTATCAAATGAGCGGTAAATGATGCTCAATTTGTAATATGACATTGGGTGCAAATTCCTTCAGCATTTGCAAGGCCCCGGAAGGATGTCCTCAATAGGGTGTGGGACTTTGTGCAGCATCCAAATGAAAAGTTTATACTCCTCCTATATAGGATGAGAATGCCCCATGCGGGGTGGATGGCCATGTTTCTCTGTCCTGAGTGCCCGACTGCATGTGAAACTGCTGCCGTAACATTTTACTTTGGCGTTGTCCTCATACTATAGCAGTGTGTGCACAGAACCCCAGGCTCTCCCGGCTAATGCAAGGTCTAACCTATTCTGCAAGCTGGAGGGGTGCACGAAGCATGTCTTTATGATGGGTATAAGACTATTGAATCACTCAAAGCAGTGGTGGCAACGTACCGAGCTCTGGTGTGACCAGTGTCTCTGGGGGAGGATGGCCGACTGACCCTTCTCATGTTTGAACCCCAGAGCCTTGCACTGACATCCCATGTGCACGCTGTTCCTTTGGTAAGGTAAAGGGGTGCCTCTCTTGATATTTTGACATGCTATGTGCATGCACATCATTTGGAGGTAGTCAGGGGTCACAGCTGCGACCTCTAGATTGTTCCCTGCTACTAGTAATCCTAGCACTTCCTTTACCACCCCTGGCCTCAGAGGAGGCAAACGTTTTGCTCCAAGCCTCTGACCCTTCCTTTGGAGTCCCTGGCCTCAGAGGAGGCAAACGTATTGCCCTCCCTGAGGCAGGGGTCGCAAAGGAAGTGCCAGGAGTAGCAGGGAGCAAGCTAGGGGTCACAGCTGCAACCCCTGACTACCTACAAATGACGTCCATGGTGCTGTGTGTGTGTGTGTGCGTTTGTGTGTGCGTGTTTGCGTATGTGTGTTTGTGTGCATGTGTGTGGTGTGTTTGTGTGTGTGTGTGTTTGTGTGCGTGTTTGCGTGTGTGTGTGTCTGCGTGTTTGTGTGGTGAAATTGTGTGTGTTTGCGTGTGTGTTTGCGTGTGTTTGTGTGCGTGTTGTGTATTTGTGTGTGTTTGCATGTGTGTGTGTGGGTGTGTGCACAGCAAGTCTATGCATGGTATGAGTCTGAGCTCTGGGATCATTGGGATCCATTTTTAATGGCCCGTGTGCTGGTTTAGCATGACGCAAGATGGAAGACGAGTGGATTTTTCCCAGGCAATAGAAGTACATTGACTGCACCCCTGTGTCTGGAGGGTGAAGATCCAGACACTGAAGTGAGAGATGATGGAGACAGGCTGCCTTTAGAAATTCAGGGGAAACCTTGGTAGCAAACGGCCGCTGAATGGCAAATGGCAGTGTGAAATCATCATTATTGAATCAACGAGAGAGGTGTACGAGGAGGTAAATACTGCCTCCATTATGGGAATGCACAGTGTTTTGTTCGATGTGGGTTTGTTTGATGTGGGTAATTTTGAAAAGTTGTGATTTTGATGGGTTCGATAGTTTAGTTACAAGGGGAGTATTAGTTTAGAGAGGACCAGGGGAAGGATTTCACGGTGTCTTGGGTGGGTTGGTGAGACGGATGGGTTTATAGAATTTATAGGTGTGTCACTCAGTTATATATTTGTCGAGGACAGGGTGGGGTGAGTTTATTTATGATTATGTAGTGCATTTTGGCATCAATTCAGGTTTGTTGTGTACTGTCAATTTAGCTGTTGTTTATTTATTGCAGTGACCCCTGATGAAGAGTCATATGAGACTCGAAATGCATTGGGCAGAGATTACGTGCTACTGTGAAAAGCCTGGATGGGCGCGCAGTATCAATTTGAGAAATTGAAAATAAAATTCAAGGAGTGACATGACGCTGTCTCTGCAGTGGTTTATCAAGTTTGGAAAGAATCTATGGAAAATTAGCGATGTTCCATGGAAAACATCGCTATTGCTAGGATAATAATCGCCATTGCGCTGAGCGTTGTTAATACAGTGCTAGCATGGCGATAATTATCTGCGATAGCCGGCGGTAAACATTTTAACGCTAAGAGCGGCCAGCGATAATTATCGCTGGCCGATGATGATATGCCCCTCAGTTCCTCAGCTGGAACATTGACTGTTACTTTAACAATCCAATTTCGGATACTATATGTTGCATCGAAATACAAAATGCTGTGCATGAGTAGCGGCACAGTGCCTGATGTTCTCACCCTTTATGTGTTTGATGTTATGGTCTTAGTGGTCAAGCCTATGCCCAGACATAGCGTCCCTTGCTCGCTGAGCCATAGCATCGAAGTCATTCCTGACGCGGTGTGATAATGCCAGACCTCGTCTAGGTATGATTGTGGTGCCTTCTGGAAGAGGCCTCGCCTGGCTGTTCAGAATAGACTGTTCTCATGAGTTCACTGCCTTTCAAAAGGGATATAAAATCATTTGCCCAAGAACGAGCATATCCTTATTTAAATAAAGACTTCTATGCTAATCGCTCTTACAATAACCCTCAGAATTCCAGACCTTGGGGCCGTTTTAATAAACGCCAAAACTTAGTAGGGTTTTCGGATACCTCCGCAGAGTCCTCCGATAGCTCAGATCCAGGAGAAGGCACAAGTAACACTACAAGAACCCCTAACCCCCTTTTTTTAGGTCGGGACCAACAAGACCTACCAAGGAGAGGAAGGGGCAGACAACGCTCTCGCTGGTACAACCCTCCAGGAGAACGCCAAACGCAACAGAAGTTTTACCGTTGGTAAATTCCACACTACATACCAATATGACTGACGAAAGTTTAACAATTCCCCTTTTCAACCTCTCTGCACATGTACTCTCTAGCCATGAGATTTCACTACTCAGCAAAGGGCTATCGTTTGTTCCAATGACTTACCCTAATTTCCTAGATCTCCAAATGGAACTCCTATGGTTCTTTCGGAAGATAAGACTTCACAGCTATTTCCAAGTGAATCCCTTTATTCCCAAAATATCTAACACTCCACTTAGACCTCCATCTACATTCTCACCACACTCAAATATGATCCCCAGTGAGATCATTACATTTGAGAAATTGGTACTCAAAGAGGTAACAAATATCTCTACAGCACACCACTATATTCCCTATTACATCACCAGGGAAGAAAAGGCAGCCATATCATCTCTCCGTGACAATACGAGTTTGATAATCAAACCGGCTGACAAGGGTGGCGGGATAGTTTTACCGGAGTTAAATGACTATAAAGCTGAAGTGAATCGCCAATTGGCTAACACAGACCATTACTGTAAACTCTGTACTAACCCTACCAAGGAACTCCAAACCCTGATTAGACAGATTACTAATGAAGGCTTAAACCAGGGTTTTCTGAGCAAATTCGAATACCAATTCTTAAACACAAAAAACCCTAGGTTGCCTGTAATCTATACGCTCCCCAAGATTCATAAAAGCCTTGAGAAACCCCCAGGCCGTTTCATTGTTTCCGGATGCGGGTCTATTTTGGAGCCCCTTGGCCACTATGTTAACTACTTCATTAAAGATTTCGTTCCCAACACCAACTGCTATATCCCTGACAGCATGGCAATGATAAATATGATTGAGAACCATCCATATGACCCTGAATCTAATACCCTATGCACCTTGGATGTTGAATCCCTTTATACTAATATACCCCAAAGGGATTGCATGCTCGTCATTGAAACTATCCTCAACCAAAGACCTCGCCCTCATACAGTTCCGACCAATTTTATATTGCAACTACTGGAAGTATGCCTAACTAGGAACTTCTTCATCTTTGAAGATCAGTTCTTTCAACAGGTTAAAGGCACTTCCATGGGTGCAATTTTTGCACCTAATTTGGCTATTCTTTACATGGACGCACTGGAAACGGGACACATTCTTACCACTGACAATCCTTTCTCGTCATGTATCTATAAGTGGAAGAGATACATAGACGACATATTCATGATTTGGCAGCCCAATGAGAATCTACTTGCACCTTTTCTCCACTGGTTAAATAATAACTGCGGTGGTCTCAAATTTACCTTGTCACACGACAAAGAATCAATTCCCTTCCTCGATCTCACAATCAAACACACGGATCGCTACCTAATAACTAGCCTCTTCCGTAAGCCCACTGAACGGAATACCTTACTCAGCTATAACAGCAGCCACCCTCGTGCATTAAGAGATTCCCTCCCCTTTTCACAATTTTTGAGAATTCGCAGAAACTGCTACTTAAAGACAGACTACTTCCATGAAGCTAAAATACTCTGCCAAAAACTACATAAAAGGGGTTACCCCCGTAGATTAGTGCGTAATTCTATGAAACGTGCATGGTATTGTCCCCGTGAAACTCTCCTAGAACCCAAAACCAAACCGGATTCCAATCGACTGGTCTGTGTCACGACATTCTCCACAGTTTCCAATGTTATACATAAAAGTATTCTGAACAACTGGCCAATCTTGAACGCAGGCAATCTCTGTCTTGAACGTCCTTTGTTTGCATTCAAGAAAAACAAAAACATTAAAGACCACCTGGTCCGTGCAGCTCTACCTATAACTACAAAGAAGAACACTCTTAATGATATCTGGGAACTTCCACCATTAACAGGTCATGCTAAATGTGGTAATTGTGTTGTATGCTCATTGACTATTGAATGTAAAGTTTTTGTTTTTGGGGACATCAGAAACGAACTATAAAGGTTTACTAATTGTAACTCTACAAATGTCATTTATGCGATCTTTTGCCCATGTGATAAAATCTATGTCGGTCAAACTACACAAAAGATCCGCCTACGAATTTCTCAACACAGGAGCAGAATCCGATGCAAAATTCTCACAGCCCCCCTGGTTGAACATTTTCTAGAAAAGAACCACTCTGAGGACCAAATTCGTTGGACTGTGATTTCTGTCGTAAAGCTACCACCTAGGGGAGGTGACATTACCAAAATTTTAAACAAAGAAGAGCTCAAATGGATTCTTAAAACTGATAGCCTGAACACAGGACTGAATCGACTTGAGGATTGGACTACCATTACTTGATCCCTTAAGTGTAAAATTCTCCCTCAAACTCTCCGAGTTCTGTGTGATTACATCTTACCTACCATTATGTACAGATTATGTGCGACTGTAATTTTTAACTCCTTACTTTCTCCTATTCCGTAATTTCTGATCCTCAGAATGTTAATCTCTTCCTTTCCGAGTATCACATTTTAACTGCACCCCTTGCATACTTCCCCTTTCCTCCATCCTGTCATGATTCGACTGAATCTATAATCATTAGGTAACTCAATTGGCCCTAACTCTCATAAGAACCTCTGTCTAATTTATTCATTACCGGATCTGGTCCGTATAACTCTCATATGGATGTCTTATTCAACCCTTTCCTTCACTGTATCTAGCTTCTGCTCTCTCCTTCCATGCCACTTGGACATTTTTAATTGTCTGTCTTTCTGCTTCCTACACTATACGCTCACCAACTCTATTGTATGTCTCCTCTTTATTAGATTCTGTCCTTAGTCCAATATATAGCCTTCATTGTATGATGCTTGACTGTTATTCCATTCATATAATACTTAAATTACCATCTCAAGATGGCCGCTATGGTTTAAACTATGTTCTAGTCCCTTCACTCTTTCCATGAATCAGCCTTAGCCCGGCCAACCATCACGCTTTAATACACCCGTGTACTCGTTGCCTGTTAGCTGCCGCACTGACGGAACACTGCTCCCGCATCGCCGGATCCCCCATTATCGGACTAACATTGGTGAGTCTCCCTTCCTTCACTCACGTTCTATCCTTCGTTAAATATCCGTACGTATCCCACCACTCAGTCACCATTCCCTTATTTCCATAGAAACTTCTGCGAGGTTTCACCGACCTCTGTCATTGTAACTCAAGACGGAACACGTCTTCGCCCATCGGCTACGATTCCCGTTTCCAACTAACAGTAAGTTTCAACCTTCCCTTCACGCTTATTCTCTACGCTCAACACGCATTGGTTTTAATTATAATTTTCGTCCCCTCGGTTACCTCTAGATATCGTCCTTGATTCAACCGCGGCTGCGGTAAGTGCCCTGTTCCTTTCTCATTTGCAATTCTCACTCTGCTTTACTCGATTAATTTCCCGACCTAAGGTTGTCACGAGCACATTATAGGCATCATTCCCTCGATACATTAACAACCTCCTTCACCATGTACAGCATGTATCCTAATACACACGCCATGGCAGATAATTAATCACACGCCTGGCACATCGGCAATAGCTTCGTAGCACTATTCATGGCTGACCCCAACTCAACAATGATATGGCTGTGATTCACAAATATTGATTGATAATAGCTACTTTTATAAATGGTATAATGTTTAGAGCATAAAATCTCACTCCTTAATGTTTTATTATCGACTTGCCTTAATTATGTTGTGTACATGCCTTGATTTTCACGTGACTATTCCTTCCGCATTGTTCCTCCCTCTTCATCGATATCACTATTAGCACACTGTACATCATGTAACGTGTAGGTCTTCAGTTGTCACCCTTTTAAATCTTGACTCGCATGAGTCCTTAACGTTCGTAATACCTTCTCCCTCTTCCTTCCCCTTCTCTTCAAGGTTATTCAGGTTGTACCTTACAGGCATTATTGTCTTTGTCCTGATGATGATCCTTGCATTTCCTTAATAGGATCGAAACGCCATCGACACTCACAAAATACCCGATATGTTGTAAAAACTTTAACTGTGACACATAAGGGTTTTGTTTGTATTGTTTGTTTTTCCATTTTTATGCTACCTATAACAAACTGTGTTTCATGCCTGAACCTCTTTGCTTCTTTGTTCTAATGTATGTACTGGACACAGGCTTGTGTCCCACTTTATGAATTTTTGAAATTTTTGACATTATTAATATACTAGTAAAATTCTTGACCTCTGTCCGGCTGATCAAGTCTCTCAAAATATAAGTACTGATTGGGTCCTTATTTATCGCTACCCCTACTCCTCTCTTTCTAGGGACTATTGTTGCTCATAAATACAGTATTTTGATGGGGACAACATACAGGAACATTGACCAGATTTTTTCATGGGACATTGTTTTTTAATGCTAACACGACTAACCTGCATCACCATGTCAACTTCACGTGTTAGTTGTACATTCTGGTCAACCATTTGCATGTACTGTGTGTCAGGTGGCAAGCTTTGGTGATGCTCTGCTCCTGTTCAGCGGATCACACCCTACAGACCATGAGGCGGGTGAAAGATGTCATGGCACTTTCTCTTCTGATGCGTGAAGCTTGAGTCTTTCTGTTGCTTTATGGCCGAGTGACAAAACATACATTTGACAATGGGTCACTGTTGTCCACTCTATCAAAAGATGATTACAGCCTTGTCTTCTGGACCGGGTCGTTTCTTTTTGGACTGGACGTGTCCAGTCAGCCAAATGGACCTTGCTCGATCTGGACTTTAACTCATGTTGGACAGTGTGATCCAGAAGTAGATATGTTGTTATTTCATATCTCTGTGGAAGTGTCGGTGATCCAGTTTTGGGTTCAGTCTACTTAAATCAACAGCACTTGAGTGTCACCCAGTTATGTCTCAAACTGTCATCCTTAAATTACATCTTGAAGGACGGTGTCAATTCACATCAAAGATAGAATATTCGGTTATTCATTAAAGATATAATCATAGAAAACTGAGCTTCTTTTCTTTCCATCTGCACATACAACACTTCCTATCACTGGATTTCTAGACGTGACTCTCATTACTGCCACTCACAATCTTCAGTTCACTATTTATATGTGAATTTGTATCCACCAGTATACTTTCGAACTAACACAGGCAAGCTTTTAGCAATTGTGGAAGGGGCAGCCATCGACCCACATAGGCCACATAACAAATCACCGGAGCAAGTCAAGTCAATCAGTCTTCATTCTCTTAGTATAGACTGTGCACTTACTCCTCATGAGAATAGTAACAATAATAAAGTTGTTGGACAACATGAGGAATTGATTATATGGTTTACATGTACTCCGCAAAACAACACAAGTACATGCATGGGAGTGTCTGTTACTTTGCCTATTTGGTGTGAGTTGCGGTGCCTATGAAGAGGGCACCATTTGCAAAAGAATCTCTATTCACTATATAACTCACATTGGTTTCCACTTATCGAGAAATATATTTATAATAACGCATTGTTACTATCGATGACGCCGCCAAGAGAAGCAGCACGCTTTCTAGACAACCAGGCACTGCATCTACCCCCTGCCAGACCCACCTATTCCACAATACACAGAAAAGTGTAATGCCATCACCTCTTCTCCAGTGAAAAATTACAGAACATCAAACAGAACATCAAAACCACCCAGCCTACTTCTTCTATTGCTACTACCCCTTCCTGTAGAAGAACAGAATTGTCATTCTCCTAAGCCCTATCTCCTTCAGATCTTGCTGACACACTCAGCTTCCTCAAAGTCACTTAAAAAGATGAGATCTGACCCTTGCTCTCAGTGGGGATGCTCTCTCAACCCCACTCCCCATTGACAATACCTCCCTCACTCAAGGAATCTTCCCTGAAGCTCTTAAGTAATGCCCGATCCTCGTACTCCTAAAGAAGTCTACACTACACCTTGATGACCTCGGCAAATACTGGCCCATCACTTACCTACCATTCATTGGCAAAATCATTGAAAAAGCAGTCTATTTTCAACTCCAAAATCACAGTGATGCTAACTATGTCCTGTGTGGTATGCGTTCATCCAAGCTGCAGCATACCGTACACATCATAGACAATGGCCTCCTAGCCACAAATGAAGATCAATCAATCAGGGAATTGTAAGCGCATTACTCACCTGTGGGGGTCTCAAAGCGCTGAGGGGGGTCAGCAGTTCCGTTCAGCCGATGAGCCAGGTCTTGAGAGCCTTCCTGAAGGTGTTCAGGGAGGGGACGCACCGGATGTCGATAGGGAGCTTGTTCCAGGTCTTGGACACGATGTAGGAGAAGGATCTCCGCCCTGCTTTGGCTCTGTGAATTTGAGGGGTTTTGGCAAAGACGAGGTTGGCGGATCGGAGGTTTCTATAGGGTACGTGGAGGGTGATTCCGTCGTTGAGGTATTGGGGTCCGGTGTGTAGGCATTTGTAGATGTGGGTGAGTATCTTGAAAGTGAAGCTCTTCTCGATGGGGAGCCAGTGGAGCTTCTGTAGGTGTTGGCGGATGTGCTCCTGTCGGTCGATGCCGAGTATGAGTCTGGCGGCGGAGTTCTGTATCGCCTGGAACTTGAGGAGAAGGGACTTGTTTATGTCAGCGTAGAGGGCGTTTCCGCAGTCTAGCCTGCCAGTGATGAGTGTGTGGGTGACTGTTTTCCTTGACTCGGGGGGAGAAACATTTGAAAGTCTAACAGAGGATGCAGAGGGTGTTGAAACAGCTGGAGGAGACGGCGTTGACCTGTCGGTTCATGGAGAGGGAGGAGTCGAGTACCATGCCGAGGTTTCTGGCATGGTCTGTGGGGGTCGGGGGGCTGCGGAGGGCGGTGGGCCACCAGGTGTTGTTCCATGCCAATGGGGTGGTTCCGAGCATGATGACTTCAGTCTTCTCCGAATTAAGCTTTAGGCAGCTGTTGCTCATCCAGGCTGCAACGTCTCGCATTCCTTTCAGGATGACCCCTGCCTCTTGATATTGCTGCTATCTTTGACACTGTCTACCATACTACCCTCATACACACCCTGGATTCTCAAATGGGAATTACTGGCAATGCCATTCACTGGTTCTTCTCCTACATAGCCAACCAACACCAGTTTAGTGACATAACACCTCCAGGTCGCAAACTATACCTATCATCTGTGAAGTCCTAAGGGGTCCATGGCCCATCTCATCTTCAACCTTTGCATGAAGCTTGGTGGTCTACTCACAGATACCAGCATCGAGATTAACCAATGCGCTGATGTTGCACAACTCTACTTGAAAGTACCTCCTTCAGACATCCAATGCTTCAAGCACTACCTGCGCCTAAACCAGATCTAGATGTCCAGACCCTACCTGAAGCTCAACCAAAAGAAGAAAGAATTCCTATTATTTGCCAAGAACAACAATCAAGACACAGCACAAACCTGGCAAAAGGGCTGGTTTTGAAGTCCAACATCACCAAATGCTAAGTCATTTGGATTCACGCTGGATACCAGCCTGACCCTCAAGGAACACAATGCCAAAAAAAGTGATGTCTCTGTTCTTAAGAAAGTGAAACTATTTCTTCCAGGAAGAGACATCAGAACTCTTGCTCGAGTCCCTGTACTCGTGCATTGGGTTGGCTCTAATGCCTTGCTCCATACCTCCCGTATCCACAGTGGCACACTTTATGGGCATCGTGCACGTCACAGCACCAGATCCTGAAGAAGTATGTTCACATCTCCCCCACCTTGATGGAACTCCATTGGTTTTCCATGCTAGCCCGGACCATCTTCAAAACCAGCGGCATCATTTACAAAGCCATTATAGCCCTCCACTTCCTTTTGGCAAGGTTTGTGCTATAGAAATATCACATGCATACATACACGGCACGGTTGAACCACCCCTTATGCGGTTCTCAACATCAGACTCCAGGGAGGAAGTTTCAAATATGTACCCTGCTTTTAAACAAGACTTCTTCCATCCATTGAGGTGAAGCGATTGAGATGAAGTGGCAAGGGGCTGGGCTGAGTAGGCCACAGAGGGAGGACCTTTGATTTCTACAGGAAAGAGGGAGTACAATGTACTCTCTTGCACGCAGCAATCTGCGGGGCCCATCTTACTGTTCACAAGTGAAATGCTCTTACTTTGGTCAAATTCACACAGGCAGATTGGGGAAACTTTTTGTGCTAACTATAGGTTTTTGCATTCCTCCTGCTGTATCTGGGGAACCTAATTAATGTAGTGAGCATTGAAAATAACGCTGGTAGTGAGAATTAGCAAACATATCTAATGTTACTCCTAGGCAGGTTTTTACCTTGATAGGCAGTTAAATATCTTTACAGCCGAATACAAGTTTTGCGCTGGAAAGTGAATCCCAAATCAACACTATGAACTGGTTTGCGTCACTTTTGTTGACTTTGTAATGGCACAAAGGGTTGATAAATCTGACCCTACCTGTGTATAAATAAACATGAAATGGTCCTCAGACAGTATTATTGACTATTAGAAGTAATACATCTAATCACAGAGCGCAGCTAAGAACTCCTTTCTGGACTCTGATATACTATTTCTGAATTGTTTAGCACGAAAGTCACCATTTGACCCTCTCCACAACCAAAGTTTTACTCTCTGACTCTGCACAAATACAGCACTAGAAACACTCTGACACACAACCATCGAGTTCATTTGGAAGTGCTCAATATTCATTGCACTTACATCCCAATTCTGCCACAGCTTGACATCGATGGAGTGGAGTACCTGAACTCCTAGTGCTGACCAGCACAGTGAGAAAACCCACTACACATAGTGCCAATATCGGCAACAGTTATCACAAAACACATAATTACATAAATAAAACACACAACACTGTATTGTAAGTGGAGAAATATTGCTGCAGGTTTATTAGCATAACCAATATGCAAACATGGTGGGTTATCATACATGCGATCCCAGGGCAGGCCAGCCCCTATGCCGCCTGCCCGTCTGATAAGCCTAGAGTCACCATGGCAACGCCAAATGGTGTATACCAAATATTGGGAGGGGCCACCCCTCCCAACCGTGGACCCCCAGTCCACTTGCTTCACACGCCCCCCCCAGTGAGGGGTGGGCGGAGCATACATGGCAGCCCCCGGTTGCTCAGACCCACAAACGCGTCGGCTAACGGGGCGCCGTCGTTCTTCCAGGGGACAACGCTTAAACATTCCTGGGTATCCTGGCTTAGCACCCCGCGGTGCTGCTGCATGATGTACCCCTTGGTATGTGCAGACCCTGGATCGCCCTGTAACTCCTCCTGCAACACAAAGTAAAATTGTTAGAAGACCTGGCCCCCCCTTTGTCCCTCCGGACGCCGGGTAAGCGGAGGGGCGGGCAAGGCGAACGAGCGGACAAGAGGACGAGGAGGGGGCGGAGACAGTATATGTACCCCTGTCTCCTCCCCGCCCCCGCCGGAAGCAGCTATCTGCTGGGATCTCCCCTGGACTAGCCCAGGGACTCGACCTCCCACCCCTATGCCTTCCTTTGGCACTAAGGCGGCCGCCCTCTAAGGGGCGGGCCGCTACGTAACCCTGCCCCGGGCAGCCTTACATAGTGCCAATATCGGCAACAGTTATCACAAAACACATAATTACATAAATAAAACACACAACACTGTATTGTAAGTGGAGAAATATTGCTGCAGGTTTATTAGCATAACCAATATGCAAACATGGTGGGTTATCTTACGGGCGATCCCAGGGCAGGCCAGCCCCAATGCCGCCTTCCCGTCTGATAAGCCTAGAGTCACCATGGCAACGCCAAATGGTGTATACCAAATATTGGGAGGGGCCACCCCTCCCTACCGTGGACCCCCAGTCCACTTGCTTCACACACCCCCCCAGTGAGGGGTGGGCGGAGCATACATGGCAGCCCCCGGTTGCTCAGACCCACAACCGCTTGTCGGCTAACGGGGCGCCGTCGTTCTTCCAGGGGACAACGCTAAAACATCCCTGGGTATCCTGGCTTAGCACCCCGCGGTGCTGCTGCATGATGTACCCCTTGGTATGTGCAGACCCTGGATCGCCCTGTAACTCCTCCACAGCCTTGGGAGTGGCCACCGTCACTACCAGGGCCCCCCACCAAGGTAGACCTATTTCCATACAACCTGCTGCAGCCAAAGCTTCCCCTAGGTCCAGTAGGAAAAGATCCCTGCCTAAACTAGAGACGTGCACCCCATCTCCCTCCAGGCACCCTGTGGACTTGGCATGCATAAGACCATGCCTGATGAGGCCAAGACCTCTTTGCTCTGCGCAACCGCACATGGCTCCAGGTAGTCCTTTTTACCTACCGCATGCTGATACCGGGCTTCTCCCAGGTCCAGCCAAAACAAGTCTACGCCCAACCGGACCGGCGGCCAGCATGCACCATCAGGACAGGTGCCCCCATCCTTTCTAAACTCCCCCGTGGATTTTTGACTGAAATGACCGTAAACCCAAAACTAGGCGTTGGTCCAAAGTTGCCTTTGCATGGCTGAATAACAATCCCTTTGACAAGACACTCCTGCCTGGCAGTGCCAATGCGGGAGGAGGTAAGCGTTGCAAGCCTGCCTTACTTCCTTTTTCACTCAGTTGGAATATGTCCATCGCATTCCATCAGTCACCACCAGGTGTAAAGCCTTGCCCTCCCAAAATTCTGCTAGTATACCAGGGAGAGACAGGACAGAGTGACCACGGAGGAGAACAACGTGTGAATTTCTTCTCTATTTTGAATACTGGGAAAGCCAATTAGTCTCCTGCTAATTTGTAGCTATAAAAGTGTTCCCCCGGGGTTTCCCTTAATCATATGGACCATATCGCCCCCGTTGGAAGGCCACTTCCACAACCTGCATAGCTGCCAGCCAGTGCTGGAGGGCGGGAGAAGTTACCCGGTACCGATACTCGCATCAATGGTGCCGGTTTCGTCGAACTCAAGGACGGGCTACTAAGTGAGCAACCAGGCTCTGCCCTTGTATCCAGACGTCAAACCCAAGCCACTCTAAGTTCTGCTGCTTCACCTGCCTGTTAAAACGAATCCCAGGGCAGACCACCGGCCTATAACCCATGCTTGGCCATGCCTGAGCTAAAACACCTCTGAACAGCCTGACAACAGGCTAACCACCAGCATTGCATTCTGAATGTTCCTGACGCTGCCAAGAAACATGCGCATAACTAAAGAAACTGGCACCATGCCAAAAAGTATCAATTCAGCCTTCTATGAATGCAAAGTGTGCTCTTGTGGCGATCAGTATTAGTGCTCCCTCCAAACCAGCAGCCTTAACCAGGCAACCCGCACCCTCTTGGCACTGGCACACTCCCGCCCCAGCTGCCCTAGAGTGCCTGGTCGTGTGTAGCCACAACCTACGTTTTATCACTGACGTTATATCGGGTATGATGACACTCAACTAACTCTACTGCTGAGTGCCCGTTGCACCACCGCAAGTATGTCTTTGCCTACTCAGTGTCTGGCTGCAAAGTTAGATGACATTGGCAGCCCAGTCCCGGGCGAACATAGCAGCTTTACAGTTTCTGGAGCTATAGACAGTACCTGTAGCTTGATGGAACAGAATGCAGTTCCCCTTGCTCCTGTTGAGCACGGAACCCACAACAATTGCTCACCATGGTTCAAACCTTCCTGCTGCTCCTCATTTCCTAGCAGAATGTTGCCAAATCTATGTTCTGCAATGGCACTACTTCGCAGCCTGCACCATTCTGCCAGTGCCGAAAAGACCTTTGTCATGCTGCCTGGTCTAATCAATCTTGCCCTGTTCTAGAAGCGCCCGCTCAGCCCTAGAGCAAACAATACGTCAGTAACCCCAAACTGGCCCTGATGAGAGACAAACCATGCAAAGGCACACAGTTGTGAGTAATAACTAATGGCAGGTCTAACAGCGTCAACAGGCATCCTCAGCTTACAATAGTAGTGACGGAGTAAGGGTTTCAGAGAGAATAAAGATGACAGCTACCCCTCTGACCAACCGTGGTGGGAACCACTCCTGTATGCTCTTGTACAAATGGTCCCGGTTCACTTGTCACTGCCTGATGTACGTGACCTAGGTACATGGTCCCCTTGTATGGCGGCATGCCATTGAGACCAACATCCAGTCCCCGATAAGTACCACTATCTGCCTACGCTACAATCTTGCCTGGCGTTCCTTCATGCCCAGATATACCATGCGATGATTGCTTACCTCCGTCACTTGACCCGACCACACCTAGAAGAACCAATAAAGCGAGAGGAAGCGGCCTGTACCCTGCCCCAAGACTCTACGAAATCATCCTACCGAATGATGTGGGAGCTCGCCACCAACCTCTGTCCAAGCCTGCCAGCACCACAAGACTTTGGACCCCTATTGCTCCAAGCATTGGAGGGGGAGGAGGGGCAGTCCTGTCTGGAGATGTGTGAATGGAGGACATGCGTCCTAGAGTACCTATTGACTGGGTGCAAATATCAGTACCACGAGAACCTGATGTGATTAATACAATAACCGTAGTAACAACTCAATCAGCACAGGGCTAGTTGCCCCCCCCGTCTAACAACCGTGTGTGACAAGCAGGGAGATTAGGAAGGCTAACCCCAGTCAGACACAGCAGGACCCACCACATGGCTCTGCCCAAAAAACACCATCCCGCATCAAACCGACCCGCTGGAAAGACAAGAGCCTAACGCTCTACACCCGCGGATGACCCAGGAAGTAACCAATCGTTTAACAATCGAATAACTAACAACTGACATCTTTTCCGCATCTGAAGGGCTAACCATTTCAGAAGTAACCTGGGACCCCAATGCCAGGCATCAGAGCAGGCCTCGGCACCTGTGGTGTGTGTGATCTTAGCCCACTTCCGTGTGAGCCAGGGCCCGCGATGCATACTTATTTCCTGATCGCTGAAGCACACGTAAACCACCCTAGCTGTACCTTGCCGCTAGGTCATCCTACCCTACGGAGCCCCAATGAATGACCAGGTAACATTAACACTCACTCAACACAGGAGTAAACCTTTTCTTAGCCTAGGTGCTGGAAGCAAGGTGACACCTCCCCCTGCTCCCGACCATAGTGGTGAAGCGTCCCAGGAGTGCCCGGCTAATATAACAGACCCCGACAGACCAAGGGAGCCCTGCGCAGCTACAAGTGTTTGCCAGAGTACAACTGGTCTGCAGGGCTACCCAGCATGCTCAGGCACTGGCTATGGCATACCGACCGGCCACCAACACACCGCGCATTTACTAGGTGTTCCAAGTCCACTCGGTCTCATTTGCCAATGAAACAAAGCATTGAAACCAAGCCCCTAAGACGGGTGCTGACCCAAGCAGATTAAATCTCCCGCCTCACCTGTGACGACCGCACAGCCAATCCACTCCCGCTGTGCTGACCAGAGTACGCGGATGACAATCTCAGCAAGGCACCCTAACCATTTATGTACGCACGCCCCATCACATTAATCTGGGATTGGCCGTAAATGACAGAACACAAATATACTAGTAGGATTCCCCGCCGACTGACGAAAAACGCACGCGGTTTGCCAGTGGACAAAGCATGCCTAAAGTAATTCCAAAACCGCGAAGCATAACCGGGTGCAGGGTGTATCACGTGGCTTTCTGTGGCAGGGGGGGAGATATGTATGGGTCCCTCCCCCTGGAGTATTGACTACCCAATAGTGAAACTAATATAATATACGTCTCTGATGTTCCCTCATTGTCTTGTAAATACCTGAGACTACCCTTACGTGGATGTCATCCCATTCACCAAGATCATTGCGAAAGGTAAACCATTTTAATGATGGGCCCACCTCTTTGCTGACACTGAACTATGTCAAAATTCCCCCAAGACGGGTGCTGACCCAGGCAGATTACGCCTCTCGCCGTACCTGAGAGGACTGCACCGCCAAACTAAACCCGCTGAGCTGCCCAGAGGACACGGTTGGCAATCTCTGCAATGGCACCCTGCACATTTATGAAACGCACACCCCCACGCATTAATCTGAGATAGGCCGCAAGATGACAGATATGACCAACACCATATCTATATTCGCGTTAACCGCCGACTGCGAAGAGACACGCACGCGGCCGCCCGGGGGACACCACCCCACCTCAAATCATTCCAAAACCGCGAAACATAGCCGGGCAGGAGCATGTTGCACCCGCTACCCATGCTCATTATATGGAGAATCGGGAACACAAAATTAATGACTAGTGTTTCAAACCGAGTCGGTAACTGTGCTGAACACCCACGCCTCAGAGTCCCCCACTGTTCCCACCGACCCAACTTACACTCCTAGTCCCTAGTGAGTGGTACCCGCAACTCTGTGGGTCACCGGCAGGATCTGTGAGGGAAAATAGGGAGGGATGTTTTTTTTTTTTGTGCGTGAGCAAGCCACAATAAAAGAGCATCGGCTGCACCACAGAAGAACACATTCATTATCAGGTAGATACGAGGAGATAGAGTGAATTGCCCAGAATCACAAGGAGTGCCACGCCCCTGTGACCAGCGCTCTGACCTAGTTCCGCAACCCCTCTTTCAGTGCCTCACCTACCGCGGTTTCATAGGGCCCCTCAGACCCCCCTACCGGTGGCACTGGGGTGGCTGCTGGCGCACGAGGCGATCACAATGCGGCGGGCCACGCCCCGTAACCCTAACGTAGGGATGTCCTGTGCCTGCACAGGAAGGCAGCGCTAGACGCCACCTGGCGATGAATGATCGCGTCATGCCGCTCCCCGCAGTTCCGCCCGACATTAGACAGATGGTCGACTTCCCTCCCCCTCGTGTTGGGCATTGAAGGACCTAGGGTACATGGCCTGTGTCTGCGCACGGTGGGAGGGGTGACATGATGACCACGAACGGTGCACTTGGTAATCGAACACTTGGGCCACCTACAGGTACCGGGGGGGTTGCAGCACTAGCTGGCACCAAGGCGCGAAATGTTGTCCCGAGGGGCGCGCCATTAGCGGAGGCAACTTCGCGACTGCCCGCAGATCTGAGGTGTCTGCCACTGCCCTGTCCAGGCCTGCACGCCCAGAGCACCCATAGTGAAGCCTCATCCACCCCAGGTGGGTGGCACCTAGAGTGCTGATGATGCACGTGTGGCTACTCGGCTGTCCCCTTGTGAGACGCAGCCTCACTCGCCACACCCCCCAGCGCTTGTCCCCCACGTCCAAGGGCCTGGGTGCAAGGGGGGCCCCAGGAGAGCGCGACGAGAAGCTGGGACCCGGTCGAGGGAGGGCCCACAAACAGCAGAAACCCCCCCCGCTGCCCGTGCAAGTGAGGCGGCACAGCACCCTGCCCCTGCAAGCACCGCATGCCGCTGGGGCAGCGACGGGCGCTTGTGACCCATTACCCCTTCCCTCTGTTTGCTCAAATGTCTACCACAATAATCTACGATGGTGTTGCCTAACATGCGCACCGAAATGACACAAGACATTCAGGCACGGGGAGATAAGTGATTTGCCCAGAATCACAGGCTGAGGCCGCGACCTCGGGGTCGACTCTGGACACCCGCACCCAAGGCAGCTGGATACGTGACCAATCACAATCTGTTCCGGAGGCATTGTGGGCAGAATGAGGCACCGAAAGGCGCCCCAGAGCTCCTCGGAGCATTGAAGGTCACCCGTGCGGGGCGTGCTCAAGAGTGAGCGCGCCACGATGTGAGTCAGTGAGCCACTCAAAGATGACACAGTAAAGTACATGAGACATCAGGTGTGTCACACATCCAACTTGGATGAATGCCATTAACAGCATAAAGTATCAGTATCCGGTGTTTAAATCAGCTGGTCAAGCAGGTCAAACGTGTGGGATCCTTCAGGGAGCACTGTGCATCCCTAAAGGGTCAACACACACAAACCGGACACCATCGTAAAATATTTCAGATAAACACTGCTTGTTTTGGTTGTATTTCAAACCCCCCCCCCCGCGAGTGTCTCACGCCGCTGTGCGCCTACGGGGAGATTAAGCAAGCTCTGACCCCGGGTCACGTGGTGCCGGGCAGAACCGCCACCGGCGCTGGGCGGGCGAAACATTTCTGCCGGAGATCCCGCTCCCCCCCCCTTGACGGAGGCTCGTAAAAGAAGGGGAGGATGCGGACGTGCCTACGCGGAGACGGATCCTGGCCCCCCGCACACACAGGAGTCGCGCAAGCAGCGTGAATCATTCCTTAAATCATGCTACATATTGGGGGTGACCGCGAGGCTCGGGTTCCGCGACCACACTAAATGCTGTCCTCTTTACATCCTAATTCATGGCGTGGGCTCGGCCCGCAGCTCCTGGGTGCTGAGAACGCATCGTACTTGCATTCCCTACTCAGGCCCGGGGCGCTACATTGATAAACCCAGAATCACCTGGCGTGGACGCGGCCACGGTGCTTGGGCCCTGGTTTCCTGCACCAAGTCGGCCGTGTGGCCGGCGGACCACCTCGCCCACGTACATCTCGGCGGCGTGACCTGGAGCGCTGAACATGGGACCGCATGGTAAACCTAACCGGCACGGGGTGAATGATCGTGGCCCTTGACCATCAGGGAAGGATGCGGCCTGGAGGCATGAACTCTAAACCCTGCTCTCCAGCACCGAGTCGGCGGAGCAGCCGACGGACCACAACACCCGCGGGAAGTCGACACGCAGGTCCTGGGGCGCAGGCATGGCATCGTAAATCATACGTATTCCGTCCCGGGGAGATAGGTGATTGCCCAGAGTCACCGGGTATGGGCGCGGGCACGAGGCTCAAACCCTGAACCCTGGTCTCCTGCACCGAGTCGGCGGTGCAGCCAACGGACCACATCACCCCCGGGATGGCGACCGCAGGTCCTAGAGCGCTGAACATAGCGTCGAGAAACATTACGTGTTCGTGCCCGGAGAGATCTTTGATTTTCCCAGAATCGCCGGATGTTGACGCGGCCACATGGCACGAACCCTGGCAGCCGTGACCGCGAAACCCTGGCTCGATGCGGCGGGGTGAGGGAAATGCCTCGATGGGCGGACACGGTCCCGCACCAGAGGCTCACAGTGGGACTGGGTTGCTCCCACCGCTCCCGTCCTTCCTCCGAGACTCAGGGGACTGGCACCGCTCCTTGCGTGGGCGTGAGGCCTCACAATTAAACCCGCTACTCCCCCGCTGAACCGCGGCCGACGCTCAATACAACGGACCGCAGCGTCGTCCTATCCAGCCACCATGGCCCATCTTGCGCCCCCCCCCCCGCCCGTGGCCAGCCGAGCCACAGGGCCCCGTCGGCCTGGTAACTGCCCAGGGACAGGGCCGGGGCAGAGTGGGTACAGCAAGACTCACCGTTGTTCCTGTGCTACGGAGAGATGACGACGAGGCCCGGGTCGCAGCGACGAGGCGAGGACAAGACCGATGCCGCTGGAGACGAGACCGATCAGCAAGGCGAACGAGCGGACAAGAGGACGAGGAGGGGGCGGAGACAGTATATGTACCCCTGTCTCCTCCCCGCCCCCGTCGGAAGCAGCTATCTGCTGGGGTCTCCCCTGGAATAGCCCAGGGACTCAACCTCCCACCCCTCTGCCTTCCTGTGGCACTAAGGCGGCCGCCCTCTAAGGGGCGGGCCGCTACGAAACCCTCCCCGGGCAGCCTTACACATCCCTTTCAGGAGGGGTGACTCTGGAGGCATGCAAGACCCACCCTGTGCTCCATGGAAGGCCTCAGTGAGGATAGCCCAAACCCTACAACCACCCTCCCACAACAATGTGGTTGAGGAACAAAATGTCTCAGTGACAACCTCAACTCTATGAAAGACAACATCACACCGATGTATGCCGTGAAGTCAGATACTTACCAAATGCTGTGCTATAGAAATAGTCCAAAACAAACCATGACATAGCGTAACATAACATAACACAGTGTAACATAACATACCATAACATAACATAAAATACCACAGCACACTATAACGTAGCATACGTTCCTAACATAACCTAACATAACATAATATGTACAATACAAAAAGGTACACCTCTGTGCAAGAATACAGTATTCAACATATATGTGAAAACAGTTTCAAAAAGACCCATTTTGAACACCCCCTCTTTTTGGTGCCTTCTGTGTATATTAGTGTGGCTGCCATGCTCTTATCTGAAGAGCAGCAAACACACAGCAGCAGGTGGTAGATGTCATCAGGCGTATTACCCGTGTAAGACTGGTGACCTCATCTCGTGGATAAAGGAATCTATCACTGAGCACATGTTTGCATTTCACAAGGTGTGTGTGTGATGGCTGTTTACTACAGGTGGCAGGTCGTGAGCACACATTCCCTATCTTTTGTCCAGGACCGTGGGGCTGTGCACGCGTTGCCACACAGCCAGCACTGCCAGCTACGATTACTACGACTTCTTGTTTATTTTGGTTTTAGGCTGAGTTAGTCTCTACAAACACAGCTACTCCTAGACGTCACCACGAGTTTGCTCTTCATGAGTCTGCCCCCACAGGCCACGCCCCTGGCATTGTACAGCAGCTGGTTACATCATCTGACAATCGCTAAATCAAGGTTTCAGGGCCATATTAGCAAGGACTTGCGATAATCATTGCAAAGCGCGCTTAGCGCTGTATTTTTTATCACTGGCTATCGCTGGTTTAGATCACGGAGATGACGCGTTATTATCAACGTTTATCTCCTAGGCGATAATAAACCAGCGATAGCGGTGTTTCTCCATCAATAACGCGGGAATTCCAGGGATGAATTCCCATTGCTAAGGAAAAGGTCGCTAATAGGCAGGTGAGGATTCAGCCGTAGAAACCACCTCCCATAGAAAACAATGGCTAAGTCAGGATTTTAGCAGGTGTTAAAATCCAGCGATAATCGCGGTTAGCGCAAGTTTTTTTATCGCTTCGCCTGCGTTGCTAATGGGGGGAAGTTGTGTCAGCGACTGTTTTCAGTCGCTTTTATTTGGGAACGCCTACCTTGCATGTCATTTGCGATAACTATTGCTGGCATGCAAGGCGATAGGAAGACCGTCCGCTATCGCCAGAAAGCTGTCGCTAACCAGAAAGCAGTCGCTAACGCCTGTTAGCGACAGCTTGCTGATAGGGCGATAAACAAATCGCCGCTTTAGTGGCAAAAAGTGCCGCTAAAGCGGCGATAAAGGCCTTGCTAATATGCCCCTCAATCCGTGACATCATCGATGCTACAGAGGGTAACATGTGCATGAGGGTAATGCCACAATGAAATGTACTGCTCAAAACTAAGAGAATATAAGAACGGTTTGGGGAGGACTTGGGGAGCTGTTGATCGGGTATGATTACATTGTAATGTGAAGACTACAGACCAGCATGATAATTGGAGAATAAGCAGTGCTTAATTTGAGCCGGTGGTTTCCGGTGCTTGGCACCAGCACTTAATTGTCAACACAGGCACTTATGACAGTCTGTCACATGGTGGCGATGTTTGTATAGAGATCAACAGAACAACACTTGTTTATTAGTTCAGTATACATTGAAAATGACTAATACCTGTCGCCCCAGCCATTCATATAACACTGGGGGGATGGAATATTCTGAGTTGTCACACTTTTAGGAATGTGGCAGTGAGTAGTTTTGTAGGCTGTCATTGGCAGCGTGGCAGTGGCAATGTGTGGTGCAAGCTGCAGTGGCCTCCTGACCAGGGCCCTGGCACTTATTTGTTTTACAAATTAAGCACTGAGAATAAGAGTAAAACAAGAGAACTAGAGAAATAATGGTCAAATGAAAGTGTTTGGGTGAGTGCGCTACCAAGTACTGCGAGGGTTGAGTCTAATTGGCTTGTCGGAGTGACTTGGATGCTCCAGTTATTTTCCTTGCCGGTACTGAACCAACACACACTAAAGGAACAGCAGACTGTACACCCCCCTGCAAAAGAATGATCTGCTCTGAGGATTGTCAAAAAAGCATGAAATGTGGATAGGAAAACGTAGAGTATCTTAGAGCAGGACTGGACTGCAAGCTTCACTAAGATTAACTTGAACATTTTACAATGACAGCACGGCATTACTCCTCACCTCTTCGCGTTAAAGCCTTTGGATTGGAATACTGACCACTACGTGATAATTATTGGTTAGTGGAGGCTGCAGGGCATGAACACACCATCCTAACCTGTGGTACCACAAGGGCTGTGCTTTTCAGCTAACTTCACCACAGTGCCTTCAAGGCTTCAGTTAGTCACTGAAATCACAGCGAGTCCTACAACTAACTGTGAGGGATATGTACAAGGAAGTGGCGGAGCGTGGCGTTAGCCTCCTTGGCTTAACGACACGCTTCGCAACTTCTGAAACGTAAGGCTGGACCATATTTACAAGAATGTGGTGCAGCCTTGCTTTTCCCCCTTTGATGGCACTAAGTTTAACAACTTAGCGCCAACGCAGGCACCCTCACACCATAGTGCAAGGGTGTCTGCGTGCAGGGGAGGATTGTTTATGTGTAGGAAGGTGTCTCTTCCTGCACATAGACAATCCTAAAATACCATTCAGTCACTTCTTTCACATTCCTTCAGCACACATGTAGGTGACAAAATGGAATTTATTTTTAAGGTTTGTTTATGTACAGGAAGGGATGCCTTCCTGTACATAAACAAACCATGGCATTTTGCTTTTTCCATATGTGCACAAGGCAGCGCACATGGAAAAAGCAAAAACGAGGAGAAATAATGCATTTTTCCTCGTTTCGCCAACTTAAGACCAGGATTTACCTAGTCTTAATTTTGGCACTTTCTCCTATTGATGCCACCCTTGTACATAGGGGACAGCATCAAACTGAATGGGTGTTGTGGTGGAACGCCTACCGCAACAATCACTGCCCACCCCTTTCACGCTAACCATAGGGTGAAAGGGGGCCTTATGTACAAGGCAGCATTAAGCCATATTAAGTGGCTTAACGCTGCCTTATGCATAAGGCGCAGCCCCTATCGCCACCACAACGTCTCTAAAAGTGACGTTGAGGTGGCGATATGGGCTTGTACATATGACCCTGTGTCTCTTACAGGGCCCTCTACATGTTGTTGACAATTGTGTTACAAGAAATTCTTCGAATTTTCCATCACTGCCTCACTAACCACTTGACCTGATACACACCATCCTGGAATCTGTGATCCTCACACCTAAAGTTACTGGTCAGAAATAAACACTATGAGCAGCTTCCGGCTCTCCATTTTTTCATTTTCTTAGCCCTCATTAATTGAATCCAGTGGGGCTTATTTATGAACCCCTTGCGCCACCGGTGCGTCACTCTTTGTGACACACCGGCGGCATAAAATATGCGCAACACTGCAACATATTTAAAAAGTAACGCATCTAAGCAGGTGTGTCACTTTGTAAACCCCTGCACTCCATTATACCTACGTCAGGTATAAGGTATGCAGGGTGGGCGCTGCCCTGCAAAAAAGGGTCATAGAAGTGGTGCAGTGAAATCTATTAGGTTTCACTATGCCACTTCTAGGATGCCACTGCGTCTGCCTCACAGCAGACGTAACACTGATGCAGGCCCTTTCACATGGGGCTTGCCCCATGTGAAAGGACACATTGCTGGAGTTGAGTCTGTTTTGCGACACGCTCCAGCAATGCGTCATTACTGCGCCAACAGATACGTCAGGAATATTGTCGTATCTGTTGACTCCTTGTGACATGGAGCGCCGCACAATATTTGCGCACATCTAAGATGTCGCAAGGAAGGTGCAATGAAAAGTGTCACTTTGCTGGTTTCACGCAGCGATGCAACACTTTTCATAAATGAGACCCAATGTCTTTAAAACCACTCTATCAGGGCCATTGCCTGAGAATGGAGAGGACAAAAACCTTAGGACACACATCTTAACCAAAAATTAGAACCATATTTAGCATGAAACTACACCATGTAATCTGTCCCTTTGATTGTTGTTTTGTTTTGATGACCATCTCTCATAAAACAGCATCAATGTGCAAATGTTTTTATCATCTACCATGGTATATACATATATCTTTTAGGTCCTGAAGAAGTTAAATTGCAATGTAAAAAGCCACGAAACGTGTTGGCCGATGCGTTTCTATGTCTAGGAAGATATCTATGATCAATAAAAATGTTGTTTAAACACAAAATTCTTGGAGACCCTAGATTTCTATTAATAATACCTACAACCTCAAAATCTTTTTCTCGTTGAAATTCCTTGCATAGTGTCAGGCGGAGAGGCACTATATATACTGACATTATAGTTAGTCTTAACAGAGACCTCCCGCTCATATTTCTTTTTCTACCATGAAAATGTTTTAGTCATACATTCTGGCACTCGTGAATAGATGGCATGATGAGTGTTCAAGGCCGGACTGGGGATCCAAAAACAGCCCTGGCTAAAATTTTCAAAACGAGCCCGCTCCCTTCGTATTTTTGCAGTGTCTCTCTCCATCTATCCATCAATTCTCCCTCTCTCTCTCTCTCTCTCTCTCTCTGATTGCTTTTGTCTCTACTTTCCCCCTCCCTCACACTCTTTCCCTCTCTTTCTTGAAGCCTCCCATTGGCTGCTACTAGTAACATTGGGGACCTAGGGGAAGTGACAGAGGCACAAGAGGCTCTGGACTCTCAAAACCAGCCTCCAAGGGCCCCAGCCCACCGGGTAAATGCCCAGTGATAAAAAGGCCTGTCTGGCCCTGTGAGTGTTCAGCACAGCTTTAAACTGTATGCAACATAAACTTGTTAGCCAGTACAATTGTTTTAAATTTGGAGTGCTGTGTTCACACCTTGGTGTGTTATATCATCAGAAATATGTGTAAATATATTTGTAATAAAGCTAAATATTTAGCACACTTAGAAAGAGGAAAATGTGTCCAAGTATTGCTTTTTTGCAGGAAGGTGCCCCTTCCTGCACAAACATAATCCTGCCTACAATGCCTGCGTTGGTGCCGGGCAGCCAACAGTGTGCCAGAGCTAAGAAAGGACAGGAATGTGTCGCATAGGGGTAAATACGGCAGATTCCTGCCCTTTCCCTTTCACGTAGCTCAGTGCAGTGAGGTGGCTTGCTGTGTTGTGTTGTGTTGCGTTGCATGCTTTTTCAATAAATATGGCCGCTCGTCTATAGTTACTGAGGTGATTGGGATCGGATGCTTTTTTCAAAGAGGTTAGACGATTTCAGAGTTTGACTGAGATGGCACAATGCCAGAGATGAGAGAAGAGACGCGAGGAGTTAAACAGAGCAAGGAGAACATAAGGCACAGTTTGTACTTGAACTCTCATCAATTTATAGGGAAAGAAATATCAGTTTATCACTATCTGGCATTCTGATGTGAAGCTTTAAAATGCTCAATAGCTTTTTCAGAAGAAACAGGATCTGTTCTGGTAATGAACAGCAACCGATTAGGGAAGTTCTCCAATTTAATGTGATGCCGAATTTTTTAAAAATCCTATTTTCCAAGAAGCTGGATAGATGAGTGCATCATTTGAGGCAATAACTGTAGTGCGAGAGGGTTGAGGAGACAAGAGCTCTGGAATAATTCTACAGAGCTTTCTTGTTAACTCTGAGGCCTGATTTATGCTTTCAGTTTACTAAGATCTGGGGGAAGCCAGGGATATTGCTTTCCCATAGGGTTAGGCTTACATTTTTGAATTGTCCATATATAACAACACACATAACACGTGTATTTGTAAAGCGCACATCCAACTGTAGGTATCTTGGCGCTGAATAACAGATGTTTATTGTTACCCAACTCAATGGTACTCATTTTATCGACCTCAGATGGATGAAAGGCTCTGTGGACCCGCCGGGATTTGAACCTGTGACCATGAGGTCGAACACAGGCCCCTGCAGCAGACGCATTAGTCCACTGAGCCACCAGACCCGGCATTATATTGCAACTGGGTCTGAGGCCCCGGCTTCCAGTGGTGGCTATGCAAACTATGAAAAAACAAGCCAATTCCTAAAAGTAGCGCAAGATGCTGCATAATGCTGCTGATGACATAGTCAGCTCATACAACTCACAAGTCACACCTTGGCCATTACTCCATGCATAAGCATCTCATGCAGTCTAGGACTGTTGATTGTGCTCTGTCACTTGCGGTCCTGACTTTGTAAATTCTAAAACAGAGCAGAAAGTACTAATGCCTCATTAACAGGGAATTGGCGTAGGGCAGTGCCACAAGCCATCTTGCTGCGCTGCCCAATGCCAATGTGAAAGAGCAGAAATGCACTATATTTATTCAGTACGGTGCATTCCTGTCCTTTCAGCTTCGCTGGCACACAATTGGCACCTAGTGCCAGCGCAGGCACCCTTGCACCATGTTGCAGGGGTGTCTGATTTGTTGTCAGGATTGTTTTTGTGCAGAACGTAAGAGAATAAACAAGAAATAAACATATTTTTCCTCATTACGAATGCTCTGGTGAGGCGTAAGGTTTTGTCGCTGCGCCAGGTTTACATGATTTACTAAATCTGGGGCAACGTAAAAATCCATGGGTTTTGCTTGGGAAAACCCACCCCAACGCCTATGGGACGCCTCCCTGTCGCAGACTAAGGCAACACAGCGATGTGCACTGCGTTGTCTTACTCCATATCTATAAGGCCATGCAAAGTGGCTGTGCGTTGCTTCATTAGATATAATTGAGAGGCTTGCGCTGTCGGAACTTAGAAAAAAAGTGACTCTCTGGCGGTGCAAGCACAAGCCCCTAATATTCTAGGGAAAGACAGAAAAAGATGGACTAGAAACATCTTCAAAACCTAGCCTCACCTTTTGGAATGCAAATCACCTGGATGTGGTTGTACCTTCAAGGTGTGTCCATGTTGTACTCTTAATGCTGGAATATGGGATAATGTACAGAGTTAGGTAATTTAGGGAACTTAGAGTCAAGTTATAACATGCGGGTCAGAGGGTTGAACTGGGAATGGGTGACTTTAATTCACTAAAAATAATTGAATTCATTATAGTAGATTGTGGCACAGAGTTCACTACACGGAAAATTCCAACTGTCCCCATTTCACCCGCAATGTGCACTGACAGAAAATTTTAAATAAATCAGTTTGTATTTAGAACCAAATTATTATAATTTTTTTAAATGATTTTTCGAATAAATATAATCCTTGGTCAAAAGTAAAAAAGTCTGAGCCTAACGATTTCAGAAAATAAGCAATTCAAGACTCGAAATCATCCAGAAACCCTTCTCAGTTTTGAGAAAAAAAGAGATTTTTTGATTTTCAAAGCAGTTAATTAAAAATAGGAAATACTCGTCAAGCCCTAGTTTTATTGGTATCATGTCTCATCTGAGCTCTCTGGTGATGTAGTTTCATAGAACTTTCTATAATAAATGTATTATGGATTGGATGAATATGAATGAATAAGTTTATTGTGAGATTAATTAAAAACATTGCAATTCTTCAACCAATACAATCGTGATTTAACTGTGCATTGCACCACATACTGTCAACAAATCATAAAGTTACATTTTTCAAAAATAATAATAAGTATTCACGTAGGGCGTGTTTCAGATCTCTCATACATATTTTAGCCAAATCTGATGGGGCACCTGAGGCTGCTTCTAAACATGCGCCTACCACCTTGGCCAGGAAAGTTAGTCTTAATAATTTTCTTCGTAGCTTTAGCAGGGTTGGACAACAGCATGTGAGATGCAACAAAGACTCATTTCTGTAATTACGGAGTGCCTGATTCACAAAGGCAATCTGAGACAAAAGTCCAACTTTACGACTTTTGATATTAAAAGAGGTTATTTACAAGTTGTATCTTTAAGTCAGCAGTCGGGCCAAAAGCTCAGTACCCAGCCCCTACTCTCCACACCAAGGACGTACTCTCCGGCTTGGGCCGTACTCTCTGGCTCGAGCCTTACTCTCCGGCTCTGGCAGAATAAAGTGTAATTAATGGGCTGGAATAAAATGTTTCACAAAAAGGAACATTAGCAACGTGTGATAAATGGTAGAGGAGGTCAGGAAAATGAGTTTGGGCAGGCACAAGTGTGTGACTGGACACTACATCATATCCTAGAAATGTTTTCTCCTTTGCATCATGGTACATGCAGTCCATGATTTGCGCTCCCCTCAGTGTTGACTGTAGTGTGACACTACAGTCAACACTGAGGCGAGCGCAGGGGGTATGGCCAACTGCAGAGCATGGTGGACAACTCCTAAAAGAGCTCCGGACCCGGGCTTCAACATCCTGACTCAGATGCCCGTCTACCGGCAGCTGCGGGACCCGAAATTCGGCACAACGGCATGGCATGGTGCCACCGACAAGCGGAGCTGATCCCAGCATAGCGGCAACCGAGTGAGGTGGAGCTGTGTGCAGCGAGGCCCTGCCGTATGGGGTCAGGTGAAGCAGGGAGCGAGCCCCGAGGCCTACCACTGCATTACTGTGCAGCCCCCTCTGGTGAGCTGGAACATCGCCGTGATCGGGTCATCTCCCCTGCGCTGAATCCCGCTACAGCTGCGGTGGTGCTGGTCGTGGACCGGAGCTATTGAGAGGTGGGAGGAGCCTAAAACTGCCCGCCGCAAGTGCCGGATGTGAACAGGTACGTGATGCCGGGGCGTCTCGCAGCCTGTAACGGACAGCGTGGTGCAGCGGGGGGCATCTGCGAGTGGCGGAGACACCGGCTGGAGTTGGCGGAAACCCTGCTGGGTGCAACGAGAAAGAGGGGGAGTGTGCTTACATGGCAGGAGCTCATCATGAGAGGCGCGTGGATGTAACTCTGCTATGCCACACATTAGAGACCTGTTGCTGATACTGGAGGAGGGGGGCCCAGTGGTACAGGTCTGCCCGCCATGCCTGAAAGGACGAGTGGGCAGAGGCGGACATCCGGGGGCACAGGCACCAACAGAAGTGCGCTGGCAGTTACACTTGCGGCCAGCAGACTCATGGATTTCTTGTGAAATGGTCACATGGATGGTGGATTTTTTGCGTGCCTGCTCCCGGTCCCCTGCCTAGAGCGCGCTCTCCCTCCGGTGCTTATTGTTGTGAGTGGAGCTCCTGTCACTACTTGCTAAGGGGTGCTCGGCAGTGCAGACACTGGATGACAACACTCAAGCTGGCAGAGCGCAGAAGCATGCGACAGTGACTCAGAGGGAAACCTTTGAGGACAGTTGTGGGCCTTCAGACCGAACCGCAGCCCGGAGTGGGTAGAAATTGCAAGAGCATATAAGGAACAGCGGAAGTTACATTTACTGAGCTCGGGGAGCAAACCCATGATGCTCTAAGCCATTCTCTGGCCCTGCGGCGGTCCCGATAAGCACACACACTCACAGCGCATAGTGCAGCGATACAGTCTGCACGAACGTTGCCACGCATAGCCATGTGATGTATGAGGGGAAGACAGCTGGAGGCCACCTCCAGCGCAGGCCCAACTCTGGACGACACGGAGCACACCTCGTCCACGCCAGCACTCAGTTGCGTACCACCTACTAATGAGGAACGCTCAGAGCATAAACTGGGCTTAATATTGCAGGAAGTGCAGGACACCAGGAAAGCAATCGAACAAAAGATTGGTGCCCTCACGACCAGACTCACACTACTTAAAGCGGACAATGCCAAATTGGCAGACAAAGTGAAAAACAATTCTCTTGCACTGGAGGAGATAACACCACAGCAGAAGCAGCACTCAACCCAGATTCAAGAGCTACAGAAGCAAGTCGCCAGCCTTATGGATCGGGTTGAAGACGCGGAATACGGGCGAGGCGCAATACCATTTGCGTCATCGGACTGCCGGAAAGAACCGAGGAACCTGACGCAACTCGATACATGGAACAATGGTTTAAAGACAATGTCACCTCTGAGGGACTCTCCAACCAGTTCTGTGTGGAAAGAGCACACAGAATACCCACTGGCAGGCCACGAACAGGAGCCCCGACGCTGCCTCTCATAGTTCGGCTGTTGAATTTTAGAGACCGTGACCTGCTACTCCAAAAGGCCAGAGGACTCTCCCAGATTAGGTTTGAAAATTGTAGAATCTCGCTATACCCGGACTATACGCTACTAGTGCAAAGGAAACGGTCATCTTTCATGACAGTCAAAAAGAAATTGCAGGGACTGAAGTTGAAATATGCACTACTATTCCCGGCAAGATTGAAAATTATGCGCAAGCAAAAGTCGCATTTCTTTGAGAGCCCGGAAGATGCGGAGGAGTGGTTGGAAGTAATGGAGCCGTCTACGTTGCAGGGGACAGATTCACAGAGCGTCCCCGAAAGCTCCAGAGGAACGGGTAAGGGAGGCTACCGCCGTAGCCAACGAACCACCGGGACAACAAAGTCGACCAACCTGACGCAACAGCAGATACAACTGGGCAGGCCGCAGGCATTGGTGTTGGCCTCCACTTTTGGAGAATTGAACGTGCTGACGACACAGCCTCCTCAGATGACAATATGAACAAATCGGACTCAGAGGGCAGCATGACACTCTTCCCTATTGTGACGCCCCAAACGGCAGATGGTTTGTTTGGCTGAGTAAGAAGAATCACCGCTGGCTATAATACATGACCTCCAACTAGGACATATATCCTTTTTCTGTAAACGTAATTATGTACGGCATGACTCTGTTTTCTCCATTAGTCCCGGGTTCCATCGGAGCTCAACAGCATGTAGCAGTTCTGTAATGTGCGGCGTTGGCAATGGCCCCCTATTTGCGAACGCATCTGAAGCACATGTCATAGTTTTAAAAGTTATGTTTTATTGTTTGGCCCAGTGTAGTTCCCCACCCGGGCCCAGTATTGGGAGTTGCAGGGAGGGAGTGAGTCCTACAATATGGGTTCAAACAGCGAGAATCAGCAACTCGTATTCATCACAGGTAGAACACAGGTCTATTCTTACAATGCAATGCATACACTTAATACATAAAACATAATAACGTGGAACGTTAGAGGACTAGGATCCGTCCAAAAGAGACATAGGGTGCATGCGCAATTGTTGAGGCGAAAGGCACAGATAGTCTATTTGCAGGAGTCGCACATTGTAGATCAGGAAGCAGTGAAGCTCCGAAAGAAATGGAAGGGCCAAATCTTCTCCACTAATTACTCAGGCTTCGCGCGGGGAGTTATGGTGTGGATCAGGCATGGGGTGCTCTTCACGCCCTTGGAACAAAGAGTGGACAAGCAGGGCAGATATATTCTTATACAGCAGAAGTTGGATAGTCGGATGGTGGTCCTTGGCAATATTTATGCCCTCAATTTTGACCAAGATTAATTTCTGGCCAATCTAAATTTGGCATTGGTAGGATGGGAAATGCACCCGTGGATTATAGGTGGCGACTGTAACACAGTAATGGACATAGCATTGGATCGCGCCCACCCCACACTACACGGTACGGGAGTGATTAAGCAGATGAGGGCACTATATGGATGGGCGGAGGGTTGGGCCCTGTGCGATGCATGGAGAATGCGTCACCCAACGCATAGATAATATTCCTACTATTCCCCAGTCCACTCATTACACACACAAATTTATTGTTCAATGTCAATTGTAATGCAAATAACGCATGCCACTTACTTGGCCAAGACTTTCTCAGACCACAACTCAATGGAAATAGCTATCAACTGGGGCAGAGTCCCAACCCCGGTGCCCACCTGGAGCATGTGGCCGCAAACACTAGAAGACGCAGTGTGCCGCACCACAATAGTAGATACAATTACGCAATATTTCACAGAGAATAGCAACACTGCTACCACCGTTTTGATAGAATGGGATGCCTTCAAGGCAGTCATACAGGGAAAGGCAATCAGTACGATAGTGGGAGCCAGGCAGGAAGTACACAGAAACCTCATTGACACAGAAAATAAAATGAACACACTGGAAGAGGAGGCCGTACATGACACTGGCAAAAAAACTTCACAACATGAGACGCAAATCCAACACGCAGAGTTATTGGAGACCCTTCGGGTCATAGATTATCAGCGATATACACAGATGTGTCACACTGACACAGACAAATCAGGGACATTACTGGCCAAATTGTTACGGGACGACCCGCTCACTATTGTTATTAATGAAGTTGTTACCCTCAAGGGAACAACAGCCCAAACTCAACACAACATTAATGCTGCTTTTAGTCAATATTACGCCTCATTATATGCAGGGCCTGCTGTTATAAACTGTGCACACATGGAGGAATTCCTGCATGACCTGCCATACACCAGCAGCCCAAAAAGAACTAATAGGCCCCATTACTAAGGCTGAGATCAAAACTGCAATGAGAGGCCTCCCGCGCCATAAATCCCTGGTTTAGATGGGCTCCCGGCGGAATTATACGAAGTATACGCGGACTTCATTGTTCCCCAACTGGAAACGCTATATAACAAAGCACTAGAACTGGACAGGCACTGGTAGTGTCGCTCCCGAAGCCGGGTAGGGACCCCACAGGTATGGCAAGTTATCGCCAGTTGTCTTTACTGGCGACGGAGTATAAAATACTTACCAAGGTATTAGCAAACAGACTCCTACCAACACTAAATAAACGTATTCATACACATCAAAACGGCTTCTTGACGGTCCGCAGTACGTCTTTGAAAACCAGGCGCTTGCACCATATAATGTCGACTGCCTCGACATACCATGGACATGCACGGTGTATATTTTTGGATTTAAGACAGGCGTTTGACACGATCCGCTGGGATTATATGTTTGAGGCACTGGGGAGGTCCGACTACCCGCAGATTATCTTAAATGGATCGGCTTGCTTTATAATGCTCCTACCTCCCGGGCCCGTACAGGGGGACACATTTCAGCAGAGTACACTATACACAGAGGTACAAGGCAGGGATGTCCGCTGTTACCACTCCTATTCATACTGGCATTGGAACCCTTAGCACTTAAATTACGTACTGAGGCACATTTTCTGGGTATAAAGATTGGAGCCACAACACACTTGTTCTCCGCTTACACGGGCGGTATCATTCTCTACATACGGGACCTTCGGGCCAACCTGGATCCTATCCCTGATATTATTCGGATATTTGAAAAGATATCGGGCTTGGCTTTTAATGCAATGAAGTCACACGCTTTCTTCTTTCAGGAAAGGGTGCACCCGGTAGAAATTCCATTTGGAGCATATACCCTATCGGTAGTGCAACACACCTTCAAATACCTGGGGCTACAAGTATACCGGACACATGCAGACATGCTGGAGGGTAACCTAAATATGTTATGTTATGTTATGTTATTTATTCTTTTGTATAGCGCAACGGTTACTCAAAAAGAGTGTCCCGGCGCTTTTAGGAAAGGGGAACAGACTTCTGACTAACACAACACAACTAAAAACAGGTTAAAAGAAAAAAGAAAACAAAACTACAGGCAGACCTATTGGGAAAACAGCCAGGTTTTGAGACCTCTTCTAAAATCAAGGAGAGTAGACGCCCCCCGCAAAGGGAGCGGTAGTGCATTCCACATCTGTGGGGCCACCAGACTGAATAGAGTGATCAGGGTGAAGCGTTCGAGTGATCGGAAGAGTGGCCATATCTAAAATGGTGATCCTGCCACGACTGCTATATTATTTCACTAATCTACCAATTTTAATACCACATACCACTTTCAAACTATTGAATACTATGCTTATAGATCTGGCCTGGGGGTCGGGCAGACGCAGAATAAGCCTTAGGAAGCTACAGCTTGGAACAGACAGGGAAGGCCTGGGTGTTCCTGACCTTAAGGCATATTACTACGCATGTCAACTACAATGGCTCTCATATAGGCCGGCCGGCCGTAACTGACATGAAATAGGCTATACTACACATGACATAGATCGGGCACCCTACAAACCGTGTTACTTCCCTGTTGTAAACTCATTCACAGTCTGCCACCCTTGTTACGAAGAGCACTACAGTGCTGGAAAGAGACATTAAATTACATGGCCTGGCATCCGCCATATGCCGGAAACATCCCGTTGTTGGGGATACCACTGACTAATGGAAATATAACAAAGTGAAGAATTGCACCCTGGCTTGAGGTGGTGATTAGTAAAGTAACTGACCTATTTAATAACGAAAGACTCATGGATCATGACAACTTTGTGAGAGAAACCGGGGCCCCGGATCACCTATATTTATTGCACACCACCCTACTGCAATATGGTAAAAAGCAGTGGGTTCCACAACGCCAGGAACCCTCACACACAAATTAGTTAAAACCCTCTACTACATGGGAAGAGGCAGGCACCTTATCAAGTGGCTTTATGTTGGAATGCGAGCACATGCGGCGATCGACCTGACTATTTTGCGCAACACTTGGGGAGGCGACATAGGGCGGGACCTGGGGGAGAAAGAATGGACGAGCATAATAGCACACCCCAAGAAGGTATCCAGAAATGCGAAATTTAAATGTATTCAGTCCATGCTGCTACATAGAGCCTACCACACCCCCAAACAGTTGGACGGCATTTTCCACAGACGCAACACCATTGCCCCAGATGCCAATTGGTAGGAGCTGACACATGGTATGGGAGTGCCTCCGCCTACGAGGTTTCTGGGACTCAATTAGATGGCATACGGAGGCGGTCACACAAAGAGAAGTAGGGAATACTGTAGAGGAGTGTATTTTGGGGATACATGAGGGTTCATACAAACCTAAAACACAACACAGATTCACGTGCCTGGCCCTAATACTAGCAAGGCGAGCCAACACTATGCGCTGGAAATCAAAGACACCCCCAGTGGATTACACTTGGCATGATGAGTTGATTCGATGGGGCAGTGCTGAAAGTGCCACAATACGAAGGGAGGAAGCTAAAGGTCTGCATAAAATACCAATAGCCATGGAATGGGACATTATGTTGGAAGCCCTAAAAAACCTTGACTTGGACTCTAATGTTAGCCATGCACCCCCATAGTCGCAATAAGGCTAAAGTATTGCCTAGAAAGCCATGTATATATGTTGTATGCCCGGATTTGCATGTACAGTTCATAACCCTTCATTGCTGATGTTGTTGCAAACTGGTGGTTGGAGCTGTGTTTCTTCTGAGGTTATAAACATACTTTGTTACAGGACTGGTGGGAGGGGGGTGGGAGTTTGAAGGGGTTTTATTTTGATAACAGGCTGTGAGGCATTGAACCTAATGATTGTCATGTTGACTTCCATAGAGATCGAACTACCGTGGAAGCTGCAGATTTCCTTTGCTAGATTGATAGGGTGTTAGGATACATGTGAAACGTTATTGGAAACTAATGCATCCCAATTCGGAAGATGATGTTTTGCATGTTGTTTCTGGCAGTGACCAGCCATGTGTTGAAGTAATGCACAAGCTGTAATTTAAAAGCTTAATAAAATCTGTTTTAAAAAAAACACCGAGGGGAGTGCAAATCATGGACTGCATGCACCATGATGCAAAGGAGCATCACTTTTCTGGGAGATGATGTCTGGCCACACCCTTTTCCCTGCCCAAACTGATTTTCATGACCTCCTCTACCATTTATCACACGTTCCTAATGTTCCTTTTTGTAAAAAATTGTATTGTGGCCCACTGATTACACTTCATCCGGCCCGAGCAGGAGAGTACGGCCCGGGTGCGGAGGGTACGGTCTGGATGCGGAGATTCCAGCCCGACTTCGGATGTAAAGATATGACTCGTAAATGACCTCTGTGAATACCAAAAGTTGTAAAGTTAGACATGTCTCAGATTGCCTTTGTGAATCGGGTTGAAAGTCTACATCCTATATTGTGCGATAGCAATTTCCAATTTTAATTTAATTCTCTAATGGTAAAGGCACGAGCCTGGCCCACTAAATCTCTTCCGAACATCTTTTTCCCAGGGCTTAACTTATATGTGGCTGCAATTTCTGACCCTGCAATGCAATGATGGTGGTTTGCCTTATGTCTGGGAATACTGGCTTCCCATGAGAACTGATGACTTGTTTATTTATTGCACTTCTTAGACTTGTAATGTGTTCCATTGGTTGTCCAATTCTCAATGGCCAGATATAAGGACTCCAGCGCTCTGCTTACATACCTGCTCCAGGGATTATTCTGCGCTGCATATATTGGCTTTAGCGCCTCCTTTATAGTGCCAAATGGAGCCTTCAGAACTAAATAGTAGCACTTCGCATGGATGCCTAAACATTCATATTTCTGCTATGTGAGGTCAGATTCCAGTTGTTTCCCACTATTGCATGTATGTTGTGGTAGTGAGAAGATGCGCTAATAGCCCTGGAATTGGATTTTCTCTAGCAGGGACTCACTTTGTCATGGAAAAGCTTGTTGTGCATAACCTACTGTAGACAACAGTTCTGTTCTTATCACCCTCCTATTAACTACAGTCATGGGGCTGTGGAGCATTGTGTTGAGTTTGCACGGGGCATATATTGTTGCCTGGGCTTTTACTTTCATCTTGTGCTGTTGTATGTTCATTTTGTCTGTACTGTAACCTTGCTCCTCCCCTGGCACTGGGCGCGCTAGTTGGTGTGCACGCCAGCCAACAAAATGACACCACACTAGTATCTAGTTTAGGTGCCGACCGCCTCTGAGCGGGCACGCCCCTTCCTTTTATTATGTGCGCTCTGCCCATTGGCGGGAGCGCATGGGTGCGATATATCCGGCAGCGGCCGGGACGATCCACTAGACCGCTCACTCATTACATCCTATCCCAACTTACTCTCTATTTATTTTGCTGGGAGCCATCCGTCCCACCACTTGGCATGCACAGTCTTTCAGGTGGGAGCTTGGTCTGGGGTTCTCCCTCAGTCTGTACCTGGGGTGACCACCCCGTGCCACATAGCGGGATTCTGGCTGTTCAGAGGTTGCCGTTTTTGCCTCACAGGTCCCAGGTATCCTTGGTTCAGGGTCCTGGTACACCTCGTCATGTGCCCCAGGAGTTGTTGGTGGCACGGCACTCACAAGGGGTTCCTGTTGCTCTGTTCTGTCGTTTTCTCCGGTGCCTTGGATACTGTCAGCTTTTATAGTGGAGGGAGGTTCAGGCACTTTCTTAAACCAGGAGATGTTGCGGGTCACTTTCTCTCCTCCCTTTGCTACAGTTACCATGGTCCCTTTCACACCGATAACCATCCAATGGCCCAGTTCGTACCTGGGTCAGAACTTTCCTCCTGGCTCCCTGTCTTTTATTATCACGGTGTCTCCTCTTCGCACTTCCTTGGGCGCTGCCCTCCGGGTCTGGCTGCCGACAAGGTTTTGCTTCTCTCTCCGCTTGAGGATGTCTTCGTCACGGTATAGAGGGGGAGTCCACCCTGGGCAGACAGGGCGGGTGTCGTGGTGGACCCTGTTGAACATTAGCGCCCACGGTGCGCAGCGGGTGGTGCTGTGGGGTGTGCTTCTGTACTCCCGGAGGAATAGTTGTAAAAGCCACCACGGCGATCCGCAAGGCTTTGTTGAGGGTCCTCATGAACCTCTCAACTTCTCCGTTGGTTTGAGGCCATTGTGGGTTGATGTGACGATGTCGTACGCCATGTTGCCGCATGAAGTCGTGGAATTCGTTCCCTTGGAACGGAGGCCCGTTGTCGCTCTTGATCTCCTCTGGGCACCCAAACATTGCAAAAGTCTTCTTGAGCACTGGGGCGACCTGGGAAAACGCGGTGGAGCTGACCACCTCTGCCAGGGGATACTTGGAGTAGCTGTCGATCATCACTACGGTTGTCTGATCGTTGGGGAAGCTCCCAAGGTCGATGCTCACCTTTTCCCACGGGGCCTTGCCATGCTCTTCCGTTTGGACGTGCGCTGGTCTTTCAGAGGCGCTGGTCAACTAGCAGGCTAGGCATCTTTTCACAGCTTCTTCCACCTGAGCCTCAAGCCCCGGAAACTACACCTTTTCTCGCATCCAGGCCTGCATTCTCTCAACTCCTTTATGTCCCCCATAAGCCAGCTGGGTAGCTTGATGTTGTAGGGCTGCCGGTATGACAAGTCGGGATCCACTCAGCAGAATCCCCGCTTGGGTTACGCTCAGCTCATTCCTGATTCTCCACATCTTCATGAGGCACTCCCTTTCAGGCCCGGCCCAGTCATTGGCAGATTGCAAGAATTGGTGCCAGTGTTCTCCTTGGACAGCTGAACGTACTTTGGAGATTACGTGATCCCCCTCTGCAGCCGTGGCAATGTCCTCCAACGTTAGGGCTTTTGGGCACGTGATTATTGAGATCATGTTCTGGTGGGCTTCCAGCACCTCAATGGCCGGCTCTTCTCCTTGGTCGTCCTGGTATGCCGAATGTCTTGAGAGGAAGTCGGCGGGATTTTTGGCGTCTGGACGGAAGGCCACTTCCATTTCGTATTGCTGGAGTCCAATGGCCCATCGCTCGATCCTCGGGGGTGGGTGTGGTGCTGACCCTCTGAACAGCGGCACTAAGGGTTGGTGGTCTGTAATGACCCTGAACGGCTGGCCGCAGATGTATCAGTGAAAGTGACTGCACGCCCGGGCCTCCCTCTCAATCTGTGCATAGCGCCTCTCAGTGGGTGAGAGCGCCTTGCTGGTGTATGCCAGGGCTGCCCATCTTCCAGGTTCTTTTTCTTGGGTTAGTACTGCACCGAGGCCTACGGGGATGGCGTCGACTAGTAATTCCGTCTACTTGGCAGGGTCAAAGTGTACCAGGGTGGTGTGATCGAGGAGGGAGGTCTCAATTCTCAAAATGCTGTTTCTTCCAAGGACCCCCATTTCCACATTGCGTCGGTCCGGGTGAGGTTTCGGAGTGGCTCCGTGATAGTGGCTAGGTCGGAAATGAACCAGTCACAGTACGTGGCCATCCCAAGGAAGCTTCGTACTTCGGACACTGTCACCGGGGCTGGGGTGTCCTTGATCACTTGGGACTTCCGCGGATCCACTTGGATGCCTTCCTGATTGAACAGGTAGTTGAAGAATTCTATTTGTTTTTGGAAAAAGAGGCACTTCTCCTTGTGCAGGGTGATGCCATGGTCTTGAAGCCAATTCAGTGTATCCCTCAGATGGCGGTAGTGCTTGTCTGCAGTTTCAGAGTGGATGAGGATATCATTGCTCACGCTCAACACCCCTTGCAAACAGGTAAGGATCTCCCTTACTGCGTCCTGGAATACCTCCGCTGTTGATGATATTCCAAAGTTGAGGCATTTATATCTCTTTGGTCCAAGTTGGGTACTGAACGTGGTTATGTTGCGGCTCTCTTTGGCTAAGACCAACTGATGATAGCCGGCGTTCAGGTCTAATTTTGAAAACCAGCGGGACCCGTTGACGTCGTCCACTTTGTTGTCGATCGTTGGTGTGATGTTCGCGCCTAATAGCTTTGTTAGGGAGGTGCATGTCTATTAACAGCCTGATCTTCCCTGGCTGTCGGGGCTATGAGGCTATCACCATGGGGGATACCCACGGTGTGGGTCCAAAGACCTTTTCAATGACTCCTTGGTCTTCTAGTTTTTGTAGATCTTGTTCTACTAGTGGTCTGAGGTGAATGGGAATCCTCCTGTGTCGTAGTGCCGTGAGGGTGATCGATGGGTCAATGTGCAACTTGACTGGCCCTTTCTTGATTCAGCCCAGGCCTTGGAACAAGCTTGCAAATTAGTCTAGTATCTCTTTGGTTTGGTTCACCTGCACACTCCATGCGAACATTACCAGTCCTAGATCTTCGGCTGCATGGCTGCTCAGCAGGGTGTCGGCCTCTTGGTTGATGTCCTGAATGCCGGTCGTGATCTCAACCACCGATCATATTGGTACTTTCATCTTGCCACGGAGTTGCAGGGTTGAATTGCTCCCATACGTAAATATTTTAGTTTTGGATGGTTTGAGCTCTGGTTTGGGCCTCAGCCGGGTATACTGTTGGAGCCCCATGACGTTCACCGATGTGCCGGTGTCGATCACCGCGCTCACTTTTGACCCGGCGATCTTTACTGGGCACGTGGGCTGTGGCCTTCTTCATTTGTTTAGCGCCTGTGTGAATGACACGAGGTACGTTTCTCCTTCGTCGTCCTTAACTGTCTTGTAGGCGCTTCTTGGGGCTGCCTGGGAGGGCTAGCGTGCAGATGCAGCCGTGTGAGTCACCGCGGGGGCAGAGGCAACACCTTACTGGCTTTGTAGGCTGTGAGACATGGAGGCTTAGTGACTGCCCCCGTGACTGCTCACCTGCCGGCATTTATTGCTGGTCTGGGGTGGGCAGTGTGCATGCGTTCCCTTGATGCGATGTGGATTGCTGCTTGGGCTGCGTCAGGCTACTGGCTGATTTGCGATGGGGAATGAGAGCTTGAGTCCGGGCCTCCTCGTCGCCAGTGTAAGCTTGCTCCTCCCCTGGCACTGGGCATGCTAGTTGGCATGCGCACCAGCAAATAAAATAACACCACACTAGTATCTAGTTTAGGTGCTGACTGCCGTCGAACAGGCATGCCCCTTCCTTTTATTATGCGCATGGGTGCGACATATCCAGTAGACCGCTCACTCATTATACGTACCAGTAAACCATGCCCAGACATAATTATAGCTTCTGGCCCATACTGTGATCTGGGCCCTGATCCGGTGGATTACCAGCTCGAGTTACTCACACACCATATACTCACCAGGGCCCATAAACATTCATACAATAGGCTAGTAGTACCGCCAGAGTCAATTTTGTTTTACCTGCAAGATTTTTTTATCTTTACCCAAATCTTTCCAATATCCTTATCAATAAATTTCCTTTGGTCAATGAATCTAGTAGCTAGCAGAATAGGTAAAATTAACATTTAAGGTTTTCTCCAATAATCACAGACTCAAAGAGTTTTAAAAGTTTTATCTAATCAAAATTGTGTGAGTCAAAGATCAAATACATGTTAACATCGAGTTTAATTCAGGTAAGAAATCAAGTTTTGTTCAATAATAAGTCTCAATAAAATATTGTGATGACTGTACCTGTAAAGGGAGGAACGAGAGAGCAGGTACAAGGACAGATTTCACAGAATTATATGTACCTGGGGTGATAGATGAACCCAACTCCTATATAACGTGTGTAATGCAATTATTAGTATTCACAAACAGGTTGATTAAAGTGTTACTCGTTATTTTGAGAGGATTGCATCCAAGCAAGTTTCCTCTTTACGAAAACTTGCTCCATTAATCCCCTCTCTGATGGCATTTTATGCCATCACCAATTTCTACCACTAATTCAGATGCCAACTTTTAGCACTTTTCCATTTCGATTCCTTCTTCAACTCTTTTATTTCTTTCTTTTTCCCTTTTGTGTTGTAAACCCCTTATTCTTTTGTAAAAATCTCCCTTTATTTCTTCCAATTGTATTTCTTCGTATTTTCTCTTCTTTCCTTTTTCATTCACTCCATATTCATTTCTTTTCTTGCAACATTTGTGCCAAAACATAATTGCTAAAACTAATAATGTTATTCCCATTATTGGCATTATTATTTGACCTAAGATTCCTTCACCTAAATTAGAAAACCAACGACCTATAGTAGAAATGCTATTTGTTAATTTCTTCCATACACTGTCAACTTCCAGTGGTTTCAAATCTTCTTCTAATTTCATAATATTTTTAATATATCCTCCAAGTTCAACACTTTTAATTACTCCCACTGAAGGTATCAATGCACCGAAAATGTCACCTACTATTTCAGCAAAACGAGCTCTTTTTATACGTGTTAGGCAAACCTGCACATTTTACTACTGTCGTTGAAACCAATTTAACCTGATGTGATTTTTCCCACCTTGGTGCTAGGCATGATTCTGATCATGCGCTTGGTTCGGCTGCCTGGTGACTGCGTATTCTCCAACCTGGTGAGAGATAGAACGTACTTGGTCAACCAACTCTTTGCAAAACTCTAGCACCAAATCATCAGATATATTCAACAGCTTGTGTCCTGGTATGCATGCTTGTCTCGTTGCTCTTCCCATGAGTATTTCATGGGGACTCAATCCGGTATTCTTGCCTGGAATACTTCTGAGTCCCATCAGAACAAGAGGTAAAGCATCAGGCCAGTCCAGTGGGGTGGATGCACACACCTTTCCCAATCTTGACTTAATTGTGCCATTTACTTGTTCTACCACTCCAGAAGACTCTGGGCGGTATGCGCAGTGCAGCTTTTGTTCAATTTTGAATGCTTCACAAATGAACTGAATTATTTCATTATTAAAATGAGACCCTCTATCTGATTCAATAGTTACTGGAAAACCGAATCGAGGAATGAGTTCTCTCAATAAGAGTTTTGCCACTGTCAGGCTGTCATTTCTTCGGGTTGGGTATGCTTCCACCCACTTTGAAAATAAACATACTTTGCCAAGTACATATTTTAAACCTCCACAAACTGGCAATTTAATGAAATCTAATTGCAGTCTTACAAATGGACCTTCTGTCTTTTCAATTCTCCCCATATTGTCTATGGTTTTCTTGCCTTGATTCATTTGTTGACAGGTTAAGCATCTCTGGCAAAGACTCTCTGCGACATTCCTGGACTTTGCATTAAACCAATCTTGTCTGAAAAGTCTAATCATTACATCTCTGCCTATGTGAGTGTCTCCATGATACATCCTAGCCATTGGTGAAAGCATACAGTCTGGCATTACTGGTCTGCCATCTAAGTAAACCCATACACCATCTTCTGCCCTACTCTGACAAGCAACTTTCTCCCACTCCTCTATTTCTCTTGTTTCCACCTCATCTTGTAGTTCTCTTACTTGTTTCCATGTTTCTAATCCTGAAAGTAACATAAGTTGGCAGCTGAATCCACATTATTCAATTTTCTTGTTCACTGCTATTTTAAATTTGGTGCAGTGTTGGACAACCTGGTCAGCATATCGGTTACCTGCCGTCACATTTTCATTTCTGACTGATGTGCAGCACACTTGACCACTGCCACTTCTTTTGGCAATTGTATTGCCTCAAGCAATTCTTTCACAAAATTTCCATTTTTAATGGGAGACCCTGAAGAAGTCAGGAAGTCTTGCTGCATCCAAAGCTGGCCAAAGTCGTGCACAAACACGTAACCATACTGACTATCAATGTAAATGGTTACTCTCCAATTTTTCCCATTTTTGCACGCTTTAATTAAAGCTATGAATTTGGCTACTTTTGCAGACTTTACTCCTGGTAGATAGGATGCTTCGACTATTCCTGCCAATGTACACACAGCATAAGCAGCACTTAGTCCACCTTCCTCATGGCGCATACACGAGCCATCTACAAAGAGCTCATGTTCAGCATTCTCCAAGGGTTCTTCCTGTATGTCAGGACGGGGTTTGGTACTGAGTTTTGTCACGTCAAGACATTCATGTTCAAATTCATCCTTCACCTCTTCATTGTATGGATCTGGTAACAAGGTAGCTGGGTTAAGAACAGTACATTTGACTATGGTCACGTTTTCAGCCCCTAGTATAATTCTTTCGTACTTTGTCATTCTACTAGGGGTAAGATACTGAGTTTGGGTTCTTGTTAAAAGAATTACAACTACATGTGGGACGTACACTTTTACAGGGTGTCCCATCACAATGGACTCGCTGTGTTCCAGACTCATGCACGTTGCAGCCACAGCCTTTAGGCAACCTGGCAATGCAGATGCTACAGGGTCCAAGGTAGCAGAAAAATATGCCACTGGACCTCGCATTAGACCATGTCTCTGTGTTAAGACTGAGAGTGCACAATTATCTCTCTCACAACAGAACAGTGCAAATTCTTTCGAATAGTCAGGCATACCTAAAGCAGGTGCTTCACACAAACTCTTTTGTAATTTCACGAAGGCCTTCATGCTTTGATCATCCCACTCTATTGGGTCTTTTGCTCGTTTATTTGTCATTTATATCAGGGCATTTGCCAATAGGGAAAATCCTACAATTCATTGTCTGCAGTATAATACGACACCAAGGAACATCCTTATTTCTTTCTGGGTTTGTGGCAATTTCATTTGACTTATTATTTTTATTTTCTCAGAGGTCACTTTTCTTAGTCCTCACTGTATCTGATGTCCCAAATATTTAACCGTTGTTTGGTAAAACTGTAATTTCTCTGGGGACACTTAATGACCACCTTCGGCTAGATGGTTAAATAAAGCAATGGAATCAGTAACACAGTCATCCCTTGTTTTCGATGCGACCAACAGGTCATTAATATACTGTACCAGGACTGAATTCCTAGGCAGCACTAGTGTTTACTTTCAAGACACTTTTTCAATATTTGATTAAAAATCGAAGGACTTTCAGTATACCCTTGAGAAACGCGAATCCAAACATAAATACGATCCTCAAATTTGAAAGAAAATAAAAATGCAATGGAATGGAGAAAAAGGCTTGGCAATGGCCTTCCATGGTATTTGGTACAAAATCACTGCAGGGTTGGGTACTATAGGGCAACATGGCACAACAATCTTGTTTATCTTCCTCAAATCTTGAACTACCCTACATTTTCCGTTAGGTTTCTTAATGCCAATTATAGGTGAGTTACATGGACTACTCATTATTTCTTTTAAAATGCCTTGCTCGACCATTCGATCGATTTCTGCTGCAACTCCAGCTTTTATTTCCGGACTCATTTTATATTGTCGAGTATTTGGGTAAACGGCACCTTCCTTTACAGTCACTTTTACGGGATCTACATTTTTTATTAATCCCACTTCTTTTCCTGTAAAACCCCACACTTCAGGATTTACTTTTGTTATGACCTCTTTTGGTAAATCATCTTTTGTCATCACAGAATATAATTCATCTACTTCTGTGCCTTGTTTTGCTAGCATGATTTTGTACACTCCATCTTCGTCTGGAGTCTGAATAGCCACACCATCTGGTGTGCACAATATGGTACAATTCATCTTGCACAATAGATCAATAGATCTTTGCCTAATAAGTTCACAGGACTGGAATCACACACTACAAACTTATGCATCTCTTTGAATTTGCCAATTCATACCTCCATTGGTTTTGTAATTCGGGTCCTAATTTGTTTATTGGAAATGCCCACTACTTGGATTGCTTCTCCCGAGAGGGGTAGGTTTGGGATGTGTGCTGTTCTCACAGTAGAACGGGTAGCACCAGTGTCCAACAAGAAGGTAATATAATTTCCTTCTACCTTACCATCAATATATGGACCTGACTGATCTACCGGCAAGGATGCACCAAGTATGCACTCCTCTTCCTCCCCTCTCAGGCACCGTCATAAGGTGCTGTCCTCAAAATAAGAATCCTGCAAAGAAATTGCGATGTTACAACATTTTTCTTACCACTTCCTTCTTAAAATCCCGTGTCCGTGCTGTACTTAGCTTGACTAACAAAATTTGGCATAGGGGCAGGTGGCAATTGACTCTGTAGGTTTACAACCTGCTGCGGTTGACTCATTATCACCTCATTCTGCGTCTGTGGATTTTAATTTTGATTTGGGACATTATTATTCTTTATACTTTTACACTTGTTTTTCCAATACCCCAATTTTTCCGCACCCATGACAGGGAAACTTTTTCTTTGCCTCTTCTCTGCTCTATTGCCCTTTTGGTTTACCCCCATTAGTTTCACCATGACCTTGCCCCCTTCCTGCATTTCCTGCCTGATTCTGTAACTGGAGTTCTTGCTGGTCTGCTAATTTCACTTGAGCTCACATCACTATCTCCTCTAAATTCTTTCGTCTATTGTCAATTTCATCTCCACAATATTTTGCATATTTTAGGATCTCATCTATGGGCTTCGCTTGCCAGCACAGATTGTGCTGCTTAATCATTTGAGATATCTCCTGCCGTAACCCTGACACAAACCAATACACAAAATGAGTCATGTCCTTATCTCCTATATTTTCAAATCCACTATACTGATTGAACACCTGTAAAAGGTGCTCATAATAAGCATGTACAGACTCATCCTTTTCCTAGGTTGTTATATCTATCTGTATCCAATCTGTTTATTTTGGAGGAATTTTCCCTTTTAGGAAAGTGATTACTTGGTTATATTTCTTCATAACCTCCTCTGACAGGGCTCCTGTTTTCTCATCTCTCAGGTATTCATCACTAGGCCAATCGACTGTAATTTTACATTTGGTCCACAAATCAGAAGGCACCACTATGTCAAATGAACCCTATGGAAATCATTAGTAAATGATAAAATATTCTGTCGGGTCCATGGGACATGTACATATGCTCCTCCTGGAACCTCTCTCATTGGGTACAATCTTTCAGCCTTCTCTGTTTCTTTCATCAAATATTCAGATGTCAATCGATTCGTCTGAGTTTCTTCTTTTTTCTTTGTCCATCTAACTTTCCATCTATATAAATCTCCCCATTTTTGCAATATTGTCATCAATTCCTTTATCTGCAATTTTTTTCCCGACATATTCATGTTTTCCAAATCCGTTTCAGAAAATTCTGCTCTATAAGGTTTCTGCAATACCTTGGATCTCCCTATCTCAATTCCAATTTCAGAGGCCAAATTTGTCAATTTTTCATGAAATATTTTCGTATTTCTGGTTATGCTTCTGCAAATGAACAGCAACTCTTCTTCACTATAGGTCCTATAGTCCTACATTTCCAGCTATCATTTCTTCTAATTCAACTCTTAATTTGAAAATGTATAATATTTTCGGTGGTGGGTTTGGTTTCTCTATTTCCTGTGCCCATCTTTCTATTTCTTCTGGGGTTACTATGGTGGCATTTTTCATCCCTGTGGATGTCCCTATTTGTACTTCTTTTGAGCAACCTGGAGTGTCCCTTCTCGGTCGGTCATTTTTTTGCCCTCTTATCGGTAAGTCCATTAATGATATCACTGAATCACATTCACTAGCTGATCATCAATTATTATTTTCTCTTTTCTCGGTTCAATGATGGGTGTAGTCATGACGGGTGTTTTAGGACAATTTGATTTATCCCCATACGATGGGATAACAGGACCTATGATCACTGGTATAGTCAAAGCTTCAGGATGCGTGTTTAACTGGGAAATTTTCTGTATTAATTCACTTCTATTTTTATTTATCGCCTCCCTTTCTCTTTCTTGAAGTACCCTTTCCATTGTTTTATCATGTACCACTTGTGGAACTAAGGCCGTATCTAGAACTGGGGCACTCTGGGTTGTTCTATTAGGTCCTTCTTGATAAGGCGGAGGATTTTTCATAAAAATATCTTCTAAATAATCATCTTCTGAGCCTCCACTACCTGTCATTGTTAAGTGCTTTGTTTTCTCTATGCATTTTCCTCCAACCTGTTCCTCAGTCGTTAGTACAGGATATAATCCTTCAGCCACCATGGCTTGTCTCCACTGTTTCATCTGATTATCTCGGGTTTCACTGGGAAATTTTGGATAGTATCTACTCAGGATTCTGTTACTTCATGATCTATCGTGCTCAAATGCTTCACTTTTCCATTATTCTAATGCTTCGTACTGAGTCAATCTAGGTCTGGGTTCTAATTCATTCATTCAAGTGCGTAAGTTATGTAAGACTCTCCCGTTAAATGTTCCAAATTTGGGGAAAACTAATATTCCATCATCTTTTGTGTATTCTAGCCAGTTCTCTAACCATACACAGGTATGATAGCCTCTTTCCATCATCATGGAAGATGCAGACGTTTTCGGGGAAGGGATAGGAATCCCTTTTGTAGTTTTAATTGGTTTAACCTTCGTAAAATAATTTTTAATTTTCTGCATAAATGACATTTTTCTCTTTTCTCCATACATTGCGTGTGAATTCTGGTTAAGATACTGTTCATAAGCAAAACCAGTAAACCTTCTATCTGGATGGGTCCCTATTAAAGTCGGATCAACATACAAGTTCCAGTGTCTATTATTATTCTTGGGGACTCTATGGTTATGACCAATCAAATATCTACTTTTACTCTAATGATTCTCCAATACCAGTGCGGCTTCTTATTCTTTTAACCAATCAGATTCTGTTTTGCTATGCGTTTAGCCAATATAGCACGGCTCTCTGTGACATCAGTATCGCTCCTCACTACGGACCCCTGCTTTACAATATTTCGCGTCAGTCACACACCCGCTATTTCAACCAATCCCAGCGCGGTTCTCTGTGACGTCAGTGCAGTACTCGCAACTGACCTCTCCTTTACAAGGTAATGCAAAAAAAAATAATTCTCACAATTTACATGCAATTTTCATTAATTAACAACATAGAACATTCACTACTTTGTCTGATCCTCTAAATTCAAAGAATAGTTAATTATTCTACTGCGAGTAAAACATTTCCGCTTATTCTTAACACACTACGTGTAAAACCTTTCCGCTTACTCTTCACTCAAGCATCAGAGAACCTACTACTCCTTCGATAGTACCCTTTCTAGGTGATATAAGACCAAAGTTTCACCAGCGAACTGTTTTGCTACCAATTACTCTCACTTTTATACGAAAGAAAATAATCCCTAAATCAGTGCTTCTAGTCCTGCATAACTTTCAGCACCTTCTTGATCCAGACAAGTAACCTCACTGCAGTGTGGCTTCCATTCACCAACCGCTATTTAATATTCCCGGGAATTTCCAGACAACATGTAGCAAAACATAAACGAATAACGGGTGTTAATGCATAAATCAGTAATTCAATTTACAATATTTTCTACGTAACTAGCTAGAACTCTAACCATATCTCTGCTACCAAGAAAAACTGATCTGGCGGATTACCAGCTCGGGTTACTCACACACCATATACTCACCTGGGCCCATAAACATTCATACAGTAAGCTAGTAGTACCGCCGGAGTCAATTTTGTTTTACCTGCAAGATTTTTTACCATTCCAATATCCTTGTCAATAAATTTCCTCTGGTCAATGAATCTAGTAGCTAGTAGAATAGGTAACATTAACATTTAAGGTCTTCTCCAATAATCACAGACTCAAAGAGTTTTAAAAGTTTTAGCTAATCAAAATTTTGTGAGTCAAAGATCAAATACATGTTAACATCGAGTTTCATTCAGGTAAGAAATCAAGTTTTGTTCAATAATAAGTCTCAATAAAATATTGTGATGACAGTATCTGTAAAGGGAGGAAAGAGAGAGCAGGTACAAGGACATATTTCAAAGAATTATATTTACCTAGGGTGATAGATGAACCTAACTCCTTGAAGATGGGCCAGATGGAGTCCACCGCAACAAGTGGAAGACAGAGGATCAGGATAAGTTCAGGGCTGGGAAGGTGACCTCTTCTAAGTGCAACGCCAGCATCGCACCCCTCTCTGGCACTACTCTCCTTGATGTTCTCTTCCTCAACTCCCCTTCTAGGTGATTGGATTATCGATCAGTATTTCGGTCTCTCGAGCAGGGTCTCTGGCATATGCAGGGTCTGAGACAGCGTCTCGGACAGCATCTGTGGCAGCATATGCGTCGGGTCTGTGACGGGTCGGAATGACGGGTCTGACCTGTGTGACATCTCTCTAACTAACTTACCTTAATTATACTATTTTGTGTTCGTGTACCACCCCAAATGTTTCAATATCATGTTTTCCCCTATTCTGATTGGACAGAGCAAGGAGGTGAGTCATTGCACCATATTAAATGTAATATTTTACTTTAGGTTCTTTGTTCTATGTTTCCGTCCCTAATTTACTTTCTCAAAGCTTTATTCCCACCTGCATTTCATATTATTATGATCAATACAATTTGTAATATTTGTTGCTCTTGTCCAGGTCGATGGGTTAAGTTCTCATGAGATTCTCACCAGCTTGGCTTTGGCTGGGTTTCAATGGTGTCATCATGGTTCTGGGCAGGATTCAGTGCGCGTGCACACAGACCAAGTAGGGTAGGGATTTCAGTCACCCTCCAAGGCCCAAATACAAACTAATAATAAAGTCAAAGAAAGACATGTTAGAATACGGAAATAAAGGATTTCACTGTATACCACCTATCTCTACTCTAATCCCATTTACCTATATATATCTTTCGCATTAGCAATTAGTAGAACTCTTAAGTTTAGTTTAAGCAGAAACATGCGCATTAACATGTGAGTCTCAAGCGGCCATTTTTAAAGATATTGCGCAGCTGCAAAAGTTTCCCTCCAAGCATAGAAAACGTCATACTACGTAGATGCAGTAGACACATGCGCTGTGAAAGTCCCGCGTTTTGTCAGCTATTTTAATGACACTCGGGTTACTGGCTAGTAATACACATAGGCAAGCGTCCCCTAGATACTGTATAACGTGTGTAATGCAATTATTAGTATTCACAAACAGGTTGATTAAAGTGTTACACGTAATTTTGAGAGGATTGCATTCAAGCAAGTTTCTTCTTTACAAAACCTTGCTCCATCAGACCCCAGTCTCCATCTCTGGGCTGTGTTTCTTGCCTTGAGCAACTGGATTTCACAACTTTGGTCTTATGTGGGTCGGGTTCATTATTGTGGATTGCTATTTCAGTACTTCTTCCATTTTCAGCAAACAAAGCTGCTTTTTGGTCAGCCTGTACTTAGATCCCTTGTTCTGCAGCTCACGGATTAGGCAGGTCTTGAAAAGCTGTAGCCCTGAGGTGAAAGCAGCTTACTATGTATAACTTTAATTGTGGCTTGTTCTTGTCCCTCTCCTGCAGGTGAAAGAAGCTTACTTTGTATGACTTTAATTGTGGCCTGTTCCTGTCCCTCTCCTGCAGGTGAAAGCAGCTTACTTTGTATGACTTTAATTGTGGCCTGTTCTTGTCCCTCTCCTGCAGGTGAAAGCAGCTTACTTTGTATGACTTTAATTGTGGCCTTCTTGTCCCTCTCCTGCAGGTGAAAGCAGCTTACTTTGTATGACTTCAATTGTGGCCTGTTCTTGTCCCTCTCCTGCAGGTGAAAGAGGAGCTTGTTAGGGCCGCAGCTGGGCCCTCCAGACTGAAAAATAAAGGCCGGACCCCGCCCAGCCTGCACTGGGCTCCGAGTAATTGAATCTCTGAGCAGTGAACAGTCAATTAAGGTTAAGCGCATGTAGCCTTTGCTTCTGTTTATTTTGTCTCGTTTTTGGGGAAATAAACCTGTTCTCCAAAGCTCATTAAACGGAGGGCAGGAATGTCACTTGAGGAGCCGCTTGAAATGAATTTCTAAATCACCTCGAGCCGGGCTGTGTGTTTTGTTCTGTGGCTTGAGTGCTACTAAGCTGCCAAAAATCTCTTGTTTTCGATATAGATGTGAGGCATAAGTTTGAGTCACAAACTTTTTACGTCTGGCCTGACAATGCAGCCTTATAATTGACCTAGTGTTAATAATTCTTCAAAATAATATACACAAAGTGGGCTGTGGCCAGGGTCGGACTGGGACAAACAGAAGCCCCGGGCACCCCCCCTCCCGCCCCCATTAGCTAACCAGAAGCTGAAAAAGTGGCCCACATTTGCAAATGAGGCAAATTTGAACTTTTAAGGGCACACTGTATGGGTATTTTCAAAGGTATGTGAGACAATATGATTTGTATTTGCTGAAGGAAAACTATGTGGTAATATTCAGAAAATCAGCAGTAAAAAGCGTCCCACTTGGCCATAAAACGGGCACACAAGCTGCTAAAAATGGCTTTTTTAAATGTGTTAAATGTTTTTTAAACAGCGTTTTTTAAATGTGTCTGGCTTGCAACTAAAAACGCAAGCCAGACACGCAGGCTTTGCCAATGCTTGTTGATATACCTTGGTGCAGAACCGCCACCTGGACCCTTAGTGAAGAGGGTGGATTTCAAGCAGTCATGTTTTTCAATTAACAATATGCCTGCTTGTTTGCGAATACTTTCATGACTGTCCCATTATGAGAATCAGCCTATATGGCCCAGAATGCTTAGCGCTGATGCCTGAAAAAGCTGGGTCGGCAAAAAGAACTCCATGACATGAGTTCTGATGACAGCTATGCGCATTGTGCCAGCCTTTCTTGTTTATCTGTATGGCCCTGGGAAAAGCAGAGGGAAACTATAGTTGCAAACAGGGCCAGACTGGGAACCAAAAACGGCCCTGGCAAAGTGGTCGGCCGCCCCCCTCCACCCCTCGCGGGGGGAAGGGGGGGGAGGGGTTGCCGCCGAGCTCTTTGCCAGGGCCAGTTTTCGGGCCGATTTTGTTACTTAGCTGCAAAAACGGCCCTGTAACAAAAACGGCCCCCAGGGGCCCAAAACCGGCCCCCACACGTGCGGCGCACCGGGGGATTGCCCGGTGCCCTCTACGGCCAGTCCGGCCCTGGTTGCAGAGTAACCCCATCTCAAGTTTGATAATTCTGTCATGCCTGATTATTTAGTATGGTTGCCATGTGACTCCATGGAACAAGGATACAACGTTTCCTCAATGTTCTTTTTACAAGTGATTAAGGGAGAGGTGGAGCTTGGCGTCTGGGGAAGATGGCGGCAGAGCTCCGGAGGCAGCCGTGCCCACAGGCTCTTTCCCTGCACATGAGGAGTTGGAGATACCTCAGAGAAGCAGGGCCTCCAGCCAGTGGCGTAACAAAACTTAAGGGGGCCCCCCTGCAAAGTACATGGAGGGAGGCCCCCTCCCCAACACTTACCACTTTTGCTGAGGGGGCCCCCTGGAGCTCTGCACGCACGCACTGCGGGAACTTATGTTACATCGCTGCTTAAGAAAAATAATCACTGAAGTATGGCCTAATATTCATACAAATGTTGCAGAAAAAAGAAATAGGGGCATGCACGATTTACTCTGAATGTGCGGATGCGAAACACGATTGGGTATTTTCAGCACAATGAAAAATGAACATTGCCTCATTAACAGAACACCGCTCCTTGAGGAAGCATAGGACTGAAGACATTTGGGTCTTGCCGTTTGTCCACTTTCATAGTTCCCAGCAGGCTGTAATGGAGAATAGCTGTTGAAAAAGCCCTTTGACAAGTTTTTCATGTGTCGCACCCCATCCGGAGACACTGGACCCTCCAATAAAGAAGCATTAATAAATCAAATACCCTTGCAGGGCCCCAGGCTGACCTCTGCAAAATGTCGCCAAAGTAAGGCTTGTTATATGATGGGTGTACGGTCCGTGGTGGCTAGAGTCTCACAAACGGAATGCAAGCAAACCCAGGGCCCAGGTCCTGAATAAAAGCAGCCCCCACTGCAGAGAACTGAAGAGAGAACATAACTGAACTCAACCAGTGGTCGAAGTTGGGGGAAAAAAGTAGGGGAACTGTGGGTGGAGAATCAGAGGGCAGGGATAACCAGAGGATTGGATCAGTGGGCGGAGTCAGAGGTGTCGCCAGAAAGAGAAGGACATCCCTATTTCTAGTATTTGTTTACTGACCAGTTACAGCTTATTACATTATTTAATTCAACCAATGGATGCATGTATATTAAAGGTTTAATATGAGTTATTGACATTAAAATACATTCACAAAGTGGGATACATTTCCAATCACAGAATGTCCCACATATGCTCAAAAGTAGAATCACAAACTATCTGTCTCCGGGCCATGCAGTTTCTGTCATCAGAACTTCTCTTGCCCTTTTCCACAAGAGCAGTTCAAACATGAATGACAAAATATCTTAGTTTGCAAATGTATTCCACATAATTATGGCTCTGCCATATTTTTCACATAATACATCATCTGCTGCACAATTTGACGATTATAACTAATAAATTGTTTGTAGCTCAAACGGATCAAAGGTTACTAAAAAATGTGACTTGTGTTGCTGCGAAGTGCAGGGCCCTTTGTAAAGGTTGACTGGTCACCTTTCTCACTTCATTTGTATGTTACACTGGTACTAATGAGGCAAAATCCTTGTGTAAAAAGTCAAAATAATTAAGTATCAGAAAATATACCGCATTACTGCAGCCATTTGTTTGCTGCATAATTTAGTAAACACTGCGGCATAATTTTGTCCCCCATAGCTGTATAATTCCAGTGCCCTAAAGCAGTCAGCACATGTTAAAAGTGCTCATACATGAAGCAGAGCGACAGTGAAGTTTGCAAACATAGTTTGGTGTGTGTGCAAATCCTGCATTGCCGATCCCTGGTGAGTTGCACGACTACTGCTGTAACAAGGCCAATGGAGGTACCAATGGGTGAGACGGACTGGTTTCGAGGGTCCTGTGACCTCAGTGACAGAGTCACTATTGCTCTAGGGTGTGCTGCTTCGTAGGCCTGCCCGCAAGACTGAAAGTGAACTTCAGTATGGATTGTGGTGGACAGGCCTTCAAAGTTAACACACACTTGTCAGCACTAGGGTCGACATGCTGGTGCTATGACACCAGGGCTTTCCTGCCCGCCCTGCCCGTCCCCAACGGCCATGAACGACGAGCCTTATATATGCGCCTTGGCTATTTATGGCGTCCTGGGATGCATTTTTTAAATAAAAAAGTAGGGGAATCATGTATTGCATTAAATTAAAGAAGTAGGGGCACGCAGTGCCCTGCGGATTCTGCCCACTTTGACCACTGAACTCAACACAATATATAGTGGGTGACTGGACTTGTAGTACTACTACCAGTTGTCTCGCCATCTCACTCTCTCACCAACTCACCTGAGACTTGTCTTGCAGCTTTGGTGGCAGGCACAGGCTGCCAATAAAATTTCGGTCACTGTGTCTGACTCAGGCCCACCGCCTCTGCACGTACATTTCACACTGACTGCGCATGACAATTCAGCCTAGCCCTGCCCACCTGATACCCCACCCTGAGGCTGAAGACCACACAGCTGCGCGTGCGCAGGGCAGGCTGAGCACGCAGATCTTCCCTAAAACGCATATGGTGTGGTATTTAAGTGACATATTTCCTTGCGCTAGAAGACATAGAACTGGCCGCCAGGCGCAGTGTTATACCAAGTACATTTAGCTAAAAAGGGTTTCTGCCGTGAGTGGCACACAGGGGGCTTCGGGGTAATTCTTGTGCAGAATCGATATCAAGAGATTTCAGAAACATCATTTTTGTTACTGGGGCTGCTCAGTCAGTTTAAAGCACAGTGGTAAAGTTTGACATTAAAGTGCCCTCACCGGCCTCGAGTCAGGCTCTCTCTTTCCGCGCGGGCAGTGCTTAGAGGCACACCTTCAAGGCTTCAAGCTGTGTGTTTCCTTTTGTATTCAAATGCAGCCTTTGGTCCCTGTGGCGTAGCAAGTGGGCCCTAGCGCAAAAACGGGTCCCTTGGACGCTCTTATACATGAAAAACACCGCAATAATCTGGTCAGGGGGCCCCTCAGACCTCTGGCCCGCTGCAGGTGCATGCACCTTGTAATATATGGCCTGCCTTGCTGATGGCAATGAGCAACGAGGGGCACTCTTTGGCAACGCAAGGATTTGTGACGTGTCCATCAAGTACCTGCAGACACCACTACTCAGATTACAAAACACCGTTTTGGTGGGTACCTGCGTATGGGGAGTGTTGGGTGAAAGCGAAGATAATTTCAAATCGATTGTTGAAATCCCCGAAATGTCCACATTCTTTCGTCAGACCGCACTCTTACTTAATTATTATTATTTTATTTTTTTGCCACTGAGGGTTACCCACGGCCACAAATAAGTCCAAACATACTGTAAATCACATCTGGGCCGAAATCCACATCCCTTTCACATAATTTTGTAAGCAATAAGACACGTAAAATAATTGTGTGCTTGTTACTAAGAGTTGACTATTCGTGTTTGCTGCACACATTAACCAAAACGTTGTTTCGATTGGTACCCAACGCTCCCACTCTTCAACGCCTTCTTCTGCTCTCATGCTGCCCCACACACTTAAAGTACACTTAGGGGCTTATTAATGAGCCCTTGCGTCACTTTTGCATAGGTAGATGCGTTGCTTTGTAAACCCCTACGCCACATTATACCTGCGCCAGGTATAATGTATGCAGAGTGGGCAGTCCGACGCAAGAAAGGGTCGTAGAAGTGACGCAGTGAAATCTATAACATTTCACTGCGCCACTTCTAGGATGCAAATGCGTCAATATCTTACGGCTGCAGGCGTAAGACTGACGCAGGCACATTTGACATGGGACTTGCACATGTGTAATGACCCATTGCTGGAGTTGCGTCACTTTTGTGACACACTCCAGCAATGCGTCATTTTTGCGCCTACAGATACGTCAGAAATACTGACGTATCTGTAACTCCTTGCGACATGATGTGTCAAACTATAAATATGACGCATCATTGGAGTCGCAGGGAGGGAATAGTGAAAAGTGACGCATCGCTGTTTTCTAGCAGCGATGCGTCACTTTTCATAAATGAGGCCCTTAATTTCTTGTTGGCACTGGCGGAAGGGTGGTTGTCATCATTTCACACACGCTGATGTGAGAGTCACACATTCTCCAAAACATCAGTTGGTATTGGGCGCAGGGCGCCGGTAGTAAAAATCAGGGAGGTGTTGTCAGGCTTTTTCCTCTCAAAATGAGGACTTTGCTCTTAGTAAATAAAACGTTGGTGGTTTGCATCATCACATTAAAATATAATGAAATTCAACAAGGCACCATTATATTTCAAACATTAAGGTCACCCCGCCTCCTGGACGTGCAGTTTGTCAGAGAGTCCAATTATACACAGTATTTCCTTGTCAGTAGGTGAAGTGATAGCATATCTTCTTTTGGCAAAACAGCGGCAGACATAAACCGAAACATACTTTCGATTACAGTTGCAGACGCCCCCACACTTGCACCGGTGCATCACGAGCTCAGTCTATCCATTCCCTTTAAAAAATTTATTTTCTTCTGGTTGGTAAATGGAGAGAAGGGGCGGGGTCTGGGATGTTGTTTTTGTTGCTCTGGAAAAAACGTGCTTTTTCAGCGCATTGAGCGACGAGTTAACTTTAACACTAGGTCCCACAGTTCAGACAGACCCTGCCTGTAAGTGTAAGTGTACAGTGTGCTTAGGGGGCCCCTGGAGCTCAGGGCCCCCCGCACCGTGGGTCTGCGGGGGGCCTTTGTTATGCCCCTCCCTCCAGCAGACCTCCCCGCAGCCCAGTAGGGCTGCCTTCACTGACCCATTGGTGGAGAACAGCTGCTTACAGATCTCGAGCTCCTCTGAGTAGTGGCAGTGCCCCAGTACTCATATGAACTGATGTCAAGGTCCTGACAACACCCTAAAAGAACAGCCCTTTCTGCAGCCTGTACCCTAGAGCCCAGCCACCGGTGAAACAGAGGCAGGCAGCAGAACAGGCCAGAGGGCTGATGATCGGTTACTGGGGGCCCATCCTGCCAATACCAGTGACCGCTTGGGAATCACAGCGGATGCAACCCATGGCTCTTCCTAGGGCCGTCCTTTATGGGGCTGGACAGAGGAGCAACAGGTCCTAAGACAAACATCAACATAGAATGCCCAAGGGGCCCGTTAACCCTTCACCTGCCAACCACGCTACTCCACTATTCAACGGGCCTCCTTTCACCACCTTTCCTGATACCTGCATCCAATTGGGGGCACTTTTGCAACTGAGACCACCCATTCCCAAATACCAGATGGCTGATGAAGGGTGACTGTCACACCTCTGCACCTGCATAGGTTACGGAAGTAACCCAAAGATCCTATTCATCCACCAGAGCAACTACCTGCCCTCTCCTTTATGGGCCCTTTAATCCCACAGTCCCCACTACTCCAGGCCTAGGGCCTGGGCAGGGCTTTTTCAAGTAACCCTTGGCAGTGTCACTGTGTGCAGGCCACCCGTCAAACTATCTGGATCTTTGGACTGATGGCTTTTCAGCCCTAACTGGACGATATGGAGGAGCTGAGATGCTTTACTCAGGTGTCCCTAAACACATGCTCGCAGCTCACCTGGTGTTGGCCACCACCATCCATGCCTCGAAAGCCCACACATTCCCGAAAGTAAGCCCAACACTCCACACCCAGGCTTCTTTTTGGTGCAATGCATCATTCTTAATGGACAGCAAATAATCTATGTGGGGTATATCCAACTCCAAAGGCATTCACTTCATTTACTATGGATCATGACTACAATCCCTTTACCAAAGCCCAGGGCAAGTTAAATTTACCCGCAAGCTTTTGGGAAGTGCAAAGACTCTTACGTTACCTTGAGAAAGTTATAGTTGCACCCCAGTTTAAACAACAGACTTCACCGATATTAAATTACTTGTAGAAATGGGTCATGCACAAAGGGGTGGTCTCCAGTCTTTATCAGATCCTGAACGATTCTCGATACTCAACTTGTTAGTCCTAATGCGATCTGTTGGTGGTGCAGGTATCCGGACAGGAAGATTGTTCACGCACTATTGGAATGCTCCAAGGTGACCACTTATTGGGCCTCCTATACCCGGTATGCTCACACAGTCGATCTCTATCAAGAGATGTTTGAAAGTACAGATGGTTCTCCTCCATGACTTTGACCAATGCCCAGGTATCACTCACCAGTAATCCAGATGATTAGCTATCGCCCTGGCCGTAGCAAAAATGTGTTCAGACACTTAGCTGTACTGATGCCTGCCCTTCCCTCGACATATGGCAAAAGGAGATGAATAAGACAGCTTCTTAGTAACATATCATCGCCAGGCTGAATGGTCGATTGGACAAATTTGTGGAGACATGGAGTACTAAAGCATGCAAGAATGATCTTGATTAATGCACCTCGAGCAGTTCAAATATGTCACAGCTCGTAACTGCAAAATTCAGATACACACCCTCCTCGCCTGAGGGGACGATTTCACCTTCATTGCAGCAATGTGTGCCTCCTTACCCTGATTACCCCTCCTCCCCTACCTCCTACTGACCTCCCCACTTTCCTCCCCAACTGCTTTTCTCAAATCCCTTATACTTAACTATATTTTCCATAAAGTTTAGCATATCTATCAAGTGTAAGTAGGGGTGGCCGGAACTCATGGAGTTTTACTCAGTGGAATACAGTTACCTCAAAACTCCATGAGATTCCACAGAGTTCTGCGAGGGGGGGAATTCCAGTCCATCGCGCTGCTCGTACTGATTTTTAGTGCCGTGAGCTTGTGCCATGCTGTAAAATCAACACTAATGGCACCACGCGGACCAGAGGGCGTTGCTTCTTTCTGCCGCTCGAGTAGACTTTGGTAATACGAGTTGCAACTTTTTCAACTTGAGCAGTAGTGAACTGCTGCAAATGCTCGCGTTCAGAAATCTCGCCCGTAAGCGGTCTAGAGCTTGTTTGATCTTGCTCGACAAATCAATGTAGGCAAGCCTCTTGTGAGAAATATTCTGCCATGTGGCGGTTGGTGGAGTTTTGGTAAACTCCGCACTCTAAGTGGAGCGCCAAGTGGGCAAAACTCAGCCAGCCCACCCCTAGTTGTAAGTGTGTTCCCTGTCACTGCTGTTCCTCTATTGAGGCACGTACTCTGAATCCCACATACACTGTTTAATAGACCTATCTCACTCCATCTGGCTTCTCGCTAGGCCTTGATAAATGTTGTTGCCCAAATACGCCTGTACGATTGGTTGATGCACCTTTACACCTATTTATTTGTTTATGCTATGCATCACCCAATAAAGAACTGTTAATAGAACAAGTCATTGTGTGTGCAGATATGACAAAGTATTCCATTGCACTAAATCAAAACAACAAGTGCCAAAATGCACTGGTGTGGTGAAATATGGCCTGCCACTCGAAACGAGGTGTCATTCTAACATAATCATATGGTAACCTTGTTTTTATTATCCAGCTGCATTTTCCACACTGAAATTTCAAGGCCCAGAAGTATAATGTTGGAGGTGAACTGCAGGTACTAGAATTCAAAGAGCTTTTGTACAAGTTAGGCTGAAAGTTATTTAAGATAAAGCTGGGAATCATAGATTTACAAAAGCCTCACGCCATATATGACACCTTAAGCCACTGCAGTATTTTGCACTTTTGAAAGTGTATTGTTTTGAAGGGTCCATTGTAGGCTAATTGCCAGTGCCAAAGATTTATATTTCCAGAACGTTGCAATACATAGCATGTAAACAGCCATTGCTTATATTCTTGGTGATCTTGGATGGATCTTGCCTATATGGGCTCTGTCCGGCCAGCTAGCCTCTTCCCCACAAGAGAGATCACACATTCTAAACTGTCATCATTTCAATCCTCCTTTAAAAAGGTTAATCAAAATGTGAAGGCCCATTGATGAGCCTGACATTTTTTTATGTGGACATGGCTACCCAGGCTCGCTGATTCCACTCGTTGGGATTGATCTTCATGACCAATCCCGATGATACTCAGACGAGCATGTGGATGATCCTTCTGGACTGTCTCAAATAAACTTCAAAGCCTATATCTCAATCTCTCTCAGGTTGCATCCTGGTATCTTGAGTAGGGGTGGGCGGAATTTGCGTAATCGCGTTACGCAAATCTCCGCGAAACGGTAAAAAATCTCCGCGAACACGCAGAAATTCTGCGAACACGCGGAATTGCTTGTTCGCGATGCTTTTTTCCTGCTCCCAGTTGCTGTTTGCGTGCTCGGGGAGAAATATCTTGCGAACACGCATTTTGAGAACGCGAACAAGAAAAAAATTTCGCGAAGTCGCGGAAAGCAGATTTTTGGGCAATTTCGCGTTCTCCGCGGAACGCAAAATTACCGAAATTCCGCAAATTCCGCGAGCGGAACGGAATTTACCGCCCAGGCCTACTCTTGAGTTGACAGAAAAGAGTGATCATGGGAGTTATAGTTAGGATTACGTTAACATAGGAAATTGACTTTTTTGTTTTGCTAATAACTTTGGCGCAGTTTGACGACTCTTCCCCAAATATTTTTTAAAAGTTCATTCACATCAGCTCTTTCCTGGAATGTTTTTGGCTGATTTGTCAAGTGGGGGCTGAAAAAAAGGTGTGGGGTCCACAGCACAATTTCCCATGCAATTTCCATATGGAATTTTGAATAGCGGTACAGCCATAATATGGACGGAAGTCCACAAATTTAGTAGACAGCCAGATCTTTACCCAGAGAGGGCGACTTGGACTTGTAAATTTATTCTGTAATTTTTGAGAAATTAAGGTTAAAAATGTATAGCTGTCTAGATTGTTAGGAGCATATTAACAAGGGCATTATCTCCGCTTTTTTGGCTTTAAAAGCCAAAAAAGCAGAGATAATCTTATCGCCCTATTTGCAAGCCGGTGCTAACATGCATTAGCGCATGTTAGGAGCTATTTTACAGACACCTCGCTTAACATCTCTAATGAGATGCAAAGTGGACGTCACTGGGCGTACCCCTGATGGACTACCTTGTAAATTATCGTGAAATGCACATCGCGATATTTACAAGATGGCCCTCAGGATTTTAGCAGACGTTAGTTTTTGGCGAAAACCGCGGTTTTCGCCAAAAACTAACATCTGCTAAAATCCTGACTTACCTATTCACAACATAGGGGGAGGATTATGCTGATACGACCACAGGGTCGTATCAGCAAGGTTATCGCTGTTTTCCATGGAACATCGCTGGAAAACCAGCGATGTTCCATGGAAAACACCGCTACCGCAGGAATAATTATCGGCATTGCGCTATGCGTTGTTGATACAGCGCTAGCATGGCGATAATTTCCTGCGATAGCGTGCGATAAGAAATCTATCGCTATGCGCGGCCAGCGATAATTATCGCTGGCCGTTGATAATATGCCCCTTAGTCTCTTGGTCCAGATATGCTGTTATTGGTCAATTTAAAGGGGACAAGTCAATCCTGATTGGTTGGTCACAACCTGAAAAATATGTTTTGGCAGCCATTACAGGGTTCAGGGATATGGTCCCTGCATCCAGAAAATGAATAAAAAAATATATAAGGGACAGAAAGCAGCACACCAAAACCCAAAAAGGCATGTTGGGTCCAGGTTCCAAAGGAACATAGGCAACATGTTGTGAAGCCATTACAGGACGTAGGAACATGGCCCTCTTCGAAATGCATTGTAGTGAAAGCCTGTTTTGAGGGTCGCAGAAAAGAACACATATAAATAATAACACATTTTAATTACATTATAAATCATTTGATGGTGGTACGTACTAATTTTATGTACTCAAATGTGATTTTGCATAAAGCAGATATTCTACTGGAGTTTGTTGAATCATTTTACAGAGACAACTGGTTTATTTCATGATTGTCTCATTGAGGTTATAGATGGTGCTCCAGAAGCTAACATGTAAGCATATTTTCTGTAAAATCACACTATCTTCCTAAGCCATGAGCGAATAAAGTTTGACATACTGAGTAACACATGCATTTCCAACAGCAGCAGCAGCCTGCCATTTGATTCCCCAGTGTTCCACTGCAACCTCCCACAGTTTTCAAATTAATAACTAGAGTACTTACTTTCCTATTTATGGCAGAAGTGTGGCACAAGTGAAGCCATCTTGATAAATCAAAGATGTAAAATATTTCCTTTAGAAATTAACAAAATGAGGGGTTCGTTTTGTCATAGACAGTATGGATTAGTACTGTAGAAGCAAAATTAGGACACATTTTGCATGTGTTCTCAAATGGCTTCTCCATCCATTTCTGTAAAACATTCCAACATGCAAACTGAAATGTGTACTTTCAAAAACAGCAGCAGCCTGGCAGGTATATCCCTGTTGATCAACTGCAGCTTTGCCAGAGTCTTCTAATGAGCCGCTAGAGTGCTAACATTTTATATTTATGGCATGAGTGTGGCACACCTGAACGGGAACTAGAATCAAAACTGAAAACAGAAAGCATTTCCTGCAAAGGATATTGCAGTAAATGAGCGTTAAGCCCGTCAGCCTTAGGGTGGTCCTCCCCAAAAACGTTTGCCTTACTCCTCCATTTTTGCTGATTTCGTTTTTGTTGGCCTTAGGACCGTTTGCACTTTACCACTGCTAATCAGTGCTAAAGTGTGGGTGCCCTCACCTTTAAACATGGTGAAATTGGTTTACATCCAATTTGCACATTTAATATACTTGTATGTCCCTAGTAAAGTGGTACTAGCTGTACCCATGGCCTGTATTTTGAATGCCATTAGTGGGGCTGCAGCACTTATTGTGCCTCCCACTTAAGTAACCTTTTAAACATGTTTCAGGCCTGCCATGGCAACCTGTCTGTTCAGTTTTAAAACTGACATTTTGACCTGGCAAAGTAAACCTTTTGGCAGGCTGACCTTCCTTTTTAATACATATAAATCACCTCTAGGGTAGGCCCTAAAAAACCCACAGTGCACAGTGCAGTGTATTTAAAAAGTTGGACATGTACTTTTAACTTTTACATATCTTTTTCACTACAGCAAGGCCTGCCTCTCCCATAGGATAACATTGAGTTAACTTATTACATTTAAGAAGCGATAACTTTAATGCCAAAGTTGGATTTTTAGTCACAATTTGGAAAATGATACTTCTAGAAAGTTGGCATTTTCTTGTCCTAACAATTTGGTATCTACAGCCTGTATCCTGTCTCACAGGACTGGGTGTAGCTGGCAGTTGGTCTTTGTTTATTGCTCCCAGATAGTGAGACAAAGGGAAATAGTAGCAGTCAGGATGGGTAATCTGTGACTTGATGAGGGGGAGGAGCTGTCACCTACCACACTTGCTCATCACAAAGGTTCTCCCAGCACACTCACAAAGGGTGTTGACACTAGTCTTTTGTGAGCCCTGACAAGCTGGGGCCAGAGCAGGGAGGCAGGAAATTTCAAACACTTCTTAGGGGGGAATCTTCAGAACTTTCTCCTACTTCAAAGTGGGCTCCAGGCATAAATGCTAGACCCTCAGACCCATCTCTTCAGTGCACTTCTGGAACTGTGGAAGACTCAGAAGGACTGCTGTACAGCTCTGAAAGATGGGCTGCTACTATCCTGACCTGCTGCCTGAGTGAGAAGTACTGAAGCTGCATCTTGAACCCAGGACCCAGTGACTCCACGGGCTAGTTGGCTGGTATCCTGATCAGAGCCTCATGGACAGAAACGGGTCCAACCACCTTGAACCCAGCACCCGGACTCTATCTGCTGTAAGTCTTGCCCCCAAGTAGTGTCCCCCAGTCCTGGAACCAGTGGGCCTGAATGTGCTCTGCCAGCCCAGCTATGGTCCTGTAAGCAGAGCCGACGCAGTGCAAGCATCTCCACGCAGCCACATCAGAACCGCTGCAGAGCAACGCATCCCTGATGCCGGACCACACATCGCAGCCCGCAGGCCCTCCAAGAACTACTGCAGCATAATGAATCATCAATGCAGGCCTTGGCATCGCAAGCCTCTCGTTGATGGCATCCTCGACGACGACTCAGGACTCCGCATCGAAGCCCGGCAGCTTCTAATGAACCGCCAGTGTGCGAAGCAGGATTTTGCATCACTCCGTAAACCAGGACTTAAGGTTCTTTGTTTAGTGGGCCTTACTTGGTCAATGTACCCGCCCCGAACTCCAATGTGGTCATCCAGATTTGTGGTGTTAGTTTAGGTCTGTTGTGCTTCTAGGCACTATTTTCACTTAAATCTTTGAAACTGCATATCTCCTGTTCTAATTATTAGATTTTTGTTGTTTTGATCTCAAACAATTTGCTAAATTATACTCTTTTTATGGGATGTTTCTTGTGTTGTGTTTTCACTTTATTACTGTTTGAAGTGCTGCATAAATACTTTATAAAGAAACAATTGTCCTGGACCAGTTATTCAAGGAAGAGTTAGTTTAGCAGAATTATCAACTTATTTGAGCTTACATTAATAAGCTCACAAATGTCTGTAAATCGTGAAAATAATTAAAACAAACACATGTGCAGAAAAACCACTAGGTATTATTACAATATATTTATTTGATCATTTAAAGGAACAATCACTAGAGGGTCAAAAAGGTAGGAGAATGTTCTAGGGAATGTGTAAGAAAGAGTGCTAAAGTGTATACAAAGGAGTCAAGAGAGCTCAAAGTGTCAGGCCTTGACCGTCTGTGCACCTACCTCAGGTATAGCAAAGAACTGTCAGCCGAACTGCATCTCCCAGAAGGCCGTCCTTCAGGGAGGGAACATTCATTATTAAAACCACGTCCAACGCATGGAGCGTTGTACTTGATTCTCGTTGTTTCAGGAAGTACCGGGTGCCGGGCGGCCGCTCTGCCCTCACTGGTAACAGTTCGTCTCGTCGTTGCCGAAGGATTTGGGTTACTCCGTCCGAGGGGCTGAATATCCTCTTCTCAGTTGTGCCGAGCGCGGGCGTCCAGATTTTCGTTTCCCAGCCCGCGGCTGCGGCGGGAGAAGCCTCAGCTTGAACTTATCTACCGCGGGTTTACTGGCTCCTTAAGTAAACCGCGGCGATCCTACCGGCTGTTGTGTTTTTTTTTCTTTCTTTTGTGAGAAGAGAGGAGGTTCTATATGGAAGGTGTGGTACCTTGGGCCTATAAATCTTATTGGGGTACCGCTTTTCTTTTTTCTTTGACTGTGTGGCAACCTATTTCACGTGACAATGGAATTGATCATTCTGAGTACTTTGGAAACTGCATTAAGTCCTAAAGAGAGAGGGAATCTTGGATTTTGCAGTTCTATTGCAGTATGACCGTTTCTCTCACAACGTGACATTTTGCTTACCTGTTTTCTGGATTTGTTCTTTATTCTTCTTCTTGATTTAAGGGAAGAAATGGTATGTATGAGTATTAGATCCTTCTGTTCAAACTAAATGGAAAAGGTTGTCAGACTGTTAATTGGGCTGTGTTTGGTTTCTAGGTGTTTGACTTTCCTGAAGTGATAGAGGTATCTTACTGGGTAGAGAGGTTTCATTGCAGTCAGGGAAGATCTTTGACAGGTATTGGAGATGCACTAGCGAGAATTTATGAGTGTAGTTAGATTTATATATTCTACTAATCATATGTTTATTTTGTTACAGATCTCCCTTTTCCCACGCTGCTCCTACCCTATCCCTATCCCTCACTTGATCGCCTCAATACACTGGGTTTATTTCAGTCAGAGTTGGGGATGTCAGGAGGTGGACCCCTTTGAGCATCGCCCAGATCCTGAGGAGTTCTTGTGGTCGCGACACAAAGTGTGTAGAAAAGTAAAGGGCATATATTTACAAGACTGTACAGAACTGATATACAATAAACAGTTAGGTGCAACCTGGTCACAAGAAAATTATTAATTTGAATTATATTTTCTAAAGTTGTAAGGAGAGTTTCCTTAAGGCTGTAAACAGGGGTCATGGGAAAGGGGAAATTGGTCGAGGTGCGGTGGGGGATAGCGTCGACGTTTCGATCCGGCTTATCGGCAACCGCGGGACTTTAATATCTCAGCCATGCAGATCTTTCTCAGGATAAGGGGAGAGGTGAAGTGACCCGGCCAGGTTGCATCTAACTGTTTATTGGATAGCAGTTCTGTACAGTGTTGTAAATATATGCCCTTTACTTTTCTACACACTTTGAGCTCTCTTGAACCCTTTATATACACTTGAGCACTCTTTCTTACAAGTTTCCTAGAACATTCTCCTACCTTCTTGACCCTCTAGTGATTGTTCCTTTAAATGATTAAATAAATATATTGTAATAATACCTAGTGGTTTCTCTGCACATTTGTTTGTTTTAATTATTTTCACGATTTACAGACATTTGTGAGCTGATTAATGTAAGCTCAAATAAGTTGATAATTCTGCTAAACTAACTCTTCCTTGAATAACTGGTCCAGGACCATTGTTTCTTTATAATAACCGATACCCAGGTCCAGGGACCATTTGGGAATACCCCATTGTTTATAGTGGCATAAAAACTTTAGACATTGCCTATAAATTAAGCCCGTCTGCTTTGTACCAAGCTACCAGAGGGTGAAGCACAGGTTAATTTGGAGTTTGCTGTGTTTCACCTTGAGAGACATTGTGGTATCTGCTTGAGTAGGGTATCACCCCCCTCAACCAGTTACCCAATTACCTTCAATGAGGAATTTAGGGTGCTTGATACTAAAAAAACAGTCTCCCAAGATGGCCGCAAGAGATAAAAGCTGAAATATCATCCAAATGTAGACCAAATATATCCTAGAGATCAAAGTATGCAAAATGCTTAAGTAACTCATGCTACAAATAATCTAGTGATCAACTGGTAAAAAACATAAAAGTTCCAACTAGTTTAAAAGCCCTTAGTTGCAATTTGAGTACTCGGACAATGTGTCTTCATTTTTTAATTTTTAAAGTAAATGTTTAGGTTTTACTGTTTTGATTCCATGAAGATGACTTCAGATGGGCCACACCTTTGTAATAAATACAGAATATTAACATTCTAGTTGTTCATTAGAACACTGTGAGGAGGGAGGGATAATGGGCATGGACCTGGACAATTGAGGAGGGGGGAGCAAGGCCAAATGCAGCAAGATGACCATGCCAGGCTAGAAGAAGAGGCAGTGGCTGCACAACAGACCCACAGGACAGGCGGAGGGCGCAGTGACAGAACAAACTGATCATGCAGGGGAGGAAGGAAGAGACAGCATCCAACCATGCAGGACAATCAGGGGAGTCTGTGGCAGCACAACAGACCATGGAGCATAGCAGACAAATGAAGCGCAGGAGAAGGCACACAGACAACAGAGACCAGGGGGACGGTGCAGGGGCAGCAAGCTGATCAAGCAGGGTAGGTGGGAAGGGCAGTAGCAGTGAAACAGAAAATGGAGAGCAATAAGGGAAGGGGCAGGGGCATGCCAAATGACCATGGAAAGCAGAAGAGAAGGGATAGAGGCATGGACTCAAACAAGAGAGAGCATGGGGAGAGGGGGACAGCAAGCTAATCACAAAGCAGACAGGAAAGGCAGTGTCAGCACAACAGACAATGTAGGGCAGGCAGGTGGGACAGTAGCAGCACAGCAGACGATGGAGGGTACAAGGGAGGGTACAGGGGCCCGCACATAGATGTCGGAGAGCATTGGGATGATGGCAGGGCAAGAACAGTAAGCTGATCATGTAAGGCAGGCAGGAGAGGCAGTTATGGCACAACAGACCATGGAGGGCAGCAAGGAGGGAATAAGGGTACACACACGGACAACGGAGGGAAGGTGGTATTCGGTATGGGGTATGGACGCGGACAATGAAAGGCAAGGTGAAGGGGCAGCGGCAGCAAGGTGACTATGCTGGGCAGGTCGGAGGGGCAAGAGAAACACAACGTACCATGCAGGACAGGCAGAAGGGGCAGCTTAATTGAACCTGGAGGGCAAAAGGAGGGGGTAATGGCATGTACACGGGCACCAACGGGTAAGGCGAAGCAGGGTAGGTGCAACAAGCTAAGCATGGAGAAGGACAAGCAGAAAGGCAGTGGTAGGGGCCTAGACTTGGACAATGGAGGGAAAGGGAGGTGGAAGGGCTGGGACAGCAGTCTAACCATGGAGGGCAAGTAGAAGCACATCATACCATGCAGGACAAAAAGGAGGGGGCAGGGGCATGCAATCGAACAACAACGGAGGGCAGGGAGGTGGTGGGTATGGGTAGCAAGCTAACCAAGCAGGGCATATAGAAAGGGCAACACAACATCCGCACTGGGCGTGCGTGAGGGAGCATGACCAAAGACTTGGACAGTAGAAGGCAGGGAGGAAATTGGCTGGAGCAGCAACCTGACCTCAGAAGAAAGGCCTGCTTGGGCGGGGGCGGCACAACAGACCATGGAGGGAGGGGTCAGGGCACACATATGGGGAACCAAGGTAGGAAGGGGGTGCTGGGGAAGCAAACTGATCAAATAGGGCAGTGAGCTGTTCACAGAAGGCTGACTGGAGGGGTACGCAGATGGAGAACACAGTGCAGGCAGGAGGAGGGCAGGGGCAGAAAGCTGACCATGGAGAGCAGGCGGAGTGGCTAAGGGCACACAGATGGAAAACTGAGAGGCGGCAGGGGAGGGGGCAGAGGCAGCCAACTGATCACAGGCAGCAGGAGGGAGGGCAGGGTAAGCAGATGGAGAATGGAGGCCAATCTAGTCGGAAACAGGGACGGGGCAGCAAGCTGTCCATGGAGTGGAGGCTGTCATGGGTTAGCCACCAGTAGATGGTGGGTCTGCGCTAATCCCCTCCTGCGAATGGCCAAAGGCTGAGCGCAGTGGAGGTGTTGGCTGGATATGTTTAAAAAAAAAAACTGAAAACAGAAAAAACACAAAGAGTAAATAGATGTTATAGTCAGGTATGGTAATATAATGTGCCCAAAAAAAATTAAAAACTGAAATTCACTGAAAAAAGCAAAGGTGAAAGTGACGTAATAGTAATATATGGTAAAAGGGTTTTAAGAATACGTGAAAGAAACATAGAAATTCGGTGACAAAAAAACAAAGATTAAAGTAACGCTATAGTTAGGTTCCGAAATCAATAGAAAGCTAAATGAAAATCACCAGATATAGTACAGTGAGCTCACTATAACTTGCCCCACCATACGCTGCTTATGACATCACATATTACATCACTTATAACATATTACATGACATCATTGATGACATCACTCATAACCATTCTACGTAGGTGAAACTGTCAGGTAAAAACATATCGTTTTAAACAAACAAACCCTCTTAAATTAACCAGCTATAGTTATTTAAAGTAAGAAGAACTCATTCATTCCCTGTAGTAACTATAGCCCGTACCCTCGCCATGCCCTGCTTATACCGCCGCATATTATATCACAGATGACCTCTGAAATTGCACCATTTATGACAACGCTGTGCATGCTGGTGGCGCAAGTTATAATTACTTCAGTTAACTAGAACTGGTGAATTCTGCATTTTCTTTTTGTTTTAAATGTTATGTTGCAACTGACTTTATCACTTAACTATAATGTCAATTTAATCCTTGTTTTTTCAGTGAAGATGTATATACATTATATGAAAACAGACAGTGATAGATATATAGATGCCATGGCAGTGAAAATATATGCGGCCCAATAACATTTTATTTAGAGCAGCTGTGCTAATGAACATCCATGTCCATATGCATTACTACAGTGCAAAGGTTAATTTATTGTCATAACCACACCAAATTTGAGATAAGAAAACACATATTGCGTGTTATAATGTGTAATTTGTATGTTATTATTGAGGATAGGTTGATGGGTACATCGTTTTGTAGACTGAGCACTCTATCTTCTGGACTTAGTCCGAATCATTTGCAACCAGTAAATTATTTTCATGGTAAGGAGGCCATTGTCAAAATCCAATGCCGAATTCCATGTCACCCCCACGGTTACCAGGCTGTTGTCCTTGGGTTTCCTCCTCATTTATTTGTCTTTCAATTTATTTATTCTGTTTCTAAGCTTTTCTATTTAGGAGGAGAGAGGGCTTAGACCATCATTAAGAGTTGGCTGGTACTTACTGAGGAGATGCTGGAAGAGAAGAGGGAAACATTGGGAATTACTTTTCTGGCTGGCATCAATTCCAGCCAAGTTTTTCTTCACTGAAATATGAAATAACTGCTTGGACCCAGAGTTACCCAGTATTACTGCAGGGAGATTTGCCACGGTTCGTTATAAAAACTGCCGACATTTTTTATGTGCCCTGAGCAAGTAGAAAGTGTCAGCAGGGTTACTGATGGGTGATGTGGTGTTGTAGGGCACTGACCCAGGGAGGTGACATTGTCTGCGCCCCATGGTCTGCGGCAGAGGCCAAGCAATGATGCTGGCCGCATCCCCTGCCACTGCCGTCAAAGTACATGGACCGGTGATTGTGGGCCCGGAATGATCAGATCTAGGGCCACATGTATCAACATAAGGAATAGCGATTACCTAATTGCGAGTTTCATTTAGCGATTCCTAGGGGTACGCAAATCGACCTAACTCATTAATATTAATGAGGTAGGTCACAATTTGCAACCCCCTAGGAATCGCTAACATCACGTAGACGGTGGCCTGCAATGGTAAGCAGACCACCATGTCTGTGATTGCTTTTCAATAAAGCAATAAATTTTTTTTTTAATGCAACCCATTTTCCGTTGCCTTTGAAAAAGAAAGTTTTCTTTTCATTTTTTAAGAGCAGCCTGTGGTCCGTGGGACCACTGCCTGCTCTCAAAAAACGTTTTTGCCACTTTTCCCAAAGGGGAAACGGTCCCTTGGGGACCCCTACCCATTTGCAAACAGGTTGCCATCAACTTCAAGTTTGTGGTAAAATGCTGATGTTTTTCGACCGCATTCATGGTCACAAAACATTCATACATACCGCTACGATTCAGTATTTGGAAGGGACGCCCTAAACACACCTCTTCCAAACACCAAATTGCAAACACATTTTGCGATTCCGTAACGGGTTACAGAGTCGCAAAATAGGGTTTAATACATGGGAAAAGCCTTTTTTTGCATTCACAAACGGTCCGATTCTGTGAATCGGCCTGTTTGCAAACGCAAAATTGCTTGATATATGTGGCCCATAGTGTATTTATACCTGATAATTCTTTTTCCAGAGTCTCATATATGGGACTTAGGGTATTTCACCAGGAGTTATTGCTTTGTGTGAAATACTCCAACTCGTAAGAGGGCCCCAGTGAGTTAAATGCTCACTGCTGACATCTTCTGTGGTCCTCACGGCACAAGTTTGAATGCCAGCAAGGACTAATCGGCCTTCCTTCCTTCCAAGGCCAGTAAATCAAGTACCATCAAATTGAGTCAGAACTGTAGAGTAGAACAACAGTATCTGTTTTCTGTGGAGTGTACCTTATGCAGAAATATTATGCTAATGTTAAATAGGCAAACAAGCGGTCAGTGCTTAATTTGTAAAAAAAAAAAAAAATAGTGCCTTGGTCCAAGATATTTTTCAGGTGGCTACTGCAAGTTACATCACCCACTGCCCATGCTGGCGCCATCGAATCCCAGCACCATTGCCACCTGCTAATCATCACACTGCTATAATGTTTACTACAATAAGTCACCCAAAGCTGTAAGAATGGCCTGGGAGCACTGATTTAAAGTGCTTAATGTAGATTGAATTGTTAATCAAGTTACTGATGTGTTGTGTTTAAAACCATACAGAGAACACTACCATGATATGGAACATAAAGATGTGCTGGTGTTTTGCAATAAGCACTGGTGCTTAGCCCCGGCAAACATCAGCATAAGAAGGAATTAATTTCTTCTCTTTCATCTGTTCACACTGAGAATCTTTGGTGTTGGATCTTGTACCTTCCTGCTTTAAGCATTTAATTTGCTTTAACCCCTACTCATCATGATGGTGGTTTTTGGAAGGGTTCAAACTCCTTTTTAACCATAATTTTACATAAAAGTTATAAAGTTCGACCTCATTTTTTATGCATCTGGTGTTAAAAAGTGCTTTATTTCAAATCAAATATTCTGCAAATATTGTTTCTAGAATTTGTATTTGTGTTCTCGTCTTTCTATGTATACTTACATCAGCCTTGCAAAAAGTCCAACGGACTGGACAAAACATGTGTCGGCTGTATCATCCGCTAATTGTCATTACTGGAACAACTGTATGACTGTACCAGGAAGTAAAAAACAACTACCGTGCGAAACGAAGTATGGACGTTTTGTTGAATTAATGTATATTGGTTTGAAAATTGTTTGGTGTACTTGCTATGTTCACATCTATTAAGCTGTCAGTTTGATGAATTGATTTGATGATTTGTACAGTGCGTGCACCACTATAAATTTTTGATTTAATCCCTGGGATAAGTTAAGCATTGTGAGCAGCATAAGTTATTTTATGTTATGTTATGTTATGCAGAGTTGTAAAGCCCACTGTCACCCGGGACAGTATGCTGGTGCATGAGCATGTGTAAATCTAGCCAAACCTAGAGCCTCGTGGGACCATTCGAAAAGCCAGGCCTCTGCTTCTTGTGGAATTCAAGAAGTGAGGAGGAGTCTTATGAGTAGCGACTTGTCCTTCCACGATTTAAGAGTGATGTAGGAGAAGGTTCAGCCACCGGAGCTGTTGTTCTGTTTGCGTGGGATATGTGCAAGTCCAGAAGAGCAATCGCGTCTGGAAAATTTCTGAAAGTAGATGCGATTGTCAAGGTATGCTGGCCCAGTGTATGTAGTGCCTTGAACATGTGGGTGAGGAGTTTGAATTATGCTTCTTTGTGTATGAGGACCCCATAGAGCTCCTTCAGGTGTGGTGTGATGTGTGTGTGGCATGGGAGATTGAGGGTGGATCTGGCTGCTGACTTCTGAATTATCTTCAGCCTTATGGTGAGTTTTTTGTTAATCTCGTCTTAGATGGTGTTCAGTGAGTTGTCTGTTGATGATTTTCTCTAAGACCTGGATCCGGAATGGTAGAAGGAAGATTGGTCTGTAGTTGGCAAGAGTCAAAGGGTCTGTGGAGGTTTTCTTCAGCAATGGGACAATTGTGTGTTTCTAAGAATCTGGAAAGATTACGGAAGAGGCAGAGGCATTCAGATTGGGTGTGAGTATGACTCTAAAGGGCTGCAGTCCCCTGAAGCAGGCGTGGTCAGGCCAGGAGTCCAATGAGGCCCCGGAGTGAATGAACTTCATGGTGTCAGTGGTTTCTTTGGGGGTGATGATGGGGCACGTGGTTTTCATTGGTTCTCGGGATAAGATTAGAAGGCATTTGGCGAGATCCGCTGGCTCCAATTATGGGTTGAAGTTACAGGAAATGGCGGTGATTTGGTTGCTGAAAAATTGAGAGAGAGTTTTGCAGAGGTCTTGCAATGGGGTGACCGAGCTTGCATGCGGCTGCTGGTTAGGTGAAATCCTTTATGATGGTAAAGATTTCTCAGCTGGCAGAGCTGCACGTTTGGAAGTCCAGATCGTTTGGTGGCCAAGACCGTTTGGTGGTAGCTTCTCAGATTTGAACGTGCTCTTGTCTGCATTGTCCTGGCTCATTCTCAATTTGTGTTTCACTGCACCTGCTGCACCAATGGAAGCCATCCCCCGTGATGTCCACTCCGGCATCACCTGCTACATGCGCAAGGCCTGCGCTTAACTACCCATAGTGCACCAGGGTATTCATGGATTTTTTGACAGAAAAAAGTGGCGCCTCTTCATATTTTGCCAATGTGCAATTACTTCCTTCCCTAGCCCATGTATAAAGGCTCTGCACCTGCACATATTAAGAAAATCCTTTTTATTTTTAGATATCTCCTTTTTATATAGGCACCATTATTCTGAATGACAAATGTTCATACTTATTCTCTCACCTCAATGATGCTCTTGGTAAATGTATTTTGCTCTTCTGTCATCACACTCCTGTTCAATCATGCTGTTCCTCCTTTGATCTTCACTGCAGCAATTTTTTGCCTATTTCGGCTCGACGAGGACAGACTGTTGAGAGAGTTTGCGGGTTCAATGTAGCACTTTTCCCATGTTTCGTGCGGTGCTTATCACTCCTTCAAAGCAGCTTGTGTTCACCTGGGTTTCAGCTCACGAACATAACCGTGATGCCATCATAGGTGTTGAAAGATTTCACCATCTGAATGTGATAAAAAAGTGTCACCTCGTCATTCATCTGAGTAGGTACATTTATTGCCAAACAGTTCAGTGTTATGAGGGTAAAAAAAGGGAGGGGGGTTTGTGACTTCAATGTGCAGAAGTATTGAAATCCTGCACCATGATTCACCTACACACTACGCGGCATAATTATGAGTTGCTTGCGCCGCTGGAGGCAACTCTTTGTGAAGCTCCGGCAGTGCAAACCTTGAAATCATATCCAACTTTGCATGACTTTGAAACGTCTCATAGATATGGAGTGAGGCAAGGTGGCACAAATCACTGCATTGCCGTACACTGCACTCGCGAGGCTTTCCGTGGGTGTTGCAGTAGTTGTTTCCATGCAACACCCTTGGATTTTGACACTTCCCCAGATGTAGAAAACCATGTAAACCTGGGAATGTGCCAAAACCTTACGCCTCCCGAGGTGAGGCGTAACGAGGAAAAATAACTTTATTTCTCCTTGTTTATTCCTCTTTCCAATGTGTGCTGTATTCTGCAGCACACAAAGAATGAGTAAAAAACAAGGAGAAAAAAAATATATTTTTCCTCGTTATTCCTCCCCTGGGGATGCTTAGCATTTTAATGCATTCATAGTTCTACCACTAATGGTAAATCTATGAATGCACCGAAATCCATGGGTGGATGCGTGGGAACACCCATGATTCACCCTAGGGCAGAGCTACGCAATGCATCGATTTGTGCTGCGTTGCACTACGCCAGATTTATCAAGCCACTCCGGACCATGCAAGGCTTGATAAATCTAACTTAAGAGTTGCGTCGCTTTGCACCCTGTTGTGTGACGCGCAAGAGCGACGCAACTCTTTGATACATTTTTCCCTATGCTCCCTATGCAGTGCACCAGACTTTCCAACACAGAATCCAGCATAAATCCTTTTTGACCCTCAGTTGGGGCTGCTGGACCACTCCAAAGGCCAATGGGAAGTTTGTGAAAGATGCTGCACCGCACGCAATGTATTTTGTTATTTTTTAAAAGGTGCCAAATGGAGAATCGTCTTGATGCTTTTCACTCTCCAGGACCCTTGACAGGGGGGCATCACTGTCATTGACAGCAACCCAGACTACTCTTTACTGTCTCCTCATATGGGAACTTTTCAATAATCGGGTGATCACAGCAGGGCTTAAGATGAGCCATGAATGCAGGTGGGGCTGTATATTTTCCCATTAGACTTTGACCCAGAGGAAGGGAGAGAAAAATACAAAAGGGGAAGAAAAAAAAGAGAAAGAAAAAAAACAGTGACAAAAAAGAATGCACGTATAAAAGAGAATCTGAACGAGTGGAATGTAGCACTTTACATTGCATGCGTTTAAAACGCATGCGATTACAACGCGGTCGGACAATGACCGCGTTTTTACATCGCATGATCCATTACAACACAAGTCGTTGCAACGACTTGCTCTAGGAGGCGTGCTGGATTTAGGAATAGTATAATTTACTATTCCAACTCCAGTGTGTGCGACAGTAGGGACGATGTTGGAATAGCATATTATACCCGTGGTTCCCAAACTTTTCACTCCTGAGGACCCCCAATTGAGTCACTACTGGAAGTAGGGGACCCCCAAGCAATTTGTATGACTTAAATGTCAAACATTAAAACTGTAATTCGACAAAAAAAACACACACGTGTGCACATCAAACAAAAACTATTCTTCAATTACTAAAGATTTTAGTATTTTTATACTAAAAATATTTGCAAAAATCGGAAAATCTTAATGAGACGGTTGGGGCTGCATCTTGCGACAAACTTTTCATTGATTGGTTTTATTTCGCTGCCTGAGGCTCCTCCTCCTGCCAAGGCTGGAATGGAAACCTAAAGCTGCTCTGGCAAATGTTGTCAGACCAGTCCCTGTACAGTGCACACCAAGTGCAGCAAGTGAGCCTGACCGCTACAAAGTGGGCTTTGGGGGGCTCTTCCCCAAGAAATGTTGAGAGAAATTGGTGCATTTTACAACACATTTGACATTATATTTTGAATTGTATTTGCTTTTAAAGCATAGTAAATAATGACCTTACTATGCACCAGTATACAACAATCTTTGTCAATCTTCAATGATTGACAATTGTTAATGATTCCCTCACTACTACCCTCCAACAGTGCCCCTCATCTCTCCATAGCCCCACTGTCACATGTATTTAATTTATTTTATAGAACCTCTCATACCACTGAAGAGTGTAAGAGCACTTTACATCACACACATACAGAGACAATGAATCATACATGGGCAGATCAGTGAATAGAAAATATTACATAAGGCAAAGGGGACTACTGGTAGGCATTTTTAAAGAGTGCTTTGTCTAGAGAAGCACAAACTCAGGATTCAGAACCTAACACAGGGGTTAGCGTTGACTTTAATAATATGGATTTATTTCTACCCAAACAAACCTTTTTAGCAGCATCGGGATAATGAAAGTCTGGGAAAAAGCATAACTTACTAACTTGTACCATGCAGTTTGCATGCAGCTCTTTGATGGCAGTTTATAGCTCACTGTGTTAGTTTATGATTGGAACTTGTGAACTGCACAATAACAAAATAATCTCTGTGGCAAAAGCAGGAACCCACTGATCTATGCACAAAACAAAATACAGTGTTGTTTTTAAATGCATGGTAGACCTTCTTTGCAGCAGGCATATTAACCATCTGCACTTCCTTAGATGAGTCAAAGCTGCCACTGGACAAAACCCCCATCCCTCTTCAGCATGTACATTAATTATCTTGACACTTTTATTGCTGTCCAAAAACTGCTGATTATACAAAAAACTTTGCAGTGCTTTTGAAACTGCTGCCTGCGGACCCCCTAGGAAAGTGTCACGGACCCCTGGGGGTCCGAGAACCCCAGTTTGGGACCCACTGTATTATACTATTCCTTAGTTTAGAGCGCCCTCTAGAGCAAGTCGTTGCAACGACTTGCGTTGTAATGGTACTGCGATGTAACAACGCAGTCGTTGTAAAGACTGTGTTGAAATCGCATTTGCTGTAACGCATGCGATGTGATGGCTGTTTCCTGAACGAGTGAGATAAAGGGGTGGTAATGTCTGGTGACAGATGAAAGAGGCTTGTATTGGCATACAGCACCCCAATATTCTATAGCTGTGGCCAAGAGCTTATGAGCAAAACTTTAGGCACCAGCACTTCTGTTATTTTTACCAATTAGGCACTGGGTTGTAGCTATCCCACTACCCTAAAATGGCACTAGTAAGAATTGTACTTGCCTATTTGGAGATGCAGCGTTATTCTTGTAATACAGAGTTCTGGCCAAATTCCGCCAATCGACCACATTGCGGAATGTTTTTCTGCGAGTCTCCAGACATGGAAGCGAGATTCAGCTGTTGCAGCTAGATTTTTTAGCACAGGATTCATTTATGGGTAATTGTTGCACTATATAATCCTCCCACATGACATAACATAACATAACGATATAAACAGAGTTTCTAATGTATAGGTTGAGAAAGACATGCTTGGCTGGGTTCCATTCACCAACGTATGGACAGGGGTAGACATGCAAAGCTATATGTAGAGGTAGAAGTACAAAGATATATGAAGTATTAGAGGTACTAAGGAATAAGTAAGGAAAAATAGGTAGTAGACTAGGAAGAAGATATTGTAAAATAATCAAGGTAAAGGTAAAAGTAGTAGGTTGTAGTTAGGGGCACTAGAGATTGAACAAGCATACATGTGTTATGAGTAGAGTAAAGCTGGCAAACTTTGTGTTATTTTTTGTGATATCATAAACATTTGTATTTTCAGTTTTTTTGGAGTGGAATTCGGTGCTCTCCAGTATCTCACATACAAATTGTACATAAGAGAATATCCCATATAAAAATGTTCCACCAGGAACCTGAACCATATGATGATGCTTCCTACATTGATTCCTATTCTTCAAGATATTCCAAAGTGAGTAGAAGAAGACTCAACCACCTGATCTGGGATGAAGGTTCGCCTGGAATAGAGCTGCCCATGCTCTAGTGTGGGGTGTTTGATTAAAGTAATGCACTTTTTGGGGGGTGTCTAAATACTATTGCTCAGGTAACCATACTTAGGAGTTCCTCCAAAAATTTGAGGATTTTCACTCCCCCCCCCAAAGTCAAAATGAATCCTTTAAAAATCGCACTCATCTAGAAGCATACAGCACATGACAAAAACTAGCTACAATTATTTTGAATAACACTGATACAAATGGCTGCAACTATGCCAACTTCATTAGTACCAAGGGCACTAATCTGGTACAATGCTGGCCCGGCAAACAAAAAGGAACTGGGACACCCCTAACCATAGCATAACAAAGTGCAACTCCATATGGTTCTGGCTTAGCATTATATAGAGTAACAAACAGCATAACATAATAAGCATCCAAGAATAGGACACAACATAAAATAATGAAGCGTTACCTAGCATAGCATCCTCAATGATTTCTTCCCTCCTGGCTTCAAAATCATTCGGTATTACATGCCCTGTGGTTATAGTCCATCCTTCAACGATGAATTCCCCAAACTCACCATCCTCCTTCAAACCAAAGCCAAACAAATCTAATCTCCCATGCCCGCAGTTATATCCCATCCCTCTTGGATGAATTCCTTAAACTCACCCTCCATCTGGGCACACAAAGATTTCTGCAGAAGATGTCTGAACACCCCTGTAAGATATTTTAAAATGCAGCCTCCTTGTGACTAATTAAGCAAGCCAGGACACATTTACTGTCACATTTTCATTGCTGCCAATTTCTTTGCAGCAGATTTGTTATTAAAAGTATACGTTGACTGTCAGACTCTGCTTTCTGCGCTCCTCCACTCATAACTCCACCCCCTTTCCTCTGCCACACCCCGATCCCCAATGTATGGGTTCCAGGTGTAACTTTTTCCAGTTCCAGCACTGGGAGCAGGAGCCACAGGCTGACCCAAAGCCCACTCCAAGTTCATGTGATGTATTGGAAACAAGCTGCCTTTAGCCAAGACCTAAGGAGGCATTTCTAGACTGCTGTTAATGTGTGGAGCCTCAATGGCTACCATAGTGACAGTGCTGCACCCATAAAAACATCAGCTTCTCCTCATTCTGATTAATCGGCAGGTCCCCTCATCCTTGGCATCTCGCAGCACCTTAAACAGGTGCAGACCCCAGGCTTGGGAGCCATGATGGACGGCAAACAGGGCGAGCACATTCATGTCCTTCTTAAAAGGTTAAGACAGCGCCTTCAGGAAAAGACGACCTCACTTTAGCACTCAAATGGCGGAATTCCGCTTAAGGAAGAGGTACAAAACTTGTATATAGTTGTATATGGAAGCTTTTAATTCATCTGTCGTGACGTATGATAATTCTCATACTCAAAAGAGAATTTCCATGTAGGTTAACAACACTGTTGGATATTTCACAGTTTTTTAAGTAGTCTTTTCAGATATCCCCGATGCATTTCGGGACTCGCCCTTCGTCAGGGGGGTGTATTTCTACAAGAAAAAATGAGGAAATTGGCAAGGGTCCAGGACATAAGAAAAATGTATTAAGTAGAGTGAATGAACCCGGGTGTCGAGTTACGAAGGAAATATCCAACAGTGTTGTTAACCTACATGGAAATTCTCTTTTGAGTATGAGAATTATCATACGTCACGACAGATGAATTAAAAGCTTCCATATACAACTATATACAAGTTTTGTACCTCTTCCTTAAGCGGAATTCCGCCATTTGAGTGCTAAAGTGAGGTCGTCTTTTCCTGAAGGCGCTGTCTTAACATTATTTCGCTCACACCTCTAAGGTTAGGAGGTGGACTCACCAGCACCAAAGTTTTCCTACCAGGATTAATCATTGAATTTTCTTCTTACAATTGAGTGCAACCGTACATCTTATTCTACTTCTTAAAAGGTTGGCAGCTGAGCCTGAATTCATGTGAATGTAAGTAATCAACAGAGCTTCTAAATAACCTCTGAACTTTTACTGGTTCTTATTCACAGGTAAATGTCCATCAAATAGACAGATTTTGTCTTGAAGTCATCAATGTGCTGATTTATGCCTGCAGTTCTCATAGTGTTTTCACTACAAGCGCCTCTAGCATCAGTGAGGGCCTTGGCACTGGCCAAGAAACTAACCTCACAGTCAAGGACAATGTCCATTGAATGCCTATCCCAGTTGCGGCTGGCATGACTAGCGGTTGGGGGGGCGGGACGCAAAGGGGGTATTTGTGGGGGCAATGCAGTGTTGTGATTGGTCTGAGCGCAGTGCTCAGCCAGGGGCTGGAGAGGTGTGCATGTTCTCCATGCAGGCAGGGGGAAGTGCGCATGACTGTTTGGGCAGCCGAGAGGATCGACCAATCGGTCATTGTGCACTCCAGAGTGTGCAAACCACTCCTCACCTCCCCTGCTCCGTAAGCAGAACAGAATTGCAAAGGAAACATAAAATGGTAATACCTCAAAGTTATTACTATTTTATAGTTTTGCTTCTCGCACTGCGAGAAAGCAGTGGGGCAACGCTCCTCTGCGGAGGAGCTGCCACGGGCCTGTCCTCAGGGCAGCAAGTAGTTACAAAGCCGAAAGTGGGCAGGGGAGGCAGAAAAGGGAGAGAACAGAAGATGAGACACAGAGAATGGATGGAAGGAGAGAGTGCTGGGGGGGCAATAGGGGGGCAGCTGGTCTGAGCATTTTTCCCTGTGATGCTTTTTCAGTCTCACACTCCTTTTTCTGGTACGCCTCGGGTGACAGGTCACCATTGCCATTTCTTGCGCACAGGTGACCCTCTGCATCATGCCACTCTTTTTTAGGTCTCCCACGTTCCCGGCGATGCCCTTCCCACCCAGTCCCACAAGCCCCAGATGACTTTCACTTATCACTTTACAAACGAAGCAGCCCAGGATCTGCAGAAAAGACAGACAAAGAGACAGAAAGATGGATGGATGGTTGGATCAATAAATCGATCGATTAATGCTTAATTTATGCCGCTGGTTTCCGGTGCTCAGTACCAGCACTTAATTGTCAGCGCCAGCTCTAGAGACAGTCCAACACATGCTGGCGCTGCCTGCTTAGTTTTTAAATGCCCACAACAACCATGTTTTTTAAGTCAAATCGCATTGAAAACGAGTCTTACCAGCCTCTCATGCCATTATTATAGCTTTGTGTGACCTGAAGTAGTCTGATTTATCACACTTGTGGGAGTGCGATGATTATGTGTTATGTTGGTACAGTCATTGGCAGTGATGTCAGGGGTAATGTGTGGTGCAGAGAAGGGCCTTGACACTAAGGGGCATATTTACAATGAGGCGATAAAAAATGATCGCCGCTTTAGCGGCCGTTTTCTGCCGAAAAGCGGCGACAATTTTATCGCTATATTAGCAAGGCCACGCTAACGCGTGAAACCTTGCTTTAGCGTGGGGATGTCTAACGCCCAGCTTTGCAACTCTAATGAGATGCAAAGTGGGCGTTCCTGACCTGACATGATAGGAGAAATGTCGCTAAGCGACATTTCTCCTATCATCAAGCCCCACGCTATGAAGCATAGCGTCAGGAAAAGTAGCGATAACACCTGTTATCGCTACTTTCCTAACACCTGCTTCAGGACTGACTTAGCCATTGTTAGAACCGGCGGTCTCTAGTTGGCAGAGGTATACACTTCTGACAAATAGGGACCAGCCAACTCCAGTCAGGGCAAGGGGATTACACACTCAGATAACCCCTGCTACCCCCTTGGTAGCTTGGCAGAGCAGACAGGCTTATCTCAGAGGCAGTGTGTTAAGCATTTATGACCACATACAGTAATAAAGTGAATACACTACAGATGGACACGACACAGAAGTTATTATAAAAATAGTATTTTTATATAAGGCTGAGCACAAGACCAAATAACGACAAAAATATACCACAGTCTTAATAAATACTCTTTGGAAGGAAAAATAATAGTTCAAGTAAGGTTTCTTCTTGGCAAATAGTTCTTTAGCAAAGTATTCTTCTGAGCACAGTTCTTTGGCAACAATGTAACCCCCACAGGAGTCACACGACGTCGAGTCTACAAGATTCCCAAGGTTCGGCGTCGACCGCGAGGAGCGCTACGTCGAGCCTGGAGTTGCAACAGACCCCACAAGTACAGTACCTTGAGAAACGAAGAAAACGATGATCCACGGCGTCGAGATGTCGGCGTCGAGGTCGGCGTCGATCGTGCCTCGGAATCGGGTCAATCCGCAGCGGCGTCGAGGGATGTCGGGCCGGAGCAGCGCTCATGGCGTCGAGAAGGGCGTCGAGTCGATGCGGTCAGCAGCGGCGTCGGGACGGGGTCGCTTGGAGGTGGAGCCGATACTCACTCCTCACTGGCGTCGATACCGGCGTCGAGACGGGGTCACTTGGAGCCGGGGCCGATATCCACTGCTCACTGGTGTTGCTGCTGGCGTCGATCAGGCCCGGCGGCCGGCGGCGAAGGCTCGGGACACTGGAGCCGTTACTCATGATGTCGAGCTGGATTCGGCGGCGTCGGCGGCGTCGAGACTGCAGATTTTCCCTTGTGTACTGGAAACAACACTTTCCAGCAATTCAGCAGATGGTGAAGTCCTTTGGCCCTGTGACTTCAACAGGAGGCTGGCACTCTTCCAGCCCTTGGAGATTTCCTAGCAAGTGTTCAGAGAGTACACACCAAGTTCCTCTCTCATTGTTCCTTGGCAAAAATAAAGAAGCAGCTTTCAGGTTCCTCCACAGCAAAACAGCACTTTGGCAGAAAGGGGAGGCAAGTCCTTAGATCAGCAGGCTTCTTGTCCTTGGTACAGGTTTCCTTGTCAGAAGTGATCTGAGTTCTTGGTTCAGGGGTCCTTCTCTTATACCCCTTTTCTCCTTTGTTCCCTTTGTCCAAGCAGGGAAATTCCCCCCATCTCAGGTTCGTTGTGGGTGTTGCCAGGCAGAGGCACCTGGCCTATTCACTGAGCAGGGCAGAGTCCTCAGCCTCCCAGCAGGAGGCGGAGCCAGTATTGTCACTGGCAGGAGCAGGGCTATCAGTCGCCCAGCAGGAGGTGGAGCCAGTATTGTGTCAGGCAGGGCAGGCTACTCTTCCCTCACTCTATGTGTAAATGCCTCATTCCCCCCACACTGACTCATTCATACCTCTGGAGCCACCCAGCCCCTGACACACACACCAAACCAGCAGAGACCGGTGGACAGTTGGACAAGAAAATAGCCACTTTCTAAAAGGGCTATTTTCAAACATAGAATTTAAAAACCATCCATCCTAAAGGGTGTGTTATTAAATTCTGAGTTCAGGGATACTAAACTCGACTTGCTACCATGCTCCCTGAGTCAGATAGATTATAATGGAGTTAATAATCAGTCTGCCCAGTCTGGGCTATTGGAGGCAGATAGCCCTTCAATAGTGAAAAACGAAAATGGCTGTAATTCACTATTAGGTCATGCCACACACATCAGGGCATGACCTACCTTTTACCCACAATGCACCCTGCCCTAGGGCCTACCATAGAGGTGTCTGAAATGTGGCAAAGGGAAGGTTTAGAGACTGGCAAGTAGGTTTCCTTGCCAAGTCGACATGGCAGTCAGGGACTGCACGCAGGCGCTGCGGTGGCAGGCCTGAGACACATTTTACACGCTGCTCCTGTGGGTGGCACAACCAGTGCTGCAAGCCCACCAGCAGCAGGTAACTTACACGCCCTTGGCACACGCAGTGCACTAGACTAGGGTCTGAACAGTAAGTCAACCAAGCCAATCATGGTATCACCAATCAATGTAACAATTTAACATAGGGAGCACTTGCACTGTGGCACTGATCAGCAGTGGCACAGTGCCCAAAGCAATAAACCAGCAAAAACATCGTAAACGGAGGAGGCAAACAGAAAAAAAATGGAGGAGAGACTCATGCCAATGATGCCAGGTCTAACACGTGTCCCCTCCAGCTGAAATGTGGGGAGAACTACCCTTCACCCAGGGAGTCCTCATCACTAAGGCGGAAAAATCGGGACAGACCATCAGCATTGGCGTGATCTGTACCAGGGCGGTGTTCCACCGTAAAGTCTATCCCCTGTAGGGAAATGGACCACCTCAACAGCTTTGGGTTCTCACCCCTCATCTGCATTAACCATCTGAGGGGCCTGTGGTCTGTCTGAACCCGGAAGTGAGTCCCAAACAGGTAGGGTCTTAGCTTCTTCAGCGCCCAGACCACAGCAAATGCCTCACGCTCTATCGCACTCCACCTTTGTTCCCTGGGAAGTAACCTCCGGCTGATGAAGGCTACAGGTAAGTCTCGGCCCTCCTCATTCATCTGTGCTAGAACAGCCCCCACACCATGCTCTGAAGCGTCTGTCTGGACAATGAATTCTTTTGAAAAGTCGGGTGCCTGGAGGACCGGTGCTGTACACATTGCAGTTTTCAGGGTGTCAAAGGCGTTCTGACAGGCGTCAGTCCAGATCACAAGTCTCGGCTGCTTCCTGGAAGTCAGCGAGGTCAAGGGGTGCACAATGTTGCCATACCCCTTAACAAACCTCCTGTAGTAACCCGTGAGACCCAAGAAGGCTCTCACCTGAGTCTGGGTTTTGGGCGGTTCCCAAGCCAGGATGGTATCTATCTTGGATTGCAGGGGGGCCACCTTGCCGCTCCCTACTTGGTGCCCCAAGTACACCACTGAACCCTGCCCAATCTGGCACTTACTAGCCTTGATTGTGAGGCCTGCTCTGTGCAGGGCCAACAACACTTCCTGGAGGTGGCGCAAGTGTTCCTCCCAGCTGGCGCTGAACACTGCTATATCGTCCAGGTAGGCGGCGCTGAAATCTTCCATCCCGGCCAATACCTGGTTAACCAACCTCTGGAATGTGGCTGGGGCATTCTTCATCCCAAAGGGCATCACACGGAACTGGTAGTGCCCATCTGGTGTGGAGAATGCAGACCTCTCTTTTGCCCCATCAGTCAAGGCGATCTGCCAGTACCCAGACGTTAGATCAAACGTACTAAGGTACCGGGAAGCCCCCAACCGATCGATGAGCTCATCAGCTCTGGGGATGGGGTGCGCGTCAGTCTTGGTGACCGAATTGAGTCCTCGGTAATCCACACAGAACCGAAGTTCTGGTGAAGCACCAGGCGCTGCAGCCTTTGGGACCAAGACCACTGGGCTGGCCCAAGGACTGCTAGAGGACTCAACCACCCCTAAGGCAAACATCTTGGAGACCTCCTCCTTGATATATGCTCTGACCTTTTCAGTCACCCTGTAGGCCTTGTGCCTCACAGGAGTGCTGTCCCCAGTGTCCACATCATGGACACACCACTGAGTGACACCAGGGATTAAGGAGAACAGATCAGGGAATTGTACCAACAGATGGCGACAATCTTGCTGCTGCTCAGGGGTCAGTGTGTCAGAGAGGACGACACCATCCACTGACCCATCTTTTTCTTTTGCACACAGGAGGTCAGGAAGAGGCTCACTCTCCTCCTCCATCCCAGCATCTGTGGCAAGGAGCATGCCCACTTCGGACCTTTCTAAGTGGGGCTTTAACCGGTTGACATGCAGGACCCTTAAGGGGTTCCTGGGAGACTTCAAGTCCACCAAGTAGGTGACATCGCTCTTTTTCTCCACAACCTCAAATGGTCCAGTCCACCTGTCCTTGAGCGCACAAGGTTCCACAGGGGCCATGACCCAAACTTTCTGACCAGGTTGAAGCTCAACCAGAGTGGCATTCTGATCGTACCACCGCTTCATCTCTTCCTGGCTGGCCTCCAGATTTGCCTGAGCAAGATCTCTGAAGTGCCGAGTCTGGTTCCTAAAGGCCAGCATGTAACTATATACATCCTGGGGAGGTTTCCTGGGAGATTGCTCCCAGCCTTCTTTAACCAGACTTAAAGGTCCTCTTACCGGGTGACCATACAAAAGCTCAAATGGGCTGAACCCTAGAGACTTCTGTGGCACCTCACGGTAAGCAAACAGCAGGCATGGCAAGAGGACGTCCCATTTACGCCTCATCGGTTCTTCAAGACCCATGATCATGCCTTTTAGGGTCCGGTTGAATCTCTCAACCAGCCCATTACCTTGAGGGTGGTAAGGAGTGGTAAACTTGTAGGTTACTCCACACTCCTTCCACAGAGACTTCATATAATTCGAAATGAAGTTGGTGCCCCGGTCTGACACCACCTCTCTGGGGAACCCCATGCGGGAGAAAACACCCATCAGTGCCCGTCCCACCACGGGGGCCGTCACTGTGCGGAGAGGGATGGCTTCCGGGTACCGGGTGGCATGGTCCACCAAGACCAGGATAAACCTGTTGCCCATGGCTGTCTTGGGGTCCAGTGGCCCCACAATGTCAATTCCCACTCGCTCAAAGGGGGTACTGACGACGGGAAAAGGTTGGAGGGGAGCCTTCTGCTTCCGCCCACTTTTCCAACTTGCCTGGCAAGTTTGACAGGTCCTACAATGGATATCTGAATCCCTTCTCATCTGGGGCCAATAAAAATGGGTGACAAGCCTGTCATAGGTCTTGTCCTGCCCCAGATGTCCAGCTAACGGAACGTCATGAGCCAACCCCAGTAGGAAGGCTCTGAAGCGCTGGGGTACCACCAGCACACGGGCTGACCCAGGTTCAGCAGCCTTAGGCTCGCTATACAGGAGGTCGTTCTCCCAGTAGACCCAATGTGATCCTGACTGATCACCTGTCGTTTGGGCTGAGGCCTGCTGCCTCATACCCACAAGAGAAGGGCACACTTTCTGTTCAGCACAAAATTCCTCCCTGGAGGGACCACCATCCTGCTGCCAATGGGTCAGCTCGGGCAGGTCTCCCAGTTTGGCCACTTGTTCTCCTGTCGGTTCCAGGGCATCCCCCTCAGGGTCTGCTCCCTCCTGGACCGCGGAAACGATGGGGGACGGTTTCCCGCGCCCCCTGCCTCTCCTCTTCACGGTTGGGACCTGGGCCATACTTTCAGGCTCCAGGGCCCCCTCAACACCCTTACTGACTGACATGGACCGGGTGGTCGCACACACCCACTCAGGCAGACCCAACATTTCCAGATGCGATTTTCTCTCCACCTTAGCCCATGGGGAGTCCTCCAAATCATTGCCCAGGAGACAATCAACAGGCATGGCGGGCCTCACAGCAACCTGAAGAGTACCTGAGACCCCCCCCCCACTCAAAAGGAACTTGAGCTACCTCACACTGACTCTGTGAGTTGTCAGCAGCTACAACGGGGTAGAATGCATGAGGGACCACCTGCTCTCTGGACACCAAGTGACACTTGACAGCTGTCACACTCGCTCCGGTGTCTCTGAGAGCTTCCACCCTATGGCCATTAATGGTCACCCACTGCCTATATTTTTTAGTGTTATTAGGCAGAGGGGTTGGAGGGACCATTCCCACGTCTCCTAAAGAGACCAGGGACATTTCTGCGGGACCCCACCCACCGGGGGCACCCATCTCATTCCCTCCCAGGGCTACACTCGCTACCTGACGGGGGGGTGCAGGCGGCGGTGCATTGGAATCCTTCATGGGACACTGGGGATCATAATAACGGTGTCCCACCTGCTTCCAAACGTAGCAGGTCATGGGGCCCCTTGGAACAGGTTTACCTGTCGGGGCCTCTGGCTTCTTTACAGGGGGAGGCTGGGAACCCTTCCCTTGGTTCCCTTGGGGATTACTTTGGGGCCCTTTCTGAAACTCCCTCTGTTTACCCCTGTCCCCCCCACTCTTCTGCTGGGGACCCTGCCCACCTCCTCACCCACGCACACAAAGCCCTACACGATCAAGGCCCGAGCTACCTCAACAACCGAATCAACTTCTACGCTCCCAAACGCCACCTCCGATCAGCCAGCCACGCCCTTGCCGCCGTCCCACGCATCCGTAGAGCGACAACAGGAGGAAGGTCCTTCTCCTACCTGGCCGCCAAGACCTGGAACTCCCTCCCGGCCGACCTGCGCCTGACCCAAGACCACCTCTCCTTCAGGAAAAAGCTCAAGACCTGGCTGTTCGAGCAGTAACGGCACCCCCCCCCCCCCCCTTAGCGCCTTGAGACCCTATGGGTAAGTAGTGCACTCTATAAATGTCTTTGATTGATTGATTGATTGGCTGAGTCTCCCACTGGACCCTTGTGGACCCTGGTACTGACCCAGCGGTCCGCCTCCTCAGCAAGTTTTCTAGGGTTAGATATCTTGCTATCAACAAGGTGCTGGCGTAGCTCTGGAAAACAGTTATTAGACAAGTGCTCCCAAGCAAACAAATCATAAAGAGCATCATAACTATCAACCTTGCTACCCTTTACCCAACCATCCATGGCTCTGCAAAAAAAAGACACATATTCAACCCACGTAGTACCAGGCAACTTCTTACATTCTCTAAAGGTTTGTCGGTACTTTTCTGGAGTTAAGCCATATCTCAGCATTAAAGCATTTTCATATGAGTATAAGACGCCCTTTCCTCTTCAGGCATGCTCAACAAGGTATCTCTCCCTTCATTTGTAAAGCGGCTCCACAACCCCGTTCCCCAATCTTTCTCAGGGACCCGGTGGGCCAACAATGCTAACTCATACGATTTAAACCATTGGCTAATATCTTCATTCTTACTGTAATCTTTGATCACATCTTTAGGAAAATAAAACCTACTTTCTGCAGGCACAGATGGAGCGCTGCCACCAGAGGGATTCAACTCTAAACTCTTTTCTTTAAGTTCCATCTCCCTCAACATCTTCTCACGTTCAAATGCTAACTTCTCTCTCTCAAAATCTAATCTTTTGCTCTCCATTTCAGCTTCTCTTAGGCTCTTTGCTTTTTCTAATTCCAACTGCCCTCCTAATTTAAGTTTTGCCATTTCTAACTTGTACCCCCTCTCCCTCTCCCTCTCCCTGTCTTCTAATTCTTCGGGGGAAAGGCTCCTAGAGGACGCACTACTGCCTGGAGATGACACTGGCCCATCTGCGGGCTCTTCCTCCTCTTCTTCCTCTTCCGGTACCACCACCGGATCAGAGGGATTTCTGGCCTCTAACCAGGCCTTCAGCGCTTTGAGGAAGTCGTCTTTCCTTGTGAGACCTGTGGTAGGAACTTTAAACTGCTTGCAAAATCCTTTTAGATCCTTTAGCACGTAGGAATCTATCTTCTCCTTATCAAATTCCCCCACAACAATCTCCACAGGTGTAGCAGCTCTGGCATTCTCCATGGTAAAAACTGGCAGTGTTTAAGAAAATAAGCTCCAGGAGAGCGGAGAACAAAAATAGAATATCCTACCAAACAGACTGTGGCTGCGTTATGGTCTGCTTTCACTATGTAGCGTACACTAATCACTGCACATGAGTCATAAATGCAAAGTTCAATCCTCACCGCTGACCACCAATGTTAGAACCGGCGGTCTCTAGTTGGCAGAGGTATACACTGCTGACAAATAGGCACCAGCCAACTCCAGTCAGGGCAAGGGGATTACACACTCAGATAACCCCTGCTACCCCCTTGGTAGCTTGGCAGAGCAGACAGGCTTATCTCAGAGGCAGTGTGTTAAGCATTTATGACCACATACAGTAATAAAGTGAATACACTACAGATGGACACGACACAGAAGTTATTATAAAAATAGTATTTTTATATAAGGCTGAGCACAAGACCAAATAACGACAAAAATATACCACAGTCTTAATAAATACTCTTTGGAAGGAAAAATAATAGTTCAAGTAAGGTTTCTTCTTGGCAAATAGTTCTTTAGCAAAGTATTCTTCTGAGCACAGTTCTTTGGCAACAATGTAACCCCCACAGGAGTCACACGACGTCGAGTCTACAAGATTCCCAAGGTTCGGCGTCGACCGCGAGGAGCACTACGTCGAGCCTGGAGTTGCAACAGACCCCACAAGTACAGTACCTTGAGAAACGAAGAAAACGATGATCCACGGCGTCGAGATGTCGGCGTCGAGGTCGGCGTCGATCGTGCCTCGGAATCGGGTCAATCCGCAGCGGCGTCGAGGGATGTCGGGCCGGAGCAGCGCTCACGGCGTCGAGAAGGGCGTCGAGTCGATGCGGTCAGCAGCGGCGTCGGGACGGGGTCGCTTGGAGGTGGAGCCGATACTCACTCCTCACTGGCGTCGATACCGGCGTCGAGACGGGGTCACTTGGAGCCGGGGCCGATACCCACTGCTCACTGGTGTTGCTGCTGGCGTCGATCGGGCCCGGCGGCCGGCGTCGAAGGCTCGGGACACTGGAGCCGTTACTCACGATGTCGAGCTGGATTCGGCGGCGTCGGCGGCGTCGGCGGCGTCGAGACTGCAGATTTTCCCTTGTGTACTGGAAACAACACTTTCCAGCAATTCAGCAGATGGTGAAGTCCTTTGGCCCTGTGACTTCAACAGGAGGCTGGCACTCTTCCAGCCCTTGGAGATTTCCTAGCAAGTGTTCAGAGAGTACACACCAAGTTCCTCTCTCATTGTTCCTTGGCAAAGATAAAGAAGCAGCTTTCAGGTTCCTCCACAGCAAAACAGCATTTTGGCAGAAAGGGGAGGCAAGTCCTTAGATCAGCAGGCTTCTTGTCCTTGGTACAGGTTTCCTTGTCAGAAGTGATCTGAGTTCTTGGTTCAGGGGTCCTTCTCTTATACCCCTTTTCTCCTTTGTTCCCTTTGTCCAAGCAGGGAAATTCCCCCCATCTCAGGTTCGTTGTGGGTGTTGCCAGGCAGAGGCACCTGGCCTATTCACTGAGCAGGGCAGAGTCCTCAGCCTCCCAGCAGGAGGCGGAGCCAGTATTGTCACTGGCAGGAGCAGGGCTATCAGTCGCCCAGCAGGAGGTGGAGCCAGTAATGTGTCAGGCAGGGCAGGCTACTCCTCCCTCACTCTATGTGTAAATGCCTCATTCCCCCCACACTGACTCATTCATACCTCTGGAGCCACCCAGCCCCTGACACACACACCAAACCAGCAGAGACCGGTGGACAGTTGGACAAGAAAATAGCCACTTTCTAAAAGGGCTATTTTCAAACATAGAATTTAAAAACCATCCATCCTAAAGGGTGTGTTATTAAATTCTGAGTTCAGGGATACTAAACTCGACTTGCTACCATGCTCCCTGAGTCAGATAGATTATAATGGAGTTAATAATCAGTCTGCCCAGTCTGGCATATTGGAGGCAGGTAGCCCTTCAATAGTGAAAAACGAAAATGGATGTAATTCACTATTAGGTCATGCCACACACATCAGGGCATGACCTACCTTTTACCCACAATGCACCCTGCCCTAGGGCCTACCATAGAGGTGTCTGAAATGTGGCAAAGGGAAGGTTTAGAGACTGGCAAGTAGGTTTCCTTGCCAAGTCGACATGGCAGTCAGGGACTGCACGCAGGCGCTGCGGTGGCAGGCCTGAGACACATTTTACACGCTGCTTCTGTGGGTGGCACAACCAGTGCTGCAAGCCCACCAGCAGCAGGTAACTTACACGCCCTTGGCACACGCAGTGCACTAGACTAGGGTCTGAACAGTAAGTCAACCAAGGCAATCATGGTAACACCAATCAATGTAACAATTTAACATAGGGAGCACTTGCACTGTGGCACTGATCAGCAGTGGCACAGTGCCCAAAGCAATAAACCAGCAAAAACATCGTAAACGGAGGAGGCAAACAGAAAATAAATGGAGGAGAGACTCATGCCAATGATGCCAGGTCTAACAGCCATGATATCCTATGGAAGGTGGATATCATGGCTAAGTTTGTGAGTCCCTATCAACTAGCTAATGTGAGATTATCGCTGGGTTTCCAGCGATAATCTCACATTAGCCAGTTAGCGCTAGGATTTTTATCACTGATGAGATAAGCGTTGCTAATAGCACGCTATCTCAGCGATAAAAATCGGCGCTAGCCGGCGATAATTATCCGAGCGCTAAGTGCGCTCAGCGATAATTATCACCGGTTGTTGTTGATATGCCCCTTAATGTTTTACAAATTAAGCTGTAAAGATAGATAAATAGCTAGACAGACAGACGGACGGACGGACGGGTGGACGGACAGATAGACAGACAGACAGATAGATAGATAGATAGATAGATAGATAGATAGATAGATAGATAGATAGATAGATAGATAGATAGATAGATAGATAGATAGATAGATAGATAGATAGATAGATAGATAGATAGATAGATAGATAGATAGATAGATAGATAGATAGTTTTGAAATTTTACATTCGTATATTGAACGCACCGGAGAATTCTCTCAAGGCCTGCCTTAGATATTTCTTTGAAAAACTGGGATGCCCATGGAACAGTTAACTACAGAGAGTAGTAGCCACCTCCGCAATAAACCCAGAAGCATTTGCACTGAAGTCCATTTCCTATATGACATGGAAAAAGACCATCAATAGACCGGTACAATTGGCCTTATTTCAGCAAGACAAAGCCTCTCTAAAATCTGCGGAGACCTTGCGCCCCTTAAACTGTTCGGGGCTTATTTACAAGCCCCTTGCGCCACTTTTGTCATTTTTAAAATGGGAAAAGTGCGCAAAAGTGGCGTAAGGGGCTTGTAAAGCTGCCCCTTCGTACTTGGTAGCAAGAGCTCAGCCTTACCTATCAGTTTTCCTTCAATCGCAGAACACGGAGAGACATTATGTACATGTGTCTTCTTGGCCTACCAATAGCAGATGTCAATCCAGCATGGGCCAAGCAGGATAATGGAGGCGCCTGTGGGCTCTGCAACTATAAACGAGAATCCTGGTGCCACCTTCTGTGCTGCTGCCCCGTCACGATCCAAGAAAGGGGAGCCCAACTTAGGGCAATATTTTTGAGGCAGGGGACCGGGCCAGTACTGTACAGAGGCATCTGCAGTATGTCTCTCATACCTTACTATTCTCGCACGTTGTGGGAAACTTGTAAAAAAGCTCAGGGACACCATGCAGCCTCGTTTTGTTCCCTTTCAACCGCAGCACAAAGTCCAGGAACCTATAACGGAGAAGACGGGATCTACACACCCTCACTCTTTGCGCCCGTTTCTTTAGGGCAGCTTCAAGCACGTCAAGCATTGGACATGCCCAAGTGTAAGTGTGCGGGTTGTATCTCCTGTTGATTTAAGGGCAGGCCCTCGCTAGGCATTCTTTGAATGAACACTGAACCATTATCAAGCGGAAGACCCCAATAATCCAGCTATCTTCACTTCATTGCACTTTAAACTGTGTCTGTAAGTGATATTGACCAAAGATCCGTAAAATGGGTTTCAATTTAAAAAAAAAAAAATAACAACTATAGTATGCAGCAGCACTTTCGGGCATATTATCAAGCCAGGCGATAAAATTATCGCCGCTTGAAGCTCAGGTTAGTTGTCCTTCACATCTAACATGGGCTTCAATTGGAATTCCATAGAGCATATTATCAAGCCCATTATCGCAGTTTTAGCGCCAGTTTTCTGCCGCTAAAGCTGCGATTATTTCATCGCCTGGCTTGTTAATATGCCCCTTTATACGGCTAGACCAAAAGTAATCTAGTCCTTGAGAGGTAACCATACAACTCATCGTTTCATAGTTAAACAGAACTATGGCCAGTAGAGCCTAGCTTTGATTTAACCCCTTCGCTGCAGCGGGAATTGAGCCGAAGCGCTGGGGGGGGTTTGGGGGCAGCGCGGTGGCGCTGTGCTCATGACGGAGCCACTCCGTCATGAGCCACGGTTGAGCTGTGCTCATGACGGAGTGGTTACGTCATGACTCCGCCCACTGCGCTAATCGCCCGCACAGGCGGGGAATCAGCGCAGCGTGGGAGGAGCGGCCGCCAACGGCCGCGGCATGACGGAACCACTCCGTCATGAGCACACGGCGACCGTGGCTCATGACGGAGTGGTTCCGTCATGAGCAGGGGAGGGGTTAAAGGCCTATGACCGGCAGGTATATTTATTTACTGTGTTCCATTATTGCCACAACTCTTCAGAATTACTCTTATTAGAATATACATGAATCAAAAGGCCTGCTGTTTTTATTTGCATAATGGTCTTTTAATCGATCTTTGAGTAATAAAATCATTTAAAATACCACAAAACAAACACTAACATTAAGAAGACCGTCACGGGTTTTTTTTGTTTGCTTATTTTTAGAGTTTTATATAATTTAGGTTGAAAAATGTAGGTTGAAAATAAAGCAAAATAGTTTAGAGGGAACTAAGACAGATTCGAGTGACAGGCCACTCCAGTGAGCAGTACAGGTCCCAGTGCACGGGGGTAACATGATTGAGTTAGACACAGGAACAGAATAATTCATCTCAAAACATATGGATCTTATTAGACCCTGTGAGGTCTGGCTCTTATTCTATAATAACAAGTTTGTAAACCAACAGGGACAAGAGCAGAAATGAACCCCATCTAAAAAACACAGAAATTGGGCACTTTGTTACAGTACTCTGGCACTTTGATTCACAAGACTTTAACAACTAACAGGGTCATGTTAAATTGATTATACATTTGTCAAATGGTTTGCTGCTAACATCATTGGGGCATATTATCAAGGACGGCGTTAACATTATCGCCGGTTTAACGGCAGAAAACTGCAGCTAAACCGGCGATAATGGGCTTGATAATATGCCGCAGAGAATTCCAATAGAAGCCCATGTTGACACCAGAACATGAGCTTCTATGGAAATTCCATAGAGCATATTATCAAGCCCATTATCGCCGGTTTAGCGGCAGGTTTCTGCCGCTAAAGCGGCGATAATTTTTAACGCCGTCCTAGATAATATGCCCCATTGTTCTTTTATGACGGGGTAAAACTCTATCTACAGTTATTTGCAGATCTGTGTGAGTCACTGTGCTGTTTTCTTAAAGTTTGTATCTCCTCTGTAATGATTTTAATTAACTGATACAAATAAAGCCACATTGAGATACTACTTTGACACATAGGTAGACAGACCTACGGACAGACGGATAGACAGGCAAACAGATAACAGTGACATAATGCGAGTAAGATTGCGTAAGCCAGTAAGCGCCTGCTGCAAAGATGTGCATACAATGTGTAGTGGTGGGTGCGGCTCTCAGAGGGGCTGGCACAGACCTTTATCTTGCTGAGGTCGGCAATGCGAGGAGTATTGAGTTTCATAAAAGCTTTATGTGTTATTATGACTCCAGAAGGGTGGAGGAATCCAGCATGGAGGGCAGCCGCGTAACTTGAAAGAAATATAGAAAATATGATGGCAATGAAGAGAACCCTGGTTTGAGGGGCCTGCCGCTTTGCACGTGCGCGGTGACACGGGTAGACATCAGCAAGTCACGTGTCGGACCGGGCCTTGGAAAGCGTGCTTCAGCTTTTCAAGAGTTGAATTCCAAAGTCTAGACTCCAAGAGGCAAACACTGCAGGGTGCCATGATGAGGCCCGAACACCTGGGCCTTTCAGCACTTTGCATCCTGAGGGCCTGGCATTGTGTAAGTAGATAGTCTAATATTTGCGCTTTTGTAGTAAATATTTACTCAAGAAACCTTTTGCACCGCCGTCCACCGTCTTATTGCTTGGAGCAGAACTTGTTATCACGGCGTGGGAAGACACTGCACGTTTGCTGCAAAATACAAGGGGAATTCTTAAAAATAAAGGGGCAGATTTACAAGCCCCTCGCAACACTTTTGCTACGCCGTTGTGTCACTTTTGTGATGCAGGGGCTGCGTAAACAATGCGCCAGGTTGTGACACATTTACAACATGACGCATCTAGGCAGAGGCGTCACATTGTAAAGTCCTACGCCACGTTATACCTGCGTCAGGTATAATGTATGCAGGGTGGGCGTTCCCACTCAAGAAAGCCTCGTAAAAAGTCACACAGTGAAATCTATAGGATTTCACTGTGTCACTTCTAGGACGCGACCGTCAAAACCTTGCGCCTGCTTGATGCAGGCATAAGGAGTTACGCAGTACAATATGTAGAGGCCTTCCTGAACATATAAGAGTTGCATCGTACTTGCAACACCACTCCAGCAATGCTCGACCCTTGCGCCAACAGATGCGTGACACATCTGTTAATCCTTGCGCTATGGTGTGCCGCATTGTAAATGCGACGCATCCATGGTGGCGCAAGGGTTTTTTTGAGTGACGCAATTAAACTGATGCATTTCTGCTATAACGCAGAGATGCGTCAGTTTCTTGTAAATCTGCCCAAATAGATTAAAGTTAACCAGCAATTCCTCCATAGAATACATATTTAGGAATATTAATCTTTTTAACCATCGAAATTATATAAAGCTCTAACTAATCTCTGCAAATGTACTACAAGAGCGGCCAAAGGGACATTTCTGCAAGCTGGGGAACCAAGCAATTAGGCGCACCAGCATCAGAGAACCGCTGGCATTGGCCGTATGTAGGGTGACCAAATGTACGTAAATTTCACGGACTGCCCGTTATTTTGGCCTCCTGCCCGTAAGGATTTCCTTCACGGATGCCTTTTGTCCGTAATTCTGCACATTGCAGCGAGCTGTCCCCCTGCAAGCAGCCTGAGGGTTTTGTAACTCTCACTGCAGGGGCCATCCTGAGCTCCTGCTGTGATCAATGGCCTGCAGCAGCCCCTCCTCAACCTGGCACAGATTGCTATGCGCCCATTATCATTCTGTATGTCGGCCTAATTATCACATACAGAATGATAATGGGCCTCTCTGTGCAGTCACAGGCTGACCTCTTTTCACTAGTAAGTTCACTCCACATGCCCTGTGCAGACTCCAGCATGCAGCCAGTATTATGGACTTTATTTTCTCCCCACAACAATCAGAATCTTTTAGAGGGGTCAATCTCTGACTGTGAACGAGAGGATGACCTCTCAAAACAATGTTCAATAATCACAGACAGTATTTGCCCTTCTTGGCTCTCATCTTTGAGATCGGACAAACCAGTGCAGTAACCATATAAATAAATTATGATGATATGAAATACCACAAAAATACCTGCACAGTTGCTCACAGCTGCATGCATACCAAAATAACGCGAAGTCAACGATTGTCGCAACCTAATATAAACTTATTTTGACTTGTTCTTATGTTGGTTGTCTATTTACGTACTCATATACTTTTGCGTGACCTCCTCTAACGTTTCTGTAAAACATACCTTTAGTCCTGAATTTTTGGCCTGAATTTTGACCCTTAGTCCTGAATTTTCACACTCACCATCCTGAATTTGCACCCACGCCAGTTGGTCACCCTAGTCGCAGGGGAGTCTGAAAGCCTCAGCTACGGCACAGCAGTCAGCAGAAATCAGTAGAATAACGAGCGGCAGGTACGTTTTTTGTTCTAACCCCGCCCCCCCTCACGCCCAGCCCCAGGCTGTCCACCACTTTCACCGGATACCAGCTGCTACTGGGTCTAATCAGCCACTTGATTTCTATATGAAAGTTTTGAGACTAGGAAGTAGGATTTTGAGGCTTTTAATCGCAGGGAGTTTAATTCGGAATTGGCATTTAGATCTAGATTTTGGCAATGCAGCTGCCAAACAGACCTATTTTTGTCAATATAGCCAGTGTGGGCTGTGGATCCGCCCATTTCTTCTTCATTTCATTGGGTTAAGATTTTGTTAGTCAAATCTTTCCAAAGCGCAGAGGAGTATTTCCCTCACCTGTTGCTATTGGTTATTATGGTGTAGCTCTCCACCTCTTTTTTTAAAATAATATTTTTATTTTATTTAATTGAATACCCGGCATACCAATTAGAGATACATTTTACAATTCATTCTGTACAAAAAAGCATAAGATATAAGATCCAGCAAATACATAAAAACCAAAAGGTTCTCTAGACAGTTAATATGGTTAATGAGAGATAAAACATGAAACATGAAAAGAGAGCATAGATAAAGTTAAATTGTCTTGTAGTTCAGTCAATGGTAAAAGCAACCTATCAACATAGGGAAGCTTCCCTCAGACAAAGAAGTATGCACCATCAGACATTCAATATTGTTGCTCTAGACTTTATATGACTACAGCCAGTCACCCTTAACCAAGAAGCATATCGTGTCATATCTGGCCGGTCTCCTAGCCCACTCCCTCGCTTTCGATAGTAAGCGGGCGCTGAACATTATCTCTCCATCTCTTAATGGGAGCTCAAATTCTCAACCCCAACTCCCTCATCTTCCTACCTCTCCTTATATATAGGGAAGATTCCAGATTATGTATCCCTAGGAGACGTGCGAGCCACATTTGAAAGGTGGGGGCAGTGGGGTCCTTCCATCCTGCTGCTAGGAGTATCCTGAGAACTGCCACACATAAAAAAACGAAGGATTCCTCTTCCTTACTGAGGCCCAAGCTGCTATCATGCCCTATTAACATTAGGGTAGGGGATAGGTCAATCTTAGATCCTAGCAGCCCCTCCCAAAAGACCCCAATCTCTCCTTGAATTACACTTAGTTTCCCACATTGATAAAACATGTGTATCAGATCGGCCGGCCCTTCTCCACATCTCGGATATTTGTCATCTTCTCTCTTCCCCCAATCATACAACTTAGCTGGAGTAAAATAGAGATTAAAAAGGGTTTTATAATGTTGGGCTTTTAAATTAGTAGAGCGGAATACCTTCCCTGCTAAATGCAGCGCCTTATACATATCTATATCAGGATCGTTTAATTTAATTGCCCAGGTGGCTTCAAATTTTTCCATATCATCTTGTAGACTCAGGAGTAAAGAACTGTATATCATCTTTATTTTACTTCCACCCCCTACTAAGTACTCAACCAAATTAATTCTATCCCCCAGAGAGATCCGTGGCCTAAAACCCGATACGTTTTTCTGAATTTGTATATAGGTGTAGCTCTCCACCTCTAATGGAGTGCTTGCATTGAACAGCATGAGGAACTATTTTACAACTATAGACCTTTTGTGTGGGCTCCTTGATGCTCGTTGAAACCCTTTCCACGTTCACCTCTTCTGTCTGCTGATATTGGCTCCATTGTGTCTATCCATGTACTCTTTCTGCACGCTTCCTTCCCCCTACCCACACCTCCATATCATTCCTTCCAGCCTCCACTATTCTAACTCTAGTCCACTACCATTGGGAAAAATGCAATATTGGGGAGGGAGGGGTTGTCCATTTATTGTTCTAATTCCAGTCCAACTAAAATGAAGGAAACTGCATTTATTTAGGAGGTAGGTTTGATTTACTATTCTAACTCTAATAAACTAACATTGGAGAAAGCTTCTAATTTACCCTTTTGACTCCAGTTCAACTAACATTCCGGAAGTGCATGTATTTGGGGCAGGGTGCAGATTTATTATTCCAACTTCACACTAACAAATTGGAGAAATTGCATTTATTGGGGGTGGAGGGGCAGATTTACTATCCTAACTTCAGGCTAACTAACACTGAGGAAAAGCACGTATTTGGGAAGGGGAAGCAAATATACTATTCTAAATCCAGTCCAACTACAATTTGGGAGAATGCATCTAATTAGAGGAGGTCAGATTAACTATAGTAACTGTAATCTAGCTAACATTGAGCAAAATGAACATATTTAAGGGGGTCAGTTCAGCAAACAGTGGGGAAAGTACATATTTTTGGGTGGGCAGATTTACTATGCTAACTCCAGTCAAGGAAGCGCACAGCAGCAGGCGTTGTTGTCACCAGGAGGGCCAGGGTCTGCAGAAGGCACTGGGGGATCGCCATTGCACAGCACGGATCAAGGCACACAACATCTTGAAGAGGTCTACTCAGAACCACAGCAAACATCACCTTCTCACTCCCCTACAGCAGAGGGTCCTTGCAAAGGCCATGCTGGACCTCCATGAAAATCTGGAGGAGAGTGAGCAGCAGCAGCACGTTGGCGGGTATTTTCCTGACCCTATATGCTTGTATTAGAGACATGCTATGCATAGCCATGTCATACACCATAAGGTGTCATGTGCATGTCAATAGGTGTTGCACATCATCTATAGAGTTAGGAACATCAGACTCATCTTTTGGGAAATGCAAGCTTAAGCATAAGCCGTATATTAGTGTGTGTCATCATGATTAAATGCCATCTTTAAGCTTACGCGCAGAACAGGTCACAGACAGGTTAGAGGTAAAAACAATCTTATCTATTGTGAATAGAAGGGAAGATTAATTAGCCTCAATCAATGACATATTTCAGAATAGATGGAGATTCATTAAGCATCCAAGGATGGCACATGATGTGTTCTTGGGTGTGAGAGTTCTTGACCACATCCATGTTGGTATGGGGCTGTTCACAGTTCTGGCTATGCTTAGAAGGGCCAACGTACGGGGCACTGACGGGTTGTTTACTGGAAGTGATTGTTGGAGTGGCTTTGGAATACCTTGAAAATACTTGTTTACTACCATAAGAATGAAGTGGTTCTTAAGGATGAATTTGGGCCCTGTCAGAAGGGGCATGGTTGAGATGTAGGACATTATGATGCCACCTGGCATTTTCCTTCCTCACAATCCTGAGAAGTTAGCAGTCCAACTCCAAGATGTTCTGGAGTATTTTGATCCACCACAATCTGATTCTACCTCTTACATAAGGTGCAATAATACGCACATGTGGAGGAGGTGGTGATACAGGTTTTGGTAATTTCTCATCATAAGAGTAATGGTTAATTACTGAAATTAATCCTTTTACTCCGACATAATTATAATTTCGCCCAGGCCTAATTATCAAGCCAACTGGCATTTTCCTTCCTCACATTCCTGAAAGGTCCTCAGTCCAGCTCCAAGATTTCTTGCAGTAGTCTGACCCACTCCATCTTTCTTACCAGTGTCTGGTCCTGTTGGAGGTTATCCAAGGTTTGCAGCTGCAAGTTGATGAAGCTCATGTACCCCACCATGCTCTCTTTTCCAAATAGCATGAAGGTTTTATTTTCATTGAACCACTTATCCACATAGCAGGCATTGTTCAAGCCACGCTCCCCTCCTGCATGCAAGGAGGAGTGACTTCAGCAAGGTTGCAACATACAACTGCTACATGTGTGAGACCCACTGCTGAACAAGGGGTCTGTCTCTGTGATGACGGCGAGAACGTTGAAGAAGTACCATGAGCGTAAGTGGAACAGGGTAATGTAACTGGACTATTATCAGGTTGGTTGGTGAGGGGTAGGTGAGCGATTTCTGAGTAGGTGAGACAGGCACCTGCAGCCTTGGTCCTTGAGCCTGGGTTCTTGACTTCCAGAACCTACTCTGCCAAGAGAGACTAAGGATCAGCAGTGATGTGCTGGTAGGTGACACATCCTGAGTAGCACAAACAATCTCCTCATTTGCTGAGATGTTGTGGGTCACCAAGATGGTAGCCTTCAGGACCAGATGGTTCATTCTCAGACCTGCAATTTGATTTCCTCTGGTGTTATGGAGCGTCATCCACTGCTACATCTTCCCCAGGTACTGAGAGGAGGACCCACATCAGTCCATTGACAACTACTAGGGTGTGTATGTTGTCAGACACATACAGACATACATGACACTGTTTCACCTGGGTCATCACTTGATAGTGCGCATGGCCAGTCAAGCAGTAAAATGTATTTATTCACCCGTAGGTAGGTCATGCCAGGCTATGTTATTAGTCTTGTCCAAGTTGTCAGACCAGGTGAAACAGCCAATGGGGGCAACAGCAATGGGTGTGGCGGCAGGTGGTTAGTGGACTGCCAACACATGGTCTCAACTGTGGTAGTCAAATATTTACTTTTTATGTATGTGCATAGGTTTCCATATTAGCTAAACTATGGAGTCACAGCGTACACGGTACACAGATAGACTAGGTTGGTAGTGAGATGCTGTTATGACATTGGAGCAAATATTTGGCACCGATAAGTGGAGCATATCTATAGTGCGAGAAAAGACATAGCTCCAACACGTACCTGGCTGAGTGGTTGTACTTAGCTGTCAGGCCAGTCCTGGTTGTGTCCCTCCCACCCTCTTGCTGTGCATGGGAGCTCGTGGGAGGTGGGTTGGAGGCATTGATCATCTGTCCTCCACACTGAGAGTGTAAGGAGACAGACCATACTAGGAAACATAGCCCAACCACAAAATTGACCACAATGTCCATCCCCCTCAGGGAAGTTCCTCTTCCTCTTGGGATGGTCTGCATTTCTGCTAGCTCTTCTAGAATTTGGCAGGGCTCTGGCTGCGCACTGCACACAGAACAAGGGAAAGGGTAGAGCCTTGTGTGTGGTAAGCATTGATATGATTCAAATCATGATTGTTGCCTGGTGCATGTGATTGTTGTCGAGTGTGACGTCTTAGTTTCCCTCTATTCAGAGTTTTTAATAACATAAGTGTAAGAACACACGTATGTGGAGAAAGTACAGATTCAGATAACTTACCACTGAAATGTTACTTATATAATGTTACTTGTGGTAACAAGTAAATTAACTGTTAAATTGAGGTGTGCGTCTATCTTTCCCATCATTGAATTGCTTATGAAGAGACAGGGAGAGGTGTGTTTACTACTGTACATAAATCTCTTTGTGAATTGCTAATAGTCATAAATGTAGTCACAGTCACAGTCATAAATGTAGGCACAGTCACAATTATTATTAATTATTATTAATTAATTATTATTGATTAATTATCAGTAATTTACTTCCCACCTCATACCCCACAAAGCACACAAGCAACACCTGTAACCTAATAAAAAAGAATAATAATTATACAATTGACAAAAATAATTAGCAATTACATAATTAATATTGATTACAATTATTAATTAATTAATTATAATTAATGTACTTCCCACCTTATACCCCTACAAACCCACAACACACACCTGAAAAATAACTTAACAAATAATTAATTACAATTAGCATAAATAATTATCAATCAAATAATTAACATTAATAAAATATTAATTATGAACCCTACAACCCTATACGGTACTAAAAATAACAATAAATATACAAAATTATATTTAAAAACTACTGAAATTAAAACACTTTATTAAAAAACACTAACAATAATTATACAAACAATTTATAACATATACAATTAAAATACATAAGAACAATTAAAAAACGATATTATTAACAATCATATTTTTGTAAACTATATAAGTGATTTCGATATTGTTAAAATCGATATTACTTATCTAAAAATCGATATTCTCGACAACAATATTCTTGCACAAGATATTTCTGTAAACTGATATTTCAAACTCTATTTATGTATAACGACATTTAGTTTTCGATATTTTGTCTGAATACCGGTTCCTCTTATCTCAAGGAGAACATTGAATAAATACTCCCTTCCAGGAGCTCTACTGTCCCATAAAACATTTAAAACTTGGATATGGGCTCTGACGGACACTGTTTCAGTGAGGGAACCACCCGACCATAGGTGGGTGGTTCCGCACACCTGATTATGAAGCGAACGCATAGGGTGTGGTTGCAGACTCCCATTACTCTATGGGAGCTTGTGCGGTGGGTGGAAACCGCCCACAGCACAAGCTCCCATTGATAAATGAGAGTTTGTGGAAATCCCTGCACAGTGTGGCACACTGTGCAGGGATTTTCAGGGGAGCACCGTAGGTGCTCCCCAGGGCCACATACAGAGGGCCAGGCGTCCCTGCTAGGGGCCCCCAAAGTCTCTTTCTGGTAGCCTTTCCATGTCGGAAAGGCTGATATGGAAAGGCTGCTGGAAACCGACATAATAATCCCGACTGCGGAAACGCCATCCTTAAGGGATTATGAGGCCATCCCAACTGGCTGACGGACTGCTTGAGCTCGTTGGAACCTAGTCGGATCCCCCGGCCGATTTAAACTCTGACCGCCTTCATTGTAATACGGCGGTCTGACTTTAAACCTAGCATGTCGGTTGGAAAGCCTCCGACTAGCGGTCAGAGGGTTTCCCACCAACATCGTAATCAGGCCCAATATGTTTTCTGTCTGTATTTATTTTGAAATGCAGAAAAATACAGAAAAGTGTATCCAGAGTGAGCGACTCTCCATACAGTCCTTCATGAATTCCAGGCCAACAGCTGAGCAGAGAGAAAGCATGGGGATTAAAAAACAGGATGAGATTTCCTGAAATACAGGCATTAGTTAACATATATGTATATAATGCTTTAGTTACATTAGGGTGTAGTGTTTTGTTACATTTGGCTGCTTAATTTGCACAGTCACAGTTATGCTATTTACATACATATGTGAATTGAAACTAACCTTTCTGCATCAAGCCCTATGCGTTACTCTCAGGACTAAAATGGAAACAGGGCAAACTGTGTACATTTCTGGCAAATACTTGAAGTAACAATTGAGCTATGCAATAGGTCAGTCCTCCAGGAAAAGAAATATCCGCACTCTGATGTCCCATGACTGCAGTGGAACCACTTAAACTCTGAGAAAGCAATAGAAGATGGTTCGATGTACCACAAGAGGGGAAAGACATGGTGATGCCTGGGAACGATGGAAACCATGGCACCTGCATTACCTGGAATTCAAACTGCAATTTAAAGAAAACAACATTTTGTAGAGCAATTTCGACTCTAGTGATTGCTTCATACCTGATGTTATGATTTGGTTATTAGCAGGCAACAACAACTCCCACTGTTCAGTGGTTATGAGAACACTGAAGCTGATCCTGTAAAAGATAATATTGTGACAATACAGGAGGAGGTTGACACATAACCTATTGCAAGAAGTAAGGGATGGGTGATATTTAGCACTGAAGGGTTTATTAAGATTTTAATGTTCAGTTTATATCACTGGTGATTTGGCTCGACGATATGAGAGTTTAATACATTTTAGTAATACATTTGTGTACTTTTGTATTTTCAGGCAGTTTACATTGTTTTTTAAAGTGTGGTATTGTCAAGGATTTAGAAGTAATAGGGGCATATTAACAAGGAACAGGGAAAATTAACAAGGGCGCTTAGCGTTAATTTTTTTAACGCCCGCTATCGCTGGATAATATCGCCTGGTTATCGCGTTATTAACAACGCTAACCGCCTAGGCGATAAAAAATCCAGCGATAGTGGCATTTTGGGAGGTTATCGCTGGTAATGCAGCGATAAAACTACAAGGATAGGGATATCCTTGTTGATAGCCCATGGTGGACTTAGCCATGTAATCCACCTCCCATTGGATTACATGGCTAAATCTGAAAATTAGCAGACGTAAAAAAGCAGAGTTAACTGTGGTTAGCGCTGCTTTTTTTGTCTCTAACAGGGTTAGCGCGAAGCTTGATAATAAGAGAAATGTCGCTAAGCGACATTTCTCCTATTATTTTGCTCTGGAACGGCCACTTTGCATCTCATTAGAGAATCCAAGGGAAGCGTAGTGAAAAAGGGTGCTAGCATGCGATTTTGCATGTTAGCACCCTGTTGTTGATAGGGCGATATTTTTATCTCCGCTTCTTTGGCTCTTAAAGCTAAAAAAGCGTAGATAAAGCCCTTGTTAATATGCCCCATAGTGTGTACATTTTAACGCCGAAGGAAGAGGTTTCCTTCCTTAGCTGTCATGTAGCCTGGGCCTCGAGTGTAAAGAGGACATAACACATTATTTTCAAGGTGTCAAAAACCCTACTGGGGCTTTCTGCTATTCCTTCTCCATATTGGTAAAGTTTCCAAAACTCTGTGGAGACAATGACTTTTGTTTTGCCTGCGTTTCCCTCTAACCATAGTCGATTATGAGATACAGACTTAAACTGTCCTGCATGTAAAAGGTTTTTGTGCCTCACAGAAAATAAACAGTTTACAGTAAACAGGAGATTATAGGAATACGGAGTTCATTTTAAAAATCAAGTTGGAGTAAGGTGAACTCACGAATCAATTATTTCTTAAATAAACCACATCTTCAATATATCCTTAATAGGTATCTTGCTTTCAGTTTGGTAGTTGAAGGATGAAGAGCATCTCCACAATAATGGCTATGGAAGAAAGCTGACATGCATTTGAGGGGTGGCTGCACACTGCTGACACGCCTGAATATCTCCTCACCCACTGGAAACGCGCACAAGATTTACTCAAGGTTATCCTGGTTTGACCACTTTACTCGACCCAAGCGTGGAGCACATGAATTGTCCAGCGGGTGAGTATACTTGAACTTATAGAAATTCTGCAGGCCTGCAAACTTTGAGAGCCAGCTGTCAATGACCTGGCTCCAACCTCTTCCTTGTGTGTTTATGTTTTTTTAAGTGCAGTGAAGGAATCAAATCACTCCATGGAAGAAACAGCCTGTAATGAAATGGGGTCCTTTCTGTGTATAATTTAAGTAATCCATATATTTTCTTAGGCAATACTTGTCTGACTTCTGGTTTTACAGTTGGTAGGGCTGGGGAGCAGTAAGTCACAAACCTGTCTAGAAGCCCTAGGTCAAGAGTGATGCCCACAGCCAGTTCTGGCTTATTAGCAAACAGGAGTTCGCATTTAGAGTCTAACAGCAAAACTAAAGTACAAATCTCTGCTGGGTACAAAGCTGGATTGGGTGAAGGTGCTTTAGTCCCCTGTCAGATCCTCTCTAAAAGATGGAGGACAAAGAACTGCAGACCTGGTCTGTACTTAGGCAGATGGGATACTCCATCATAAACATGGCGGATATCCCATCCACCGTATTAAATTACATTTTATCCCTTGGCATTTGTCAGATGGCGGACGGGATATCTGGCACGTTTGCGACAGAGAATCCGATCCGCCAAAGCCTAAATCAGGCCTGAGTCTATAAAGAGTGAGCAGTACCACAGTCAGAAGTCAGAAATAATCGATCAAATTCTAAATCATGTGTAAAATGTCAGTAGTGCTGTGTTTGAGTCAGTCGCATGACAGGTTTGCTTCTGAAATGCAGGTAGGGCCGCTTCAGATTCAGTCGCATGTCACACCAGTAACTGAGTTAGTAGCATTGCTGGCCACAGTCGATCACACCAGGATAAAATCTGAAAGTTCCACTAGTTAATAATAATTGGATTACTCCAGTCAAATCAAGTCAGATCCCTTGAAAAGCCCTTAACCCTGAGGTATCTAAACACTGACACAATGTCCCGGTGACCTAACCAGCAGGAAAAAGTTAGCCATTCCATGCAGAGGGCTTTTCCCAGTCCAGTGGCAGTTCATTTCCAACACGGAGCTCCAATGGCCTACAGAATCTTTCCTTCCAACCGTCCCTTGTCTTGTGACTATAGGGTTCAGCCAGCAATATACGCTCTCAGCCTTCAATAAAATAATGTCTCCGATGAAGCTATAATGCTCTGATTTCTTTCCTGCTCACTTGATTACATGAGTAATATTTACATAACACTTGCTAATTTGGAGCGGGATTTTTAAGAGTAGATTAATCTCTGATGGAATTGTTGCAAAGAGTACTGGAAGAGTGGACGGAGGAGTGACTCTTACTCAGTTTCAGTCATGTGGAATATTCACCTTGATGGGCATTCTGCAAAAAAAACTCTGTCTTTACTCCGCCGGCCACACGCTTGACCCCATCTTCTCCGCAAGCCCCCACGTCTCCTTCAACCCCACCACCGAACTCCACTGGACCGACCATCGCTGTATCCACTTCACCTTCCGGAAACCCACCATGCACCACCGCGCCCAACAAATGCCTCGCCACTGCTGGAGCAAAGTCACCAAAGACCAGCTAACCACCACTCTCGCGCAGAGCCCACCCGCCAACACCACCGACCCCGACACCGCCGCCCGCAACCTCAGACAGTGGATCGACGACTGCACCAACACCCTCGCCCGCTCAAGAAACCCTCCAACAGCCACACCAACAAGAAAGCCAGCTGGTTCACTGAAGACCTCCAGGCCTCCAAGCAAACCTGCCGAAAGCTGGAGAAGAACTGGCTCCGTGAACGAACACCGGACAGCTATGCAGCCCACAAAAACGCCAGCCGCAGACACCATCACGTCATCAGATCCGCCAAAAGGGCCTCCTTCTAAGACCACCTAGACAACAACTCACACAACAACAAAGAGCTCTTCAAAATCGTGAAGGAACTCTCCAACCCCAGCTCCAACACCAACGACATCCCACCTTCGCAAGACCTGTGCGACTCGCTTGCCACCTTCTTCCATCCTAAGATCGCAGACATCCACGACAGCTTCAACGCCACAACCGCCCGACAACCACTGAGACCTCCGCCCCCACGACCACCATCCACACCAACCGCCTGCCCTCCTGGACCAACATCAGCGACGATGACACCATCAAGATCATGAACACCATCCACTCCGGATCTCCGTCAGACCCCTGCCCACACCACATCTTCAACAAAGCCAGCACCGCCATCGCACCCCATCTCTGGAAAGCCATCAACATCTCCTTCGAGACAGAAACCTTCCCAGAGAGCTGGAAGCACGCCGAGATCAACGCCTTACTCAGGAAACCCAAGGCGGACCCCAAAGACCTCAAGAACTTCCGGCCCATCTCCCTGCTCCCGTTCCCGGCAAAGGTCATCGAGAAGACCGTCAACAAACAACTGACCTGCTACCTCGAGGAGAACAACATCCTGGACCCGTCCCAGTCCGGGTTCCACAGCAACCACGCACCCGAAACTGTCCTCATCGCCGCCACCGATGACATCAGGACCCTGCTAGACAACGGAGAAACCGCGGCCCTCATCCTCCTGGACATGTCAGCCGCCTTCGACACGGTGTGCCACCGCACACTCCAAACACGCCTCCACAACGCCGGGATCCAAGAGAAGGCCCTGGACTGGACCACCTCCTTCCTCTCCGGCAGAACACAGAGCGTCCGCATCCCCCCCTTCCGCTCCAAAGTCACCAAGATCATCTGCGGCATACCCCAGTGCTCATCGCTCAGCCCAACGCTGTTCAACATCTACATGGCACCGCTCGCCCACGTCGCCCGACTGCACGACTTCAACATCATCTCCTATGCCGATGACACCCAGCTGATCCTCTCCCTCACCAAGGACCCCACACCACCAAAACCAACCACCACGAAGGAATGAAGGCCGTCGCCGAATGGATGAGGAACAGCCGACTGAAGCTGAACTCGGACAAGACAGAGGTCCTCATCCTCGGATCCACCCCTTCGGCCTGGGACGGCTCCTGGTGGCTGACCGCACTGGAAACAGCTCCTACACCCACCGACCACGCACGCAACCTACGGGTCATCCTCGACTCCACCCTCTCCATCACTAAGCAGGCCAATGCCGTATCTTCCTCCTGCTTCAACACCATCCGCATGCTCCACAAGATCTACAAGTGGATCCCCTACGAAACGAGAAGAAGGGTCACCCAGGCCCTCGTCAGCAGCAGGTTGGACTACGGAAACGCCCTCTATGCAGGAGCCTTGGCCAAACTCCTGAAACGGCTTCAACGCATCCAGAACACCTCTGCACCCCTTATCCTTGACATCCCTCCCTGCAGCCACATCACACCCCACCTAAGAGACCTGCACTGGCTCCCAGTCAACAAGAGGATATCCTTCACGCTCCTCACCCACGCACACAAGCCACTCCACAACACCGGACCAGCGTACCTCAACAGATGACTCAGCTTCTACACCCCCACCCGCCAGCTCCGCTCCGCTGACCTCACCCTCGCCACAAGCCCCCGCATCCGGAGAGCGACATCTGGTGGCAGATCGTTCTCCCACCACGCCGCCAAGACCTGGAACACCCTCCCAATCCAACTACGGCAGACCCAAGACCTACTGACCTTCGGAAGATTCACCAAGACCTGGCTTTTCGAGCAGTAGCAGCATTCCCCTCCCCCCAGCATCTTGAGACCCTCACGGGTAAGTAGTGCGCTTTACAAATGCTATGATTGATTGATTGATTGACAGTGGTGGCTGGCATGGCTCGCGGGTGGTAAGGCGGGCGCGGGAGAACCACTCGGAGGGATTGTCGTGCTTGGTGCTATAATTAAAATAAATAAATAAATAAACTTACCTTGCTGCCGGCCGGGTCCCGCGTCTCTGCTCCTACTCTACTCTTGCACATCGATGAACAGGAAGCAGGCAGCATTGTGATTGGTTTTGAGCATCCTGGTGGGATGCTCAGCCAGGAAATGGGTGCCTGGGCTTGTTCTCCATGCATGCTGTAATGCAGCCTGCATGGAGAACGGGAAAGTGTGCATGACTGGTTTGGGCAGCCCAGAGTTCCGACAAAACAGTCATTGTGCACTTAGGAGTGGGCAAACCATTCCTCTCCTGCCCTGCTCTAAGAGCAGAGCAGCCCTGGCCTCCCTCCTACTCTCAAAGCAGTAGGAAGCTGCATAAAATGATAATAACACAAAGTTATTATCATGTTATATTTCTGTTTTACACTGCCTAAAGGCAGTGGGCGTCGCTCCTCCGCGCATAAACTTTCATTTTCTGGTGTCATTGACATTTTTATCAAAGCGGTACAAAAGGGGGTGGTGATGGACGGAGCATCAGAACCAATCAAACACTCACACCCAGTCAACAGATCTCGGTTTGATCCATCACCGTTCTTTAGCCCACTCTGCCACCCCAGTTCAGACATGGCCATATGCAAATCAGTCTGACCCTGTGCCTCATGGGAACAGTCCAGCCCGAACTGCCAAGCCATGCCTTCCTGGACCGGAAAAAAGCTTCCTAGGACCGGTTTCTGGCATTTCAGCCGTCTTCAGCCAGGCTTGCTTGAATCTAGTGGCAAAGTGAGCAAGGGACTCACGTCTGAGCATACCCTGCCAACTTATGGAGAACAAAGCGGTACAAAAGGGGGTGGTGATGGACGGAGCATCAGAACCAATCAAACACTCACACCCAGTCAACAGATCTGGGTTTGATCCATCACCGTTCTTTAGCCCACTCTGCCACCCCAGTTTAGACATGGCCATATGCAGATCAGTCTGACCCTGTGCCTCATGGGAACAGTCCAGCCCGAACTGCCAAGCCATGCCTTTCTTGGACCGGAAACAAGCTTCCTAGGACCGGTTTCTGGCATTTCAGCCGTCTTCAGCCAGGCTTGCTTGAACCCAGTGGCAAAGTGAGCAAGGGACTCACGTCTGAGCATACCCTGCCAACTTATGGCGAACAAAGCGGTACAAAAGGGGGTGGTGATGGACGGAGCATCAGAACCAATCAAAAACTCACACCCAGTCAACAGATCTGGGTTTGATCCATCACCGTTCTTTAGCCCACTCTGCCACCCCAGTTCAGACATGGCCATATGCAAATCAGTCTGACCATGTGCCTCATGGGAACAGTCCAGCCCGAACTGCCAAGCCATGCCTTCCCTGGACCGGAAACAAGCTTCCTAGGACCGGTTTCTGGCATTTCAGCCGTCTTCAGCCAGGCTTGATTGAATCCAGTGGCAAAGTGAGCAAGGGACTCACGTCTGAGCATACCCTGCCAACTTATGGCGAACAAAGCGGTACAAAAGGGGGTGGTGATGGACGGAACATCAGAACCAATCAAACACTCACACCCAGTCAACGGATCTGGGTTTGATCCATCACCGTTCTATAGCCCACTCTGCCACCCCAGTTCAGACATGGCCATATGCAAATCAGTCTGACCCTGTGCCTCATGGGAACAGTCCAGCCCGAACTGCCAAGCCATGCCTTCCCTGGACCGGAAACAAGCTTCCTAGGACCGGTTTCTGGCATTTCAGCCGTCTTCAGCCAGGCTTGCTTGAATCAACTGGCAAAGTGAGCAAGGGACTCACGTCTGAGCATACCCTGCCAACTTATGGCAAACAAAGCGGTACAAAAGGGGGTGGTGATGGACGGAGCATCAGAACCAATCAAACACTCACACCCAGTCAACAGATCTGGGTTTGATCCATCACCGTTCTTTAGCCCACTCTGCCACCCCAGTTTAGACATGGCCATATGCAGATCAGTCTGACCCTGTGCCTCATGGGAACAGTCCAGCCCGAACTGCCAAGCCATGCCTTCCTTGGACCGGAAACAAGCTTCCTAGGACCGGTTTCTGGCATTTCAGCCGTCTTCAGCCAGGCTTGCTTGAATCCAGTGGCAAAGTGAGCAAGGGACTCACGTCTGAGCATACCCTGCCAACTTATGGCGAACAAAGAGGTACAAAAGGGGGTGGTGATGGACGGAGCATAAGAACCAATCAAACACTCACACCCAGTCAACAGATCTGGGTTTGATCCATCACCGTTCTTTAGCCCACTCTGCCACCCCAGTTCAGACATGGCCATATGCAAATCAGTCTGACCCTGTGCCTCATGGGAACAGTCCAGCCCGAAATGCCAAGCCATGCCTTCCTGGACCGGAAAAAAGCTTCCTAGGACCGGTTTCTGGCATTTCAGCCGTCTTCAGCCAGGCTTGCTTGAATCTAGTGGCAAAGTGAGCAAGGGACTCACGTCTGAGCATAACCTGCCAACTTATGGCGAACAAAGCGGTACAAAAGGGGGTGGTGATGGACAGAGCATCAGAACCAATCAAACACTCACACCCAGTCAACAGATCTGGGTTTGATCCATCACCGTTCTTTAGCCCACTCTGCCACCCCAGTTCAGACATGGCCATATGAAAATCAGTCTGACCATGTGCCTCATGGGAACAGTCCAGCCCGAACTGCCAAGCCATGCCTTTCTTGGACCGGAAACAAGCTTCCTAGGACCGGTTTCTGGCATTTCAGCCGTCTTCAGCCAGGCTTGCTTGAACCCAGTGGCAAAGTGAGCAAGGGACTCACGTCTGAGCATACCCTGCCAACTTATGGCGAACAAAGCGGTACAAAAGGGGGTGGTGATGGACGGAGCATCAGAACCAATCAAAAACTCACACCCAGTCAACAGATCTGGGTTTGATCCATCACCGTTCTTTAGCCCACTCTGCCACCCCAGTTCAGACATGGCCATATGCAAATCAGTCTGACCATGTGCCTCATGGGAACAGTCCAGCCCGAACTGCCAAGCCATGCCTTCCCTGGACCGGAAACAAGCTTCCTAGGACCGGTTTCTGGCATTTCAGCCGTCTTCAGCCAGGCTTGATTGAATCCAGTGGCAAAGTGAGCAAGGGACTCACGTCTGAGCATACCCTGCCAACTTATGGCGAACAAAGCGGTACAAAAGGGGGTGGTGATGGACGGAACATCAGAACCAATCAAACACTCACACCCAGTCAACGGATCTGGGTTTGATCCATCACCGTTCTATAGCCCACTCTGCCACCCCAGTTCAGACATGGCCATATGCAAATCAGTCTGACCCTGTGCCTCATGGGAACAGTCCAGCCCGAACTGCCAAGCCATGCCTTCCCTGGACCGGAAACAAGCTTCCTAGGACCGGTTTCTGGCATTTCAGCCGTCTTCAGCCAGGCTTGCTTGAATCAACTGGCAAAGTGAGCAAGGGACTCACGTCTGAGCATACCCTGCCAACTTATGGCGAACAAAGCGGTACAAAAGGGGGTGGTGATGGACGGAGCATCAGAACCAATCAAACACTCACACCCAGTCAACATATCTGGGTTTGATTCATCACCGTTCTTTAGCCCACTCTGCCACCCCAGTTCAGACATGGCCATATGCAAATCAGTCTGACCCTGTGCCTCATGGGAACAGTCCAGCCCGAACTGCCAAGCCATGCCTTCCCTGGACCGGAAACAAGTTTCCGAGGACCGGTTTCTGGCATTTCAGCCGTCTTCAGCCAGACTTGCTTGAATCCAGTGGCAAAGTGAGCAAGGGACTCACGTCTGAGCATACCCTGCCAACTTATGGCAAACAAAGCGGTACAAAAGGGGGTGGTGATGGACGGAGCATCAGAACCAATCAAACACTCACACCCAGTCAACAGATCTGGGTTTGATCCATCACCGTTCTTTAGCCCACTCTGCCACCCCAGTTTAGACATGGCCATATGCAGATCAGTCTGACCCTGTGCCTCATGGGAACAGTCCAGCCCGAACTGCCAAGCCATGCCTTCCTTGGACCGGAAACAAGCTTCCTAGGACCGGTTTCTGGCATTTCAGCCGTCTTCAGCCAGGCTTGCTTGAATCCAGTGGCAAAGTGAGCAAGGGACTCACGTCTGAGCATACCCTGCCAACTTATGGCGAACAAAGCGGTACAAAAGGGGGTGGTGATGGACAGAGCATCAGAACCAATCAAACACTCACACCCAGTCAACAGATCTGGGTTTGATCCATCACCGTTCTTTAGCCCACTCTGCCACCCCAGTTCAGACATGGCCATATGAAAATCAGTCTGACCATGTGCCTCATGGGAACAGTCCAGCCCGAACTGCCAAGCCATGCCTTCCCTGGACCGGAAACAAGCTTCCTAGGACCGGTTTCTGGCATTTCAGCCGTCTTCAGCCAGGCTTGCTTGAATCCAGTGGCAAAGTGAGCAAGGGACTCACGTCTGAGCATACCCTGCCAACTTATGGCGAACAAAGCGGTACAAAAGGGGGTGGTGATGGACGGAACATCAGAACCAATCAAACACTCACACCCAGTCAACAGATCTGGGTTTGATCCATCACCGTTCTATAGCCCACTCTGCCACCCCAGTTCAGACATGGCCATATGCAAATCAGTCTGACCCTGTGCCTCATGGGAACAGTCCAGCCCGAACTGCCAAGCCATGCCTTCCTTGGACCGGAAACAAGCTTCCTAGGACCGGTTTCTGGCATTTCAGCCGTCTTCAGCCAGGCTTGCTTGAATCAAGTGGCAAAGTGAGCAAGGGACTCACGTCTGAGCATACCCTGCCAACTTATGGCGAACAAAGCGGTACAAAAGGGGGTGGTGATGGACAGAGCATCAGAACCAATCAAACACTCACACCCAGTCAACAGATCTGGGTTTGATCCATCACCGTTCTTTAGCCCACTCTGCCACCCCAGTTCAGACATGGCCATATGAAAATCAGTCTGACCATGTGCCTCATGGGAACAGTCCAGCCCGAACTGCCAAGCCATGCCTTCCCTGGACCGGAAACAAGCTTCCTAGGACCGGTTTCTGGCATTTCAGCCGTCTTCAGCCAGGCTTGCTTGAATCCAGTGGCAAAGTGAGCAAGGGACTCACGTCTGAGCATACCCTGCCAACTTATGGCGAACAAAGCGGTACAAAAGGGGGTGGTGATGGACGGAACATCAGAACCAATCAAAAACTCACACCCAGTCAACAGATCTGGGTTTGATCCATCACCGTTCTTTAGCCCACTCTGCCACCCCAGTTCAGACATGGCCATATGCAAATCAGTCTGACCATGTGCCTCATGGGAACAGTCCAGCCCGAACTGCCAAGCCATGCCTTCCCTGGACCGGAAACAAGCTTCCTAGGACCGGTTTCTGGCATTTCAGCCGTCTTCAGCCAGGCTTGATTGAATCCAGTGGCAAAGTGAGCAAGGGACTCACGTCTGAGCATACCCTGCCAACTTATGGCGAACAAAGCGGTACAAAAGGGGGTGGTGATGGACGGAACATCAGAACCAATCAAACACTCACACCCAGTCAACGGATCTGGGTTTGATCCATCACCGTTCTATAGCCCACTCTGCCACCCCAGTTCAGACATGGCCATATGCAAATCAGTCTGACCCTGTGCCTCATGGGAACAGTCCAGCCCGAACTGCCAAGCCATGCCTTCCCTGGACCGGAAACAAGCTTCCTAGGACCGGTTTCTGGCATTTCAGCCGTCTTCAGCCAGGCTTGCTTGAATCAACTGGCAAAGTGAGCAAGGGACTCACGTCTGAGCATACCCTGCCAACTTATGGCGAACAAAGCGGTACAAAAGGGGGTGGTGATGGACGGAGCATCAGAACCAATCAAACACTCACACCCAGTCAACATATCTGGGTTTGATTCATCACCGTTCTTTAGCCCACTCTGCCACCCCAGTTCAGACATGGCCATATGCAAATCAGTCTGACCCTGTGCCTCATGGGAACAGTCCAGCCCGAACTGCCAAGCCATGCCTTCCCTGGACCGGAAACAAGTTTCCGAGGACCGGTTTCTGGCATTTCAGCCGTCTTCAGCCAGACTTGCTTGAATCCAGTGGCAAAGTGAGCAAGGGACTCACGTCTGAGCATACCCTGCCAACTTATGGCAAACAAAGCGGTACAAAAGGGGGTGGTGATGGACGGAGCATCAGAACCAATCAAACACTCACACCCAGTCAACAGATCTGGGTTTGATCCATCACCGTTCTTTAGCCCACTCTGCCACCCCAGTTTAGACATGGCCATATGCAGATCAGTCTGACCCTGTGCCTCATGGGAACAGTCCAGCCCGAACTGCCAAGCCATGCCTTCCTTGGACCGGAAACAAGCTTCCTAGGACCGGTTTCTGGCATTTCAGCCGTCTTCAGCCAGGCTTGCTTGAATCCAGTGGCAAAGTGAGCAAGGGACTCACGTCTGAGCATACCCTGCCAACTTATGGCGAACAAAGAGGTACAAAAGGGGGTGGTGATGGACGGAGCATAAGAACCAATCAAACACTCACACCCAGTCAACAGATCTGGGTTTGATCCATCACCGTTCTTTAGCCCACTCTGCCACCCCAGTTCAGACATGGCCATATGCAAATCAGTCTGACCCTGTGCCTCATGGGAACAGTCCAGCCCGAAATGCCAAGCCATGCCTTCCTGGACCGGAAAAAAGCTTCCTAGGACCGGTTTCTGGCATTTCAGCCGTCTTCAGCCAGGCTTGCTTGAATCTAGTGGCAAAGTGAGCAAGGGACTCACGTCTGAGCATAACCTGCCAACTTATGGCGAACAAAGCGGTACAAAAGGGGGTGGTGATGGACAGAGCATCAGAACCAATCAAACACTCACACCCAGTCAACAGATCTGGGTTTGATCCATCACCGTTCTTTAGCCCACTCTGCCACCCCAGTTCAGACATGGCCATATGAAAATCAGTCTGACCATGTGCCTCATGGGAACAGTCCAGCCCGAACTGCCAAGCCATGCCTTCCCTGGACCGGAAACAAGCTTCCTAGGACCGGTTTCTGGCATTTCAGCCGTCTTCAGCCAGGCTTGCTTGAATCCAGTGGCAAAGTGAGCAAGGGACTCACGTCTGAGCATACCCTGCCAACTTATGGCGAACAAAGCGGTACAAAAGGGGGTGGTGATGGACGGAACATCAGAACCAATCAAACACTCACACCCAGTCAACAGATCTGGGTTTGATCCATCACCGTTCTATAGCCCACTCTGCCACCCCAGTTCAGACATGGCCATATGCAAATCAGTCTGACCCTGTGCCTCATGGGAACAGTCCAGCCCGAACTGCCAAGCCATGCCTTCCTTGGACCGGAAACAAGCTTCCTAGGACCGGTTTCTGGCATTTCAGCCGTCTTCAGCCAGGCTTGCTTGAATCAAGTGGCAAAGTGAGCAAGGGACTCACGTCTGAGCATACCCTGCCAACTTATGGCGAACAAAGCGGTACAAAAGGGGGTGGTGATGGACAGAGCATCAGAACCAATCAAACACTCACACCCAGTCAACAGATCTGGGTTTGATCCATCACCGTTCTTTAGCCCACTCTGCCACCCCAGTTCAGACATGGCCATATGAAAATCAGTCTGACCATGTGCCTCATGGGAACAGTCCAGCCCGAACTGCCAAGCCATGCCTTCCCTGGACCGGAAACAAGCTTCCTAGGACCGGTTTCTGGCATTTCAGCCGTCTTCAGCCAGGCTTGCTTGAATCCAGTGGCAAAGTGAGCAAGGGACTCACGTCTGAGCATACCCTGCCAACTTATGGCGAACAAAGCGGTACAAAAGGGGGTGGTGATGGACGGAACATCAGAACCAATCAAACACTCACACCCAGTCAACAGATCTGGGTTTGATCCATCACCGTTCTATAGCCCACTCTGCCACCCCAGTTCAGACATGGCCATATGCAAATCAGTCTGACCCTGTGCCTCATGGGAACAGTCCAGCCCGAACTGCCAAGCCATGCCTTCCTTGGACCGGAAACAAGCTTCCTAGGACCGGTTTCTGGCATTTCAGCCGTCTTCAGCCAGGCTTGCTTGAATCAAGTGGCAAAGTGAGCAAGGGACTCACGTCTGAGCATACCCTGCCAACTTATGGCGAACAAAGCGGTACAAAAGGGGGTGGTGATGGACGGAGCATCAGAACCAATCAAACACTCACACCCATTCAACAGATCTGGGTTTGATCCATCACCGTTCTTTATCCCACTCTGCCACCCCAGTTCAGACTTGGCCATATGCAAATCAGTCTGACCCTGTGCCTCATGGGAACAGTCCAGCCCGAACTGCCAAGCCATGCCTTCCCTGGACCGGAAACAAGCTTCCTAGGACTGGTTTCTGGCATTTCAGCCGTCTTCAGCCAGGCTTGCTTGAATCCAGTGGCAAAGTGAGCAAGGGACTCACGTCTGAGCATACCCTGCCAACTTATGGCAAACAAAGCGGTACAAAAGGGGGTGGTGAATGACGGAGCATCAGAACCAATCAAACACTCACACCCAGTCAACAGATCAGGGTTTGATCCATCACCGTTCTTTAGCCCACTCTGCCACCCCAGTTCAGACATGGCCATATGCAAATCAGTCTGACCCTGTGCCTCATGGGAACAGTCCAGCCCGAACTGCCAAGCCATGCCTTCCCTGGACTGGAAACAAGCTTCCTAGGACCGGTTTCTGGCATTTCAGCTGTTATCAGCCAGGCTTGCTTGAATCCAGTGGCAAAGTGAGCAAGGGACTCACGTCTGAGCATACCCTGCCATCTTATGGTGAACAAAGTGGTACAAAAGGGGGTGGTGATGGACGGAGCATCAGAACCAATCAAACACTCACACCCAGTCAACATATCTGGGTTTGATCTATCACCGGTCATTAGCCCACTCTGCCACCCCAGTTCAGACATGGCCATATGCAAATCAGTCTGACCCTGTGCCTCATGGGAACAGTCCAGCCCGAACTGCCAAGCCGTGCCTTCCCTGGACCGGAAACAAGCTTCCTAGGACCTGTTTCTGGCATTTCAGCCGTCTTCAGCCAGGCTTGCTTGAATCCAGTGGCAAAGTGAGCAAGGGACTCACGTCTAGGCATACCCTGCCAACTTATGGTGAACAAAGAGGTACAAAAGGGGGTGGTGATGGACGGAGCATAAGAACCAATCAAACACTCACACCCAGTCAACAGATCTGGGTTTGATCCATCACCGTTCTTTAGCCCACTCTGCCACCCCAGTTCAGACATGGCCATATGCAAATCAGTCTGACCCTGTGCCTCATGGGAACAGTCCAGCCCGAACTGCCAAGCCAAGCCTTCCCTGGACCGGAAACAAGCTTCCGAGGACCGGTTCCTGGCATTTCAGCCGTCTTCAGCCAGGCTTGCTTGAATCCAGTGGCAAAGTGAGTAAGGGACTCACGTCTGAGCATACCCTGCCAACTTATGGCGAACAAAGCGGTACAAAAGGAGGTGGTGGTAATGGACGGAGCATCAGAACCAATCAAACACTCACACCCAGTCAACAGATCTGGGTTTGATCCATCACCGTTCTTTAGCCCACTCTGCCACCCCAGTTCAGACCTGGCCATATGCAAATCAGTCTGACCCTGTGCCTCATGGGAACAGTCCAGCCCGGACTGCCAATTTTATGGCCTTTTTTTATGGCCATTTTTAGACCCAATGGAATGGGTAACCGAACCGATATAGGGCGAAGGCCATGACCTCTGCTGCCCTGATAAGGATCAAACTCCTGCTCCCTTTACAACACTGAGGGATTGCCCACGCGTAAAGTGGCCACTCTGCACTCTGTTTGCTCAGGTAAAACACTGTGCCAAACAGTGAGTTTGTTTTCTCTGAACAAGAACCAGGTGGTTCTGACACGCGAGGCATTTTGTCCTTGTGCATGGCAACTATTCTGCATCTTCTGTTCCTCTGTAGGCCATGCCTCTCTGACAGACACAGCAAGGAAAGTGCGTGGCACAAGTACCACACTTAATAGGGTAGGATGATGACCACATTGACCCACTGGTCCTCTTATGGGTGGAGAACTGTGTCAAGAGTTCAATCACTGACTTCACTGACCCAGTTGTTTCCACAGCTCTAAACAAATCATTCTTTTGGCAAGGCGAGGGGACCATCAGATTACTGTGTTCCTCCTGCTCCAACAAGCCCTAACTGAGGCCCTTCCTTCTTAACTCATATGAAGTTAGGCACATTTTGCTACTTTTTATGTCTCGCCTAGGCAGCGCTTGCGCTGTCTCGTTGAGACATGCAATGTATACTATAGCGTGGAAGCTTTCTGGAAGCTCCGCCCGCTCTCCTCCCATCTTTTTGATTTGGTTTACATCCAAAATGCTGCCTCTGATTGGTTTTAGGCTTGTTAGTCCCTCCTCCTGACGGCCATCTCGTCATTTGGATCCTTCGCTGGCTATTGGCCCCATTACTTCAACACTATTTTCTGCCCTGTATCCCCCGCCCCCTCCCGCAGTTTGTCACTTCTTGCCCCCATCACCCTCCCCACCCCCGTTCGTGCCTTCTTAAACACCCTTACTCCCATTTCTAATGCAATACATCTCGCGTAAATGCGAGTCGTATTGCATTGCAAATGCTTGTATATATTTTTGCAATGAATGTTGCTGAATTAAGCCTTGTAAAGAGTCCTACATGAAAACGTCTTCACCTAGGGTAGCACATTTTTACATAAAAGGAGCTTAGCAAAGCCTAATGAATTTGTGCTCATTTAGGAAAAGTAAAGCACCCACACAGGCCTTCTCCTACTTAGCTTGTAAATCGGGGAACTGTCTGTCTGAAAATAACCCCACCATGCTATTTTTCAGCTAAAAAAAACCTAAAAAGTCACCTTTTCAACGTCTATCTTCAAGAATGATTTGTTATTGAATACATTTCTGTTGTACCTTTTATTGTTTATAAATCTTTTTATTTTAAAGATTGAAAACAACATTGTAATGACAGCAAGTATCGTAGTACGTTGCACCGAGACTAAGCCTGGGCGAAGCACTACGCTACGCTCACGTAGTTTGCAAAGTTCGTGCTACTTCGCACTACGCGAACTGCACGTAGCACAGTGCGAACACGCGTAGCGTAGTGTTGCGTAGTGCCGCGGTCATATTTTGCTTGCTCGCGGTCCTCAACGTCAAGTTGGCGACCGCGAGCAAGCAAAATGACATCCCGGCGAGACTTTTTCCTTGTTCGCGATCAGCAACTTCAAGTTGGTGATCGCGAGCATGGAAAATAAACCTCCCGGCGAGATTCCTAGCGCGAGGAGGTCAGGTTTCTCATTGCGAGTGGTCGTGTATGCTCGCGACCGCTCGTGATGAGAAACTACCAGTTCGCGTTGAGAAAGCTGAAGCTCGAGTAAAAATCTACTCGAGCAGCAGAAAACTACAGCTCGCACTGTGCAAGATGCCATTTTCAATGATTGCACAATGATTGCACAGTGCCGGTTGCTTGTCCGCACTGTGCAATCATTGAAAACGACATCTGGCACAGTGCAAACAAGGTAATACGCAGTTCGCGAAGTGCTACGCGTAGCTCGCGTAGTGCGAACTTCACTTTGCGTAGCTTCGCGAAGTGCTACTTCGCGAACTATGCCCAGGCCTACAGTACAACACTGACACATTACCATATCTGTTTATCCTGTCCTCCCAGACAATTTAGGGTTTTGTAGCTGCATGATACATGTTCTTTTAATATAGCACAATAGGTTTAACTCAGATGCACATAACATCCTCCTATATTCATATCCTTTACTCCAAATTTTGGTCCATTTATTTGGGCAGCCTCTGCATTCGTATATAGCTTTTTCTGTCTGCAATACACCAATCGATGTCTATTTTCCACACCATCAGGCTCGGAGTGGACACAACCATCCACATTCTGGCTATGTTACATTTTGTGACAATATAGCCCAGAGTCGATCCTTACTGTTCAGGTGAGTTTGCTACAAAATATTTAACAGGCACCCAGCCGACATTGACACCACACACACATTCATGAGACGGGCCGTCACCGCCCCAAAATAATTCTGGAGCATCAGGCAACCCCATATCATATGGATAAATCTGCCCTCACGGTCACAATCTCTGGGGCACTGCGCGGCTCCGCCGTGCCCATTTTAACTATTGTCGTGCAGGCATAGTAGGACCTGTGTAAAACTTTTAGTTCTACAAGTCGAAATCGTAGGAGCACATCTACCTCCTTTGGGGATGCAATTACCGCCTACTATTCATCATCTTCCTACCTCCCTACATCACGCACCCAGTTTTCTCGAAGTGGTGTCAAGAGTTTCAGGAATTTATATAACAGTTTGAGGTAGGTTAGTGAGATCGCTTTTCTCGCCATATTATCATCCAGCAGCCTGTCTTCCAGTGGGGAGGACTTGCTACACTTCCTTTGGCAGTGCCTTGCTTAGGGTGTGATTGATCTGTAAATAGCAATATGCCTCTGTGTAAGCTAACTCGTAGTCCCCTTGTAGGTCTGCAAAGGATATCATCTCCCCATGTGGCCACAAGTCCCCTACTCATGACAGGCCGATTGGGTCCCATTTGTCGAAGCCCTGCTGTCTGGCAAATAAACCGAATTTCACAGTGTCCCACAGCTGGGTAGCGCGGGTGATCTTACCCCACCAACCCAGTGCCATAAGGGCTGTGTGCCATACTTGAAGCGTAACTGAAGTCGGGGTTGGAACAAATTGGGGCAACTCCCCTTGTATAGATCTCTGATGTAGCTCTCAGGTTGTATATTTCGCCTGTCCATTCTATAAGCGGGTTCGTCCTCAGGAAGATGTACCCAATGATTGATGACCATAAGTTGGGCTGTCCAGTAGTATTTATGGAGGGCTGGAAGCACTATTCCACTGTCGTACGAGCCCCGTGTCAGTTTTGGAAGCGATATTCTAGAGGACCCGCCATCTCATAGGAGTGTTCAGGTCACAGTGTCCAAAGCTTGAAAGAATGAAGGCAGAACTAGGTATTCTGAAGCACATAGAGAAAGTGAGGTAGGGCCATCATTTCAAAGAGCGAGGCCTTCCCACACAGTGACAGTGGTAGGGCTCTCCAATGTTGGACATCGCTCCGCAGACATGCGAGTGGAGGCTCGAGATTGCGTTCACAAAAGACGTTGGGGTCCCCCAATACCCCAAAACAAAAATCCTCCATAACCACTTGTGCTGTGCACTCTCTGGGGAGTCCCAGCACAGCCCCATGCAGGACAAAAATCTGCAATTTGTTCCAGTTTATAGTGTATCCAGAATATCTGCGATACAACGTGAATATGTGTAATATTCTGTCCAGAGTACTATTTGGGTCAGCTACATATAGCAGAATGTCATCTGGATATAGGGAGATTCTGTCCTCCCAGTCTGCAGACAATCTCAAACACCTGCTTAAAGGATGCCCTCTTATCCAGACAGCCAGCTGCTCCAATACCTGGTCAAAGATTAAGGGGGAAAGCAGGCAGCCCTGTCTCGTGCCACGCCGCAGCGGTAAAGTAGTTTATGTGCCACCATTCACCGTCACTTGGGCCTGTGGATCACAATATAAAAGCTGAACCCAGGCAATGAATCGTGGCCCAAATCCCTGTTTTTCTAGAACTGCGTATATAAAAGGCCATTCCTCTGTATCAAAGGCCATTTGAGAATTCAGCTACACTTTAAAGGCATCTTCCTAGATTTTGGTGTATTCGCCCAAAACGCTGTGCAAGCGCCTCAGATTAAATGTGGTTTTCCTCCCTGGCATGAAGCCGGACTTGTCCGGTGGACCAGTGGCTGTGCAGCGCAGCAAGGTAACTTGCTGCGCTGCACTGCACTGCATTACTTAGCCATAAATGTGGACCTAATCTCAGTTGCCTCTATTCCTACTCTCAGAAACAACTCCTCTACCTAATTCCTTAGGCTCATTTTACACACAGGCATGTTCAACAGAATGCACATGTTCTCTCTCGTGTCTTGTAATATTTATTTTTGTTACTGTAGTAGTTCTAGTTACTAGTAAAGTGCTCTGTTGTCCATATGACCAAGCCTGTGCTTTAAATAATAAAATAAAAATCAATAATCTTTTTAATCTCTGGCTGCTTTTCTGCCCACTTGTTCAGTTTCCGAGAGGTAGGTTTGTAAAACCTCACTTGTTTAGTATTTTATTAAACCCAGACATCCCTGTTTACATTAGGAGTTTTCATGATCCAGCTTTGTGGTGGTCAATGTCTTTTTTACAAAGGAAGGTGTGTCTTCTTGGATAAGAGATGGTGTCCAGTTCATGGTCCTATGAATAAACTGAACTCTCAGTTCATCCTGATAAAGAGCTGTTGTTTGGAAGGAATTCTGTGATGCCACGATGCCTGAATTAGATAATGACTTCTAAATGTATTCCTGTAAATTTAATGGGATTTTTCCTGATAATAAACTTGAGGTTGAATCAACTGCTGCTTTCTACACATATATACACAGAAATACTGCAGAAATAATTGTAGCTTCAGATGTATGTAAACATTCTTTCTACATAAAGAGACTTTTAAATTGCTTTTGCAGCTTTTATACCAGGGGAATGTCAGGGGAGGAGGGAGGGACATGGTGGAACAGAGGCTTTGGAGAGATAGGTGGTATGGCAAGTAACCAAATAATGATCACATTTTGTAAGAAGAGATGCAGATTTCATTGTCAGCAGGATAACAGTACTGTTTTAGGAGATACACTTGACCTCATCCCCTCTTCCTCATCCAACCCATTTACATAGCACCGGTAAATGATCCAGTGAACTGTTCCTTCGGCACCTTCACTGGCTCCCTGTCACCAAGAGGATCCAATTTAAGGCACTCCACCTTCACCTTTAGGGCCTTCATTCATAAAGGTCCTCTTTACCTGAGGAGAAGAATCAAGCCCTATCATCAATTCGGAGCTCTGAGATCTAATAATCTCTAACTGTTCCAAGTTCCCCGTATACACAAACTCAGAAGAGGTGGGCACGCCTTCACTTAACTGACCTCCAAGTTGTGGAATGCTTTGTCACTCAGTCTGCGCTGCAGTCCTTCGGAATGTTTTTCGTCATAGCCTCAAAACTCTTTTTTGACACTTGTCTCATGGGTGTGTAATTCACCAGCTTTCCCTCTTCACTTTTAAGGTATCCGCAAGTACAGACACTCCTCTTGGTATAAGTGCCATGAATTGAATTGAATTGAATTGCGAGCCAAAGATTTGCAAATTACACACCGATTCCTTTAAGAAAATGCATGCATTTTTTCAGGTAAACAGAAATTACATGCACAAAACATCTGTTCTGCTAGTGGAAAGCCCTTGAAATTTGTTCACACACTATAGATCAGTGGACATTTACACACACACACACATGCATGCAACCGCGCCCGCACGCACACACAGAGACGCATCAAACTTAACACACACACACTAGCTGTACATTTTGACTTTAACGCAATGCAAACTATGGTAAACACTAACAAACGTAATAGTTTATGATTAGTCACAGTTGAACTTTGTTTACGACCAAAGAAACACGTTCTGTATTTCTCCATTACAAAAAATAATAATACATTTTTTTCTCTTTTTTACATTTCTGCCATGATGGCAATTGAGTGTACTACAGATGCATAACTCTGTGCAAATTTATGAGGCAAAACTACAATGCATAGAATTATACATTCTCTGTGCATTAGGCACCCAAGCTAGCTTCCACCAAGATAACTCACAGAGTTTACTCGAATTCTTCAAGCCTTTATTTACTATTTAACCACCTGGTTTTTCATTAAACATTTTCAAAGGCATATTTTACACAAGGGATTAAAATTCTGCTGGCGGTATCACAAGGGCAACTATTTGCAGCTACTGTGAAGGGGGATTGTGAAAAAGAAGACACACTTTGGGAGGGGCTGGAGTGTGACATGGTTTAGGGAAGATGGGGAGGAGAGTGAGAGTGAAACAGCACCGCTGGATGCTCTTTGAGATGTTTAAGAGAATCAGAGCTTCTCTCCCTTCTCGTTTATGGTCCCATTTTTATGGGGGGGGGCTAAGTTTCGCTCATATGCTTTATCCATTTGGCCCAAGTTGGATCTTTAGGGATTTGCTTCGGCCTCACAGACCCGTCAGTAGGATGTGACGTCAGAGCTGCTGTTCTTCTGTCACCTCTTCCTTCTTGTTTCCTCACAAGTGTCCCAAGACCAAGCGATGGGACATCCAGTGCCGGCTGACATACAGGATTTGTACTAATAGCTGATTTCTTCATTTTATTGGTGGATATTTGTACCATGCACCATCGCTCATATACAGGATCATAGACAGGATCTCTTGGTGCTACAGATGAGATGGTCATTGAACCATCGAATTTATAAAGAGAAGAGACTGATTTTAAGGAGTTTGCAGAATTTAAAGTGCTCAGGTTCATTGTGAATATTGAGAGGGAGTGAGCTCTATAGAGAAGCCCCTGGGTATTGAAGGTATCTCCCTCCACGTGTTTCCATAATCAAATCTTGATTGAATAAAGGATTTTACCTCTGTTTCTTTATGATGAAATGAAAGAAATTGAATATTTCTCCTTAGTTGTTTAAGGTGAAAGAGATAGGATTTAGGGATTGCCGTAACCTGGGGTTCAAGGAAGAGGTTGGTGTCAAATATGATGGCTAAATTGTGAGCAAATTTACTGGTCCGGAAGCACTGGTCCACAGTCTGAAGGCATAGGGTGGACTTCCACCATTTCATTTTGTTAAAAATGGATCGTGTCTAAATTTTGCTGGTGTCGAACTACAGAAAGTTGTTTTTCATCCAGCTTTGGGTAGAGCAGAGTTCATGATTTCAGTGTTTTCGAAGGAGTTAGTGGCAAGACAACAGATCAATTTTGTATTGACAGCATAAAAGTAAGATTCTATTTGCTATTTCTATAGAAGAATTTAATGGGACCTAAGTATAAGGTAAATCACAGAGGAGAAACCAATACACCCTGTGGCATTCCCCTTAAGAGTGGTTGAGGTGGAGAGCGGAAGTTCTCTAGTTGGATGGCTTGGGACTTGGCTTCTAGAAATGAGAAGATCAATCATAAGATGGTGCCACTGATTCCAAGGGAGCTGAGACATTGCAATATGCTTATGGGGTTGATGGTGTAGAAGGAAACAGAGAGGTCTAGTAAAATTAGGGCCCCAACCGTTGCCCCGTCCAACATCATTGGTAAATTGTCAATTGCTGAGGACACACCCAGTACAGTCAAGAGAAAGACTTGATGCTGCATGAAGAGGGGATGATATATAAGTACAATTTGCTTTTTTATAATTTCAAACATAGAGTGATAGCACCTGGGAGACTAATAAAATTGACATTGTTTTTCTAAATCACAGCTACACATCTACTGCGCTCCCCTAAGCGGTCTTGGTGAAGGATCTTAAACGTTGGTGCGACTAGGACTTCTAAAAGAGGCCCACAGTCCTCAGAAAGCCGAATCTCCAGGAGAAAGAGGAGATTTAGGTTCTGATTGATCATTTATTAATTATTAGTTTTTTGATGCTGACCTCACGTCACGTTACGTAGACAAGCTAATAGTGCACGTTTGTGAGGCATGCTGGATTTATGAAAGAAAGAGGTATTGCTGACAATATGATGAGATATATGTTATTGGAGCATTGAAAAGAAGATTCTCATAAGGAAGTTCTCAGGCAATGTCAGGGCTTGATTAATGGGTGGAGTGCAAAAATGGGTTAATGGGTGGTACTAAATGCCTGTGTATTTGAATAGGAATATTTGAGTGAGCACATGGAAGGATGGATGTATGTATGTATGGGTGTGTGCCGCACGCAATCAACAGGGAAATTGGCCCTATTGCCAGTGATCAGATTTGGGATGCCCATTTGAGGTAATACATTTATTCTAAAAGGTACAGAATTGACTCAATTTGATGACTACAGAATATTGATACGTGATGTGGGCTTTGAGAAAGTTCAGTATGAATGAAATGCATTTGCTGAAAGCTCAATTCTAAATGAAGAAAGAACCATAAAGTTTTTGGAACTTAAAATATGAAAGGGTGGCACATATTGTTTCCTGATTATTATGGACCATAATTGAAAAGAACAATTGATGTATTGGACTTAAGTTTGAAAAAGATTTATTTAATAATAATTGACTGCTGTCTCATCTATAGAAAGTTCAAAATCTGTATTTTGTCTTTGTGAAAAACATGTTGTATTTTTTTCTGGACAGTTGAACCCATAGGAAGTAGCACTTATGGCTTTGAAAATTGTTGACTGTAGTAGGGGTGGTGCGGTGAACATATGCAATAACTGTCTCTGGATCGTAAAGTTTGGATGGATGGATAAACTGGCTGTCCATTCACCCACAACTGCACACTCATGTTCCAATATGTCTAATCACTCACCCAATGGCACATACTCACCCATCATTCCGCCATACCATCCATGCATCTTTTCATCCACCATACTCATGCATTGATCCTGCCTTCATTGTATTCATTAACACTTTTTTATCTATTGGTCATAAACCCTCACACTAGCCTTCAAGATCCACTTACAGAATGAGACAAAATTGGGTGGAAATGGTTGTGGAAGAAAACAGTGGCTTTAGGTTTCGGTTGTGTCTGAAAATGAACTGAAAAGAGTTGTGTATCACAGACCAATTTGGAAGCAAAAGCAAAAAGTCTTCAAAAGTATCAACTTCATCAACAGAATAAGCAAAAATATAAAACCTTGCCTGGGTGCCGGAGGCGTTTGTCGTATCTCCTTGGAGATGAACACTGCTAGTTAACAGAGTTAGCAAGAGGACAAAACCTTAGGCATAGGAGAAACTCACAGCAGTTATGAGTTACTTTGGCAACCGGATAGCTGTTTATTATGCACCTGACTTTTAGATGCACCTGATTTTTAGTTACCCGTTTTAGCAGTTTTACCACCAGCCAATGGGTAGCATAATGAGATTACACCAATAGTGGGCAAGGTGGCATACACGCGCGCCTGATTTTGACGTTTGCTTTCAGCTCAGAATGGCCTATAAGATTACGTTTTGTTTGTGGTCACAATCATTAGAACAAAAACATCAAAAAGGGGAGTGGGACCATTTTTAGGTCTCGCCTGAGCCAGCGCTTTAGCACTGCTCTCGCGAGAGCTTTTGTAAAAGGGGGATTTGGAAGTGCAAACCAGTGCTTTCAGGCCGCCAACTTCAGTGCATGTGCGCCGGGCGCGCGCACCATTTGGCAGCCTGAGTGATCATTTTGCGGCCGCTTTGATGTTCTCAGTGAGCTGCGCGGCCACTGAGAACATCAAAGCGGCCGCGATAGTGCTAATTGTTGCTGCTGCTTGCCTCTAAGCATCAGACAGAGCCTCGGGCTGTGGAAAGACAGCTGTACACCTCCGCTCTCTCACTGAGGGCCCCTCCCTAGGCAAAGAGCAGCTTTCTGCGGCCGGAGAAAGCGTGTTGGGAGGAGGCAGAACAATTTACTTTACTGCATCTAATACCAAACCTACTGGTAAAAAAACAACTACTACATCTAGTACCACTACTCCTACTGTTATTTCTTCATCTACTGGTACTACTAGATCTGTTAGTGCTGCTAAGTCTAACACTACTGGTACTGCTACTATACTAGTACAACAACTACTACATCTATTACTACTGCTACATCTAGTGCCGTTACTATTACTATGTCTACTGCTGGTACTGCTGCCAACTACTGAAACAACTACTACTACTGCACTCGTGTATATTTGTACTGTTAACTGTACAAATAAACATCAGTATACTACTGGTAGTCATCATAATAAAAAAAATAACAACAAAGCTATAATTGTAATTCGATTAACAATGAAGTGATAAGAACCTCAATCATGACGTGGTTCTTGAAAGCATTTGAAGCCTCCAATTCGGTCATTTCTACGCCATGTAAATATCAGTGCTTAATGCGGGGGACCAGTACTTATTTTTTCCGCATCAGAGAGCAAGAGAGGGAAGAGAAAGACACAAAAACCGTCACAACTGGAGACTAAAGGACAGAGGTTATCAGGAAGGGAGCGTCTGGTAGTGGATTATGCAGGCACAATGAGGTAGATTTAGGGCTGCGCAGCCGCAGTGCTCGTGCGCCAACATTCCAGGGCACCGGCTGCAGCTTCTGAGCACAGCTTGGGGCCCGGCGCTCTTTCTTTTTACAAATTAAGCACTGGTAAATATGCAGTTTTACTTTAGACTGAATCCCTGCTGGGCAGCCCAACGACGGCCCATTAAGCCCCTCTTCACATATTTTATTACCCAAAACATTGTCTTTGATGTGTGCGCCTAGAGAGATGGCTTTAATGACACTTTTTCGCAGGCTGAGCAGAGGGCTGCAGAGGTTCTTTTTCCCCCACCACACCCACCGGATTCCCTGTATTCGTAAAAGGTTCTTATGCAAATAATGTCCCCACCAGCGTGGGACTGACCTCGACTGTGTCGAAGGCATTGTAATGCTTGAGGTGTGTGTACGGCCTCAAAGTATTGCGCGTGTGTTCTGCACACTGTTATCCTCTGTTCTACTTAATTTGGAATCTGTATGAAAAAACGGGAAATTTTGTGTGCTTGTTATTTACAAATTTTCGGTATGTGATTTAAGCATAGATAAAATGGTATGGTTTGGTTAAGTTATGCCTTAAGTGTCCTAAATGGTTATTGCCATATATCCTCTAGGTGACCGTTATAGAAATTCCAGACTAGCGGCTAGCACTTATCGAGTGCGAAGCGTTCATCCTGTCTGTGCGTTTGCTATGTATACGAAGTACCGGATGCAGTGTTATGTGCACCCATTACAAAAACGCAGCCCTTTTTAAATAATACTTAGGTGACACACATTTGCAAATAATATATTTCAAAATATCTTTATGTTGTTATATAGGGCCCCAAAGGATCCGGGGGAAGATGGAGTTGCCGCCCTTCTTACAACTAAGGCTGTGTGGTTAACTCCGTTCCGCCAGCAAAGTTTGCGGAGTGTTAGAACCCCGCACTCCGTATTCCACAATCGCAGCAGAGCGGAGATTACTGGTACTGGTAGGAGACTTACCTTCCTCCCAAATCGGTGTCCTGCGCCTGCTGCTGGCTCCACTCGGCTTCCACTGCTCTGGTTCAGTAACAGGAAGAACTACAGTGCGCATGGCGTACTGCGTGAAGGCACGCCTGACCCTATCATGGGATTTCATAGGGTCAGGCATGCCTTCACGCAGTACCCCATGCGCACTGCAGTTCTTCCTGTTAATTGAACCGGAGCATCGGAAGCTGAGTGGAGCCAGTAGCAGGAGCAGGACACCAATTTGGGAGAAAGTAAGGGCAAAAGCATTAGTTAAGAAATTGGAGTTTAGACACTATCCAACAAACATAACTAAATGTTACAAACGGGCAAGAAATCAACACAGGGACATACTACTACAAGACAGACCAAAGGTGGAAGACTGGGACCTTCTAACCTCTGTACCAACATTCAGTACAACCTCCAATCATGTGAAAAAATGAATCCCAAAATATTGGAACATTATTAATGCAAGTACCTTCAATTAGCCAAAACCACGGTTTGGCTACAAAAAAGAAAAGAGCATAAAAGATATACTAGTCCATACTTGCCCAAAGAGAACGTATAAGAAACAGGACACCATCACAACAGCATGGGGCCTGCCGCCAGTAGTAGGCCAATATACCTGTGGCAATTGTTCAGTATGCCACTTAACAACAGCAACAATGATAATAGATTTTGATATCAATTTGAGGTGGACACTAAGAAGACACTAATTACAATAGCTTGCTTGTCATATATATGCTCACCTGTCCCTGCAACCTATGCTATATTGGAATATCCTGTAGGAAGATCAACACTCGCCTCTGCGAACACAGAAGCAACATCAGATACAAGAGGTCCACCACAAAAATGAGCAACCATTACCTTTCTGTAGGACATTGTCCCAACGATATCCGCTGGGTAGTATTGGAGACCTTAGAATATGCAGATACAAACGCAGAAAGGAATCTATTGCAGAAGGAACAACGATGGGTTTACCGCCTGGGGACTTATCACAGCAGGCTGAATGACTAATTCCCATGAAGCCAAGTTACCAAATGACAAAGCCCTCAGATTAAACTGTTGGATTCATCCTATACGATATCAAAAAGATATCTAGAAAGACTACAAATACTCCTGAAGAAACTAGGAAATAAGAAACAACCCTCAATAGACAACTAGTAATCTTCCTAATGTCCTGTGTGATAGTCAACAGCTATATTACCGATTATAAACTATCAGTATAATTGACCATAAAATGGAACCATTAGATGTACTACCAATGTAAATAGAAAACCAGATCTAAATGTTCTGACAAGGAATGTCAATACATACCAACATGAGAAAAAATCTAACATCAGTCATCCACGTGTAAGTCTAACCACACCAACAGCATCAGGTGTACACATCCCCAAGAAATGCCTCGCCTATAAGGGAACACCGAAATTGAGCATAAAAACAAATTATTAGTATACTAAAAGACAATTAAAAAAAAACTGGCCTCCTGGACACTTCATCTTATAATCTGAAATGGCCTTTTCTTTTTTACGTTGACCCTTACAGTATCATAAGAAATTGGTCTGGAAATCGTGACCCTGAAACTCTGTCACGGTCATAGAAATTACTAATGGGCAACTTGATTTACTTCACATTTATTTAATGTTTTGATAAAGAGAGAAAAATAATTATAGAACAATGTTTTAAGAAGAAATCCTCTTACATGAGAAGTTTTGCCACACTGTTTATAACCTGTCTCAGTCAATCACAGTTCGCAGTCCATTAATACGGACCCAGCCAGGTAACATCCAGGTCGGGAGGGACCAGACTGAAGAGGACATGCCGCACTGACACTAAGTCCCCGTCCAAGAGGTTGTGGCAATGATTTTCCAGGTGTCACAACATGCATAGCTTCAAAACTCGTGAGTAACCGGCATCGGAACAACGTCACTAATAATAACCAGCAATATTTAACTTGTCTCCATTCCTCCCCCCTCCCTCTTTTCTTGTTTTAAGGAGGGCGGCAACTCCGCCTCCCCCCGGAATCTATGGGGCCCTATATAACAACATAAAGAAATTTTCAAATATATTGTTTGAAAATGTGTGTCACCTAAGTATTATTAAAACAGTGAGGCATTTTTGAAATGGGCGCACATAACACTACTTCCGATACTCCGTATACATAGCAAACACATGGACAGGATGAACGTTTCGCACTCGATAAGTGCTAGTCGTTAGTCTGTAACTTCTATAACAGTCATCTATGTGATATATGGCAATAACCATTTAGGACATCAAAAAAAATTCCAGTTTTGTCACATAGATTCAAAATTCTGGGGGACAGAGGAGAATAATGTGCCGAACACACTAGAAAATAAAGACAATAAGAATGCGGATATGGAACAAATTTTGTACATAAAAAGTTCATATGATTGTTAATATGATTAAGAGAAATGATAATAGGGCAATTCTCCATATGAATGCAATTGAAAGCCATCACGGGCACCCAAATAAGCTGTATTCAAGCACTTATATGTACCAAAATAATACAATTTGGCCTATATTAAACATTATTTTATCTTCACATTTCAGCTCAGAAAAGTGTTCTCTACCTATCTGGAAAGAGTCAAACTGGAATAGAGCAAAAAAACAGTGGATAGTGTTCCACCTGACTTGGGAACCACAAAAAAAGGGATCCCATATACTATTGGTCCTGATGAAAGCCAATAACCCGGACATGGCGCAGGTGGGCTGAAACATGTAGACCAGTTTTCACTACATCCACTTTTCACTATGCGACGTGAGGGACACATTATATATCCCAATTCCACATCCACTTTTCATTTTTACCCTTACCATTATCTAGGTCTTTATTAAAGTGTTTTTATTAGATAAAAGGTCAGATCACGTTTTGACATACGGATCCTAACTAATCTCTCAAACCCGAGGTATCACCTCCTGGTGGAGGAAATAAGACCCAATGATGATGCTATCAACTTTTAGTATGTCAATGGCAAAGCATACACCATTGAGCTGTTGAGGGTCCCCCAGAATATTTCCTATTGAGATCCCCCAAGTAGAAACGGTCCCAACCCCCGTTTTCATTTTTTTGTTGCATTTTACCAGAAAGCTGAGTGGGATTACAATGACTCGATGCATCCCTTTCTCTTTGTTGATTATTTTTGACACAATCATTATAATACATGGCTATGGCATGGACTATTGCTATTCAGCTTACTTGCCACTGCACCTCTGCATCCCAAAGGCCCTTGTCTCCTTGCTCCATTCCCTCCAAACTATGCAATGGAGGTGAGCCAAATCAGAGTGAACCTAGGGGAATACACACTTCCGGGTCCTCGTGCTTGCCTCCTTTCAGAAGCAGCAGAACAGTTTTTTAACAAGCATTGGCACCAGACTTTTGGTTTTGTTAGCACTTATTTTGTTCTGTCATGTGTTTTGTGAAACTTTATTATCAGAGGAGCTGTTGGGACCTCACCATTTAAAAAGTATTGGCTAAAACCAAGCATATTTTTGGGTATAAAAAGCACACATTGTGATAGTAGTCGCTGACACTGAAGTTACTTAATGTCCAGATGTGCTCCTTTTGAACTAGCAGGATGGAGTTACTCAAGGTGAAACAAACTAATGTATGGCGACGGCTGTCGGGAAGCTCCCACAAGTAAATATATATGTATATCACTGAAAAAACCCAGAGGCTAAGGTGAGTTTATACTAAGGTGAAAACATCTGTGACAGTGTAACGTTTTAAACAAAAAAAAACACTGAAATTCACCAGTTATAGTTAATTCTGGTAACTATAACTCCTGGCCTAAGTAACTATAACTCGTACACCCGCCATGCAGTGTTGTCATCAATGATGTAATTTCAGATGTTGCAGAAGTGCTATTAATGATGTCATAGAACATGTCATGAGTGATGTAGTACATGGGGTAATTAGGTGTACGTGGCGAGAACACTAATTTAATATTGGCCCCAGGGATGGGGTTCCCAGAGCCTTGACAGGCTTGGGAATGGGGGGTGTGTGCCACCTCTTCTTTTTCTAAAGGATTGCCCTTAAGGAATGTTTCCCTGGGGCCTTAAAAGGCTCAGGAAGGGGAGCCCACATGCCCAGACCCTTTAATATGTTGTTGGCCCTGAGGGATGCGGTCCCGGGTGCCAATGACTGGCTCTGGTAGGGGGTGACCCACTGTTCTGCTCGATTTTCCCGGCCTTCTTGTGAGGCACCATGATGGAATGTGACTTCAGTCTCTTATCATTCAAGTCTAAGGGTTAGAGTAGTGAATGGGGCCTATTTACTAGGCACTTCGACATGATTCTGTGCTCTTCCCCATAGATCAGGGCTTGCACACATAGCCTAGGGGATAGATTCGTTAGTATTAGGGATAATCTGTCCTGTAGTGAGGGTACTTCATGGAGCTGTGTTGAATTCAGGCCTGGTAGGCCTCAAACGGGAGAGACTCCATCTTTCTTTCTGCTCCGGCAGCTTGGGATGCTTCTAGGTCAAATGTAATGTTTTAGTTATGAGGTGTTATTCGCTTGGAGAGAACCGGTTCAGGCCGGCCCTTATCGAAGGATTGTATTTTTCTTCATGCCGAAGACACTACATCAGGCCGGCCGGCTGGGAACGTGTCCTTGGTACGGGGAGGTACAAGAATTTGGTGGGCGGCAGGTTACGGGCCGGAATTTTCCATGAGGAAACGCACCTCTATATGAGTGAAAGTCTGAGGCAGTTACATGTTCAGTCCGTAGGCGGCATCTAGCCGTTAGCAGTAAAGCTACTACTTATTCCAGGGAAGACAGACGCCATCTTGAAGGCGGAGAAGAACCGAGAGACAGATGCTTTCCTAGCAGAATAGCCAGAGAGGAGAGAGTAGCCGATAAGGAAGAGGTCCCAGTGACTCGGAGAAGGGTGATTCCAGGCGAGCCGAGACACAGACGAGAAGGGAACCTAGATGACCACTGAGTGCAGGCTACATACTACTAAGGTGATGTCGACCCTTTCTTATTAGAGTGTACAACTTAATCTTTCACTTTTCTTTGCAGGTTATGTGTTATATCGTAATGTTATGTGATTGTGTATGTAATGAGTAATAAAGTATCCAGTTTGTAGTGAACCAACATGTGCTGCGTGTTCTTGTGTAAGAGGGTAGCCTATTCTTCTAGTCAGCTGCGGCTACATGAACAGATGTTAACCCTGATCAGGTAAGTGGTAACTGAATAAGGGAAAGAGGAGCCCCTCGAACCTGAGAACAGGCTATGCTCGAACTGGCAATCCTTGTGTGATCTGATGAATAGTGAGACTGATTCCCTTTTTGTATGTTATGGTGATCATAGGATGAACTGTCGTATGAGACTGCCGTCTGGGTAGAGAGGTCTGGATTCGTATGGAATCGCGAGGCCGCCACTTGTGATCTGAGACTGCCGTCTGGGTAGAGAGGTCTGGGTTCGTATGGGACCGCGAGGCCGCCACTTGTGATCTGAGACTGCCGTCTGGGTAGAGAGGTCTGGGTTCGTATGGGACCGCGAGGCCGCCACTTGTGATACTGTCGTATGGGCAGAGAGGTCTAGATTCGTAGGGGATCGCGAGGCCGCCGATTGTGCTGAGACTGCCGTCTGGGTAGAGAGGTCTGGGTTCGTATGGGACCGCGAGGCCGCCACTTGTGATACTGTCGTATGGGCAGAGAGGTCTGGATCCGGGTGGGATCGCGAGGCCGCCACTTGTGATACTGTCGTATGGGCAGAGAGGTCTGGATCCGGGTGGGATCGCGAGGCCGCCACTTGTGATACTGTCGTATGGGCAGAGAGGTCTGGATCCGTATGGGATCGCGAGGCCGCCGATTGTGCTGAGACTGCCGTCTGGGTAGAGAGGTCTGGGTTCGTATGGGACCGCGAGGCTGCCACTTGTGATACTGTCGTATGGGCAGAGAGGTCTGGATCCGTATGGGATCGCGAGGCCGCCGATTGTGCTGAGACTGCCGTCTGGGTAGAGAGGTCTGGGTTCGTATGGGACCGCGAGGCCGCCACTTGTGATACTGTCGTATGGGCAGAGAGGTCTGGATCCGTATGGGATTGCGAGGCCGCCGATTGTAAGAGGTCTTGGTATGTATAGTAGGAATCCCCTGTCCTTAGGTGATAGATATATGTGGTTGCAGGATTGTAAATAGGTTCTAGGGAGGGGGTAACGTTCTGGCTGGGTTAGTGAGGCTCTGATGAGCGGGTTCTATCTGATCCGAAAACCCAAGCAGAACACCCACTCACGTTCCCTTCCTGAAATTGGAAAATAAACAATGTGGACATTAAAAAAAATTGGCTATCCTGCAGGACTCTTGCCTGAGTCCCGCAGGATCGTGGTAAAAATGCAATTTTTTGGTTATATATTTGCCTCTGGAGGGCCCCCTGGGACTACCCCACAAGAGTTGCCCCATTATATCTTTTCTCTTTAACAAACTCAGGACATTTCCTCTCTTAGGTTGCAGGCATCCAATCAAAATGCTCCCTCCAACAGAACCCGTACTCACATGAGAGCGAGTTGGCTCCAGGGACAAAAGCTCCCTATGCCTATCAGAATGCTCTAATTTTGGTTCTGAGGGACTATCGTGAGAGTCCCTAAAAGCTAACCGCCAAGATATATGAATTGTTTTGATCCTTAATGTCTCAAAAACGAATAAACACATTTACAGTAATCACAAAAAGCATGTTTCCTCGACTAAGATCTAGCTTGCTGCCAAATGTGGTGTAATTCTGTTCAGCATTTTTTGTTTTTGCAGTAGCACTGCCTAAAACATTCTATGGGAATTTTGCATGTTGGGACCCCCCTTACCTCAGCCCCAATTGGTGGATCACTTCAGAACTTACCATGAAGAATATAGTCTAATAAGAGTAAGTTTTCTAAATGTTTTGTGAAGATTCATCAAACGGTCCCAAAGTTATTAGCAAACCAAAAAAGGCATTTCCTTTGTATTTTACTAAAATCAAAAGATTTTGGCAAGGTGGCCATAGATTGACATTGATTTTAAGTCTGGAGTTAATGGAGGTGCAGAAAACATGTGATCTCAGCATATATTACTGTTTGCATTACAATGTTAGCAGTAAAACTGCATGTATGATACTGTGTCACCACATCATTTACGAAGAAAAGCTAAACGGTTGGCAGGAAAAACATCTGCCATCATCACAGGCAAAAGAGTGGCCGAAATGTGACAAATGGCAAATTTTTGTGAGTTGAGTTCTAAATTTGCGAGGTGAATCTCAGTGCTAGTGTCACTTTTCCACAACTTTATGTTCAATGACCCAGCATAATGGTGACTTGCCTGACATTCATAAGCTGTTAAATCGACTGTTTTGCATATTCCATATCTGTTCTTTTTAAAGCTTGGAGCCAAAGCACACATGCTCATAATTAATATAAAGTGTTTATCTCATAAACGCACATTGCTTTGGTTCATTAGCTCATGCCTGCCTAAGTTGCTAAGCGATTAACAGAGACAAAAGGTAAATAAAAGAACTTATGTGTGCCATGCCTTTGATGTCCTTTCTCTGCTGGTTTCATAGTGCTTAGTTGCAGATTGATGTTTAGCATGGCTCGCTGCAAACTCTCCCTGAGACCCAGGGAAAGGCGCCCAGGAATATTTGCTACATATTTCCGAGTTGTATAGGAGGTTGAAAATTACACTTTGAGTTGCTTTTAGAAAATTGAATATACTGACAGCTGATAGTGTCAAAAGGAAACCAGTGTGATGTACAGTCTGGTTGCGAATCTCAGGCCACAGGATTATACTGATTCTTGACAGCTCACATGTGTAAACATTGTTATTTGATTGGAAAAAATGTCAAGAGATTTATTAGAAAATGTAATAGGATGTTCAGACCTGCTGGGCAATTAGTTTGGTTAGCTAGAGGGCGCCTGGTGGCAAGGAAGGGCTGCTTTCCACAACTCTGATGATGTATTACTGCAGTCCAGATGGTGGCTCGTGGACTATTCTAATATCGTATCAAAATTCCTTGAAACCCACATCCTTAGCAAGGTTCTTTTTTGGTCAATTATCTCTTGATAATGCCCGCTAGTATCTTAATGGATGTTATGATATGGCCCACTTACTAATATCTTTCATCTTGTTCAACCCAACCTCAACTCAGCTTCTAAGTCTCATGCTTTCATGTGTATTCAATTTGAAGACAGGGAATTTCCCGATGGGTTGCTCCACATTTGTAGTTGTAATGCTCTTGCATACCATGGTCCCATTTTTTTCCAACATGGACCTATGGCTGAAATCCAGCATTTCAAACTCTCACAGGGCCCTTTTCATCGACAATGCATGCTTGGTGATATCCAGGGCTTCAATTACTATTTCAAACAAAGGTTACAGGGACGTTATAGTTAGGCTGAGATTTCCTCGTACAGAACCAGAGAAATTCAGCAGTTATAGTTAGCTGAGCTAACTATAACTCTTGCCCCTGCAATGCACTGCTTATGACCTCACATATTACATCACTCACGACATGGTCAGTGACATTATTGATGACATCTCAAATGACATCACTGGAGACATCACTGATTACATCATCCGGTGACTGTGAGTGTTTTAAAAAAGTTTATGAGTGTTAAATATATATACACCAAGGTGTATTGATGAATCAGTGGGTGTATGAGTGTCTGTATGGATGATTTAGTTAGTGCGTGACTGACTTTATAAGTGAGTGATTATATAGGTCTCAGTGAATGTACAGGTGTAGGACTAATTTAGTGAATGTCTGTATCAGTCTGTCAGTTGGTGTGGAAGTGGCAGCATGGGTTGCTGAGTAGATCCATGAGTGGCTGTATGGGTTATTAATTGGTTTTCTGAGTGCATGGATGGATGAATGAGTGTTTGTGTGGGTGGGTGAGGGTGTGTGTGCCTCCCTGCATGGTTGAGTGAGTGGGTGAATCAGTGGCTATATGGGTTTGTGAGTGCATCTCAGAGGGGCTGTATGGATGAAAGAGTGTGTGTATGGCTGTGTCGGTGAGTGAATGCATGTGTCAGTGGTATATGGGTGAGTAACTGCATATGTGAAAGGCAGTAGGTGAGTGTTGGAGTATATAAGCGACTGTATGTGTGAGTGTGTGATTGTGAGAGTGGCTGTATGGGTGAGTGTGTGCTTGTGTTAGTGACTGTATAGGTGAGTAAGTATGTCTCAGTATCTGTATGAATAAGTGAGTTGTGTGTATAACTGTATAGGTGAGTAAGTGGCTGTGTGATTGGCTCTATGGGTGAGTGACTAGGTGTGTGAGTAGCTGTGTGGGTGACTGAGAGTGTGTGAGTGGCTGTGTGGCTGTATGAGTAGATATATCAGTGGCTTTATTAGTGAGTGAGTTGGTGTACGAGTGGATGAATGGTGACTGAGGGGATGTGTGTGTAGATCTATGAATCAGCGAATGGGTATGTAAGTACTGTATGGGTGTATCAATGGTTTCGAGAATGGTAGTGTGAAAGTTGAAGTGGGTGTATGAAAGGTTACATGAGGGTTTGAGTGGTTGCATCAGAGATTCACAGATAGTGCCTGTATGAATCTATGAGTGCCATTGCCAAGGACAGACTGCAAATACCGGGTGTAAAACACAAATGTAGAAATATTTTACATCAAGTTTCAGTGTAGGTATTTAGTAAAGTACTAATTTAACTTTTCCCTTTGTATTCATTTGTTGAAATAACTAAATCAAAATGCATTTTCCTTCTTCACAGGAACACCAGAGTTCGCAATGACATCAGTACTCACGAATACAAATGACAAAGTGAAAAACAGATATATAGACATATTTTACAGAAGTCTAGCTGTTTAGTAACACACTGGTTTAACTTTATTATAACAACACATCTATGAAAAAGAACAGTTAAAAAAAACAAAAAACTACCTAACACCCATCAAACTACACATTGTCAGCCAAACTCATGGGGAATTAAAAATTGTTGCCAAACTAGTGCAATGCACAATCTCAAAACATCACATGACCGTGAAAGTAATGTCGTGTAGTTCCTATAAACCTATATAGGATCTGCGCATTTAAACAACATAGACTGTGGGATTGGTGTCCAGACTAATTCCAGACACCCCCACCGGGTATGTTTGCCTGATATCAGCTATCTCACAGTGCCACTAGAAACCCCTCTTAACAAGGAGAGAATAGTTCTTGACAACTATTAAACATGGCAACTCTGTCCCATCAGGGATTATGAAAACAGTACAGTACTTTTCGCTCAGTCACTCGTGCTCACTTTATCTCAGAGAGATACACAGAATAAACGGTGGGGATGTTTTCAATAAGCATTTATTGAACTTGAATCATTCTAGTGTACAATAGGTGTGCTGAAACAACCATTAGACAGAAACCGTAATAAATGATTATAAGCACCAACAGAGCAGGAGGATGGTAGATTTCTACCATAGTGCTAAAACAATGAATACAGGCACGTATAAAAATACATGACAGTAATAATGCATACCCCTACGATGCAATCCTAACAAGATGTACCTAAGTGTACCTAGCATGCATGTAGGTGCAAAGCTAAGAATCCCTCTAGGATAAAGTCATCCCCGTTGCCTGAAGTAAGAGACTGTGGGACCCCTTCTTGGTCTTGAGATGTACACCCAGCGAGGGATGTCAGACCACTGCGAGCTAGAGTGCCTGCATGCAGGAACCTAAGCATCTCGCATCAGTGTGTCAGCATGGAATTCTTTTTCTCCTCTCCCTGCCTCAGCAAAGATATGGATTTTTTATACCCTATTGGTACCCTCAGGGGTTCTACCATGCTGTGTCATGTCAGACTTAGGATGATTGAAGGAAAGACCCTTATAAATAGTTGTTATGCAGGAGAAGGTAGTCCTGCTGAGTTTCCAAGAATCCTCATGCATAATGGATGAGGCTAGTTTTCAATCCCACGTCCTGTAAGTAGTACCATAACTAAGCAAAAGATCAGTCCCAAGAACCGGTATGTAGTGTAATGGTAGGGGAGAATATAGGTGAGCCTATATTGGGGTACCTATATGAAACATAACAGGAAGGAATATCATTGGATAATATACTGTTCAGTAAAATTATTAGGAAGTATACACCCTCTCCTCCTTCTTGAATCTTCTGATCCAGAAGTTTATTGTGAGCAGGTGGTAGATTTTGACTGGAGACTTTCTTTGGACTCATGTGGGACGACGTTCATGTAATATCATCTTAAAACTTAAAAAAGTCTCCAACTGCCGATCAATCAGTAGGAAGCTGGAGACCATCTACATCAGTGCCAGTAGCTACAATTCCCGGCCAGAATGTCCCTTTAGAGGTACAGACTACTACAACAGATATGGTGCCACAGTTTTCAAGAATGGCGACATATAGCATGGACTGTAGTGTTGTTATAACAGCTGGTGAGCAGTGTGGTACAGCTAACCACAATGCTGCCAAAAATCATACATGATATTTTTTTTCCCATTTTATATTTTTTGCATAAGAGTGGTTCATACTGAATAGCAAGAAGGCAATGCAAAACTGAAGGACCATCAACTTCAATAGAAGCACAACAACACCGAAGCAGAGAGTCCATTCAAAAGTCCAATCACAACTTCAATATTTGGCTCCATAGTTTTCCCCAATGGCATCATACTGCATGGATTGTGGAGTTGTAGTTAGTGCTGAAGAGCAGTCCATAACGGCCATTCGCAATGCTTGAAAGAATAATGACTATTGATTTTATTTTTATTTTTGGCCCTTTATAGTTTTCCTATAGTTTATTATCTTACAAAATGGGTATCTAATATCTATGTGTTATTAATTTTATTATATTCCAATTTATTGCAACACTACTTACATATAACTTGCCGTGTAGACAAGTCAAACCGTCCCTCTACAAACAAATACATAGGTAACATTTGCCAGTCATCATAATTTACTTTTTTACTTTTCAAATATGTCAACAGTCTGTGTTTAAATCTTCTAGTAAGTGCATCAACAATATATACCAACATACTCTAGTTTTCTACAGAACACTGTGTTAAATTTTGTAATCCCTTTAAAACTATCAACTGTGTCTTGTTCTGCAACTCCTCCTCTTAACAATTCTTCATTTTTCCTAGAATCCTGCTCAGGGCTAAACAAATGAAACTGCACATCACCACAAACATTTTCTACGTCTGTCACACTACCATGCAAAATTGCTCTACTTATTTCTCCTAAACATAAAGCAAGAGTTTTCCCATAATACAGCCTCCTACCTAAAGTTTGCATTGTTGAGTGGTATAACTTATTTTGTTTTTTAAACTACGTCTTGGAAAGATGCATAGGAATTTTCTTAATATATCAATGAATTGCTATCTAATACTAGAAGCACTACTACAATTCCATTTATATACAGTACCCTGACTACGCCTTCCTTTTATTTCTTCTGCAATAACTTCTTCTACATTTCTAAGTACTATTACCTCTTTTGTAATAGGACTACCATTCTTAATTTAATAACATTGTCCTCTTTAATTAATAGCAAGAACTAATTTGTTATCATGGAGGTAGCTTTCTTGATTAATGAAAGCCTCTGTACATGAAGTATGTATCCATTGTCCACTAAAAACTGTACAACAGTTACTTCTATTCACTAATCTTTTCTTCTGGTTTAGTCTCCTCATGCAAAACACTATTTTGTCAAAAGTGTTCATTCTATTTAGAATCAAAATGAAAAGCTTTCTCTTCACAGCAAAGACCCTATCAACTACTCTCTCAGCTAGTTCTTTCTGTTTCACTACATCTCTTCTTCTTCTACACTTTTTTTTAAATGTAACACTATATTGACAAGGCTGCAACTATGCAATCATTATAACATTTGCTCAACACCTATGCAGCCATCAAACACCCACTTGCAACCCGACAAGAGTGTGACAAATGCTTCAATAATTCAATACATGCATAGATACTGGTAGGATGATTAAATGAGTGCAACTCTAGTACCTGGATGATTGCAAGAGTGCATTCATAGTATATAGGTGATGCATGCAGTGCATGGATAGTGCATACATGATTGTTTAAGTCCATGAATAGCACCTAGCCTATTGGATGAGTCGATGAATAGTGTTTCAGTGATTGGATACTGCCCATTTCTTTTTGGTTGACTGAACAGGTTGTGCCTGGATGCTTACATAACGACATGGGTAGTGCCTGGAGAATTAACTCTCTTCGTAATTACATGAGTGCATGAGTAGAGCCTGAGTGTTTCATCAGTGAATGCATGTGCCTCAGCATTTCAATGACTGCATGGGCTGTAAGTGGGTGTTTAGATGGCTGCATAGGTTCTGTGCAAATGTTATAATAATTACATAGTCACAGCCTTGTTAATTGCATAAGTCAATATATAGTACCTAGGTGATTAGATAAGTGTATACATAGTGCATCCATACATCAATGACTATATAATTCTGCCTGCCTGATTGCAAGAGTACATGTATAGTTTCTGGATAATTTAATAACTCCATTGATAGTGAATCACTTATTTGATGACTGGCTGAGTAGTGGCTGGGTGATTCCATGAGTGCCCTGAATACTGCCTGAATGACTGAGAAAGTACATTCATTGCTGTTAGATACATAACAGTTATCACTATATCTCTAAAGCATTGATTATCTCCTTTTGTCAGGTTCAAACTACCTGTTTTACTGTATACGTGCTTTTCTTCTGAGCTATGTGTGAGTGAATTCTAGGTATCACACTTTATATATAATTGCATACATGGCTCTCTAGAAACATACATTGTTTTGTAACTGAGCGTTTACAGGCATCAGTAAGTTTCTAAAACTGAAAACAACATTTTGAAATTTTTCAAAGCACAAAACCTTTTGCGAATGGGATACCTACATCATTTCTTAAATACTTCTTCTGCTTCTAAAACATATATTCAGCATATTTTAAACAAAAGTTACACTCAAAATGAAGCTAGCACTTGAACTCTTGAGGCATTCTGCACTATTAATCCTTCTCAATTTTAAACAAACCTTGTTTAAAGAAAAACACTACCTCCGCCATATACATGAAATTTTAATCAGCCTTACTGAACATAGTTCACCATGTTAACATATATGTGATTTCTTAATAGATGTACCCCTTCAAGCCATCTTTCCCAAAATATATACCTCTCTGCATCTTTAAGCAAACTCAAAAGTCCCACCGTATATATAGCTATGTGCAAGCACAAAAACCATTTCTCACCATCTAAGCATATGAAAGTGGTCATATAAGTTAAAAACCACATTGACAAACACTTCCCAATACATACCTAACAAATAATACTTCTTTTTAATTCATATACAGACAAACAACATGTTCTCATCTTTTATTTCTCACTACGCAAGTCCTTATAATAATGTTACTAAAAGTACTATAACTCCCAGAATGCAAATGACAGATGTATCTATACTGCACATGATGTTTACACATTTAAAACATTCTTAGTTCCTCATTGCAACTTTCCACAATACTATACTGTTTTATTTCAATAAAATACACAATGAAATAATCAGGCACTAATTCATTTTTTCCTTAGTTCACCTAAACATTCACCACTAACCTCTTAAACACATACCCTCTAATAGATACAGTTCATCTCATATATGTTTTCTCATCACTGTGATACTCCTTTTAATCAAATTCCCATATACATCTTAAATTCTAGTGTTTTTTTTTAAATAACAAAGTTATATACATACCACTGAATTCAGTTTGTAGATGATATTGTTTTAGCTCTTTCTGCATAGTTTTGACACTTACGATTTGTAAAAACTAAGAACAAGAATGGCAAATCACTCTCATACAAAGCAAGTTTAAAATGGCAACCTCTTCAACTTTCCACTCTATCATCATGAGCAAGACAGCAGATAAAATCATGTCTTTCATTTTAGACTACTTTATCTCCACTTGGTAATGGTTAGCATCTGTTAACCCTTTCCCTCTCTTTCAAAACGCCGATTCACATCGCTGCATTATCGCAATGTTTTCGCAATCATCACGGAATAATTGTTAAACAAAACGGGAGCTCAAACCTATATCTAGCTTCATTTTTCTGAAATTTAAATACTACACGCCAATTTATTACATATTCCTGAGTCGGAAATTAAAACTTGCCATTACTTACATTGTGTCATCACTCCTCAACGTTTAAAAAAATGCTCTGTTTCTTTAACACCCTTCCCCCAAAACAGTCTTTGCTCAGTGTACCTAGCAACCCAATGGAACCAGTAGGTCAAAGGTTCACAGCATATTCTAGAAGCAATATTCTGCTTCCAAATAAGATACAGTTGGTGTGCTTTACTCTATAGATTCAAAAAATATCCTTATCCTTATCTGTATTACATTTCTTTTCTTAAGCAACAGCCAATAATAAGATTCTTGCTAAGACATCCATCATACTACCTAATTTTATTCACTTTCATGCTGACAGCATCCAATGAAATATATATATGTATATATTTATTTTTAAAAAATACACCCATTTTAACTCCTTTTCCTTTGTAAAACTACCTCACTCAGCTCCAGCCTTCTCCTGACTACTATTGCTCCTTCACTTCAAAATGTTTAGTGTATGGATTGTGGGCCACAGCTATATATATATATTGGGCTAAAGAGGCTGCAAAAAGAGAAGTATTGGTAGGGACTTGGGTTTACCAAATGTGCAAATTACGTGGTTTGGCCAGAGAGGTTTAAAGTTTAAAAAATTGCTGGCTTTGGTTAAATCCATTGTGGATTCCCAAGCTCCTCGCCTCATGATCGTGCACTGTGGTGGCACGACCTAGGCAAATTGGCTGCGGTAGGGCTGGAAATCCTAATAAAAGAAACCTTTGCAGAACTGATGTTGCTTTTCCCTCACACTGTCATGGTGTAGTCTAATATATGCCAAAGACTGAAATGGAAGTGGTCAAATCAATATTGTCCGCAGATTAACAAAGTCAGGAAACATGTTATTAAAACTGTTTCTGCATTTCTCAGAGACCATCGCATGGGCTGTATCTATAACAACAATCTGTATTTTGACATGCATGGAATTTATAGAAATGATGGAGTGCACTTTACATATGAAGGCAACACCAACACATCCAAAAATAATATGTAAAAAAATCCATGCTGAACATTGCCTTATATACATTACTACATACATACTTCTTTCAAAGCATGTTTATACTCATATGTTTGTGCTAAGTTTCTTTAAAAACCATCTTTCAGACCTATTTTCCGTTTTCACAGTTATTCGAGATGTCGCAACATCGTCATTAACCACGACGATCGTGCCTTTCCCATAAAGTGAAAACACATATATGCACACGCATTACAGTATTCTACATGCTAGAGGTTTATTACTGTACACTTCAAACTCATTGTTTTCTACTGTATTTCTAGAAAAAACATCTCTATAACCTATTTTCTGTTTTCATTGTCAGGTCGAAGATCGCAATGACGTTGGTCATCCCCATTCCAGCAGTTACGTCATAAAAGCAGAAGGCAAAAACAGGAATTCAATAGCCACTACCACCTAAAAAAATTATAACTATATAATTAATTCAAACCATCACAGTAAATAACTTACTATATAAATACTTCTGTAAATCAATATCAATATCTCTATAACAATGCATACTATATAGATTCATTGATATATTTTTTAAATACTTTCATGAATATTTGCGATGACGTTAAGTCGCGATGTACCTGCGATGGTACATGGGAGGCGCGCTGGTGGTCATGGCGCTGTCGCGAATATCGCGAGAGATTAAAAAATCCCATTTTGGACATATAACTTCTACTACTAACACCTCCATTTCTGAACCATGGGGTCAGAGTATCTTCACCTTAACCCCTTAAGTGAGCTTTAACACAGATTTTCAGCCCCGGGAACCTTCCCGATAGATAAAATGGCAGCCTCAAAATTCTATTCAGGTTGGGTCCAGCCAATCAGAGCATTCCCGTTGGTGCATGCATTCGCGATTCATCACGAAACTACAGCGAAATATCCTTGGCCAGAGATGTAACTATAATTATTAACTTACATTTCTTAAAAACTACTGAATGGATTTACACCAAATAATCAAAAGGCACTTTCTTGCACCAACATCTACCTCCCTGACAAATTGTGTGTAAGTCCATTCAGGGGCTCCGGCTGTAGAGGTGGCTAAAGTTTCCTATGGGAATTAAAATTACAAATGCAACATTTACGTGCCCCAAATTCCCGGTCCCCACTGCACGGAGCACCCCCAAACATTCCCAATTAATAGTCCACACCGTGACACTGTTTTGTCAAATTTTCATGCAGATTAGTCATATAATGCTAAAGTTATAGCCAAGTAAAACAAAGCTTTTCCTATGGAAACTAGGTCCTAACTATAACCACCCACTGGCAACCGCCAGTAGAGATATATATATAAATATATATATACATATATTTTTATATATATATATATATATGTATATATATATATATATATATCCTCAATGTGGCTTCGCTCCACAAAATAATGCACTCTCAAGACTCACTTCAATGTCACCAGTTCAGGAGATTTATTAAACCTGCATGCACCACCCTCCACAGGTCCCTGGTCTCGACAAGAGCGTTCTGTTGTGGGTTTTTTATATATATATATATATATCTATATATCCAAAACAAAGGTTGCCCTCAATGAGAGCGCCTCACAGAAAGCAACTCCATGCAATGAGGACCACAGCCACCTCACCACAACAGCTGGCATCAGGAATGAAGGCTTTACGCGTTTCGAATGTCACTTCTTGTTCACAAGCCTCAGCAAAGAAAGACAGCAAACAGACATAGAGATCACCTGTGTTTTATTTCAAAGGTCCCGCCCTCCTGGGCGTGTTCTCCCGCCCGCTAAGGCATCTGGTATTTGGAGTCTCTAATATTGAATCCCAGGTGGGTGTTGCTGCTTTCCTTCATAAAATGCAATAAAATCCCAAGTGGGTTGATATCAGCATGGAATGCCAGGTAGTCTGTACTTTAACAGTCACTCACATTTGGACCTCTCTGTTCCTCTTTCTGCCTCTGAATTTTCAAACACGGAGGATCCGCAGAAATGCAGCGGGCGCTCTCGCGACTAGGCATAGCCGCTAATAAATCCAAAACAAAGGTTGCCCTCAATGAGAGCGCCTCACAGAAAGCAACTCCATGCAATGAGGACCACAGCCACCTCACCACAACAGCTGGCATCAGGAATGAAGGCTTTACGCGTTTCGAATGTCACTTCTTGTTCACAAGCCTCAGCAAAGAAAGACAGCAAACAGACATAGAGATCACCTGTGTTTTATTTCAAAGGTCCCGCCCTCCTGGGCGTGTTCTCCCGCCCGCTAAGGCATCTGGTATTTGGAGTCTCTAATATTGAATCCCAAGTGGGTGTTGCTGCTTTCCTTCATAAAATGCAATAAAATCCCAAGTGGGTTGATATCAGCATGGAATGCCAGGTAGTCTGTACTTTAACAGTCACTCACATTTGGACCTCTCTGTTCCTCTTTCCGCCTCTGAATTTTCAAACACGGAGGATCCGCAGAAATGCAGCGGGCGCTCTCGCGACTAGGCATAGCCGCTAATAATATTAGAGACTCCAAATACCAGATGTCTTAGCGGGCGGGAGAACACGCCCAGGAGGGCGGGACCTTTGAAATAAAACACAGGTGATCTCTATGTCTGTTTGCTGTCTTTCTTTGCTGAGGCTTGTGATCAAGAAGTGACATTCGAAACGCGTAAAGCCTTCATTCCTGATGCCAGCTGTTGTGGTGAGGTGGCTGTGGTCCTCATTGCATGGAGTTGCTTTCTGTGAGGCGCTCTCATTGAGGGCAACCTTTGTTTTGGATATATCTATATATATATCGATATATATAGATCTATAGATATGGATCTATATACATAGGTATATATATATCTATATTCACAGAAAAAAACATAGGTTTCAGGCCTGATATAGTTAGGAATTAGCATTTAAAAAAACCTTAGAAATTCACTGAAAAAAAATAGGTTTTAGGGGTGTTATAGTTAGCTGGACATTTCACTCGAACAAAACCATTGAAATTCCTCCGATATAGTTAGTTGTTAGTTGTGACCGCTCAGCCCTCCACAGGGCTTGGTCGCCCCACTCACTGCTGCCGCTCCTGCCTGCCTTTGCCACCTCCTGCCTGCAGATTCCTTCGCTCGCTGCCCGCTGCTCCTGGGAATTTCCCGCTGCTCCTGGGAATTTCCCGCTGCCCGCTGCTTCTTGGAATTTCCCGCCGCTGCCTCCTTGCGGCCCCGCCCCCCTGTGATTCCATTCACCGCCCCGCTCCCGCCACCCAGCTGCTCCTCCCTCCTGGCTCCTTACTTATGACGCCCCCAGAGCGACCGCGCAGCGGACGCGCGCAGCGGGTGCGCCGATTGAGCGCCGAAGGTGCGCCAAAGGTAAGCCCGACTGCGCCCGTCCGCGCCTGGACCGCGCCCAGCGCCAGACCCCCTGGTCCTCGCCCTCGCCAGCACACCCTGCACATCTACAACGCCAAATCCCTCCACGCACTCAACGCCGGCCGAAACACCGCCTGCTACCGAGCCACCCCGAGACGCACCCACGGACCCTTCACCTGCCTGACCTGCTGCTTCACCGGCCTCCGACCCAACACCGCACCTGCTAAACCGAGCCCCAGCAACAAACACCTGATGTGCATCCTGCTCAACACCCGCTCCGTTCACAGGCATGCCGTCGAACTCTGGAACCTCCTCGACTCGACAGCACCAGACATCGTCTTCCTGACGGAAACCTGGATGAACGCCTCCTCAGCGCCCGACGTCGCCATCGCCGTCCCAGAAGGCTACAAAATCACCAGGAAGGACCGCGTCAACCAAACAGGAGGAGGCATCGCCATCATCCACAAGAACACCATCCGCATCACGACCAACTCCGATGACACCTTCACCTCCGCCGAACACCTCCACTTCCAGATACACACCGACCCCAAGACCACGCTCAGAGGCACCCTCGTCTACTGACCACCGGGACCACGCACACAGTTCAGCGAAGACATCACAGACTTCGTCAGCCCGCACGCCATCAATTCCACCGACTACATCCTCCTGGGGGACCTCAACTTCCACCTGGAGGACAACAAGGACCGCAACACCACTGCTCTGCTGGACAACCTGGCCAACCTCGGACTCAAGCAACTGGTAACCACCCCCACCCACAACGCCGGCCACACGCTTGACCCAGTTCTCTCATCCAGCAAATACGTCACCTTCAGCCACTCCACCAATCTCCAGTGGACTGACCACAGCCGCGTCCACTTCAGCTTCAGTAAAACGACGACCCACCACCACCCTCAACAAGCACCCCGCAGGAGCTGGAACAAGATCACCGGCGACCAGCTCACCACCTTCCTCAGCCAGAACCCCCCCACCAGCTCAACGGACCCCAACGAAGCCGCCAACAACCTCACACAGTGGATCACCAACTGCGCAGACGCCCTCGCACCACTGAAGAAGAACCCCCCCAGCAGACGCGGCAGCAAGAAAGCCTCCTGGTTCACCGACGAGCTCATCACCTCCAAGAAGAACTGCCGCTCCCTGGAGAACACCTGGCACACCAACCAGACCACAGACAACATGACGGCCCTCAAACACGCCACCCGCAAACACCACCAACTGATCCGCGCCACAAAGAAGACAGCCTTCAAGGAACGACTGGACAACAACACCCACAACAGCAAGGAACTCTTCAGCATCGTCAAAGAGCTCTCCAACCCCGACGCCGTAAACAATGACATCACTCCCTCGCAAGACCTCTGCGACTCCCTCGCAGCCTTCTTCCACGACAAGATCGCCAACATTCACAACAGCTTCAGCCCACCAACCACGAACCCCACCACCGAACCGATGCCCCCCACCGCCACCCTCCGCACCTGGACCCCAGTCAGCACCGAAGACACAACACGCACAATGAACACCATCCACTCCGGATCCCCTACGGACCCCTGCCCACACCACATCTTCAACACGGCCGACCACATCATCGCACCCCACCTCCGCGACATCATCAATGCCTCCTTCAACACCGCCACCTTCCCGGAGTGCTGGAAACACGCCGAGATCAGTGCCCTGCTGAAGAAACCAACTGCAGACCCCTCTGACCTCAAGAACTACCGCCCCATCTCGCTCCTCCCGTTTCCTGCCAAAGTCATCGAGAAGACCGTCAACAGACAGCTAGCCGCCTTCCTCGAGACCAACGGATCCCTCGACCACTCGCAATCCGGCTTCCGAGCCAACCACAGCACGGAGACCGCCCTCATCGCAGCCACAGATGACATCAGATCCCTAATGGACAACGGGGAAACTGCGGCCCTCATCCTCCTGGACCTCTCCGCAGCGTTCGACACTGTCTGCCACCGCACCCTGGTACAGCGCCTGAACAACACCGGCATCCAGGAGAAGGCCCTGGAGTGGATCACCTCATTCCTTGCCGGAAGAACCCAGAGAGTCCGCCTCCCCCCGTTCCGGTCAGCGGCCACCGAAGTCATCTGCGGCGTTCCACAAGGGTCATCGCTCAGCCCCACCCTCTTCAACGTCTACATGAGCCCCTTCGCAACCATCACACGTCAACACAACCTCAAGATCATCACCTACGCCGACGACACCCAGCTGATCCTCTCCCTCACCAGCGACCCAGACGCCACCAGAGCCAGCCTACACGAAGGGATGAAAGACGTCGCCGAATGAATGAAGAACAGCCGCCTGAAACTGAACTCAGACAAGACGGAGGTCCTCATCCTGGGATCATCACCCTCCGCCTGGGACGACTCCTGGTGGCTCCCGCCCTGGGAGCCACCCCCAAGCTAACGGATCACACACGCAACCTAGGCTTCATCCTGGACTCCTCCCTCTCGATGACCAGACAAGTCAACGCCGTCTCGTCTTCATGCTTCAACACCCTGCGCATGCTTCGAAAGATCTTCCGGTGGATCCCCACCGAGACCAGGATGACGGTCACCCAGGCCCTCGTCACCAGTCGGCTGGACTACGGGAACGCCCTCTACGCCGGCACCGCCTCCAAACTCCAGAAGATACTCCAAAGGATCCAGAACGCCTCAGCACGACTCATCCTGGACATCGCCCGACACAGCCACATCTCCGGTCACCTGAGAGACCTGCACTGGCTCCCCGTCAACAAAAGAATCACGTTCCGACTCCTCACCCATGCACACAAGGCCCTCCACGACCTGGGCCCCAAGTTCCTCAACAGCCGCCTGACCTTCCACAAGCCCACCCGCCAGCTCCGCTCCGCCAGCCTCGCTCTCGCCACCGTCCCCCGCATCCGCAGAGCCACCGCCGGAGGAAGATCCTTCTCCTACCTGGCAGCCAAGACATGGAACTCCCTCCCCATCCACCTCCGGACAACGCAAGACCATTCGCCTTCAGGAAGCAACTCAAGACCTGGCTGTTCGAGCAGTAGCGTTCCCCCCCCCCGCCCCCCCCCCCCCAGCGCCTTGAGAGCCTCCGGGTGAGCAGTGCGCTATACAAATGCCTATGATTGATTGATTGATTAACTACATCTCGCGCGTCCGCAATCCACAGCTAATTATGTCACATATTACATCATTCATGACATGGTCAGTGACATCACTAATGACATCTCAAATTACATCACTGATGACATCATTGATGAAATCATCCAGTGAATGGGGTTTGGTTCATTATTTAAATATGTATTCTATATATAGCAATTTGCTTTGAAGAATGAGTGGATATGTAAATATAAATATCTGGATGGAGGATTTAGTAGCAGAGTGATTAACTGTTTTCTTGACTAATTTATAGTGTCTCACTAAATATATTGGATAGTGACTAAACTGTGTGAATATCTGTATCACTGTGTAAGTTGTTGTGTAAACTGCTGCACCAGTTGGTTACTAGCTACGTGAAAGTCTATATTATTTATTGATTAGTTAACTGAGTATTTGTATGGGAGAGTAAATGTGTGTGTGGTTCGGTGGGGGGTGTGTGACTGCCCAAAGATGTGTGAATAGTTGATTCAGTAGGTATATGAAGTTAAAACTACATGTTATAACAGTTGTTTGGGTGAGTGAATATCTTTATGGGTGTGGTGATGAGCCAATATATGTCTCAATGGTACATGTCCAACAAACTAGGAAAATAAAAGCCAGTGTATGTGTCAGTTGTTGTATATAATTAAGTATATATAAGACTCAGTGATTGTATGAGTGACTGTATGGATAACTGTATACATGTAATAGTGTTTTTATAACACACTAAGTATGATTTATTATCTATATGAATAGATGAAGTGGTGTTTATATAAGTGTATAGCTAAGTAAAAGTAAGTATGATCCATTGTTTGCATAAGTGAGTAGGATGACTTCATAAGTGATTAGGATGTGTGCTGGTGTGTAATGTCGATATAGGTGTATAAGTGATCTGGCACTCTGTATTTTACAATGAGTGATGAAAGGTTATACTAGCGTATGATGAGGTGTATCTGATTGTCACGTGGATGATGCCATCAGTGATGTCATCAGTGGTGTCATTTGAGATGTCATCAGTGATGTCACTGACCATGTCATGAATGATGTAATATGTGACATCATCAGCAGTGGATTGCGGGCGCGCGAGATGTAGTTAGTACAACTAACTATATCGGAGGAATTTCAATGGTTTTGTTCGAGTGAAATGTCCAGCTAACTATAACACCCCTAAAACCTATTGTGTTTTCAGTGAATTTCTAAGGTTTTTTTAAATGCTAATTCCTAACTATATCAGGCCTGAAACCTATGTTTTTTTCTGTGAATTTCAAAGGTTTTTTAAATGCTAATTCCTAACTATATCAGGCCTGAAACCTGTGGTTTTTTCACTGAATTTCAAAGGTTTTTTAAATGCTAATATCAGGCCTGAAACCAATGGTATTTTCAGTGAATTTCAAAGGTTTTGTAAATGATAATTTTTAATGTATTAATTGTTATACTGATTTTTTTAATACTGATTTACTAAATTTTTTAAACGATTTATTTTTAGATATATATTTTTTTAATTACATTATAATTACATAATACATTACAATACGAAAATATACTTTCTCAGAATGAATTACTTTAGTTTAAATACTTGGCAAATAGGCAACAGACTTTTAAGTACAGTAGTTACAGTTGTTGCAATGGGCAACACAATTTCAAACACAAAGCAACATTGAGCTCAAAGTGAATTTCTAGTTAAATGCAATTAGTTACTTTATGGATTACTTTTCTAACCACAGGACTGGATCCTAGATTTAGTCCTTGGACATCTCCTGTAAACAGTTGAGTAAAAGGGTTTTGGTTACAGTAGTTATTTTTAAGGAATATTATTGTATTTTAAAAGTTGACACTTAGAAATTTTTTCACATAGAATCATCAATGTTATCCTATGGCAGAAAATTCACATGGCAGGTAAGTAGTGTTATCGTTACTTTTTCTTACTCAGGGGTGGATCCTGGATCCAGCACTGGCCAACCTCCTGTAAACAGTTGAAAGAATGTGTTTAAGTCATACAGACGATTTTTTAGGAATATTTTTAGTTTGTGAAAATAGACACAGAAAATTTTCTGCTGAAAACCACACAATGGATTCCTATGGAAGGAAATACAAGTTACTGGTAAGTACCCTTAGAATTACATTTCAGAGTCAGTGCTGGGCTTCACGGAGCCTCCCCTTTTATCATATAAGAGGGGCAATAATTTGAATGACAAACTTGTCCATGCCATTACCTGGCCTGTCAAAGAAAAATCTGTAAATACTACTTTATGGAATCTACCACCTGTAATAGGCCACTTCAAATGCCAAAATTGTAATGTGTGCGATTTGACTATCAATACCAAAGTCTTTGTTACTCCTTCACACAACTATCAATTGAAACATTTTTCCAATTGTCGTACTACCAACGTTATTTATGTGATACGCTGTCCGTGTAATTTATTTTACATTGGACAGACTACACAGATGGTTAAACAACGCATCTCCCAACACAAAAGTCGCATTAGATGTAACGTCGTTACTGCTCCACTTGTGATGCACTATAAGGAGCATAACCACTCTGAAACTGATATGACTTGGCAAGTCATAGACTGTCCACAATTGTCGATCCGTGGTGGCAATTTACAGACCTTACTAAATAAATGCGAATGTCGTTGGATTACACGCTGTAACTCTGTATCACATGGATTGAATTCCTTAGACGAATGGAACACGGTCATCACGAGTGGCTAGTATTCTGGTTTTCCCATGCTGTTGTTCATTTTTACCAGAGATGCCCTATTGATGTGCAGACTGTATTATTAATTGGCAGTATGCGTAAATTTCTAACAGCTTTGGTCTTTTCATGGCTTTTTACTGTATTGTGTTGTACTTTGCTAAATTTGTTGTGCTATTCCCCTACCCTCCGCTGCCCCCTGGTGTCTTCCCCCCCCCTCCCCCCCGTCCCCCCTCCCTTCCCCCCCCCCTCCTCCGTACCCTTCCTTTGTTGCCCTTCACCTCCCCCCCCTGTTTTTTTTTTCCCCCTGTCTTCCCTGCCCTTTAACTGTATCTTAATAGATAATGTTTATTTAGTGACTTTGTAACGATTTCTCTGTTTATTTGAGTTTATCATAATTTGTCATTGGTACTGTGATGTTTCATGCTTTCCAATTAATCATCATTTCGGCCAAATTTTTTCTTATTATTATTGTTGCAGTCCTGTAAAGTATTTTGTCCTCAACCATAGGTCCATACCGAACTTACGAATTGTTGTTGGTAATATTTGTAATTATTTAAGATGCTCCTTTACAAATTCAATTTACTTTGCTGGTTATCTCACTGATCGGGTGTCCCTCTTCAACTTTACCCGTTCTGTCCTCTTTTCCTTTCTCCCTCTCCATGTCCGGACCCTTGTAGTCCTTCCCTTGTGTCATTGATGCGGTCACATGACCCGGATAGTCTATTTCCGGGGTCCGCGTCTCATACACGCTAGACGTCTTACTCGTTTAGACTGTTTGGCCCTGCTTGGACTGATCCCGCTATTCGGCGATTTGACAAGCCCATCTCAGTAAGTCATTTATTTTTTCCTTCCCCCTGGCCAGGTTATTCTGCTCTGGTTATGTTCGGCGGAGTCATTACACGCCTTTCATACAGCCCGTTCTTTGTTTTTTCCTCAGAGTGTTGATTCATTCAAAAGCTGCGGATTGTTCACCGCTGGATGTCTTGTGCCTTTTTTCCCACACTTGATTAATTGATTCACCATTAGAATCCCGGTAAGCGTCTCTGCCCCTTTTCACCACTATACATTGCCGTCATGTATTCAAGCACGGTTTTTGTCATTTTCGTAATCCTTTTCTCGATAGATTGCCGATTTCAAAAGCGCAACTCATATGCTTTAAGGTATTCTTGTGGGCCTCCTTAGTTCCTGTGTCCTTTATAGGTAAGCGTCCTCCGCCGTGCTTGATTTAGTTACATGTATTGAAATAGTTGGTCACCCCTTTAGTCTCCTTTTATTATCATTTCAGACACCTGAAGATACCCTTCTAAATGTGACGGACTTGATTTATTTGTTCTACATTGTCCTGCAATTAGCTATGAGGTGGTGATTTAATTAACCACGTACACAGGTACGATTATCCCCCCTTTTTTTGCTCTTGATTCATTCATTATGCTTTCACTCTCTGTGTTGTATGTCATTGGCTTCCCTGGGCTTCCCTATTTATTATCCTCCTCCTTTTTTCTTCTCTTACACATAGGTATTTTAAAATATTTCAATAACCATAGTCCTGATGATGACCTCAACGCAAGGAGGTTGAAACGTCGTCGACCGGACAGCATTATTTGCGGCTAATTACAGGGTCCTGTGAGACCTTTAGGATTATGTGCAAATTATTCATTGTATATATTTCTCCTCGACCTTGAATTTATTTGAATTATTTTGCCGTACCTTGTTGTCATTTTAACACTTATGTCACTGCACCGTTCACTTTTTCACTTCACTGTCAGTGCACATATGTTTGTTATGGTTATTTTGAATTGTACATACCAATTGTGTATCTAATTATAAAATCTGTTTCCCTTTCTACCCCTTGGTCTCTCTTGTCCCTCCTTGTTTTTGATTGAATTGTGTATTGATTGGTCCTCTCATTTATTTCCCCTGTTGAGACATTGTTTTTTGTTACTACATTTACCCGGTCTCAGCTGGGCTAACGGGCTTGCTCCTGTTTTTCTTGTATAACGATTGAGCAATCGCTGGATTGCGAGAGTATTTTGTTTAAATACTTTACACTTTAATTGTGGTACATAATGAGTGATTAGTTTACTTATTATGTCTTCTAGAGAGACCCCCGCCTACTCTGATGACTACATCAAAAATATTCTTTCTGGCCCATCTCTTTTAGCCTTCGCTTCTACCCCTCTCCCTACTGCCCCCAATAACTCCAAGATCCTGTTAGAAAAATTAGAAAATCTGAAAAAGAAACAAATCCGCACTGACCTACATGCTCGCATGTTAACAGAGTACCTAAAGTCTGATACCATACCTTTAGGACTACAAATTCGCAACACTCCTGCTATTTTTACTCAGGATCCAAAATTTCGTACCGGCTTTAGCCACCTGGCCACCACTTGCTCAAGGCACTGGATGGTCCTCGGTATCGAAACAGCTATAGAACATAGCAAGAAAGAATTGGAAGAGTTAGCAGAACTTGAGAAACTTATTCTGGCAGATACTACCATTTCAGATGCAAAGGGGCTCCTTGAGAGAATAAACAGTACTATTGCTATTTTCCATACCTTCGAACAGAATAAAAAAATCAATAAAATCCAAAGAGACATCAAGAACTACAACAAGAGTTATACCTATCCTTATCTACTTGATTCGTTTTATAACTCTACTTACCAGCCTCCCAAGACTAAGAACTGGGGTCGTTTTCGGAATAATCGGCCCATTACATTCTCTGACTCATCTAACACCTCCGTCGAAGATACCGACAGTGGTGAAGGTAGTAGCACCGGCCCTCAGAGACATCCTCTCCCTCCACCACTTCTACCTGCTGGTTTTTTAGGACAGGTCCGCGGCTGCGGACGTGGCCGCAGGCGGCAAGGCTACCAATACCAATACGCGGGCGAGAGACAGACCCGACAAAAGTTCTATCAATGGGGGCCTCCACAATAACACGACTACCATATGATACTCAACAAAGGCCTTCCAATGTTGTTTCCATCGATCCTTTAGAAATTACCATTGGTGGTTCTTGTCTCACTTCTTTGATATCTAGAAGTGGAGATAAACCTTCTGTAGAGGTCTCTATTTCACCTCCACAATTGCCTTTAGGTAACATTGAGATTACATCTAATACCGATGCACAGACTGCCCTAACTGCCGTCCTTGAAACCAGTCCTCTTGATCGTTCATTACTTCATCAGGACCAATCTATCCTTGACAGGACTATTCCTATTTTCAATCTCTCTCGACATGCCCTGTCGTCGGATGAGATTTCCTTATTAAGTAAGGGCTTGTCATTTGTCCCTACGGCACGTAGTGACTTCTTTAAGTTACAGGAAGATCTACTCTTGTTTTTCAGACGGATTCGTCTGAAGCAGTTTTCCTCTGACAAACCTGAGACTAATTTTCCATATGAGGCCCATTTTAGACCAGCATCTACCTTTTTACCACCTACCTCTATGATGCCACCTGAAATTTTGACCTTCGAAAAAATTGTGTTGTTGGAGGTAAATGAGTTACAACGACTCAAGGAATTTGTTCCTTACAATTTGCCGCTCACAGAAAAACTGGCCATTGACAGTCTCAGCAGTAATCGAAATTTAATAATAAAACCAGCTGACAAGGGGGGCGGGATTGTCGTGATGGATCGTGAGGATTATGATTCAGAAATCCTCCGCCAACTTGACAACCCCTTGCATTATTGCAAATTGAATTCAGATCCTTTGCGTTCCATCCAAGCTAAGATCGCCTCTGCTACATCCCAGGCACTTTCGAGTGGCATTATTAACAAAAAAGAACACGATTTTTTGAATAGCCCATTCCCTAGAACACCGGTAATTTACACCTTACCGAAAGTCCATAAGAATTCATCGACCCCTCCGGGGCGCCCGATAGTATCTGGGTGCGGATCTGTGTTGGAACCCCTGGGAAAATATATTGACTCTATCCTTAAGGTTTTTGTCCCCTTGACTGACACCTTTGTCAAGGACAGCACACATCTAATCAACATCATAGATGACCTTACTTTCAACCCTGAATCTGATTTCATGGTCGGTTTAGACATTGAGTCTTTATATACTAATATTCCCCAGGCTGACGGACTTATGGTCATGGAGGTCATATTGAATACTCGCCCTCGTCCTACACGCATCCCTACAGATTTTGTAGTTCAATTGTTGCACATAGCCTTGACCAACAACTATTTCCTGTATAAAGATACATATTACCTTCAGGTTAAAGGCGTATCGATGGGTGCTTGTTTTGCACCGAATTTTGCAGTACTCTATGTTCACCATTTAGAGTCCACCATTTTTCTGAATAGCAGTAATCCTTTTCTGACCAATATTACTCTATGGCGCAGGTACATAGACGACATTCTGTTGCTGTGGCATGGCACACATGAGAATCTTCTGTCGTTTATTACTTGGTTGAATTCCACCCAAAACCATTTAAAATTTACTTCGGATGTGCGTAACAATGACCTCCCCTTTTTGGATCTCACATTACATGCAGAGGATGGTCTACTTGGGACATCCCTATATCGAAAACCTACAGAGCGTAATACTCTTTTGGCCTATTCCAGTTACCATCCTCGAGGGCTTAGAGACGGCTTGCCTTACGGACAGTTCCTCCGGATACGGCGGAATTGTAAGTGGAGAAAAGACTATTTTCGAGAGGCAGCTATCCTCTCGGCAAAACTGATCGACAGGGGCTACCCCTAACATTTGGTTAGAAGATCTCTAAAAAGAGCTTGGTATAACCATAGGGAAATTATTTTGGCACCTTCCACCAAACGTGTCAATACACGTATCCCTTTTGTCTCTACTTTTAGCCCCAGTAGTAACAAGGTCTCTAAGATAATTAAGAACAATTGGAAATTGCTACCCTCTTTTCCACACTTCACGGAGCCTCCCCTTTTATCATATAAGAGGGGCAATAATTTGAATGACAAACTTGTCCATGCCATTACCTGGCCTGTCAAAAAGAAAAATCTGTAAATACTACTTTATGGAATTTACCACCTGTAATAGGCCACTTCAAGTGCCAAAATTGTAATGTGTGCGATTTGACTATCAATACCAAAGTCTTTGTTACTCCTTCACACACCTATCAATTGAAACATTTTTCCAATTGTCGTACTACCAACGTTATTTATGTGATACGCTGTCCGTGTAATTTATTTTACATTGGACAGACTACACAGATGGTTAAACAACGCATCTCCCAACACAAAAGTCGCATTAGATGTAACGTCGTTACTGCTCCACTTGTGATGCACTATAAGGAGCATAACCACTCTGAAACTGATATGACTTGGCAAGTCATAGACTGTCCACAATTGTCGATCCGTGGTGGCAATTTACAGACCTTACTAAATAAATGCGAATGTCGTTGGATTACACGCTGTAACTCTGTATCACATGGATTGAATTCCTTAGACGAATGGAACACGGTCATCACGAGTGGCTAGTATTCTGGTTTTCCCATGCTGTTGTTCATTTTTACCAGAGATGCCCTATTGATGTGCAGACTGTAGTATTAATTGGCAGTATGCGTAAATTTCTAACAGCTTTGGTCTTTTACTGTATTGTGTTGTACTTTGCTAAATTTGTTGTGCTATTCCCCTACCCTCCGCTGCCCCCTGGTGTCTTCCCCGTCATCCCCCCCCCCCCTCCCCCCCCGTCCCCCCTCCCTTCCCCCCCCCCTCCTCCGTACCCTCCCTTTGTTGCCCTTCACCTCCCCCCCCCCCCTCCCTGGTTTTTTTTTTTTCCCCCTGTCTTCCCTGCCCTTTAACTGTATCTTAATAGATAATGTTTATTTAGTGACTTTGTAATGATTTCTCTGTTTATTTGAGTTTATCATAATTTGTCATTGGTACTGTGATGTTTCATGCTTTCCAATTAATCATCATTTCGGCCAAATTTTTTCTTATTATTATTGTTGCAGTCCTGTAAAGTATTTTGTCCTCAACCATAGGTCCATACCGAACTTACGAATTGTTGTTGGTAATATTTGTAATTATTTAAGATGCTCCTTTACAAATTCAATTTACTTTGCTGGTTATCTCACTGATCGGGTGTCCCTCTTCACCTTTACCCGTTCTGTCCTCTTTTCCTTTCTCCCTCTCCATGTCCGGACCCTTGTAGTCCTTCCCTTGTGTCATTGATGCGGTCACATGACCCGGATAGTCTATTTCCGGGGTCCGCGTCTCATACACGCTAGACGTCTTACTCGTTTAGACTGTTTGGCCCTGCTTGGACTGATCCCGCTATTCGGCGATTTGACAAGCCCATCTCAGTAAGTCATTTATTTTTTCCTTCCCCCTGGCCAGGTTATTCTGCTCTGGTTATGTTCGGCGGAGTCATTACACGCCTTTCATACAGCCCGTTCTTTGTTTTTTCCTCAGAGTGTTGATTCATTCAAAAGCTGCGGATTGTTCACCGCTGGATGTCTTGTGCCTTTTTTCCCACACTTGATTAATTGATTCACCATTAGAATCCCGGTAAGCGTCTCTGCCCCTTTTCACCACTATACATTGCCGTCATGTATTCAAGCACGGTTTTTGTCATTTTCGTAATCCTTTTCTCGATAGATTGCCGATTTCAAAAGCGCAACTCATATGCTTTAAGGTATTCTTGTGGGCCTCCTTAGTTCCTGTGTCCTTTATAGGTAAGCGTCCTCCGCCGTGCTTGATTTAGTTACATGTATTGAAATAGTTGGTCACCCCTTTAGTCTCCTTTTATTATCATTTCAGACACCTGAAGATACCCTTCTAAATGTGACGGACTTGATTTATTTGTTCTACATTGTACGGCAATTAGCTATGAGGTGGTGATTTAATTAACCACGTACACAGGTACGATTATCCCCCCTTTTTTTGCTCTTGATTCATTCATTATGCTTTCACTCTCTGTGTTGTATGTCATTGGCTTCCCTGGGCTTCCCTATTTATTATCCTCCTCCTTTTTTCTTCTCTTACACATAGGTATTTTAAAATATTTCAATAACCATAGTCCTGATGATGACCTCAACGCAAGGAGGTTGAAACGTCGTCGACCGGACAGCATTATTTGCAGCTAATTACAGGGTCCTGTGAGACCTTTAGGATTATGTGCAAATTATTCATTGTATATATTTCTCCTCGACCTTGAATTTATTTGAATTATTTTGCCGTACCTTGTTGTCATTTTAACACTTATGTCACTGCGCCGTTCACTTTTTCACTTCACTGTCAGTGCACATATGTTTGTTATGGTTATTTTGAATTGTACATACCAATTGTGTATCTAATTATAAAATCTGTTTCCTTTTCTACCCCTTGGTCTCTCTTGTCCCTCCTTGTTTTTGATTGAATTGTGTATTGATTGGTCCTCTCATTTATTTCCCCTGTTGAGACATTGTTTTTTGTTACTGGGCTAAAAGATGCAGCCATGGGCTCTCTCCTGATAACAGGTGAGTAAATCGGAATTCGTAGTTCGGCTGATTTTGGAGGAATATTTTTACGTTTCAAAATTGGACACAGAACATTTTCTGGTGAAAACTACACAATGGATTCCTATGGAAGGAAATACAAGTTACTGGTAAGTACGCTTAGAATTACTTTTCAGAGTCAGTGCTGGGCTAAAAGATGCAGCCCTGGGTTCTCTCCTGATAACAGGTGAGTAAATCAGAATTCGTAGTTCGGCTGATTTTAGAGGAATATTTGTACATTTCAGAAATGGACACAAAATTTTCTGATGAAAACCACACAATGGATCCTATGGAAGGAAATACAAGTTACTGGTAAGTACGCTTAGAATTACTTTTCAGAGTCAGTGCTGGGCTAAAAGATGCAGCCCTGGGTTCTCTCCTGATAACAGGTGAGTAAATCGGAATTCGTAGTTCGGCTGATTTTGGAGGAATATTTTTACGTTTCAAAATTGGACACAGAACATTTTCTGGTGAAAACTACACAATGGATTCCTATGGAAGGAAATACAAGTTACTGGTAAGTACGCTTAGAATTACTTTTCAGAGTCAGTGCTGGGCTAAAAGATGCAGCCCTGGGTTCTCTCCTGATAACAGGTGAGTAAATCAGAATTCGTAGTTCGGCTGATTTTAGAGGAATATTTGTACATTTCAGAAATGGACACAAAATTTTCTGATGAAAACCACACAATGGATTCCTATGGAAGGAAATACAAGTTACTGGTAAGTACGCTTAGAATTACTTTTCAGAGTCAGTGCTGGGCTAAAAGATGCAGCCCTGGGTTCTCCCCTGATAACAGGTGAGTAAATCGGAATTCGTAGTTCGGCTGATTTTGGAGGAATATTTTTACGTTTCAAAATTGGACACAGAACATTTTCTGGTGAAAACTACACAATGGATTCCTATGGAAGGAAATACAAGTTACTGGTAAGTACGCTTAGAATTACTTTTCAGAGTCAGTGCTGGGCTAAAAGATGCAGCCCTGGGTTCTCTCCTGATAACAGGTGAGTAAATCAGAATTCGTAGTTCGGCTGATTTTAGAGGAATATTTGTACATTTCAGAAATGGACACAAAATTTTCTGATGAAAACCACACAATGGATTCCTATGGAAGGAAATACAAGTTACTGGTAAGTACGGTTAGAATTACTTTTCAGAGTCAGTGCTGGGCTAAAAGATGCAGCCCTGGGTTCTCTCCTGATAACAGATGAGTAAATCGGAATTCGTAGTTCGGCTGATTTTAGAGGAATATTTGTACGTTTCAAAAATGGACACAAAAGTTTCTGCTGAAAACCACACAATGGATTCCTATGGAAGGAAATACAAGTTACTGGTAAGTATGCTTAGAATTACTTTTCAGGGTCAGTGCTGGGCTAAAAGATGCAGCCCTGGGTTCTCTCCTGATAACAGGTGAGTAAATCGGAATTCATAGTTCGGCTGATTTTAGAAGAATATTTGTACAATGGTAAAGGAAGGGGGCGGGCCTGAGGTGACGTGTGCAAACACGCTCTGTGGCGCGTTTTAAGTTGGGGAATTAAGTCCTCTTCAATCCTGAGGTCCCCTGGGGGCCAACTAGCCCACCAGGTACCTCCAGTATGCGCCAGGGAGCTGCATTGCAGAGAGGTGTTCAGAGGCCACGCCCCTTTTTACAACACTCTGCAACGCAGCTCCGTGGCACTTACTGGAGGTACTTGGTGGGCCTGGCCGTTGGGGACCGTGGGGGGGTCCCAATTCCCCCACGGCCCCACCGGCTCCCCGCCTCCTGCGGGAGCCGGCATTGCTTTTCCACATGGGGAGCAGCTAACATGCTGCTCCACATGTAGAAAAGTAATCTGCTTTGCTTCATTGAAGCGAGAGCAGGTTTCCCTGCTCTGGCTTCAATGAAGCAAAGCAGTTTGCAATGGCAGGGTGGGAGCCACGAGGTTCCTGCCCTGCCATTGCAAACAGCAGTGTCCCGGGGGTGGGCACCCCGGGACACTGCAGGAGCCGGCACTGGGGGGTGGCGGTCCCCAGGGCCATCATTGGCTCCGGGGGGGGCGCGCGGCCCCCCTCCCAGTTGATTTAAAGGGGGGTGGTGGTCCCCGGGGCTTGGGGGTCCGTAACGGACCCACTATTTTAAATATTTAGTGCCCCGGGGAGGTGGCAGTCCATGTGGCGTGTGGGGGGGGCTCGGGCCCCCCCACACAGGGTTTTTTACAAAAAAACAAGCCCCGGGGGGTGGCGGTCCCCGGGGCTGTGGGGGGGCCATAAGCCCCCCGCATATATTGACATAAAGCCCCGGGGGTGGTGGTCCCCGGGGGAGTGTGGGGGAGATTTGGATCCCCCCACACTTTTTTTCAAAATTATGCCCCTGGGATTTGGCCCCCGGGGGCAAATTAGAGTATTCAGCGCGGCCGAAATTTGCGCTGGGTGCGCGAATCTCGCCGATTTAAAAAAAAATAATAATATTTTTTGGTCCCTAGGGGTCCTTGTGGGACCCCCTGAGCAGGCCTAGGGGGTCAGGGTGTTTCTACCCTGCCCCCTTGTTGCATTTTTCGCCTTTGTTTTCAGGTTTCTTGTGCCTCGGTTCTACCGACGCACAAGATGGCTGCCAACACTTCCTGATCTGGAGTGTTGACAGCCAATTAGAATACAGTTCGTGCACGGCAGGCTGCATGCTGGGTGCGGGGAGGGTGGGCGGATCCTCCGAGGCCATAGATATCACTAACTATTTTACCCTAATTTTCTCAGGAACTACTGAACGGATTTACACCATTTAAGCAAAAGGCACGAGTCTGAGCTGAGGACTACCTCTTTGCCAAATTTGGTGTAATTCCGTTCAGCAGTTCGGGCTGTAGCTGCGTCAACAGGTCCTATGGGAAAATGCATGGGGAAAATGTGTTTTGAGACCCCCTTTTTTCTCGGCCCCCGCTTGACGAATCACTGTGAAATTTTCAGGATAGGAGCGGACCGGAGCTGGCCAAAAGTTTGGAAAATTGGGCGAAGATTCGTCAATCGGCGCCAACGTTATTCCAAATAGAATGTTGCGGATTTCCTATGGAAAATAGGTCCTAACTATATCTACCTACTGGCAACCGCCAGTAGGTAATATATCTATCTCTATATATATATAGAGATAGATATATTACCTACTGGCGGTCGCCAGTAGGTAGTTATAGTTAGGACCCTGTTTCCATAGGAAAACCGCAACATTCTATTTGGAATAACTTTGGCGCCGGTCGACGAATCCTCGCGAAATTTTCAAAACTAATGGGGCGCTACGCTCCGCTCCTACCCTGAAAGTCTCGGGGGGATTCGTCAAGCGGGGGCTGAGAAAAAAGGGGGTCCCAAAACGCGTTTTTCCCATGCATTTTTCCATAGGACCTTTAGACACAGCTACAGCCCGAACGGCTGAACAGAGTTACTTGAAATTTGGCAGAGAGGTAGTCTACAGGTCAAGGAAGTGCCTTTTGTAGGTCTGGTGTAAATCTGTTCAGTAGTTTCTGAGAAAATAGCATTTAAATCAATATATATATCTTTGGCAGCTTACGGTGCGCTTACCGTGCGCTTACGGTAAGCTTACCGTACGCGTACGGTGCCGTGCGCGAGCGCGATTCTGATTGGCTGTTAGATCTTAGTAAACATTCGAATCGGTCGAAACCAGGAAGTGGCGGCCGCCATTTTCTCTCTCGCACTCTGAGGGGGGGAGGAAAAACAAAGGTTGAAAACATGTAAAGGGGCATGTTAGACAGCTGCTAACCACCTAGCCTTGATTAAGGTGTCCCAAAAGAACCCCCAAAGCCCAAAATTCAATTATTTTTTTTCTTCGAAAAAACGCCGATTACGCTTACCGTACGCGTACGATAAAAATTAATAATAAAAAAAAAACTATCCACACTTTCACACCCCTGTGTGCAAATGGTGCCCGTAGGGCACCATTTGTGCATGGCATATAATTTGTAGGAACAAATAATAGATTACTTTTCACATCGAAGCGCATAATATGTCCTCCGTGTGCGGACGGTGCGCGAAGCGCATCGTGCGTACATGGCCCATCCAGCGTAACGTGGGCACGCGGTGCGCGTAGCGCACCGCGTGCCCACCGTGCGTGCACGGCACTAACTGCGTAATGCAGCTCCCTGGTGCATACTGGAGGTACCTGGTGGGCTAGTTGGCCCCCAGGGGACCTCAGGATTGAAAAGGACTTAATTCCCCAACTTAAAACGCGCCACAGAGCGTGTTTGCACACGTCACCTCAGGCCCGCCCCCTTCCTTTTCCTCTGCTGATGACATATGTGTCTTTATGAAAAAAAAATATTTGCAATATATGTATAGCTAAAATTTAATGGAAAAAGACATGGGCAAATAAGTGTCTAAATACAGTATTAGCATCAGCAGAGGATTGCGGTCGCGTGAGTTATAGTTGCCTGCACTAACTATAACGGGGGAATTTCAATGGTTTTTTACGAGTAAAATGTCCAGCTAACTATAACGTGTGTGAAACCTATGGTTTTTTCACTCAATTTGCAAGGTTTTTTAAATGCTAATTCCTAACTATAACGTGTGTGAAACCTATGGTTTTTTCAGTGAATATAGATAGATATATATAGATATATATATTTTGCAAATATATAAATCTATTTTCAGCATCTGGTAATGAGTCTTTTATTTTATTTAGTTTTTTACCTATTTTTAATTTCTAGTGTGATTTTAGTGTGCATATATCAGCTCGTCTTGTGATCGCTTGAAAAACATGGTACCCACAAATGGCATATCTCTCAAGTAACTCATCACATGTGTGCCTCTAATCATTGACTGAGATTGTGCATGCAAGCTCAGCTTGGAGTGTATTTTACCTTAACATAGTTCACAATGTGAATGTATACCTTTCTACAACAGGGATTCAGCCTTGTTCCGATCCTGTAAACCAAGCCATTTCTCTGCTCAGGATCGGACCGGCCTATAGAGCAGTGTTACCCAAACTATGAGTTGCGACCCATTAGTGGGTAGTGCTTAATTCATAAAAACAAATACGCCAGGGCCCTTGTCAAGAGGCTACTGCAGTTTGCACCATCCATTGTCGCTGCCAGCCCTACCAATGACAATACCAACCCAACCACTAACCATGACACTCTTTCAAGTGTGACAATTCCGACTATTCCAGGATACCCAAAGCTATGTGAACTGCTTACGTGGAAGATATTAGTAATTTTTAAGGTATATTGAATTAATAAAAACTGTTGTTGTGCTCATCTCCACATTAGAGAGACTGCCCCATCATGGTGCATACTGTCATAAGTGGCAATGCTGACAATTAAGTGCCGGTGCCAAGCAACAGAAACCACTGGTTCAAATTAAGCACTGCTGGTAAGTCATGAACCGATTTTTGATGGAAATCATGAAAGTCCAAGCAATGCGTAAAGATGCCTTTAAATTCTGGATTTATCTTGTCACATTTACTGTGCTTCGAAGACAAAGTTAAATGTTAGGCTATGTCTTCTAACAAATTGCTGCCATTTTAATGTGTATTGGTTTTTACAATCTCCTCTCAATTTGCAAACAGAAAAGACACGTAAAGTGAATTAAGTGGCATCTTGCTGGGGTACAGGTGTGTGAAAGGAAAGGCTGTAGAATGTTTTTTTTTTATAACACACACAACTAAATGTAAATACCTGTAAATGAACTGTACGTATTCAGCAGTTAGGAAAACAAAACTAAAGCACATATTTTGTAATTCTGAAGTGTGATGGAAGCAAAAATTATATTAGGAGCAAAACAAATCAAAACACTTTACTTGTTGGTGCACAAATTATAAATATTCACTAAAACCCGGTTTCCACACATCATTTATGTACAATATAGTTTTATAAGAAAAACTGTATATCTGTCCAAATGTGGGTGCCATTTCAATGAATAATAGGCTGTATGTAAATGACAGTGTGTTACCACATGTGGCACTGGTTATAAAAAGAATTGCTCGCTTCATGTCCTTTATAACTAGGTAGATCGTGAATATTTGTTCTAAAAATTGGGTTGTGATTCTAAAACATTTGGGAACCACTGCTATGGGCAATCAGGCCATGCCCAAAGGCTGCGCTGCCAGGTCACTGTGTGGGCCTGATATTAAGACAAATATTACCTGGCCCAAGCTCAAATCCATACATTCTAACATAGCTTGCAATAGACTTACAAGTCGTATCTTTACAAATCTGAAGCTGCCACAATTTGCAATCAGCGGCCAACATGATGGCTCCTGATGAAGGTTTATACAAAGCAAACACAAGGAGATGATGGACGGAGAACTGAAACTTTTCAGATACTTACCCCAGTCACAGATCTGGGTTTTTCTTTAGCTCACTTTGCCACCCTAGTTCGAATCCAGCCATATGCAAATCAGTTGTGACCCTGTTCCTCATAGGAACAGTCCAGCCTAAACTATCTTCCCTGGACCGGAAACAAGCATCCTGGGACCGGTTTCAGGGTAACGACCCTCATCAGCCAGGCTAGCTTGAATCCAGTGGCAAAGTGAGCAAGGTACCCACATGTGGTCATACCCTGGCAACTTACGGCAAACAAAGCAAACACAAGGAGATGATGGACGTAGCGCTGAAACTTTTCAGACTCTCACCCCAGTCACAGATCTGAGTTGAATCCATCTTTGTTCTTTAGCTAACTTCGTCACCCCAGTTCAGACCTAGCCATATGCAAATCATTCTTGACCCTGTTCCTCATGGGAAGGTTTATAAAGACTGCCTTGGTAATCTTCAGGCATTACCACCAAGTTCAGTTTCCTTCTCACAGCAATTACAAAATGAGATGAGTCATCACCCAGGGGACTGACAATTAACCTGCCCCCTTAGAAACAGGTTATGCTTCCACTGACCACAGTCACCGTCCCCTGTGGGAGGGAGCTGTTTCCTCTCCCTGCTCCCTAGCTGGTGCTTCAGTAATTGCTTTTAGGAAGCTGGGGTCTAGCTGTTCACACCTGCTTCTGGAATGCCACAAATGGGATTGAAATATGTGAAATGTCTGATCAGAGGGCAGTGCCATTCTCCAAGGTTTCACTATTTACAGTGGGTATATAGTGTCTTGAATAAGAGTTTTGAAGAACTTGTTTTATATTATGTAACGCAGTAGTAGCCCTCCCGATCGTGCTCAGTATCAACAGTTTGGTGAGCAAACAAAAGCAATGGCTCACACACCAGAATTTTCTTTTGAAGCTTTTCTGTCCATTTATAATGGTTTTCAAATTTTGTTTAAAGGCACTTGATATCTTTATGTCTGTGCTTTTACAGCTAATCAGTCAAACAGGCCTACTGTAATATACAAAGTAGGCTTGGGATGCGCAACTTCCAGTCATTGGCTTTCTGCAACCACCCTTATTCAGCCATTGGCTGGAGAATTTGTCAATCATCTAGTGGAGAATTCATCTCTCACCTAATGATATTGGCTGTCTGGGTGTATACGTTAGCCTCCTCTCAGGTGCGTACATTCAAATGCATGAAGAAATACGTTAAAACTATGGTACTTTCTGTACTGTCTGGTTAACTGCCCTTTGAGTGTCTTGACCTACTGTGCTCCTGGAGGACATTTTGTGGTCACCAAAGGCTCACAGCTGTGACCCCTGGCATTGCCTTTGCCGCCCCTGGGCTCAGAGGTGGCAAAATCTGTGCCAGCAGCACAGGGGAGCTCATGGACGTCAGTTGGGGCTCCACTTTCCTTGTTTTCTGTCCTTTTTTTTATTACCTTAAGAGTGAAAAATATTATAATATTTACTATTGGTGTAATAAAAAATGGAGTACAATTAGCTGGAATATGACCCTACCTTGCAGCGGAGGTCAGTGAAATTTCTTTTATGTGCATATTGCGTTCATGCTTGTGGGTGAGAGTGTGTTTATGTGAGAGATAGGGGCCCAGATTTACTAAGGACTTTCATTGCCTTTGCGTCCCGCAATGTGAAGCAAGGACGGTGCAAGCCCTTATGTGAGATTTACTATGCTACGCAGAGCTACCTTTCATGGTTCTATGTGGAATAGTAAATGTGGAGTGATGCGGGACAGCGCAAATCGCTGCCTTACATTACCCTGCCCTGGGAAGAAGCTCCATGGGTGGAGCTTGGGTGTTCCCACGCATCCACCCATGGTTTTTGGTGCTGTTGTAACCTGATACACATATTCTGTATTTTTATATTGTATTCAACTATGAATTGTGTTCATCCCTTTTCAATTAATTCTTGGAAACATTCGTCTCCACAAGCAGGTGTGGGGCTTCTTGGGATATCTGGTGATGCATTGAGGTTCCGTGTTGATCGTAGCAGGGCGGATTTCGGCTTTGTGGGCTGAAGATCATCCTTGACTCGCAGCCGACGGGGATGGCAGTGGGAGTCAGTGAGTCCAACTGCGTTTAGGCAAGGCGAATGCCGTACATCAGATGAAGGCGTTACAGTGACGGCAGCGGGTGCCAGCCAGTCCGACTGTGTTTTGAGGCACGGTGAACCCCGCCTTTCTTCCTGCATAGTCTTCTACCATTTGGAGGTGAATCCTTTAACAGCGAGCCAGCGAGTGTTCACCTACTTTTTGAGGCAAAGTGGATAGCACCTGCCTTATACAGTCTCCCCCCACTGGAGACGGTTTTGTCACTTGGTGAAACACCAAGAGCACATGTACACCTTCTTCCTGTTATATCTACACCTACTACAGTCTTCTGTTTGCAGAGCAGTAACAATAAAAACAGGACTACATTGAGAAACAGTGTAAACAGACGCGTTTTAACAATTTGACAAGAGTGAGGTATATATTTTATACATTTTGAGGACTTGTAGTGCTGCTAAGGCATGACCTTTCAATTACAGGTACCACATTTTCAAAATATTGCATATACTTACTTACTTCTAGTGTTAGCCATTGTGAAATATAATTCAGTACCAGCCGCGGCCCGTGCAGGTAAGAGCGGTGGGGCTGGGTGGGGTGGGATTTCGACAGATGACGACTAGGGTAAATTAATCATTTATTTAATTTTTCCTCGTGGTCGTCTGTCGAATCCCCCCCAAGCTGGCCCCAACGCTCTTACCTGCACGGGCCACGGCTGTTCGGTACTGTGCTTCTCCTACAATAGTGTCAGTAGGGTTTGGAGTATCATAATTGAGATCAAAATAAGCATGGCAGCAGCTGGCATGACACAGCCACCACTTTTTAGGTGAAGTGGCTTAACCATTTATACCCTGGAAGGAGTGGGCAAAATTATTTTAATTACATTTAATTGCAATTGGGGGAGGGGGGAAATTTTCCCCTTTGAGAAAACAATGTATGCTACTACATAATTTGGGCATCCATGAAAGCAGAAAACAATTCATACTATTACATAATTTGGGAAACCATGGAAGGAGAAAACAATACCAACCATTACATAATTTGGGAATCCATGGAAGGAGAGCGTATGAAAATTTAGCAATCCCAGTGGTTGAAGAGGAAGATGATGAGGGCCAAGTGGACCTGTGCAAAACTGACCTTTCATATCCTGGAAAATCGTTTTGGCCAAAAAGGAAACATTGTATTAAAAAGACATAAATTATTTTGTAGAGTACAGGGTAAAAAAAAAAGCGAGGTAGTACATTGCATATTTGAAAGGTATTGGCAGCATGTGTAAGTTTGGTCCCTTGTGAGACTGTCTGATTAGGGACCAATTAATGTGGTGCACTGATAATCCCAGTGTTCAGGAGAAGTTATTGGCACACTATTGATTTGCCAACAAAATGTAGAGCACATGGGAGAATGTATCAAAGAAATGAAACAAAGCAATGTTTCAGAAACTGTGCATGTTGTAAAGGGTCCATCAGGCAAAGACGTTCCTACAAAGGATTTTTAGAGTGGAAGAAAGAGTCACGGAATACAACATTTAAAAAAAATAGACTATCAGAAAGACAAGGAAAAAAACAAGTGCTATGGCTGTGGAGGCTATAATCATTTGACAAATTGTTCTAATTGGTGTGTGTGTGTGTGTGTGTGTGTGTGCGCGTGTGTGTGTGTGTATTTTTTTAGTGTGTGTGTGTGTGTGTGTGTGTGTGCGTGTGTGTGTGTGGGTTTGTGTTACTATCCTTGTGGGGACTTGGGTGTGATAACACACTCACGCTGTGGGGACTTGAGTGCACTGTGGGGACTTGAACCCAGGTCCCCACAAGGCAATGTCTTCTAAATGATAAAAAATGACTTCAGGAACATCTGTGCCAATTTTTACAACTTTTGAAAAAATTACCTTGTGGGGACCTGTGTTTCATCAAGTGTGTTTATATTTCTGCTCAGCTCTGCCCCTGTAGACAGGAGGTGGTACTGCAGTCTTAAACACACTTTGCATTTAAACACACTTTGCTAACTAGAAACACTCAGTAGCAGCAGAAAGGACAGACATTTCAAAGGAAAAGCTTCATAACTTGTGTTTATCCAAATATTTTTCATCCATGTTAAACTTTTCTCTATTCATTAAAAATAAAACTTTATTTACATGAAGCTATTGATGTTAGAATTGTTGTATCTAAACATTATAAGTGGTTTTATGAACATTGCTAAAAGTGGTTTGGGTCAGTTTCAAATCCCAACATTCTTTGCTGGTGCCGCTTGATCCTTATTTGTAACTAAACAATGATGGTGCACTGCACCGTGATTCAGTATAAACTGAATTGATCATTTTTGTGCACATAACCTACAGGCATCAATGCCTATTGTTAGATTTTAGATGTCTGTACCAGGAATTCAGAATTATTATGTTGCTTGTCCTCAGTTTACATATTTATATGCACAATGTACTATGTTCTTTTAGATGATGGCTAGATAAGTGAGTGACTAGGCTTCCACTTTGCTAAGGGTTACGCACTTGCAGACAGCAAATTGAAGTATGTTCTTATAAAATTAATGAACTTCTTAAAAGATATATTCAAACTTCATCATAATATGCAATTACATTTGAATCATTTGAATTGCTTAATATAAAAACTGTTCATAAAGCTTTACAAATAAGCATTGGCAAATCCAATAGGTCTCACCTATGTGATAGCTATTGGCTTTGGCAATGGGTTTTAGCCATGTTGTATACCACTGGGGCTGCTGTTCAGCAAGACTAAAAGTTAGTGGCATGGAGTGGGGTGGTGTAGGGTAGACAGGAGAGGGGTAGATTGAGGTATAGCGGAATAGGGTAGATTGGAGTAGAGTGGAGTGTGGTAGACTGCCATACATTGGAATGGGGTAGAGTGGGGTAGAATGGAGTGGGGTGGATTAGGGTAGAATGTAGTGGGGTAAATTAGAGTGGGGTAGTTGGGTAGATTAGCGTGGTACATTGGAGTGGGGCCGATTGAATTGGGGTGGAGTGGCGTAGATTGGGTGGTGTGTGGTAGATTGGGGTGGGATATGGTAGACAGGGGTGGAGTGAGGTAGATTGCAGTTGAGTAGATTGGAGTGGGGTAGATAGGAGTAGGGTAGAAGGAGTAGATAGGGTGGATTGGAGTGGGCAGATTGGACTGGAGTGGGGCAAATTTGAGTGGCATGTAGTAGT